>NC_044384.1:19312041-19957381 GCF_006542625.1 Nomascus leucogenys | reverse complement strand
GTGTTCCCAGGGATAGGACAGTGGCCCCGGCAGCCCCAGCTGCTTAGCTCCACATTTCCCAGTGAAAGCACAGGGCCAAGACCCGGCCAATGGCTAAGGAAGCCCCAGCTGAGTGGTTTGCAGCCTTGCTGCTTATTCGAATCACTGGGGGACCTTTTAAAATACGCGGATGCCTGAAGCCTCGCTCCCTGCAGTTCTCATTTAATTTTCCCGTGGTTGGTCGTGGGCCTCTGGAGTTGCTGAGAATTCCCAGGTGATGCCAATGTGCCGCCAGGGTTAGGCACTTCAGTTTCATAAAAAAGCACTTTGATGTGCTGAATGCATATTATTTCCTGTTGATTTATTGATATCTTAATGATCTGAAAGAAGAAAGGCTACTAGGCTAGGCATGGTGGCTCACGCCTGTAATCCCAGCACTTTGGGAGGCTGAAGTGGGAGGATCACTTGAGCCAGGAGTTTGAGACCAGCCTGGGAAGCATGGCAAAACCCCGTTTCTAAAAAAAAATAAAAAAATTAGCTAGGCGTTGTGGCACGTGCCTGTAGTCCCAGCTACTCGGGAGGCCGAGGCGAGAGGATCCCCTGAGCCTGGAAGGTTACAGCTGCAGTGAGCACCAGTCGCACTGCTGCACTCAGCCTGGTCAACAGAGCGAGGCCTTGTCTCAAAGAACGAAGGCCACAGATCAAACAAGAAATGGTGTGTGGTGAATTTTATGTGGCTGAAATCAAATCAGTGAGGCATGAAGAGGGAAGAACTGCTAGTTTGCTCTGGGTTTTGTTCGTTAGGGAAAAGTCAGCTGAAAGCAGCCCTACAGGTACAGCCCATTTATTCCTAAAATGTCTCCACTCTTGGGCCAGGGCGACCCAGAGTCTGTGGCTCTCAGACTATAATTACTGATGAGGATTTTGGGGATGCTGCCTCTTCCTGAATTCCTGCCTATCAGGAAATCCAACCTGTGGCCACCAGCTCACATACCTGCTTAAAACTCCTTTCAGGCTGGGTGCAGTGGCTCATGCCTATAATCCCAGCACTTTGGGAAGCCAAGGCAGGTGGATCACTTGAGCCCAGGAGTTCAAGACCAGCCTGGGCAACATGGTGAAATCTCACCTCTACAGAAAATTAGCCGGGTGTGATGGTGTGTGCCTGTAGTCTCAGCTCCAAGGAGTCTGAGGTGGGAGAATCACTGAGCTCAGTGGTTGAGGCTGCAGTGAGCCGAGATCATACCACTGCACTCCAGCCTGGGTGTCAGAGTAAGACCCTGTCTCCAAAAAAAAAAAAAAAAAAAAGAAGAAGAAGAAGAAGAAGGCTGGGAGCAGTGGCTCATGCCTGTAATCCTAGAACTTTGGGAGGCCAAGGCAGGTGGATCACCTGAGGTCAGGAGTTTGAGACCAACCTGGCCAACGTGGTGAAAACCCGTTTCTACTAAAACTACAAAACTTTGCTGGGCATGGTGGTGCACACCTGTGATCCCAGCTACACAGGAGGCTGAGACAGGAGAATCGCTTGAACTCGGGAGGCGGAGGTTGCAGTGAGCCAAGATCACGCCATCACACTCCAGCCTAGGTGACAAGAGCGAAACTCTGTCTCAAAAAAAAAAAAAAAAATTTAGGAGCCTTGCTTAGCCATACTATTATTTTCTACTTCATTGGAATTTTAAATTCTTTTTCATCTGCTTTATTTTTTGTTTTTTGAGTGCAGTAGTGTGATCTCAGCTTACTGAAATGTCTGCCTCCTGGGTTCAAGCGATTCTCGTGCCTCAGCCTCACGAGTAGCTGGAACTACAGACACACACCACCATGCCCCACTAATTTTTATTTTTCATCTACTTTATACTCTACTTCATTTTACTGAAATGGCTTTGAAAATCTAGATTCTGGTCCTAGCTTTGCGTTTTATTAGTTGTATCCTTACCTTTTCTAATCTATATCATGAGGATGTTAACATCTAGACTGTAAGTCACGGGACTGTTATGGGGATAAGGGATATGAAAATAAGTAAGTTCTAACATGCTATGTAAATGTAAGCATCTTCATTTCTTTAAGGGGGAAAAATCAGTCAAAATACGCTTTTGTCAATAGCATATGCCCTGAAGAAATTCAATGATTCTCTGGAGTTAATCCTCAGAGACTATTAACACCCACACAGTGTTCCCCCATTTGAGATCCAGGTGGTATCCCTGACCCCAGAGCCTGTCGCTTAGTGATTGCTCATGGGACCCACACTTAAAATCATAGCCTCCCAGCCACTCTGACAAGGCAAGGCCAATCTTTTTCTCAAGAGAATGAAGAGTTCAGTCCCAAAGACACTTGGAATCTACTGTACAAGGAAACACAAACTCAAGTCCACAGACTGCAACATACTTGTTGAAAACAAACTAGGCTTCCAACCAATTCACACCGAGTGCTGAGAAGGAAAGGGAAGCAAGTTATATGAAGAGAGGGACCCTCGGTGTGATCCTGTCCCAGTTTTCATTCTAGAAAAACAAGGGCTGGGCACTGTGGCTCACACCTGTAATCCCAGCACTTTGGGAGGCCGAGGTGGGCAGATCACCTGAGGTCGGGGGTTCGAGACCAGCCTGGCCAACATGGCGAAACCCCGTCTCTAATAAAAATACAAAAATTAGCTGGGTGTGGCAGCACATGCCTGTAATCCTAGCTACTGGGGAGGCTGAGTCAGGAGAACCACTTGAACCCAGGAGGCGGAGGTTGCAGTGAGCCAAGATTGCACCACTGCACTCCAGCCTGGGTAACAGAGTGAGACCCCATCTCAAAAAAACAAAAAAGAAAAGAAAAAGAAAAATGATCGGGTGACTGTGTTAGGTGATTGCTCTCAGGGACCACAATGTGATGGCACCTAAAAGCCACCAGCTGACAGCCTGTCCTATTTCTCTAGGTTGCTCACTGTCCCTCTCACTATTGATGTACTTATTTATTTTTTGTCATCTTATTTGTTTGTAATTTGTATATATTTAGGGGTATAGGTGCAAGTTTCAAACGTGCATGTGTTACATAGTGGTGAGGTCTGGGCATTTCATGTCCACATCACCCAAACAGTGAATGCTGTATCCAATAGGTAGTTTTTCAACCCTAACGCCCTTCTCATCTTCCTACCTGTTGTAGTCTCCAATATCTTATTCCACTCTATATGTCCATATGTACCCTTTGTTTAGCTCCTACTTATAAGTGAGAACATGTGGTATTTGATTTTCTGTTTCTAAGTTATTTCACCTAGGATAATGGCTTCCACTTCCATCCATGTTGCTGCAAAAGACATGATTTCATTCTTTTTTCTGGATGAATGCTGTTCCATTTTGTTTATATACCACGTATTCTTTATCCAGTCCTCCAGTGATGGACATTTAGGTTGATTCCATATCTTTGCTAGTGTGAATAGTGCTGTGATAAACATACACGTGCAGGTATCTTTTGGATATGATTTCTTTCCCTTTGGGCATATACCCAGTAGTGGGATTGCTGGATCAAATGGTAGTTTTATTTTTAGTTATTTGAGAAAGCTCCATACTGTTTTCATAAAGGTTGTACTGATTTACATTCTTGTTTATTTCTGTTTACACCTCACTGGCCTTCCATGGCTGCCTTGGCCTTTCTTGAACATGTGTCTCGCTTGGCATGCAGCCCACATACTGACGATGCTCCCCACCAGGTCCTCAGCATCCTCCCGAGTCCTGGGTCACAGGCACTCCCTCCACCAGCTCTCGCCCGGGCCAACCTCCAACCTCCTCCTCACCCAGGGAAGGGAAATTCAGATAATCTTGAGTTTTAGAGAAGAGTTCTTAGAAGGAAATACAACTGCAAATCCTCAACAACATTTTGGAAAAGGCTCTAACACTATCTTCCTCTTACATCAGTCTGATTATATTGATTCACCTCCAAGAAAGATGGGAATTCAAGTGGTGCATCCTTTTATTGGAGGAGAGTCAGGAGCTGGATGTTTGTCTTGGCTCAAGGTTGGAAAAAGTTCCTTGTCCTCTCTGGGGGACAGAGTCCTTGTCAGTAAATAAGGAGATAAGATTGAGAGATCGTGGAGGTCCCTTCAAGCCCTGACCTTCTAATGCTTTTAAGGTTTCTGTGATTCTCTCTATGTGCAGTTTTGTCCAACTTCTCTCATCATAAACGCCAAGGGTGAGTTAACTAAAGTATGGGTCATCCCCAGTAAATCTTTAAGAGAATACTTTAAAAAGTTTCTAGGCCAGATGATATTGTCATGGTGTTTCTTTTAAAATTTCAAACAACAGCCAATTCCAGTGTAATATATATTGTTTCAGAAAATAGAAAAGGATGGAAATTTGTGAAACTACATATTCTCTGAAAATACCTGGTAAAGCATGAAAATGATAAAATTATACAAATAGAAACATTCATGCAAAGCTGTAAATTAAAATCAAGAGTACGTTAAGAGACCTAGAATAAACAAATTCATAGAGACATAGCATAGTGGCTTCCAGGGCCTGAGTGGAGGAAAAAATGGGGACGGGGAGCTTATTGTTTAATGGGTACAGAGCTTCTGTTTGGAATAATGAAAAGTTCTGGAAATGGATCCTGGTGATGGTTATCCAACATTGTGAAAATACTTAGTGCCACTGAATTATGCAATAAAAATGGTTAAAATGATACATTTTATATTTTGCCACAAAAATTACCAATAACTAGAGACAGGCAGAAAAAAACTACACACACACACACACACACACACACAGTTGTGCCAGTGCCAATTTCCTGATTTGGATGTGCTGTAGTTACATCAGATGTGACCACGGTGGGAAACTGGGTGAAGAGAACTTGGGACCTCTTTGTACTATCTTTGTGACTTCTTGTGCATCCAAAATGCTTTTAAAATAAATTAAAAAGAGTGCATTAAAAGAATAAACCAAGATAACCAAGAAATATTTACCTGGAAATACAAGAAGTACTGATAGTTGAAAATCTACCAATATTTAACACCTATAGCTGAAATAAGATAAAACATATGTTTTTTTTAGAGGCTTAAAATTCTTTCATTAATTCCATTAGACTTTCCTGTAACAGATTGTTTTCCTTAACATCATCAAAAAGATCCTTCTCAACAACAGAGAGCCTTAACATTCAAATACTGTGGGCGTTTTAAATAAAATCAGGAGTAATACAGGATGTTCAATATTGTTACTTGTTCTGGAAGTTTGGGCATTCTATGGCCAGCGATTACAACTGTGAAAATAGAGATGGAGGAAAATTACATGAAAATGTGGGGACAGAGTGAGACGCTACTTTTGAATGGACCGTCATCTACTAAGGCTTTGGATTTATCTTTTAACTTTTCAGTCTTGTTTATCTCTTATAAAAGATGTTAACATTAGAGAATTAATTGGACTAAATCACTTTATTACTTTTAATACTGCTTTTCTGTTTCTTAGCATTGAACAGTTTCCTTCATATTCCTTCCTTATTTGGTCCTTGAAAAAAATTTATTTTTTTTGCTCCCGGCCACTGTGGTTCACACTTGCAATCCTGGCTACTTAGGTGGGTGAGTCAGGAGGATCACTCAGGCCCAGGAGTTCGAGGCTGCAGTGAGCTGTGTGTGCACCACTTCACTGCAGTCTAGATGACAGAGCAAGACCCCATCTCTAAAAAATAAATAGGCTGGGTGTGGTGGCTCATACCGGTAATCCCAGCTCTTTGGGAGGCCAAGGTGGGAAGATTGCTTGAGCCCAGGACTTTGAGACCAGCCTGGGCAACATGGCAAAAGCTTGTCTCTACAAAACATACACTAGCTGTGGTGGCATATGACTGTAGACCCAGCTACTCAGGAGGAGGAGGTGGGAGGATCCACTGAGCCCAGGAGGTGGAGGCTGCAGTGAGCCCTGGTTGTGCCACTGCACTCCGGCCTGGGCAACAGAGTGAGGCCTTGTCTCAAAATTAAATAAATAAATAAATAAAAATTGTTTCTATGGAAGACAAAAATATAAAACAGATAAAACTAGAGTTGCTCTGATTGAAACAGGGGTAGAGCACCCAAATCCTGGTCTAACTTGATCCTTCCCTCCCTCAGCCAGCTCTGCATGAAACAGGCCCCTAAGACAAACTCAGGGAACCAGTGGATGGGGAGGCCCTGCTCTTGCATTCCGGGTAGTGCTAATATGTTATGGCTGTTGGAAGCATACCAGGTGAGGTGATTCATGGAATTTGGTATAGAAGCCTATTTAAAGACAAAGAACTAAGTCTGGTCTGTATTGGACTACTTGCTTCAGGACCTGGAACCACTCTCATTTCTGCCTCTCGTCTAATCAACTGACCCTGAGTGAGGGCCCTCTCCTCCTTCAGCCTCTGTTTCTTATCTGTAATGTGAGAAGGTTCATTTACTTAACATTCATTCAGCAAAAATCATGTTATTGTATCCTTATTACTTGGTCACTTTTGTCAGTGGACGCTGATGTCGGAATAGACCACCAGACTCCATCCAGCGGGTCACCACATTCAGCTATTGGGAGCACAGGTCAAGCCAACTCATACCGCAAATCTCAGCCTTGGCTACATGTAGAATCGCTGGAAGGAACTTTTAAGATAGCCAGATGCCCAGGCCCCACTCAGTCCAATTAAATCAGAACTTTATGCATGACATCCGGGAAGTACTGTTTTTAGAAGCGTCCCTCATGATTCTAATGAGAGCCAAGATGAAAAACCATTGTCTCAGCAGAATCATAGAGTATGTTTTGAGTGATTTCACTCAAAATGAGACAGTCTACAGGGCCCTATGATCTTTTCATCATCTTAATGACTAGCTAGTAACATTTGACCTTAATTGTTTTGATTAAACTTGTCTCTATTTTGATTTATGACACAGACTCCTAAGCTTTTAACAAAATGCCCACATGCCTATGCAGATTCAATGCTTGTTCTGGAGAAAAATGTAGACCCTGTCAAGAAATTCATCGTCATTAGTGAGTTATATTCTTCTGATTCCTTCAATAGAGGTCACACCATATGGGCAATGATTCCCAACTCTGACAATGGCAACGCCTCCCATTTTTAAGTGATTTAACTTTTTTCTCTCTCGAGGTTACAGATACCATACTTGAATGTAGTACATACAGCTTATGTGTGACTTTGCCTAGTAACTCTATGGCACTGTCTTACTACATTCAGCTGTCAGGATTTATTGGATCATGAGCTGGGATGATCCATTTCTATGGTGGTGAGGCTAGTTCTAGCCTGTTTGCAGTCTGTGGGTGTTAGAGAGGAAGGCAGTCCTCTCTCCGGTCCGTGCCTCTAAGATGACAAAGAAAAGAGGGAACAATGGTCGTGCTAAAAAGGGCCGTGGCCACACGCAGCCTATTCGCTGCAGGAACTGTGCCTGATGGATACCCAAGGACAAGGCCATTAAGAAATTCATCATTCACAACATAGGGGAGGCCACAGCAGTCAGGGACATTTCTGAAGCAAGCGTCTTCGATGCCTATGTGCTTCCCAAGCTGTATGTGAAGCTACATTACTTTTTGAGTTGTGCAGTTCACAGCAAAGTAGTCAGGAATCAATCTTGTGTAGCCCGCAAGGACCAAACACCCCCACCCCGATTTAGACCTGCGGGTGCTGCTCCATAACCCCCACCAAAGCCCATGTAAGGAGCTGAGTCCTTAAAGACTGAAGACGGACTATTCTCTGGAGAAAAATAAAATGGAAATTGTACTTAAAAAAAAAAAAAGAGGACGGTAGTTTTTAGCGAAGTGCTGTAAATCTCTTAGACCTTTGAGGGTAATTTATAGTTTTTGGAGCACCCCACCTCTATCTTAGCTTTCTACTCACCATCATCTCATTGTTCTAGTTTCATGTAGGCTGAGATTCGAATGTGGGAGATCAGAATAAGTTGCATACATCTCTAAAAAGTGGAGGATTGCTCACGGAGGATTTTTAGGGCAGCAAAGCTATTCTGAATGATGCTGTAATGGTGGATAGGTATCATACCCATAGATTGTCCAAACCCATACATTATCCAGCACCAAGAGTGAACCCTAATGGAAACAGTGGATTCTGGGTGATAATGATGTGTTAATGTGGGTTTGTCAATTGTAATAAATGTACCACTCTGGTGGGGAATTGACAACGTGGGAGGCTGTGCATGTGTGGGGACAGGGGGAATATGGGAACTCTCTGTACTTTCTGCTCAATCTTGCTGTGAATTTAAAATTGATTCAAAAAAGGCGTCTATTTAAAAACTAAAAAGAGAAGAATTTGGAGTTTTGCTTAATTTTTTTAATCCTAGAAATTGAAGAGTAGCAAAACAAAACAAAACCCTAGGAAATAGTCGAATCTCCTCTACAAATCACTCTCTTAGTGATCCTGGGTCCCTGCCCAAATCTCATGGTGAATTGTAATAACCAGTATTGAAGGTGGGGCCTGGTGAGAGTGATTACATCATGGGGGTGAATTTCTCATGAATGGGTGAGCACCATCCCCATGCAGAACCATGAGCCAATTAAACCTCTCTTCTTACAAATTACCCACCCTCACGTATTTCTTTATAGCATGACCTAATACACCTTCTTACTGATGACTTGCATATATCCTTATCTAACCCAGAATTATCATTTAAATTTTAAGCTCTTCTATCCAAAAAATCCAAAATGTCTCTATCTGAATGTCCCTAAGGAGCTTCAACATCAATCTGCGCCAAATGGAAATCATTATCTCCCCATCCCAACTCCTCCTTTTGTATTCCAGCCTTTATGTAAAAGAGTTATGACCTGTATGGATGAGAACTCTAGTCATCCTTCTAAATTTTCATGCTGAAATAACAACAGTCCACACTTCTCATTAAAAATAGTGGACTGAATGCCTGTGGGTGCCTGTGTTCCTTCTAAAAGCACAACAAAATTTTATTACAATAAAAGGGTTTAAAAAGAGGCATAGACTCACAGGGGAAAAAAAAGACTGTGGGGAGAGGACAGCTACACAATTTCAGAAGGTGGGAAGCACAGGGATAAATAGAAACTGACTCGGCAAACCAGAGACAACCAGAATCCATGTTGGCAATGGTGGGGAAAAAACCCAGAAACAAGTTGATTAACACTGATGAATCCCAGAAGAGCTCAGGAAGAGGAGGCACCAGGCACCTCTTAAAGAAGCAGTCAAATAAATACAATTTCAGACATATGAGGTTTCATAAACATAGCCTTCTGGATCCTGTTTACTTGGTTGGAACGCATCTAGATGATGTGCTCCACCAAAATAAAAGAATAAGCCAAAGCTGAGATGGCACGGGATTTAACGTAAGAGGGAGGCACAGGGTGTCCTGAGCTGTTGCTGAGGGAATGTCCCAGGACCACAGCTGTGCTCATGGCTTGTTAGTTCTTTTAATTCTTGCACATATATGTTTCGAAAGGTTAAATTTGTTTAAGGTTATACAGCTAGTCCAGTGAGATTTAGAGCTAGGAATCCAACACAGCTGTGTCTGATCCAAGGCCATAATAAAGCATTTCTATAATTATGGAATTCTGGGCCAAAGAATGCCTGATGTAAACTTTTAAAAATTAGCTGGGCATGGTGATGTGTGCCTGTGGCCCCAGCTACTCAGGAGGGTAAGCCTGAGGATCTCTTGAGCCCAGGAAGTCAAGTTTGCAGTGAGCCATGATTGTACCACTGTACTCCAGACTGAGCAACAGAGCAAGACTCTGTTTCAAAACAAACAAAAACAAAGAATGTCTAATGCAGATAATAATGGTTCCAAGTCATAAGCTTACAATGAGAATTAAATGAGATAATCACCCAAATCATTTACCCAGCATCTGGCACATAGAAATCTAATTACTCTCTTACTTCTAGTTAAAAATATGATCTATTATTATCATTACTGCCTCTATCAAATGTTCCATGAAGGATTAGCATTTTAACGGGACCTGGAAAGACAAGAAGGATTTTGGTGGTTAGAGTCCTAGTCGGCTTGGGTGGCTATAACAAAATACCATAGATTTGGTGACTTAAACAACATTTATTTCTCGTAGTTCATAAGGCTGGGATCAAGGTGCCAGCAGATTCGGTTCCTGGGGAGGGCTCTTTTCCTGGCTTGCAGAAGGCTGCCTGCTCCCTGTGTCCTCACATGGCAGAGAGAAAAAGAGCTCTGGTATCTCTTCCTCTTTTTATAAAAGCACTAATCCCATCGTGGGGCTCCACCCTCATGACCTCGTTACCTAATTACCCCTCAAAGACCCCACCCTCCAATACCATCACCTTGGGTGTTAGTGCTTCAATATATGAATTGGGGTGGGGGTGGGTGACAAAAAGGGACAATATTAAAGAGAAGACAATGAAGATGCACACTTCAGGCATTGGTCAAATAATCTGGTCATAAACTGGCTGAAGTTCAGCACTTGCCAAAAGTTTGCAGAAACATTTGGGATTTAAAGGAAATATATTAGTCTCCATTTCTCTAGGTCCTGTAAGCCCCATCCATGGAGTAAATTAGATTGTCAGAAAGCAACAAACCTAAACTCTATTAATAACTCCCCACAGAATAACTTTCATAGAATTAAGATTAATGTTATGTCCTTAAATTTTGGAGGAGAGGAATAAAGCATCAATTTGAAGAATATTTTCATATCTTTTGCTAAAATTGTAGTTGTAAACATTGTACACCATATTGCCCATCCTTAGAGAGTCTGAAAAAGACTTTTTTCTACAGATAAACTTGTATGCTTGATTTTATCATGAAATGACAACTTCATAACCCAGTGCCAAGAGTCGATTTAGTGTTCAACGGCAGTAATTTAATTCATACCAAATGCTTCAAAACAGCTCTCTTCTTGTAAATATATTAAAATTTATGTTTATTCGTCTTGTTTCATATGTACAAATATATCATGTGCTATCTTAAGACAGGTGTTTTAAACAAATAAAATTGAATATATTGTTGAATCTTGGCAAAATGAAGTATCAGGAAGTAAAGCAAAGTCTGTTACCTGACAGCGGAAACAGGTCCTGGGACATCAATATATAAATGGCATTCCTAGAATGAGGTGCTTTAAGACAGTAGATCATTTGTTTACTAAGTTTTTAAGAAAAATGTGAGAAACTGCAGTAGAAGTGCTCAGAAAAGAAGCAAATTTACCTGTCAAGGGACACTGCATTTAGTCCATGAGAAAAACCTTGTAAGAATTTAATAACCAGTTTCAACATGTTACCAACATTAGTCACATTAGCTAGGTTATACTGCAGTAACAAACAATCCCAACCTCTTAAAAGCTTAAAACATTAAAAGTTTATTTCTCATGTATGATACATATCCAATGTGGGTGTGCAGGGCTTTCTATGCTACACTGTCCTCACTTGAAGACCTGGGCTGCCAGAACCTGCACCTTCTGGGACATTGATGGTTGAGAAGAACATAGCAAATCAAGAACTGCCTCTAAAGTTTCCTACCTAGGCCAGGTGGGGTGGCTCACGCCTGTAATCCCAGTACTTTGGAAGGCCAAGGCAGGTGGATCACTTGAGGTCAGGAGTTCAAGACCAGCCTGGCTAACATGGTGAAACCCCATCCCTACCAAAAATACCAAAATTAGCCAGGTGTGGTGGTGCATGCCTATAATCCCGGCTACTCGGGAGGCTGATGACGGAGGATCACTTGAACCCGCGAGGTGAAGGATGCAATGGGCCAAGATCGCACCTCTGCACTCCAGCCTGGACGACAGATCAAGACTCCATCTAAAAATAATAATAATAATAATAAATAAAAGTTTCCTGCCTGAAGTGGTACATGTCATTTTCATTTGTGTTTCATTGGTCAAAGCAAATCATATGGTCTGCCGAACATCAAGGGGGCCAGATAGTACATTCCATTTATGCTGGGAAGCAGGAGAGCCAGGAATGTTGGTGAACAGCACTCATGACTGTTAGAGTCTGTGCTTTTTGCTACTGAATATTCACTTCATTTTCCTTTCTGCCTGCAAAATACACTCACCCTTTCCTCCAAAAATAAAACCAGAAAATTTCATTCCGACGTGACTTTTAGTTGTAAGCCCAAGATTTTGGGAGACGCACAGCCGTTTTTAAATCAAGAGAGGATATAGCACCTATTGATTCAGAGAGCTATAAATGAGAAGTTGAATGTTCTTCCCCACTCCACAATGGTGTCCACAGTCACCCTTCAATGGTGTAACAGGAACAGGATAACTACAATAGGTAGCCCTATTCAGAAACGAGGAGAGTAAGAGACATACAGCAGGTACCGGTCCACAGCAATTCTAAATCCCACTGGGCAGACATTGTAAGGGCTCCTATCAGGGGTAGGGAAAGTTCCTTGATTAGGGTCAGGTCCTGCTCCCTGGGAAAAGCTCTGTTATCCAGTCATCTTCCTGAAGCCTGAATCCCACTTCTGAACCATTCTTTTTCCATGATGATTCTCTGTGGCTGCATTTCTGTAGCACCTACATTCTCTGGAGGTGCTATGGTCTGAATGCTTATTATGTTCCCCCAAAATTCATATGTTGAAACCTTAAACCCTAAGGTGATGGTAGTACCTAGATTTGTGTCCCCACCCAAATCTCATGTTGAATTGTAATCCCCAGTGTTGGAGGTGAGGCCTGGTGGGAGGTGATCAGATTATGGGGACAAATTTCCCCCTTTGGTGCTGTTCTCTGGATAGAATTCTCATGAGATTGTGTTGTTTTCTCTCTTCCTTCCACTCTGACCTAGTGAAGTGCTGACTTCTCCTTCACCTCCTGCCATAATTGAAAGTTTCCTGAGGCCTGCCCAGAAGCCGAGCAGATGCCAGCATCATGCTTCCTGTACAGCCTGTGGAACTGTAAGCCAATTGAACCTCTTTTCTTTATAAATTACCCAGTCTCTGGTATTTCTTTATAGCAGTACAAGAATGGACTAATATAGGAAGTGACTACATCATGAGGGTGGAGCCTTCATGAATGGGATTAGTGCCCTTATAAAAGAAACCCCAGAGAGCTAGCCAGCGCCTTCCACCATGTGAGGACAGAGCCAAAAGCCATCATCATCCATGAGAAATTGGGCCCTCACCAGACACTGAATCTGCCAGTGCCTTGATCCTGGAATTCCCAGCCTCCAGACTGTGAGAAATAAATTTCTGTTGTTTATAAGCAACTCATTTATGGTATTTTATTACAGCAGCCCAAAAGAATTAAGACACTGGGCGATGAAAATTATCTCTTCCTTGGAGAGGTACAGCTTTCTCAGCCCACTTCCTACTCTTAGATGATTGGAGTCCCAAAGTCATTTTAAGTTTTAAACAATCACCATATTTTTTAGTCCAGACTGATTGATACTTCTTTTGTCAATGCCACTCTTGTCAAAAATATAGCTTCTTGTGTATTTTATTCTAGCCAGCTCTATATGCCAGTAACCATAGTTAAATTTGAGACACAATTCTCATATTGACTTTTTTTTTTTTTGGCTTTTATGTTCCCACCCCTCTCTTTATCACTTTAATTTCAATTTCCTGAAGCTTTCAGGCTTCAGTGAGAGAACCACATACACAATCTATTTTCCCTGAGTCATTTTCTACAAGTGAAAGCAGTTTTTTGGACATCATATCACTAATTGGACTGTTACTCAGAAACATCTGTATTCATAGGTTTCAACAGTAAGTGTGATGATTGCATCCTTACTGTGTTTTTTGATGCAAGGTTGACTTTCAGTTGGTCCCTGCTCCTGAAGTTTTTCTCAGTTCTATAATTTGCTATTTAGAACAGAGTCTTCCTTCAGGCTTATAAGTCCCTGAACTCTATTTGCTGACATTCCTGCTTGAATATGAGCGAATTTCTTTTTGAGCTTACCTCTTTCTTGTAACATCTTGCCAAAAACAGCCATCACTGAAGCACATACTATTATACTAACAATAATCTTCTCTCTCAATCTCTTCTCCTAGAGGCAAAAGCTTATCAGGAGAATAATCTACATCCTAAATTACTGCATGCACAGTTTCCTGCCACTCAGTACCTGGACCTTAAGCCAATATAATTTATTTTAGATCTTTAGTTAAAGCCACAGCCCACTTTTATGTACCAATTTCTGTGTTATTCAGCATATGCAGGGTTACATTGCAGGAAACAAAAATTCAACATCTTAGTGGCCTAGAACAAATTATTATTTGTTGCCTGTGTCCATTTCAGGTCAGCAAAGGACACTTTTTTATATTATCCTCACTTAAAGATCCATGTGAATGGAGTTTCCGTGAACTGGAACATCCCCAGTTGCCATGGAAATGGAAAGGAACATGGAAAGTTGTGCATCTGCCCAAAAACAATTATTTCTGCTCGCATGGTATTGGCTAAAACAAGTCACATGGCCAACCCTAACTTCAAATTGGCAAAGCAGTGAAATTTTTCCACGTCCTGAGCTATAGGAGAATTGGAAATATTGTTAAATAGCACTAATGACTCCCACAACACCCATTTACTAAAAATATAAGTATGTGTACAGCCTTTCCTCAATACACATTGTTTATGTTAAACTTAAGTCTCTTGGACTTACAGAGCCTGCAATCTCTTACAGCCTTCCTGTTTCTACAGGAAATTGAAGAGACTGAAATTTAATTCTCATGGCTCCCAGTTTCAAGTGGGTGTCATAGGCATTGTTGACATATTAAAGAGAAAACAGCTAAAATGGAGAGAAATGATCATAAGTAGATACTGGAATGAGGCAACTGAGTGTGTGAATTCTTTATTTGCCAAATATCATAGGTATGTATTTGCTTGTACATGGGCATGTGTCTCATTTTTTAACCAAGTAGATTCTTTTTGTAAGTGCCAAAGCAAATGTGACCATTAGTGATTTTAATTGTCTTAAGTATTTAAGGCAAATCTACCAAGAATATGGAATACAATATGACCCAAGTCTAATTTTTTCATTGGTTGTCTGGTTACTCAATAAATATTTCATTGATTGAGTAATCCCATGTTCCAGAGAAATATTGTGGCCACAGAAGAAACAACAATAAGCCAGATTAAAAAAAAGAAGTTTCCATTCCAAACCCATTTGGCCACAGTCACAGAAACTCGGTCAGAAAGCTGGAACTGCTTCTCTAAGGTTGATGCTGGAACTGATAGCTAGGCACTATTTACAAACTTTGGGAATGTTATCTAAATAAAGTGTTTAACCATGCTTTTGGAAAGTAAGTGTCTTCATTCATTTTGTTGTCCAAGCTCTCTTTGATCCATTAATTTCACTTTTCCTTTGATTTTTCCAAACACTCAAAAGAGAAAGTTCATTTTTTCTTACAAATAATTTGCTCATGATAAAGAGACCTTGTGAAGACATCAACGTGATGTTTTTCTTGGTGCTAAGCTATTCTGTGGAACAAAGGAGTTGCCAAAAATGCCCGCTTCACATAGATGCATAGGACAAAAGTTTCCTAATCATAGCAGAGCCACCCAGGAGCCTCAGCATCCTCTTTAGAGTCCTTCCCGGATCCCCCATGGTAAGTCCTTCTGCTAAGTCAGGGCTCCAGTGAACAGGGACATACCAGGGTAGGGCAGGGGCTTCTGCCCGCCAGCTTTAAGAGATTTTAGTTGTGTCAATCTTTTTGTAAACTAATATTCAGGAAAGAAGTAGGCAGGCTTTTTGGGGGGTCCCCAGGTCCATGCAGGCTCAGTAGGGTGGAGAATCAACAAGTGCTCAGCTGGTAGGTGAGGGGGTCAAACCAGAAAATAATTGGTGGAAGGTGAGAGTGGCTGAGACTGGTCCAGGAGTACCCATTGGGGCTCCTCACTGGGGCAGACAGGGAGAAGCAGGCTTCACAAGCCTTACTCCAAACAAGTGAAGCTGAGTGGGAACCAAATAAGACCAGTTCATGGTGACAGACCCCAACCAAGGTTTCTTCCTGCGAGGCCAATTACAGCAACAAGGGCTGATGGTCAAAGGCTACACTCTACCAAAGCTCCTTGGACTCCCTGGTAAGCCTGGCTGGAGGACGTCTTTCCCCAATCCTAACAGGGTGCAAATATTTAAGGGCCCTCATATGAGAGCAAAGTCTTTCTTGCTCAGCTGGGGAAATAACATCATGCCATTTGCTCCAAGGTTCCTCTGAGCCTGACATGGGTAAACAGCAGCTCCTGTAGTCCTTGAAGGGAGAAGGACAGAGATCCCCAAAGAGCTGTTTCCCAAGAGGCAGTGCATGTGTGCCTAGAACCCTAGGTGGCTTCCAGTAGTCCAGAGAGAGCCTGGCAGTCACTGGAGGGAACTGGGTGGCTAGGGAAAAGCAGGAGGCAGGAAGGAAGGGACAGCAGATGGGGTAGAGCCAGCTCAGAGGCATTAAGATTCATTCTCTGTCCCCATGACCCTGAGGAGCCCCTCCCCAGGCCAATCTACACATATCTCTGTGATCCAACTTTATAGTCAGTCAGTGACTAAGCCAAGAGATCTCTGAGACCAGGTACTTAAGCATGGGTAGTGAACTCCGGGTAAGAGTGGAACACCTGAGCTTGTGTGTGAGGAGAACTTGGATTTCCTTCCCTCCGTCACCCCCTACTCCACTACCTAGGACCACACAGGGAGCCTGGGACCTGGTTCTCTAGATTAAGGAGGGGATGTGGCCACCAATTTCTGTTTAGCCCACACTGAGGCAGTGGAGCTCTGCAATTAAGAGTAAGGCTGTGATTCACAGAAAATAAGGAATATTCTGGATAGAAACGTGGAGAGGGCCAGGCACGGTGGCTCATGCCTGTATTCCCAGAACTTTCAGAGGCCAAGGCAGGCAGATCACTTGAGGTCAGGGGTTTGAGACCAGCCTGGCCAACATGGTGAAACCCGTCTCTACAAAAAATACAAAAATTTTCTGGGTGTGGTGGTGCATGTCTGTAGTCCCAGCTACTTGGGGGGCTGAGGCACGAGAATTGCTTGAACCTGGGAGGCAGAGGTTGCAGTGAGTTGAGATCATGCCACTGCACTCCAGCTTGGGCAACAGAGTGAGACTCTGTCTCAAAAAAAAAAAAAAAAAAAAAAAAAAAAGAGAAGAAAAGAAAAGAAAAGATCTGTTCCAAGATGGCTGAATAGGAACAGCTCCGGTCTGCAGCTCCCAGCGTGATCAACACAGAAGACAGGTGATTTCTGCATTTCCAACTGAGGTACCTGGTTCATCTCAATGGGACTGGTTGGACAGTGGGTGCAGCTCATGGAGGGTGAGCCAAAGCAGGGTGGGGCATTGTCTCACCCAGGAAGTGCAAGGGGTTGGGGAATTTCCCTTTCCTAGCCAAGGGAAGTCGTGACAGACTGTACCTGGAAAAACAGGACACTCCCTCCCAACTACTGGCTTTTCCATGGTCTTAGCAACTGGCAGACCTGGAGATTCCCTCCTGTGCCTGGCTCTGCAGTTCCCACACCCACAGAGCCTTGGTCACTGCTAGCGCGGCAGTCTGAGATCGACCTGTGAGGCAGCAGCCTGGCGGAGGGAGGGGTGTCTGCCATTGTGGAGGCTTGAGTAGGTAAAGTGGCTGGGAAGCTCGAACTGGGTGGAGCCCACCACAGCTCAGCAAGGCCTACTGCCTCTATAGACTCCACCTCTGTGGGCAGGGCTTAGCTGAACGGAAGATAGCGGAAACTTCTGCAGACTTAAATGACCCTGACAGCTCTGAAGAGAGCAGTGGTTCTCTCTGCATGGCATTTGAGCTCTGAGAACAGACAGACTGCCTCCTCAAGTGGGTCTCTGACCCCTGTGTAGCCTAACTGGGAGACAGCTCCCAGTAGGGACCAACAGACACCTCATACAGGTGGGTGCCCCTCTGGGATGAAGCTTCCAGGGGAAGGAACAGGCAGCAATATTTGCTGTTCTGCAGCCTCTGCTGGTGATACCCAGGCAAACAGGGTCTGGAGTGGACCTCCAGCAAACTCCAACAGATCTGCAGCTGAGGGATCTGACTGTTAGAAGGAAAACTAACAAACAGCAAGGAATAGCATCAACATCAACAAAAAGGACACCCACACCAAAACTCCATCTGTAGGTCACCAACATCAAAGACCAAAGGTAGATAAAACCACAAAGATGGGGGAAAACCAGAGCAGAAAAGCTGAAAATTCTAAAAACCAGAGCACCTCTTCTCCTCCAAAGGATCACAGCTCCTCGCCAGTGACAGAACAAAGCTGGAGGGAGAATGACTTTGATGAGTTGATAGAAGTAGGCTTCAGAAGGTCGGTAATAAACTTCTCCAAGCTAAAGGAGCATGTTCTAACCCATAGCAAGGAAGCTAAAAACCTTGAAAAAACGTTAGACAAATGACTAACTAGAATAAACAGTGTAGAGTAGACCTTAACTGACCTGATGGGGCTGAAAACCATGGCACGAGAACTTCGTGACACATGCACAAACTTCAATAGCTGATTTGATCAAGTGGAAGAAAGGATATCAGTGACTGAAGATCAAATTAATGAAATAAAGCAAGAAAACAAGGTTAGAGAAAAAAAAGTAAAAAGAAACAAACAATGCCTCCAAGAAATATGGGAGTGTGTGAAAAGACCAAATCTATGTTTGATTGGTGTACCTGAAAGTGACGGGGAGAATGGAACCAAGCTGGAAAACACTTTTCAGGATATTATCTAGGAGAAGTTCCCCAACCTAGCAAGGCAGGCCAACATTCACGTTCAGGAAATACAGAGAACACCACAAAGATACTCCTTGACAAGAGCAACCCCAAGACACATAATTGTCAGATTCACCAAGGTTGAAATGAAGGAAAAAATGTTAAGGGCAGCCAGAGAGAAAGGTAGGGTTACCCACAAAGGGAATCCCATCAGACTAACAGCGGATCTCTCAGCAGAAACCTTACAAGCCAGAAGAGAATGGGGGCCAATATTCAACATTCTTAAAGAAAAGAATTTTGAGTGCAGAATTTCATATCCAGCCAAACTAAGCTTCATAAGTGAAGGAGAAATAAAATCCTTTACAGACAAGCAAATGCTGAGAGATTTTGTCATCACCAGGCCTGCCTTACAAGAGCTCCTGAAGGAAGCACTAAACATGGAAAGGAACAACAGGTACCAGCCACTGCAAAAACATGACAAATTGTAAAGATCATCAATGCTAGGAAGAAACTGCATCAACTAACGAGCAAAATAACCAGCTAACATCATAATGACAGGATCAAATTCACACATAACAATATTAATCTTAAATGTAAATGGGCTAAATGCCCCAATTAAAAGACACAAACTGGCAAATTGGATAAAGAGTCAAGACCCGTCAGTGTGCTATATTCAGAAGACCCATCACATGTGCAGAGACACACATAGACTCAAAATAAAGGGATGGAGGAAGATCTACCAAGCAAATGGAAAGCAAAAAAAAAGTAGGGGTTGCAATCCTAGTCTTTGATAAAACAGACTTTAAACCAACAAAGATCAAAAGAGACAAAGAAGGCCATTACATAATGGTAAAGGGATCAATTCAACAAGAAGAGCTAACTATCCTAAACATATATGCACCCAATACAAGAGCACCCAGATTCATAAAGCAAGTCCTTAGAGACCTACAAAGAGACTTAGACTCCCACACAATAATAATGGGAGACTTTAACACCCCACTGTCAATATTAGACAGATCGACGAGACAGAAGGTTAACAAGGATATCCAGGAATTGAACTAAGCTCTGCACCAAGCGGACCTAATAGATATCTACAGAACTCTCCACCCCAAATCAACAGAATATACATTCTTCTCAGCACCACATCGCACTTATTCTAAAATTGACCACATAATTGGAAGTAAAGCACTCCTCAGCAAATGTAAAAGAACAGAAATCACAACAAACTGTCTCTCAGACCACAGTGCCATCAAATTAGAACTCAGGATTAAGAAACTCATTCAAAACTGCACAACTACATGGAAACTGAACAACCTGCTCCTGAATAACTACTGGGTAAATAATGAAATGAAGGCAGAAATAAAGATATTCTTTGAAACCAATGAGAACAAAGACACAACATACCAGAATCTCTGGGACACATTTAAAGTAGTGCATAGAGGGAAGTTTATAGCACTAAATGCCCACAAGAGAAAGCAGGAAAGCTCTAAAATCGACACCCTAACATCACAATTAAAATAACTAGAGAAGCAAGAGCAAATAAATTCAAAAGCTAGGAGAAGGCAAGAAATAACTAAAATCAGAGCAGAACTGAAGGAGATAGAGACACAAAAACCCCTTCAAAAAATCAATGAATCTAGGAGCTGGATTTTTTAAATGATCAACAAAATTGATAGACTGCTAGCAAGACTAATAAAGAAGAAAAGAGAGAAGAATCAAATAGACGCAATAAAAATGATAAAGGGGATATCACCACCGATCCCACAGAAATACAAACTACCATCAGAGAATACTATAAACACCTCTACACAAATAAACTAGAAAATCTAGAAGAAATGGATAAATTCCTGGACACATACACCCTCCCAAGACTAAATCAGGAAGAAGTTGAATCTCTGAATAGACCAATAACAGGCTCTGTAATTGAGGCAATAATTAATAGCCTACCAACCAAAGAAAGTCCAGAACCAGATGGATTCACAGTCAAATTCTACCAGAGGTACAAAGAGGAGTTGGTACCATCCCTTCTGAAACTATTCCAATCAATAGAAAAAGACAGAATCTTCCCTAACTCATTTTATGAGGCCAGCATCATCGTGATACCAAAGCCTGGCAGAGACACAACAAAAAAAATAGAATTTGAGACCAATATCCCTGATGAACATCGATGTGAAAATCCTCAATAAAATACCGACAAACAGAATCCAGCAGCCCATCAAAAAGCTTATCTACCATGATCAAGTTGGCTTCATCCCTAAGATGCAAGGCTGGTTCAACATATGTAAATCAATAAACGTAATCCATCACATAAACAGAACCAAAGACAAAAACCACATGATTATCTCAATAGATGCAGAAAAAACCTTTGACAAAATTCAACAGCCCTTCACGCTAAAAACTCTCAATAAACTAGGTATTGATGGAATGTATGTCAAAATAATAAGAGATATTTATGACAAACCCACAGCCAATATCATACTGAATGGGCAAAAACTGGAAGCATTCCTTTTGAAAACTGGCACAAGACAAGGACCCCCTCTCTCACCGCTCCTATTCAACATAATGTTGGAAGTTCTGGCCAGGGCAATCAGGCAGGAGAAGGAAATAAAGGTTATTCAATCAGGAAAAGAGGAATTCAAATTGTCCCTGTTTGCAGATGACATGATTGTATATTTAGAAAACCCCATCATCTCAGCCCAAAATCTCCTTAAGCTGATAAGGAACTTCAGCAAAGTCTCAGGATACAAAATCAATGTGCAAAAATCAGAAGCATTCCTATACACCAATAACATACAAACAGAGAGCCAAATTTTGAGTGAACTCCCATTCACAATTGCTACAAAGAGGATAAAATACCTAGGAATCCAACTTACAAGGGATGTGAAGGACCTCTTCAAGGAGAACTACAAACCACTGCTTAACAAAATAAAAGAGGACAGAAACAAATGGAAGAACATTCCATGCTCATGGACAGGAAGAATCAATATCATGAAAATGGCCATACTGCCCAGGGTAATGGAGTCAATGCCACCCCCATCAAGCTACCAATGACTTTCTTCACAGAATTGGGAAAAACTACTTTAAAGTTCATATGGAACCAAAAAAGAGCCCACATAGCCAAGACAATGCTAAGCAAAAAGAACAAAGCTGGAGACATCATGCTACCTGACTTCAAACTATACTACAAGGCTACAGTAACCAAAACAGCATGGTACTGGTACCAAAACAGATATATAGACCAACAGAAGAGAACAGAGGCCTCAGAAATAACACCACACTTCTACAACCATCTGATCTCTGACAAACCTGACAAAAACAAGAAATGGGGAAAGGATTCCCTATTTAATAAATGGTGCTGGGAAAACTGGCTAGCCATATGTAGAAAGCTGAAACTGGATCCCTTCGTTACACCTTATACAAAAATTAATTCAAGATGGATTAAAGATTTAAATGTTAGACCTAAAATCATAAAAGCCCTAGAAGAAAACCTAGGCAATACCATTCAGGACATAGGCATGGGCAAGGACTTCATGTCTAAAACACCAAAAGCAATGGCAACAAAAGACAAAATTGACAAATGGGATCTAATTAAACTAAAGAGCTATGCACAGCAAAAGAAACTACCATCAGAGTGAACAGGCAACCTACAGAATGGGAGAAAATTTTTGCAATCTACTCATCTGACAAAGGGCTAATATCCAGAATCTACAATGAACTCAAACAAATTTACAAGAAGAAAACAAACCACCCCATCAAAAAGTGGGCAAAGGATGTGAACAGACACTTCTCAAAAGAAGACATTTATTTCATCATCACTGGTCATCAGAGAAATGCAAATCAAAACCACAATGAGATACCATCTCATGCCAGTTAGAATGGCAATCATTAAAAAGTCAGGAAACAACAGATGCTGGAGAGGATGTGGAGAAATAGGAACGCTTTTACACTGTTGGGAGTGTAAATTAGTTCAACCATTGTGGAATACAGTGTGGCAATTCCTCAGGATCTAGAACTAGAAATACCATTTGACCCAGTGATCCTATTACTGGGTATATACCCAAAGGATTATAAATCATGCTGCTATAAAGACACACACACGTATGTTTCCTGCAGCACTATTCCCAATAGCAAAGACTTGGAACCAACCCAAATGTCCATCGATGATAGACTGGTTTAAGAAAATATGGCACATATACACCATGGAATACTATGCAGCCATAAAAAAGATGAGTTCATGTCCTTTGCGGAGATATGGATGAAGCTGGAAACCATCATTCTCAGCAAGCTATCACAAGGACAGAAAACCAAACACCACACGTTCTCACTCATAGGTGGGAATTGAACAATGAGAACACTTGGACACAGGGCGGGAAACATTACACATCGGGGCCTTTCAGGTGGTGGGGGGTCTGGGGGAGGGATAGCGTTAGGAGAAATACCTGATGTAAATGACAAGTGTATGGGTGCAGCGAATCAACATGGCACATGTATACATATGTAACAAACCTGCACATTGTGCGCATGTACCCTAGAACTTAAAGTACAATAATAATAAAAAAAGAAAACCTAAAAAAAAAGAAAAGTCAGGGAAGACTATTCTTCAAAAATATTCATATTGTACAGTTGATTGGATAAAGAAAATGCGGTATACAGACATCATGGAATATACTCTACAACCATACAAAAGAATGAAACCATATCTTTTGCAGCAACATGGATGGAGCTGGAGGCCATTATCTAAGTGAAATAACTCAGAAACAGAAAATCAAATACCACATGGGAGCTAAACAATGGGTGCACATGGACATTAAGATGAAAATAGTAGACACTCGGGACTTCAAAATGGGGGAGGTCACTAGGGGTGTAAGGGATGAAAAATTGCCTATTGGGTACAATGTTCATTATTTGGTTGATGGGTTCACTGGAAGCCCAAACCTCACTATTATGCAATATATGCAGGTAACAAACCTGCACATGTATCCCCTGAATCTAAAATAAAATTAAAAATGTCAATGTTGTAAAAGACAAAGAAATGTTCTAGGTTAAAGGAAGCTAAAGAGCCATGGCAAATAAATCCAATACCTGACCCTAGACTGGAGTCTATACTGGGGGGCAAGGATGTGTGGCACACAATGATGTTCTATAGGAAATTATTAGGTCAAAACTGATGAAAATGTAATATGGATTGTAAATTAGGTAAAAGTATTGCATCAATGGAAATGTATGAAATTGATAACTTTACTGTGGATATGAATGATTATTCCTACTCCATATGGATATTAGATAGATAGATAGATATGATACATACACGTATGTATGAGATATATACATCCCCCTTGAGAGGAGAAGGAGACACCATAATTATGCCAGGACAATAGGTGCAAACCAGGACAGTCCTAGGCAAATTATACCTTGAGTCATTGGTGTCCTTGGCTAGAACAGTTTGGGTGGCATATTGGGTGCAAAGCCCAGTGTGTGTGGGTTCAGGAGAGAATGGAAGAAGGAAAAGTGAAAACAGTGCATATGAACAACTGTTTCAAGAAGGTTTCTTAATGAAAAAAAAAATGAGAGAAGTTGGCAGAGGCAGGAGGCAAAGTGAAGTCCAGAGAGGGAGTTTTTAAGATGGGAGAACTAGGAGTGTGTGTGTGTGACAGGGAGGAACTGATGTCAGGAGCATTATGGTTATTCCAGATCTCTACTTGAATGTCAAAGGAGGGACAGTGTCCGACTTTGAGTGGCTGAAGAATCTAAATCATGTCAGCTATGGCTGTTTGACCTTCAAGTATGAAAGGGAGTGTAACTACCACTTGCTAGTGTCTGTTCAAGAGAATTTAGCAAGAAAATTTGGAAAGCACAGTGGAACTATTCTCATTATACCCACAGCAGAGTTCCAAGACAGGATATCAGGTGCATCAGAGAAAGACCATGCACGCTGACTTGGTGTACGCAATGGAGAGTTCTGCTAGGTAAATTTTGTGCATAGCCATGAAGTATAACCTGGGATTGGACATGAGGACCACCATCTATGTCAACGCCATTGAGAAAGTGTTCAAAGTATACAATGAAGCCAGTGTGACCTTCATGTAGATGGCTCATGGGTGACTTCCTTGCTACCCTCTTCACCTGTAACTTCTGCAGACCTACCACAGGTTTACATGTTACCACAGAAACCCCCTTCTCTCTTGACTCATTAGATAATGAACACCATTCTTAACAAATCGATCCAAATCAGCCCCCTAAGGAGAAAGAAATTAAGGTTAGGGGATCACGTACAAGCTGATGAGGGTGAAAGTAGAAATCACCGACACCAGAGAGAGAGACATGTAGGTGTTTTGCCTCTAAATAAAAAATCTCTTCCATCTAGCTGTGCAGCCTTGCTCAGTGGCTCTTCCCAACACAGTCAGCAATTGTTGCCAGGGAAGGCACAGTCAAGAGTAATCAGATGCTTACTTCTTTTGCTCTGGACAAGCCTGGGAAGTGCTGTAACTTTTAACGTATTCAGAAGGTGGCATGGGGGCCGGGCGCAGTGACTCACGTCTGTAATCCCAGCACCTTGGGAGGCCGAGGCGGGCGGATCACAAGGTCAGGAGACTGAGACCATCCTGGCTAACAAGGTGAAACCCCATGTGTACTTAAAAAACAAAAAATTAGCTGGGCGTGGTGGCAGGCGCCTGTAGTCCCAGCTACTGGGGAGGCTGGGGCAGGAGAATTGCCAGAATCCGGGAGGCGGAGCTTGCAGTGAGCGAGATTGCGCCACTGCACTCCAGCCTGGGCGACAGAGCGAGATCCCGTCTCAAAAAAAAAAAAAAAAAAGAAGGTGGCGTGGTCCTCACATGAGTTATTGAAGCAAAATAACTCAATTTTACAGGATGCAAACAAAAATAAAAGCTGTTTCTGCTTATTAATTTTATTCTTTTGGAAAAAAATAAGTAATGCTGGTGTAATAAAATTGCTTTTAATCTCTTAACAAGCCTAACCTTGATTCAAGCAGTGAATGCCTATAAACATAATACATTTAAAAAGCTAGTATTTTTATATCATAAAACAGTACCATTTAGAGCTTATCAGCCATGTATTGTTATCCAGCAAAAATAAGAAGCCCTATGGAGAATTAAATTAGCTTCATACCTACAAAAATGATGGAGGGCTATTTCTGTGAAGACTGTCGGAGTTTGCTGACTATAATTATGACACATAGTCCAAAGAATGCAGTAACCTCCTTATCATGTTAACAAATTGTTCTCTTTTGAAGGTCTATGGTTGACTAATTGAACAATAATTCAAGTAGCGTGTTCCAGAAAAAAACAAACAAATACGTGGTTTCCCTGTTTGGAGATTGGCTGGCTGTGAGCATTGCTAATGGCCTCTACTCAGCCTGACTTTGTCGTCTTCTTTTAGAGGCTTTGCATTCTGCACTCAGCTTCACAAACAGTGGGTTGAAAACAACCTTGGGTTGAATGTTTTGTTTGGGAATTATTTGGCCAGGTCCTTTTGAACAGTAGTGTCCCAGTCAAATGCTAAATAATAATATATGCAAAAATGAGCTTAAAAATAAACTTATAATGCCCTTTCAGAATTCTAACTACTTCGTAACTGCATGACTTAACCTGGTGATAAAAGCAGTTATTAAAAGTCTAACTTACAAAAAATATCTTCTCATCTCTGTAAATCAACAGGGTTGGAAAACAAACCTATACTGCCGCCCAAAAGACAAAAGAATTTAGAGTATGGTAAAAGCGGCATTTTAAATGGGGAAAAGGTACATTATTGAATGAATGATGTCAGAACAATTCAGCACATGAAAAAATAAAGTGACAACACTACAAATTCCAGACTGATCAAATATTTAAGTTGAAAAGCTTATCCAAGAAAGTACTCCAATAAACCACACAATAGTTTTGTTTTACAACCTCAGAAAAGGAAAGTCCTTTCTAAGCATAACACGAAAACCTAAACTATAAAAAGATTTTGTGGCCAGGTGCGGTGGCTCACGCCTGTAATCCCAGCACTTTGGGAGGCTGAGGTGGGTGGATCATGAGGTCAAGAGATCGAGACCATCCTGGCCAACATGGTGAAACCCTGTCTCTACGAAAAATACAAAAAAAAATTATCTGGGCGTAGTGGTTCGCGCCTGTAGTCCCAGCTACTCGGGAGACTGAGGCAGGAGAATGGCTTGAACTGGGAGGCTGAGGATGCAGTGAGCCGAGATCTCACCACTGCACTCCAGCCTGGAGACAGAGTGAGACTCCATCTCAAAAAAAAAAAAAAAAATAACATTAAAAGAACATTTTGCATGGCAAAAACCATCATAAGCAGCAAAGTTGAACGACAAATGATACACTGGAAAACAATATTTGTAACTCATATCTCAGACAAAATGTAAACTAACCTAATATATAAAGAGGTCCTACCAACCAATTAGAAAAAAAACATCATAGAAAATTGGGTAAAGTATAAGGAGACAATTCACAGAGAAGAAATCAGATGAAAAATTACTCAATAATACCCATAATAAGAGAATGCAAAATAAAAATAAAATAAGTTATGTTTTGCCTTGTTTTATCCATCAAATTATCAGTAACAAAAAGACTGGCGGGGCGTGGTGGCTCACTGCTGTAATCCCAGCACTTTGGGATGCTGAGAAGGGTGGATCTCTTGAGGTCAGGAGTTTAAGACTAGCCTGGACAACATGGTGGAACCCCTTCTCCACTAAAAACACAAAATTAGCCAGGCATGGTAACGCAGGCCTGTAATCCCAGCTACTCAGGAGGCTGAGGCAGGAGAATCACTTGAACCCAGGAGGCGAAGGTTGCAGTGAGTTGAGATCGCACCACTGCACTCCAGCCTGGGCGACAAGAGTGAAACTCTGCCTCAAAAAAAAAAAAAAAAGAGACTGATAATATAGTTTGTTGGTATATGAGAAAACTGCACTCTTGCACATTACTCATTGAAATGCAAATTGATTGAATTTGTAATCGTAATTAAAATATTTCTTTATATTGCATTTTAAAGCTTGCTTTTTTGGCTGGGTGCAGTGGCTCACATCTGTAATCCCAATACTTTGGGAGGCCAAGGCAGGTGGATCATTTGAGGTCAGGAGTTCAAAACTAGCCTGGCCCATATGGTGAAACCCCATCTCTACTAAAAATACAAAAGTTAGACAGGTGTTGTGGTGGTCACCTGTAATCCCAGCTACTCGGGAGGCTGAGGCAGGAGAGTTGCTTGAACTGGGGAGGTGAAGGTTGCAGTGAGCCAAGATCGTGCCGCTGCACTCCAGCCTGGGTGAGAGGGTGAGACTCCATCTCAAAAAATAAAAAAAAAAATAAAGCTCGCTTTTTAGGTAATGTCTCAATATTCAAGCCTTTGGTTTACCATTGACCCTCGAATAATAATAGGTTTGAACTGCAAGGATCCACTTACACACAGATTTTTCTCCCACCTCTGCCACCCCTGAGACCAACGCCTCCTCTTCTTGCTCCTCAATTTTCTTAACATTTTTTCTCTAGCTTACTTTATTGTAATAATCTAGTATATAATACACATAAAAATATGTGTTAATTGACCATTATATTATCAGTAAGGCTTCCGGTCAAAAGTAGGCTATTACTAGTTAAGTTTTTGGTGAACCAAAATCTATACCTGAATTTTTGACTGCATGGGGGGTTGGCATCCCTAACACCCCACTTTGTTCAAGGGTCAACTGTATTTATATTTATTTTTTTTTTTTTTATGTAAAGAAAGGGTCTCACTCTGTCACCCAGGCTGGAGTGCAGTGGTGTGATCATGGCTCACTGCAGCCTCAACTTCCTGGGCTCAAGCGATCCTCCCATCTCAGCCTCTTGAGTAGCTGGGACTATGGGCATGAGGCACTATGCCCAGCCTGTATTTATATTGTAAAGTATAAATAAATAGGAAACTTTACAATTTTTCCCCAGCTGAGTACATTTAATGAATGAATTCTTCAGTTTTGAATCATCACCATCACTTGGCAAGAGCATACACTAATTTCATGTTCATAACCTTTTGAATGAGAAATTGATCTCTTGAAAAATGAATTTATACTAGCCTTAGCGGTCTCACACACCAGTGTGTCTTATTCTTCTCCTATTAGGCCTGCCCTCTATTCCCCTCACCATCACACACACATAACAGAAACCTGAATCTTCAGATATCTTTAACCCATCAATGGCCACGTCACATCTCCACAGGAACCTCACTAGATTCTCCAGATCTCACCTCAGACTCTATCCAGAAATCAAGGTGGTGCTTTTTGTTGTTTTTTGTTTTTTTATTTTGTCTTTGGATCGTTAAGGGTATCAAGAGCCTTTAGCTCAAAGCTGGTCCCAGCTGGTCCACTAGATGTCACTGTCTTGTAAATTAATAGTGCTTTACATACAAACTCCATCCGTGACATGGCACTGAAGGGACACCAGGCTAGTTCCAAAGAGCAAAGTATTAGTCCGTGTTACGCATACGTCCACTCTTAGGGGAGGGACAGGAAGAGGCAGGCTGTCAGAAGTCTGACAGGAAGGGAGGGCTCTGAACATTGAAAGAATGCTGGGGATGGGAATCTGAGCTGATCATGCAGTGTGTGGTGAAATGTACCTAAATGAAGAAGGGAGCAAGACAGGCAAAGACCCTGAAGGAAGAACATGCCAGGAGGAGGAACAGCAGGTGCAAAGACCCAGAGGCTGAGCGAGTCAGAGCCCGGTTGGGAGGAGGCTACAAAGACAGGCCTCATGGGGACTTGCAGGGCTTGGTAAAGCGTGCCCATTTCATTCTGAACGAAATGGGAAAACATTGGAAGAATCCGTGATTTTTGGCTTTTCACGGAAAAGCCCTCAAAATCTACCTAGATGTAATCATGAGGAAACACCAGACAAACCCATACTGAGGAACTTTCTATAAAATAAGTGTCCTATATATTTGTAAATTATCAATGTCATAAAAGACAAAGAGAGGCTGGGAAACCATTTGAGAGTAGAGGAGATTAAATGACGACTAGATGCAAACTGTGGCTCTCGACTGGATTTTGGAGGGAAGGAAAAACAATGCTCTGATGGGCATTATGGGGACAGTGGATAATATTTGAACATGAATTATAGATTAGATAACATCATGAAATTAATATTAAATTTCGTGGCTGGGTGCGGTGGCTCACACCTGTAATCCCAGCTCTTTGGGAAGCTGAGGCGGGCAGATCTCCTGAGGTCAGGAGTTCAAGACCAGCCTGGTTAACATGGCGAAACCCCATCTCTACAACAAATACAAAAATTAGCCAGGTGTGGTAGCAGGTGCCTGTAATAACAGCTACTCGGGAGGCTGAGGCAGGAGAATTGCCTAAACCTGGGAGGTGGAGGTTGCAGTGAGCCGAGATCATGCCATTAAACTCCAGCCTGGGCAACCAAGAGTGAAACTCTGTCTCGAAAAAAAAAAAAAATTAAATTAAATTTCCTGAAGTTGATAACTGTGCTATGGTTATATAACAGAATATATTTCATTTTTAGAATACCCACAATGAAGTTTTAAAGGGGAAAGTGAATGGTTTGAGGTTTGAAAACACTGGTAGATGGCAGGAAACCTGGAAATTGCCATCCTCAGAAGCGGAGTCTGTAGGTAAGTATATGCATTTGACCATTCGACCACCCCTACCCCAAAAGGGGATAAGGGCCTCAGTAAGGAGGTTACAAATTTAAAATCGTGATCCTTACAGCACTCATTTTTACAGCATTTCTGTTAATATTTGTGTTAATTTTTTTCATCCCCAAAGCAGTTTCTATTGTTTCTGTATCTCTAGAAAACTTTCAAAAGAATATTCAACTATCCACTTGCAAAGACTTAGATAGCTGCTTCTCATCTCGGGGTGACAGTCACCCTTTGATAATGTGATTTTTAAAAACCTTTGCTCAAATACGGTCACAGTCTCAAATTTCCTCAGAACTGACCTTCCCAACAGCACTGGCTTTCATGCAAGAAAACCATCCTTAACATGTAATCCTTGTGCTTAAAATGCCAACTCAAAAATGTGACAAGAGATTAAGCTCTGAGTAAACAGTGGGAATAAACCGCACTAGTTTGGAGTACACATTGTGTCTGTTTATTAATATGAACATTGGAAGTCATGGGAAATATAACAAGTGACAAAGATGGTTTGGGTGGAAATGGCCATTCTTCACCACCCGTTAGTCAACAAGCATTTTTATGAACACCTATTACAGGCAAGATGTTGTGATAAGTGCTGTGAATATAAAAATAAACATGATATCTACTTCCAAGTTTGCACCTTTATACTAGAGGAACTTGGCAGGTTTCAGGGAAGCTCAAAAAAGAAACTGAAATTCAATTTTATTTTATTTAAAAGTTTAATTATGGCCGTGCACGGTGGCTCACACCTGTAATCCCAGCACTTTGGGAGGCCAAGGCAGGTGGATCACCTGAGGTCAGGAGTTCGAGACCAGCCTGACCAACATGGAGAAACCCTGGCTCTACTAAAAACACAAAATCAGCTGGGTGTGGTGGCGGGCACCTGTAATCCTAGCTACTCAGGAGGCTGAGGCAGGAGAATCGCTTGAACCTGGGAGGCAGAGGTTGCAGTGAGCTGAGATTGAGCCATTGCACTCCCGCCTGGGCAACAAGAGCAAAACTCCATCTCAAAAAAAAAAAAGTTTAATTAGTCAGGCATGGTGACACGTGCCTGTAGTTCCAGCTACTTGGGAGACTGAGGCAGGAAGATCGCTTGAGCCCAGGAGGTTGAGGCTGCAGTGAGTCAAGATTGTACCACTGCACTCCAGCCTGGGTGATAAAACAATGCCTTGTCTCAAAAAAAGAAAGAAAAAGTTTAACATTTTGGGGGGCACGTCTGATACTACATTCAAGGAAACAGAAACTCTGTTGACCATGGGATGAGATGTGCAGGCTGTTAACTTTCCAAATGAAACAACAACAGCAGTAACAACAAAGTAGGCACAGCCCTTGCGTTCTAGAAATTTTATGAAAAATTAAAGCAAATCCAGAAAAATTATGGTAGTGCAAAAGGGATTCTTATTAAGAGAAGTCTAGAGGAATTGAGGTTATGTTGCCTAGAGAGGGCAACAATTAATTATGGCCTTAAAGTGTATAAAAGAATGCTTCATGAGAAGAGTTATTGCTTAATTTCTCTCCAGCTTCACTGAGATATAAACAGAAGAAATTAGTTCAAATTTTAAAGAAGACTTTTTAATTAAACAGTTGGATCTCTTGATCTTGGAAAATCAAACCGAGAAACGAGCCACCACAGATTTCTGTGATTTCTGTTTCTAGGGGGTCTTCAAAAGAGTACACAACTATCTCCTCCTGAAGACTTGGAGATCTGCTTCTCACCTGAGTAGATGGCAACCACCATTGCTGCTGCTGATGAAATGGCAATAGAAGCCCATTACCCAGCCCAGTGTTCTCACCTGTAGTACCTGAGATTCTCACATTAGCCAGTCCTTTCAGATTAAGGCATTCAAGGTGTCAATTAAAATGTAAATGTATCTGATGAGGTGACACATTCTGCTGTTATGAGCCATGAACACCTCATTTCGTTATCAAACAGGTAAGTCACCTATCAGTGACCCCTAGTTAATGAGGGACAAAACAAGCGCCTTTTGATGGTAGAGAAGAAGTTAGGAAAACCCTGGGACTTGAGAAAATCTAAATTTAGATGGTAGTGAAGGAACTAAAGAAACTTCGGGTTTTTCTGGGGAGGAAAGGTGGAGGTGGGTTGCCACTGTTAGTGGCCTCACCTAGGGATCCAGGTGACAGAGCACTGAGCATTTGGGCTTGGCTTCTTGCATCATGTACTTTCTGTTCTTCTCTCCTTCCCTCCCCTGCCTCCCCTCCACTCCCCTTCCTTGTGCAATTATTTCTGGAATTATCACCAGGCACTTTGCTAAGTGCTAAAGGCACCGTCCTAGGTTCTGCACAGGCCTTGAACACATTTTAGCTCCATTGAGTCTCCCAAGGAGAGTGCTGTTATTCGTGTACCGCACATAATTAAGTTGATTCCCTCATCTCTTTTTGTTCACCAGGACTGTCGGTCCTAGACCAAAGAGCATGTTTCAGAAAAAGCCCTTCATTCCCAAGCCTCAGCTGCACCAGCAGCAGCAGCAGCAGCAGTGCAACATAGACGGCCGGCAGCCCTGAGACCCGTGGGCCTTAGAAACCAAACCCACCTGATTCTTGCCAGGCCAACACTTACCCTGCAATTCATGTTCACTTTGTCTGATTCACTGTCATATTTTATTCTCTATATTTTTTAGCCCAAAGGGTCTATTGGTTCTTTCCATTAAGATGGGATTTGTGAACCTTTCTGTTGTTTCCTGAGAACGTGGTGTGCAGTTAATTTGTGGAGCTGCATATTGACTGTTGCTGCCTCCTCTGTAACCCTCTCATTTTAAAAAAACAAAAACAAGCCTGGGCAACATGGTGAAACCCTGCGCCACAAAAAATGCAAAAACTAACAAACCAACAAACAAAACAAAAATTAGCCAAGCATGGTGGCTTGCACCTGTAGTCCCAACTACTTGGGAGGCTGAAGTGGGAAGACTGACTGAGCTTGGAAAATCAAGGCTGCAGTGAGGAGAGATCGCATCACTGCACTCCAGCCTGGGTGACAGAGACCCTAGCTCAAAAATAAAAAAAATAAAATAAACAAAAACCAAAAGTTCCCCGTAGGTATGTTTCACTTAGAAAGCTCAATTCATTTAGCCATTCAATTTGTATGTATTTTTTCTAAAGTTGAATAACATAGCATTGTACTTAAAATATTAAAATCACTTTAGTAAGTATTAGAAACAACAGTTTGAATGTATATAGCAAAATATAAAGGATTAGACAGAAATATTTACAATTGGGAAATTTTCCTCTCCAATCCCTAATTGTTATAATTTGTTCACGCCACAGATTTTTTACTGAATGACTACCTTGTGCAGGCTTGGTGCTAGGTACTCAGCATATAGTGCAGACAAAATTACTGCCAAGTACAGCTCTCCTTTTTTCCACCCACAGTCTTCACCGAGTGTGAATAAAACCAGACCCTGGAGAAAAATGGGTTGTATTTTAAAGATTCCATTTTAAAGTTTTTTATGGGAAACCCACAACCTAATTTCCCCTAGGAAGAGTGCTATCAGGGGCAGTCAGATTTCAGTGCTGCCTGCAAATGTGATGTATGAGTCAGCTTCAAGTACGATCCTGAGGGAGCCGCCTTAACTCCCTCCAACCACAATCACATCAGTTTGAAAGAACACTTTGCGACTTAGGAGGACAGGAACACAACTGTCCCCGGATCCCCGTACAAAGCAGAGAAGCCAGAGTGCCGGGTGAGGCAGATACTCCAGGGGACAACAAAATGTTCCGCTGGCTCCACTGGCATGAGAGAAGGCGTCTCTTAAAGTAAACAGGCCTCAGATGTTCCCAATTGTAGATCAAAAGGCAGCTGAACCCATGGACTGGGGCGAAGTGTGAGATCATCGCTCCAGGACTGGAAGTCAAACAGCCTCTCGTGCAAATACACGGCACTCGGCTTGAGGCAACCCCAGCAACCACAAGTCTTGAGGTTTTGGGCCATGCTGGGCTAGGTATGCATCCTTAGTACTTCACCCCCAAGTGAGTGTCCCCACCACTGCCACGGAGGCCTGTATCTTTCTTTACTGAGTTTTGTTCTCCCTTGTCTCAATCATACTTGATCTTCTATGCACTGATTGAAAGATTAAGAAACCACGTCATTGAATCTCCACTGGCATTTTCCCAGATGCCCGGGGCAGTTTAGCATCACATTTACACCATGCACCATGCCCTTTGTCCCCTCTGGTCAAGCTGGCAACAGGAACTAGTTCAGGTATTTTCTCTCTATATATTTTCCTGAGTCTTTTTCTCCATCTTTTTTCCTGCCTGTTCTCCCCCAACCCCCACCTCTTGGTTGGAATCAGCTCCTCCCTCCTTTCTATCAGCCTTGCTAATACCACTACTGAGGACACCTGACACTCCCATGCTTGCTTATATGTTTGAGTCTCCCTTGAGATTATACATTCACTGAGAGCTAGCACATTGGCTTACTCACCTTTGATGCTCCAGTCAAATATAGTAGGAGGATCAGGTCGTGGTGGCATGCTTGTAGCTCCAGCTACTTGGGAGGCTGAGGCAGGAGGATCACTTGAGCCCAGGAGTTTGAGACCAGGCTGGGCAACATGGCGAGACCCTGGAAAAAAATACACACACACACACACACACACACACACACACACACACACACACACACGGTTGTAGGCACTCAACAATTGTTTGATAATGAGTGAACATATCTACTAGCATGGTTAACCTATCACCACATCAGTTTCTACTCCAAATTTCTCCCTTCCCCTCCATGTCAGCGGTGTGTATAATTTGACATAGAGTTATATTCAGTTCTTTGTCTACCTCTAAAAACATAAATAAATAATGCTATTCTCTGATACAGAATAGCTTCCCTACAATTTGGAATTATTGTATTAGGCTTATAATTAATCCTATTTAATTTATTATATTATTGAATTATATTAACTATAATATAACTAAAAATAGATTTAAAGTCTAAAAGGACATAAAGAAGATAGAAATTGATTTCTCCAGTAATTTTACTTTTTTTTTTTTTTGAGACAGGGTCTCAGTCTGCTGCCCAGGCTGGAGTGCAGTGGTGAGGTCACAGTTCACTGCAGCCTCAATCTCCTGTGCTCAAGTGATCCTTCCACCTCAGCCTCCCGAGTAGCTGGGACCTGTGACAGGCACATTCCACTATGCCTGGCTGACTTTTTCATTTTTTGTAAAGATAGGGTCTCCCTATGTTGCCCAGGTTGTCTTGAACTCCTGGACTCAAGCAATTATCCCAGCTTTGCCCCTCAGATGATTATCCCACCTTGGCCTCCCTGGGATTACAGGCATGAGCCACCTCTCCCGGCCTCTCTGCTAACTTTAGAGCACAATTCTACATAGTATTTCGTAAATCACATCCCTCTTAAAATTCAAAGTCCAAAGCCAATGTCAAAAGATATTCTGTTTTTCATTTTTTAAAATGTTTCTAGCTAAAGAAATTGTTATCCATGCTGATCCTGCACATTCCTTGCTATAGCATCTCAGTACTACTGTATTCATGTCAATTATATGAGTATTAATCATATAACGCTTTATATTTTTAAATGCATTTTATGCATTTACTTTGAACATTATTTTCCATAGAAGGATTGCTCTCTTTGTGATAAATAGGCTTGAATTCCAAAATTTGAAATGAATAGGAAAATTGTATTAGATATATTTATTATGCATAACAACGCATATGCCAATACCAAATTAAATTTTATAGAAAAATTTTATTAATGAAATACCTTATGCAGCTATTGTTTTATAAATGTCTCTAAAAATTTAGCCCTTTTTCATTTTGACACAATTAAATTCAGATAAGACCAGGCACGGTGGCTCACGCCTGTAATCCCAGCACTTTGGGAGGCTAAGGCAGGCTGATCACTTGAGGTTGGGAGTTCGAGACCAGCACGGCCAGCATGGTGAAACCCCATCTCTACTAAAAATACAAAAAATTAGCCAGGCGTGGTGGCGGGCGCCTGTAATCTCAGCTACTCTGGAGGCTGAGGCATGAGAATCACTTGAACCCAGGAGGCAGAGGTTGCAGTGAGCTGAGATCACACCACTGCACTCCAGCCTGGGCAATAGAGCAAAACTCAGTCTTAAATAAATAAATAAGTTCAGATAAGATTCCTCCATGCTTTAGTAATCATCAGTACCTGTTGTTCATACTTTGGTAAGGTCAAGAAGAATTTATGGCATAGAGAAATAATCTTTGCCGTAATACCCGCACGTGAATTGGTATTGTTGACAGATCCCACAGGTGGAAATGGTTAGGAAACTGATACAGAGAAAATGAGCAATGTAATATTTTCTTTACTGCCCTGAAATAATCTTAAAAATCAATTATAAAGCAATTGATATAGAGACAATGAGAAGATCAGTTAGACATCTTTCGTCTCCTTGAAATACCCAGGTCAGTTCTGATATGTGCTGAATGAAAGGTTATGTCATATGTCTATGTTTTCCATTTTTACAGGATGAGTGTCAGAAAAATATTTCATTAAGTAGTGTGGAGGTAGGGTCAAATGTTTGGTACAGGAGGGAATGCCTCCTCAGCCACATGGGGAGCTAGGTGACAACCCTAGACCTCTCAACCTCCTGCTCCTCCTTGCTGGCATGCGTAGGAGCTGAGCATTTATTGATTGCAATAATGAGCAAACAAATGAAAGCAAAAAGAGACTTTTGTTTATGTTCTTTTCTCTTTTGTTTTCCCTTCTAATGCTTGGCATAATCACGCACTTAGGTAGTATGTAATGGAGACACTGCACCACATAAAACTCTAATTCACAGTTGATGCTTGGCAATCTATCAATATTTATTGAATGCCTACTATGTGTGCTGTGTTAAACTTAATGAATGTTTAGAAAACTTCGAATTAGGGATCCTGCCCAATATTATAGTGGTTGTTAATACAAAAATAGAACACAAAAGCTCTAGATTCCTTTTTTTTTTTTGAGACGGAGTCTCGCTCTGTCACCCAGGCTGGAGTGCAGTGGCGCGATCTCAGCTCACTGCAAGCTCCACCTCCTCCCGGGTTCACGCCATTCTCCTGCCTCAGCCTCCCAAGTAGCTGGGACTACAGGCACCTGCCACCACCCCCGGCTAATTTGGTATTTCACCATGTTGGCCAGGATGGTCTCCATCTCTTGACCTCATGATCCACCCACCTTGGCCTCCCAAAGTGCTGGGATTACAGGCATGAGCCACCATGCCTGGCCCAAAGCTCTAGATTCTAAGAACATATACAGGTAATCAGAATGTCGATAGGTATACAGGAGATAGAATTTTCTATTGTTTTATATGTAGACATACACACCCATATATCCTCATAAGGACATGTATTTAATTTCTATTTTTATGTTCTCTACATTGCTCTGGTTCCTTATTTTCTTCTCTTTTTTCTATTTATTGTTTTTTAATGCATTCTTCTAATCAATATAAAAGGTGATAACTGAAGGATCTGATTACACCTTATGAGGGTCAGGGAAGATACTGAGGTGGATTCCACTCATTGCCGTCATCACCACCCTCTTACTCTTCTCCTGTGGGACCAGCAATCCTGGGATTTCACTCTTTCTTTTTAGAAGTCACGGCATCAACACAGCCTAGAGATAAAGAGCAGGACTCCTGAAATCTGAATGCTTGGCCTTGCAGCTCCCACTCCTGACAAGCTTGAAATCCTGGGCAAGACTCGAGCTCTCTAAGCTTTAATCTCATTTGTAAAGTGGAGATAATAATAATACCTAACCGTCAAGGGGCTGGTGTAAAAGACTCCAGAAAAACTGGCTATTGTGACTGTTGTGCTGTTATTCTTGCTAACCATGGGAAAGAGAGCGCCTGTGAAATGTGTGTGTGATCTCCTTGGAGATAGCAGCTGCAGTTCCAAATATCCACCCTTTTCCATCTGCTTTTCCCACAGCCCAGTTTGGATCCTTCCTTCTCTGTCTCTCCTAACATTCATCAGCACTTGCTGTTTTCCACTCGACATTGCTGGCTACCATTTCATCCACCTCGTGTGTTTCTCCTTGTTGATTCCATGCTCCTCAAAGGCAGGAATAATGACTAGCAACTCTTCGTCTCCCTACCCCCTTGTTTTATGTATTATTCTTATTATTAACTTAATAACTATAAGAGATAATTGACGTTTATCTATTGTACATCTTTTCAATTACATTAGTGCCCATCATAGCAGTGAACAAAAGTATCTTACTTCCTTGGTCAGCTTCAAACCCACTTTCAGAATAAAGTTGGGTACAGCTCAATAAATGGTACTCAGTATATCCTTAATATACATGGATCCGCCTCATATAAGCGCAGGAAAAAATGAGATAAAAGTTTCTCCCTTCAAACACTAAACTGATTTGGTTTTCGGTGATTTTGTTCTCTGGCATTTCTGTGAATTCCACCTGTTTGCTTCTCCTCCCTCCATGAGATGCTCTCTCTGTTAGTATTTACGAGGGCATGAAGACCCTTCTTACCTGAGTCTTGAGATTTCTATCTTTTCAAAGTTTCCAACACCTTAGTAAGAATTTAGTAGGTTTGGAAGTCCTTTTTTTTTTTTTTTTTTTTTTTTTTTGAGACAAAGTCTCACTCTGTTGCCCAGGCCAGAGCGCAATGGAGCAATCTTGGCCCACTGCAACTTCCACCTCCTGGGTTCAAGCGATTCTCCTGCCTCAGCCACCTGAGTAGCTGGGATTACAGGTGCCTGCCACCACGCCCAGCTAATTTTTGTATTTTTAGTAGAGACGGGATTTCACCATGTTGGCCAGGCTGGTCTTGAACTCCTGACTTTAAGTGATCTGCCAGCTTCAGCCTCCCAAAGTACTGGTATTACAGGCATGAGCCGCTGCACCTGGTCTCCTGGAAGTTCTTACAGTGTAAAGCATGACAAGAAAGTTTCCCTCCCCACCTGTCAATGTGGGTTTCCTAAGCATCAGTGGGAATGAGGACCCCATGTACTGGTGTATGGGAGGTCCCAAGTCCACAGTGGCTCATCAGAATCCATTTTATAACTTTCCCAACATATACCCATATCCTATAAGTAATGTTGGTTCATTGCAAATGGAACTGGTCTAATCCTAGGCTACAGTTTCCTAAAAGATCATGCAACTATGGTCGCAGGTATGCTTAATGTGAGTGGGCGGCTATGTGATGCTTTAAGAAACCTGAAGGAGGTCTTTCTGCCCTCAGATCACTTTTCTATAATGCCTGAATTCTTTTGCTTTTACACAATTTGATATCCTATCAAAGGAGATCAAACATTTCGATTAGTCAGGAAGTGGTTTTCAAGCCCCTAAAGGGTGTTGGAAGTATACAGGGTGGTCTTGATTATCACAGTGACCGGAGAGCCTCTCCTGGCATTTCCTGGGTGGGGCTGTCCTTCATCATCTGCTCAGCCTCATCCAGCCAAGCAAAATGTTTAACCGTTTTAGCTTTGGGAGGTGGGGGCTGACCAGGATAAAATATCTGAAAGGATATAACTGGAAATTAAAGAAGATAATACAGATAATAAGTTCTTTATAAGTAGTGGTGAGGGCCGCCAGGAGTTGAGAGGGTACAAAAGATCAGATTTAATCCCTCCAAATGCTTTTGTCTATGAACATAATCATCACCCCACCTTAAGTTTTTCTGGACTGTGTATGCTATGCATGTTTATTATTTCATTTGAATCTCACTACAAAACTGTAAGGTAGGCAGACTGTGTATTGCTATTACCACAGTTGATTGCTTTGGGTTGGAGGGAGGGAGTCACTGAAGACCTCTTTTAAAAAGTAAACATTATGGGGAGAAGCACCAATTATCTTTCCTTACTGACATCAATTTTTCCTATTAGTTCAGTATTCAAATCAGTCATCAGAAAGAGCCCGGAAGGAGTGGAGCTGTCTTGAGAAGTGGAGGGAGAATGAAGAGCCCTCCCATGTGGCCACTGGGCACTCTGTGGGCACAGAGGGTAACTGGGTGCCAGTGAGTGGCATAAATGTTATCTGGGTGTGAGGGGGAGGCAGAGGAAAGGAAGGCAAGTGGACGGCCAGAGACCAAGGTCACAGTGAGAGGACTGTGGCACCATGAGACTAATGGCATGTGGGTTGCTTACTTCACCTCTTTGCCAAAGGCTGGCCCTTCAACCAAAATAAAAGGCTTAACTGATAAACTTCGATGAGATGGACTGCATCTCATTTATTCACCAAGTGTTTGTCGATTAGATACTATGGCGAAGGATTGTGCCAAACACTGTGGATAGAAAGATAAAGAAGGCCGGGCTTGATAGCACACACCTGTAATCGCAACATTTGGGAGGCCGAGGCAGGCAGATTGCTTGAGCTTCGGAGTTTGAGACCAGCCTAAGGAACATGGCAAAACCCCGTTTCCATCAAAAATACAAAAAAATTAGCCAGGCATGCTTGTGCATGCCTGTGGTCCCAGCTACTTGGTAGGCTGAGGCAGGAGAATTGCTTGATCCTGGAAGGTGGAGGTTGCAGTGAGCCGAGATAATGCCAGTGCACTCCAGCCTGGGTGACAGAGTGAGACCCTGTCTCAAAAAAAAAAAAAAAAAAAAAGAACAAGAAGAAGAAAGATAAAGAAGACATACTATCCTCTATCCCTCCTCTATCCCTCCCCGGCACTACTTTCTCTCAAAGATGTCCACTGTCCTAACTTCCAAATGCCTTAAATTAGTTGTACCTGTTGTTTAATAATATATATGACAGAAATTATTAAAACCATACAAAAATATTTAACTTTATTAAGGTTAGCTGGGCCAATTATTTTTCATCTTTGCTGAGGTCAGAACAAGATGCAATGGGTGAAGGTTGAAACATGAGAGGTTTCAATCACAGAAGGTTTTTGGGGTTTTTTTTGTTTTTTTTTTTTGAGACAGAGTTTCATTCTTGTTACCCAGGCTGGAGTGCAATGGCCTGATCTCGGCTCACTGCAACTTCCGCTTCCAGGGTTCAAGTGATTCTCCTGGCTCAGCCTCCCGAGTAGCTGGGATTACAGATGCCCACAACCACACACACACAAAATAATTTTTTGTATTCTATTTAGTAGAGACAGGGTTTCACCATGTTGGTCAGGCTAGTCTCAAACTCCTGACCTCAGTTGATCCACCCGCCTTGGCCTCCCAAAGTGCTGATATTACAGGCATGAGACACCACACCCTGCCAGAAGATTTCAATTATTGCGTTTTTTAAATAATAGGGATATGAGGAAGCAACCTAAGTATCTGAGGGGAACTGATTATTGAGTATATTGTGTTATGACACTCATGTAATGAAATACGGAACAGCAATTCAGAATCAATAAATATTCATTGTGATGGAAAGATGCTAGTGAGGTATCCCTGCAGGAAAAATGTTTACTTAAGAGTGTACATAAAACGTGGTTGTAAAGATATCTAACTTGCATTATTTCTGCATTTTTCAAGTCTTCTAAGCATATAGTATTTTTATAGTCAAAAAATATTTTCTAAAAAAATGAGGGGAAGAGCGCCAAGGAGGCAGCTTTCCTCAAAGTCTGAAGCTACATTGAAGCATGAAAAATGCTCTTCATCATTGCTGAGGCCAATGTAGGATCAAATGGGCTGAAGCTGAATCAGGAGAAGTTTCTTTTCTTTTAACTTTTAAGTTCAGGGGTACATGTGCAGGTTTGTTACATAGGTAAACTTGTGTTATGGGGGTTTGTTGTACAGATTATTTTTTTCACCCAGATATTAAGCCTAGCCTAGTACCCACTCGTTGTTTTTCCTGATCCTCTCCCTCCTCCCACCTTCCACCCTCTGAAAGGCCCCAGTGTGTGTTGTTCCCCTCTATGTGTCCATATGTTATCATTATTTAGCTCCCACTTAGAAGTGAGAACATGCGGTATTTGGTGTTCTGTTCCAAAACAGGAGAAGTTTCCATTGGAAAGGAGATAGCATAACTGTGGGAAGAAAAAAAGAGTTCCCCAGTGAAGGTCTTCCTCTTCTCTAGCTGAAACCTCTCATTCATCAGCCTTCACCCATTGCCTCTTGTTCCACCCTCAGCAAAGATGAAAAACAACTGGCCCACCTCACTGTCTACACTTGGAAAGAGACCCACACTGTTCTCTTTGAGATGACACGACACGGTTCTTCAGGAAGTATAAATGTTCAAACTGCCTTACAGATTCTAGGGGGCCTCCTTGGTGGATAGATCAGATAATACGATGAGATCAGGAACTAGTGTTCTCACCAGAAAAGAATTGGTGGTCTAACCATAGCCCTTGCCCCCCCACTCCCCCGCCTACTCAGTTTACCAGGTCTCCACTCTCTGGGGAACACCTGACCCTGCCTTACAAACTGGCCACCCCTCTTACAGTTTTCTGCGCTACAGTGATGACGTGTCATATCCTTCAACAAACTGAAGACGTTTTGGCAGGACCTGCAGAGCACTTCCTGGTTTTCATTCTTTCCATGTTTACCGGATTCCTAATACAATGCCTTTCAAGGTTTCAACCTTTTGTGAATCAGTAGAACCCAGGAAAAGGAGACACCCAGAGTGAGAAGCTAGCAGAGCCCATCGAGCACCCGAATTAGCACACAGTCCCACCACATATGCAGCTTTTATACAAAAAAGTGTTTTGATTTTGCAAAAATACTTGTTCAATCTCTGATAGTTTTGATAGTGACATGAGGGAATTCCTCCAACTTCACTTCCCATGACCTCATAGTTCCAGTCTTTTCTGATACGCCCGTCCTAGCCTTCTCTCTGAACTCTTCTCCATATCTCAAAAATTTCTTTCTTATTTACTTGATTTGTAAGAATCACAAAACTATGTTTTCTATTTCTTAATTATCGGTCTATGTGTTTTCTGTTCCTAATTATAGGTCTTTCTTTTCTTTTTCTTTTTTTAAATAGAGATGGGGTCTTGCTATGTTGCCCAGGTTGGTCTTGAACTCCTGGTTTCAAGCGATCCTCCCATGCTGGCCTCCCAGTGATTACAGGCCCGAGCCACCGTACCGACCTTAATTTTAGGTCTTTCACTGCTGGAGCATCACCACTTGGAATATTCCTTTTAAAAGAGTCTGAAGAAAAAAATGTTACCCCCACCTATAGAGTTTTTTATGGTTAGTAATCACCTTAGAGATCAAACAAATACAAGCCCTTCAGAGAAATATTTGCTGCTCCCTATAAAGTTGTTAATGAAGAGTTTGCAGTGGTATTATGTCCTTCCTGCAAAATCAACTTAAAATACAGTGTTAATTCTGTAGAGCAACTTTTTGTTGTCTAATGAACACAGCAGCATTGTAGTCACATGGAAGCCAAGAGTAACTTGGTCTACTCTTGAAAGGCTGGAACCCATCAAGGACGTCCCATTTCTAAGTGATGTCCACTTGTTTGATTTTTAACTCTTCTTCTTTCTATGATTTTCAAAGGATTCAAAATAACTGCAAAGCATAGCATGGTGCCTTTTGTGTACATGAAAAAGCAAATCTGGTTCTAGGGCTTAATGTTTGTTACTTGAGTCTGACAATAGACAATCTTGCCTTGGGCTATGCCAGTAGTGACAGGAGACCAGGCGCCGAGTGTTCAGAGCTCAACCTTGCTGGCATCTGTTCCTCTGAGAGAGAGAAGTTGAGTGGGGATAGCAAGTTCCCACAAACCTTAAAGAGAAACATCTGTTGCAGCTTGTGTGCTGAGTTCAGCAGGGGAGAAGCCAACCCAGGACCAGGTCAGATCTCAGTACTGGTCTCTGTGCTAAATTGAAAATTACTAAGACAGTATCAAGGGATGCGTAAAAATCATTATGGTCAAAGTTATCATAATGATTTCTTTTCTTCTGGATTTGATGGGAAATGTTTGTGTAGACCCAGGCTGTGTCCAAATGACTGTTGTAAATTCAATAAAAAATGTTTAAAATAAACAAAAGGACATTATGACCACCACTGTATGATTGCACATGATGGATGAACACTGGCCAGGCCAAAGGGCCACCAGGCTAAACAGCAAGGGAGAAAGTCCCTGGCAAATGGTTTCCACCCTGGTCTTACTCACTTTCATTTATACAGAAACAGCTGTGAAATATACATGGCTCATCAATATTAATTTTCACATTGATGAAAAGCCACTCCCTGTCCTGGTGACCTTGAAGAAGTCCCAACTTCACTGGGTCTCACTTTCTCTGTCTGCAAAATGAGGATAACAATATTCTCCCCATCTGCCTCAGCTGGTTGTTGCATATTGCATATGCATGAGGCGCTAACCTGTTTATTTTATTTGGTGAACAGTTAAATAGTACTTACCATGTGCCAGGCAGTGGTATTAACTCAGTTATTTCTCACAATAATCCCATAAGAAAAGGTATTATTATTATTATTATTATCCCCATTTTACAGATAAGGAAACTAAGACATAGAATTTAATGACCAGCAAATATTGAACAACTGTAAATTATTAACGCCAAGAATTTCTGTGGCCTTCTGAACATGAAAGTGGCTAGCATTACCCATGAAATTCTGACTTCTACACCCCCGATTAATTTCCCACAAGCTCTCAGGCCTCTGAGATTCTGCTAGCCTTTTCTTTTCTGCACCTCCTGTCCGCTTGTACATACTACCTTTTTTGTTTGTTTGTTTTGTTTTGAAACAAGGTCTCACTCTGTTGCCCAGGCTAGATATCAGTGGTGTGATCACGGCTCCCAGCAGCCTCAACCTCCTGGCTTCAAGCGATCCTCCTGCCTCAGCCTCCAGAGTAGCTGGGACTACAGGCACATACCACCACACAGCTAATTTTTGTGTTTTTTGTAGAGACGGAGTCTCACCATGTTACTCAGGCTTGTCTGGAACTCCTGGAGTCAAGCAATCTTCTCAAAGTCCTAGGATTACAGGCGTGAGCTGCTGCACCCGGCCAGCCATACTACCTTTGATTATAGTGTTGTATGGCCTTGTGTCTGCACTTTTCCACATCATTCCTAGTTTATAAGCTTCTGGAGCAGAGAGAAACTTCCCCTACCAAACCTATCACAGTACCATGCACCTGGTGCTCTGGGTGGCTGTTCAATGAATTAATTAGCTATTAATGAAGCAATTGTCCCCACCTGTGCCTGAGGGACATGCTCATTGGCAATGGCTCATTATGATTGGTTCAATCATAATGGCTGTGATTAGGTCCCTTTTCAGGGGCACAGGACTCTGGATTAGCAAACTTAACATTTTCTGACCTCTCTTAATGCTGAATCACACAGGCATTCATATGTATATTCACACCCTTCTCATGTGTCAAGGGAAACTTTGCTTAGATACGATTAACATTTTACAATTTTCTTTTGGCAAATATCAGTAGCCATCATTGTTTAAATATGAACAGCAGCTATGTTCGTAGAAATATGAAGTGGATTGGTTTTCTATTGCTGCTGCAACAAATTGCTGCAAATTTGGAGACTTAAAACAACAGGTTTATTATCTTACAGATCTGGTCCAAAGTAGGTTGGTCTGGCTGTGTTCCTTGTGGCAGCTCTAGGAAAGAATCCATTTCCTTGCCTTGTTCAGCTTTTTTTTTGAGATGGGGTCTCACTCTGTCCCCCAAGCTGGAGTACAGTGGCATGATCTCGGCTCACTGCAACCTCCAGCTCCTAGATTCAAGTGATTCTCTTGCCTCAGCCTCCTGAGTAGCTGAGATTACAGGTACCCACCACCACGCCCAGCTAATTTTTGTATTTTTAGTAGAGTCGGGGTTTTGCAATGTTGCCCAGGTTGGTCTCGAACTCCTGACCTGAAGCAATCTGCCTGCCTGGGCCTCCCAAAGTCCTGGGATTACAGCGTGAGCCACCACGCTTAACCCTTGTTCAGCTTTTAGAGGCTGCCTGCATTCCTTAGCTCATGGCCCTACCTCACTTCAGCCTCTGCTGTGGTTATCACATCTCTGTCTCAGACTCTGACCCTACTTTTCCCCTCTTTTAAGGACCCTTGTGCCTGGGCTGCCAAGATAATCCAGGATAATCTTCCTCTCTCAAGGTCCTTAATTTGATCACATCAGCAAAGTCTCTTCTGCCAGGGATTTGTAAGGGAATATATTCACAGTTTCTGGGGATTAGGCATAAACATCTTTGGGGGCCATTATTTGCCCATCACAATAGGTGTATAGACATCTATCAGGTGGTATGTTACAATGGAAGTGGACTGATTTTTGCCACGTGTAAAAAGAATATTCACTAGCAGATAAAAAAATAAAAAATAAACTGTCGTAGAACTCATCGCTGCGAGCTTGGTAAATTTCCTGTTCTTGCCCTTCGTCATGACAGAAAGTTTCACTTTGAGTCAGATCCAACAATATTTTGACAGTAGAATCTGCCAGGCTTCTGGGTGGGCCAGTGGCAGGGTCCCTGGAGAAGTCTGGGTAGATACAGGATGACACAGGCTTCTGGACCCTGATCGCAGCTGGCCTTGCAGAGTGCTCATGTCTCTTTCCTACAGAAACAGTGCAGCAAGAACACAAAAGCTCTCTAGCCAAGACTTATCTTGATTATCTCAAACTCCTGACCTCAAGTGATCCGGGGGCCTTGGCCTCCCAAAGTGCTGGGATTACAGGCGTGAGCCACCCTCCCTGCTGAATATATTTTTTTTGACCCACACTATCATTTTCTTTATTTTTCAATGATACTGTATGAATTCAAAGTTTCTAGAAAGCTACAAAATGTCTACCACTGTATCAAGAAGACATCAAAATGTGTCACTTTGCAAAGACATGAGAACATCTGCAGGAACTGACATAAAAACAGGATTTTAAGAGTGATGAAATAATTGTACTTATCTGTCCTGAATATTAAAGTTATCACACATACGTACTGCAAAAGCTAGAATCCATTTCTTTTTTTTTTTATAAAACACTATTTAAAAATTCTGTGCACACAAACCCTATAATTTTCATATAACTATCATACTAAAGATAAATTCACTTTAAGGCCAACACTTAGAACTTTTTCTTTTCTTTTTCTTGAGATGGGAGTTCCACTCTATTGCCCAACTTGTATTGCAATGGCACAATCTCGGCTCACTGCAACCCCCGCCTCCCAGGTTCAAGTGATTCTCCTGCTTCAGCCTCCTGAGTAGCTGGGATTACTGGCACCTGCCAGGACGCCTGGCTAATTTTTTTTTTTTTTTTTTTTTAGTTTTAGTAGAGATGGGGTTTCACCATGTTGGCCAGGCTGGTCTTGAACTCCTGACCTCAGGTGATCCACACCCCCCCCCAACCCCCCCAGCCTCCCAAAGTGCTGGGATTACAGGCAAGAGCCACTGCTCCCGGCCTCACTTAGAACATTTTAAAACCAAAAGCTACCAGTAGCTAAACACAGATGTTAACAAATACAAGAAAATACAAGAATACTGTACTGCCAAGAGGTTTCATCAAATGCCTTTTGAAAGTTTCTGCAAGTAGGTTAAGAAATATGTGTGTGATTTTGCCCTTGCCTCATCTCTTCAGTCTACCCAAGAGCAGCCCAGTTACCCAAAGGCAGGTTCCACAGCCCAGTCCAACAGCACTACGATATCAAAAGAACTACCAACCAGATTAGATGCTTATATCACAAACTCTGTATGTGAAAGACACAAAGACACAGACCATGAGAATCCCATTAAGTCATTTAGGAAGTGAACAAACACATGGACAAACCAATTTAAATACAATTTAAGCACATTATTAAAGAATTAAAGACTATTCAGATTTCTTTCTTTCCTTCCTTTCCTCCCTCCCTCCCTCCCTCTCTCCCTCCCTCTCTCTCTCTCTCTCTCTGTCTCTCTTTCTTGAGGGCTCAGTTGCCCAGGCTACAGTGCAATGGTGTGATCATGGTTTTCTGCAGCCTTGACCTCCTGGCCTCAAGCATTCTCCCACCTCAGCCTCTTGAGTAGCTGGGACCACAGGTGCACACCATAACACCCGGCTAATTTTTACTTTTTTGTAGAGACGTGGGTCTCATTATGTTACTCAGGCTGGTCTGGAACTCCTAGCCTCAAGTGATCCTCCTGCACCGGCCTCCCAAAGTGCTAGGATTAGAGGCATGAGCCACTGTACCTGGCCAGGTTTCTCTCTTAAATGTTACAAAAAAAAGAAAAAAAATGTTGTCATTTTTCAGGCATGAACTTTTACTTTCTTTCCCTTTGTCTGCAGTCCTGAGCCTATTGAAAAAGGCCTACATAAGGAAATCTTTTAAGGATGTTAACAGGGAGATGTATTTTTTTAAGAAGTGTCGTTAATACACAATTTTCACAGTGAAACTAATCACAGAAAATGCCTGATTTTAAAAAAATGAAGTAAAAATAAGACACTGGACATTGTGTTCTATTTCTATGATGAGATACGTATTTTCCAAACAAAAGTCAAATCCTTCATTTCAAAGGGGAAAGAAGGAAGCAATGGTAAGGCCAAGAAATGAGTGGGATATACTCTGTGAAAATCCCCAGGGCAGCTCCGAGAGTGGAAGGCTTATTCCTTCATCTCCCGTGGCCTCGATTGGTTTCTGTTTCTCCTGATGTCCTCCTGGCCTTGGAGTGTGACATACCCCTGTTTTCTTCTGTTCTTTTTCTAGCTTTGTCATAAGCTAGCTTGACTGAGTTACATGCAGCCAAAAGGAAACTTGAAGAGGATTTTGCACATTTTTTCCAACTGGTTTGCCTTTGTTGACGGTGCTTTTATCCTGAGTAAAAAAAAACAAAAAAAATAACTTTAATAAAGTCCAATTTAGCTTCCATTTCCTTTATAAATAAAACCAAATTTTGGCATTGGTTTTTTTGTTTGTTTGTTGTTCAGATAGCCATTTGCACCTCAAGATTATGTAAATATTCACCTGTATTTTGGGGTTTTAAGTTTTTGTTTTTCTTCTTTTATTATTTTTCCTTTCCTTCGGTTCTTATGTGGATTTGGTTTTTACATTAAAATCTCAAATCAGTCAGAAATTTATTTTAGTATAAAACATGTGGTATGAGAAAAAGATCAGCCTTTACTTTTTTCCATTGATAAAGAAAAAGAAGCACGAATTTTAAAAAGGGGTCCAGAAGCACTGTTTGGTGTCCAGACTAGGTCCCAATTCCTTTATAACTGCACTTTTGATTCCTAAAAACCTTGAATCAGTCATACTTCTGAAATTAGTCCTTTGCTGTTGGCTTGCTCTGTCTTCATGGATTACTGGACATGAAAAAAAGGAATAGTGATTGATTTCCTTCTGAGAGTTTGTTCCATGAATATTGGTACCCTGGGAGTGGAGCCTATAGTTTTTACACTCCTTTCCATGTAGATAAATGTCTCCTAGTCTCTCATGCCTGAATAAATTCACTATAATCAGCTTTTTTTCCCTTTACTATATTCCTGGCATATATTTCAATAAAGACTGTTTCTCTAGAGAATAACTAAACTAAGGACATTGTGTTCTATTTCTATGATGAGATACGTATTTTCCAAACAAAAGTCAAATCCTTCATTTCAAAGGGTTACAGGGATGGTACTTATAAAACATTCCAGCTGGTTAAATAGAGGGCACTGAGAAGTCAGCCGAAGCTATTAGCTGGCTCTGAACCCATAGCATGTTCACTCGATTGAGAATTGGATAAACTTTTGCTCATTTGAAGCCCTTGCCTTTCATCACTTTATTCTAAAAGAGGAAAATACATTAAGTCATGTTGGCCATGACTCTTCAATCTGCCAAACTTGAGGTGCACAATCCCATTGAAGGTGGCATCATCTTTATTAACACGTTTTCAACCACATATATGGTGGGCTGTCTGTGCTACTTTGCCTCTAATCTATAGGTCTCTCTGTGAATGTTTTGCCTTGGTTAGAATCTCATTTAGCTCTTGTTCCACCCCTTTGTGTACACTTCTCTTTCTACCTCCTTCCTCTGGCTGCTTCCATTGACCACAATGTAGAAGGAAAATAAAATGCATGCTTTTCTATTGCATTTATAATTACTAAATAGTGCTCCCTGTTACGGTTTTTAAAGTTGAAACGCAGATACTTGAAACATTTTCTATTTCTAGATTGAAAAGATAATCAGATTGTTTAAACTGACAATGACTCAATGCTGATACTGGGCATGCTTCATTGTTTTGTTTTGTTGTTTTTGTTTTTAAATCCCAAAGCTGTGGATCATGGATGGATTCTGGACAAAGTAAATAAATTGTTCCTATGTTATTCCTCCTGCTTTCCATTAAAGACTGCTGTGACCCTCCTCTTCCCTCTCCTCCCCACCAGTCCACAGCCCTGGACCTGCTGCCCAGATCCCATGTTGCTTCCTACTCACCAAGAGCTGCCCACCCTTGTTTTTCTCTTGTCTCCTGTGGCACCACAACGCCAATTGCATAGTCCACTCCCATTCATGTTGTTGATCTTTGCAGCCTCACTCCCAGTAAATGGTGCATTTATCTTCTCTCTTACCTACACCACTGAAGACTCAAATCAGGCACTGTTCACAGGGTCACACAATCTTCCAAAGCAGGCAGCTGCTGGCAGTTTGTAGATGCTGGTTGAAACCCTAACCCCTTCCCAGGCTTGTGTTCAGGCCAGCACATCACCAGGCAAGATCTCAAGGACTCATAGCCAACACGGTGGCAGATGTTGTTAATACTTTCACTTGTCCATTGATTGATAGGCTTTTGAATTTGTTGGCTGCAGAGCAGGTATGCCACTATCCTGGAATAAAAATCATACTTTATTTTCCTTTGTTAAAAGAATCTGTAAAAATTCCGTTAAATGTTTTGAAAATGCAAAAGTGGGCCAGGTATGATCCCAACACTGAGAGGCGGAAGCAAGAGCATCACTTGGGGCCAGGAGTTCGAGACCAGCCTGAGCAACATAGTGAGACACCATCTCTATTTTAAAAATTAATATGAAATATTTTTTAAAAGCAAAAGCATTAAGAAATCTGACTAAGAGAAAAACAAGAAGGCAAAAAATATTATGCTAAAGGAGCTACAGGAGAGAGAAGGTAGAAAGATGGCCTGTAACCTCAGCCATCATTTGAATTCCTTATTAGTGATATGGCCCCCAGGTGCCAAATGTTTGTGGGTTTTTATATGTTTCATTTTTAATTTTCTCTAAAACATTGATTTATTGTTCAACGAATAAAAAGTTTGTGTTATTTATGGAGGCTGAATATAACCTCAAATATTGATACATTCTAAGAGCAACGATGAACCAAAAAAGAAAAGGAGATTATGGGGTAAAGGAAAGGACTCAGGTTGATTTGGAGACACCTGCAACCTGGCTTGGAGAAAGAAGATAGCAAAGAAAGCTGAAGAACAAGATAAAAGTGGCAGACAATGATGATGGCTTAATTTTGCCATTAGAAGATACATATTTTCTCTTGAATTTATAAAGTTTTATAAATTATTAGGACCATATAGTACCTAATAATAGATTAAAAGTAGAAAATCAATAATTATTTATTGAATCAATAGAAAAAAATGTATCAATGCTGTATTCTGAGCCAAAAAGAAAAAAGAAAAAAATGTGTATCTTCAATAACATAATTGTTTGCCAAATTTAAACCTCATCAACTTGGACTAGTTAGATTAGTTGAATTGAAGCTGTATATGGAAAATAAAAGACAGATCGCTGGATGGGATTGTATTATAGGTGTCATGAAATCTCGTCTCAGTTTAAAATTACTAGGGTAGGCAATAGGATATGTGGTTGTGTAAGTTCACAGGACTGACCTCTTGGACTTGGCTGAGTTTTTTAAGAATAGGGTCTATACACGGCCAAGCTAGACATAAAATTGAGGCCTAATCTGCAGAATTTATGTTAAAAATGACAATTAAGGGAGATCAGTCTGACAGTAATGTACAAGACAGATTAAAAGGAAAGATCACAAAGGTAGTCAGACCACCTAGAAATGTGGTGCAGTGACCCCCAATGTGGAATAAGAAAGTGTATTGGCAACAGCAATGGACAGGTAGGTTCACAACAGAATGGGGAATTAATAGAATTTAGTTCCATATTGGGCCAGAGAAAGAAAATGATATATAGAAGGCAATTCCTAGGTAGGGTGGTAAGGCAGTGTGGAGTAGTGGTTAGAAGTTCAGTCTTTAGGCCAGGTGTGGTGGCTCATGCCTGTAATCCCAGCACTTTGAAAGGCTGAGGCAGGTGGATTACTTGAGGTCAGGAATTCAAGACCAGCCTGGCCAACATGATGAAACCTCATTTCTACTGAAAATACAAAAAATTAGCCGGGTGTGATAGTACAGGTCTATAATCCCAGCTACTCAGGAGGCTGAGGCAGGAGAATCACTTGAACCTGGGAGGTAGAGATTACAGTGAGCTGAGATTGCACCACTGCACACCCGCCTGGGTGACAGAGCTAGACTTCGCCTCAAAAAAAAAAAAAAAATCAGTCTTTAAATCCAAGCAAACTAAGGTTTGAATCCCAAATCTACTACTTACCATCTATATGACTTTGGGAAAGATGTTTAATCTCTCCAAGCCTAGTCACTTCTGTAAAATAGCAGTTATGAGAAATAAATGAATGATTAATGTATGTAGTGTTTATTATTGTGCCTGGAAGGACATGCATACTCATCGAAGGTTAGTTATCGTCATTTTCCCACTCCTCCACTTACCTATCAAAGATTGTCCAAAAGGAAGATGGTGCTTTTTTCCCATAGCAAGGTGAGCATTCGCCATCAAAATAGTCTAAGCCAAAAAGAATGTAAGTGTGTTTCAGTGGTTACTTTGGCCGCAGCCGCTGGTCATGAAACCTCTCATGCAGATAAGTCAGGCTGACCTAGCTGACATACAATAATCTCTGTTGACAAGAATGATACTAGGTTTGTGTCATAGCATGATTTATTTGTACTTAGTGGGAAACTGTAACTGCCAAATTGCTTTCTTTTTGGAAGCCACAGATGAAAACCTTAAATTCACCTCCTCATATTCAGGAAAAAACAAAACAAATCCAATAGTAAAACAATTGTTGGGGGTTGAAGTTGATCAATATTGTTATTGTTATCAAGGATCCTGGCATAAGTGCACTACATCACATTGCCAGCAGTGGCAAGTAACAATACTTTTTCAAGAGTCTAGATTGATACCTACGTTGGCATTTCCTTAAAAATCCTTCACTACTCCCAGCACTGACCAAAGTGCATGTTTTCCCCTTGTTTAATACTGATACTACCTCCAATCTCACACATACACACATACATCCATGCATACACACACACACACACACACACAGTAACTGCTCCTGATGTAAAAAATACATAGCTCTGTCCATTTGTGAAATTTTGCCTCCTGTTTTTGATTAACTGAAAGGGGTCAAGACAAAGTTTTGATAAATGGAAGAAGGCAGATCATGCAGAAACGTGTTATTCTGGCCAAGGAATGGCCTCAATTTGAGAATGTAAGATAAGAAACAGGAAATGAAAAAAACAGAATAAAAATCTCCCCCAGTTGTAGAGTGCATTAATAGTCAGTAACTTTCTGGAGATATTTCTCTTTCAACAAGCAGGAATAGGTTCTTGGTGACTTCCTAGCTAGTTGGGTATTGCTTTTTATGTGATACATGACCAAGATCCACACAAATTGGAAACAAAGCTAAATGAGCTATATTTTCCCAGTGACTGGCAATTCCTTTTCTTTCCTTCTTTATTCCTTTCTTCTTTCTTTCCCCCTTCCTTCCTTCCTTTTCTTCTCTTCCCCTTCCCTTCCCTCCCTCCTTCCTTTCCTCTCTTCCTTTCTTCCTTCCTTCCTTTCTCCCTCTTTCTCCTCCTTAATTTTTTTTTTTTTGAGATGGAGTCTCACTCTGTCACCCAAGCTGGAGTGCAGTGGCACAATCTTGGCTAACTGCAACCTTCACCACCCAGGCTCACGCCTCTCCTGAGTAGCTGGGACTACAGGTGCTCACCACCATGCCCAGCTAATATATATATATATATATTTTTTCATTTTAGTAGAGACAGGGTTTCACCCTGTTGCCCAGGGTGATCTCGAACTCCTGAGCTCAGGCAATCTGCCCGCCTCGGCCTCCCAAAGTGCTAGGATTACAGGCGTGAGCCACCATGCCTGACTCTTCTCTTTAAATTAATAGAATGTTTAGATCTCCACAGAGAATAATTTGTCAATTACATTCTTTTATTTATGCATTTATGTACTCAACATTTATTTTAAAATGCCTATTACATTTTAGATGACTAAAACACAATTTTCTTTTCCTCTCTTTCTGTTTTCCTTATGAGTAAGGGATATAGACAGAAAGGACCACAGAAGTGTAACTACTTAAAGAAATGAAAGAATGTTATAGTAAAGTTAGCAGGAATCCCCTGGGAAGCCCCATATTTCACTTTAAGTAAGGCAACTTTTAATACTGGTTGCCCTGGACGGTTCTAGCACATGCTTATAGCCGTGGGGTAATGATTAATAGGGCTCCCAGTCACTCCCCAAGAGAGTCCCAGTTTGGACAATAAATTGTATAGTTTTCATATATAATTTCAATTTGGAAAATCTAGGATCTATGTTAGGGCAAACATTTTCCATGCTTCATGTCTCCCACAGGTAAGAGTGTTTCCATGCCACACCCCAGGTGAAAAAGTATGAGAGAAATTTACTCCTGACTTCTCTTTGCCCAACTTCTTCAAATGGGAAGAGCACCGAATGATCAAATTGCCAACGTTGGGATGAGGAACTGAGCATGCTCAACTTTTCCTTTTCTGGGTTTTTCTCATGTAGCTCTGGCTGCCGACACCTACGGTACACTCTGGTCTGCTGGTCACTATGGGAGCCTGTAGTTGTCCTTCTTTTTCAGTGCCTGGTTGGATAAATCTGACCAATTTGTCTAGGGGCATCTATTGATAAACCCATTAGGCTTCAGATCTGACATTGCATTTTTCAATCAGCTTGATCAGTAACCTATTGACATTTTGATCTTCATTTGTTTGCCTCCTATGTCTTCTCATTTGGTTCCAAATTTGGGTGGAAATGTGTACCTCAATGTCTTGGTGGTTTGGCTAGGAAACTGAAACAGAGGTACAATAATTGACCTTGGGGATCAAAATAAAATGTGGAGATTGATGCTTCTAGTCTGATAAGGGCCAGAAGAATACATTTAAGTAGTTAATTCTGTTTTGTTTTTTGTTTTTGAAACAGGGTCTCTCTCAATCACCCAGCCTGGAGTTCAGTGGTGTGATCATGCCTCACTGCAGCCTCGAACTCCTAGACTCAAGAGATCTTTCCACTTCAGCCTCCCATGTAGCTGAAACTACAGGCATGCCGCCATGCTTAGGTAATTATTTCATTTTTTTGTATGGACAGGCATCTCACTTTGTTGCCCAGGTTGGTCTTAAACTCCTGGCCTCAAGCAATTCTCCCTCCTCGGCCTCCCAAAGTGCTGGGATTACAGGTGTGAGCCAATATACCCATCTTTAGCTTTAGTGTGAGGGGCTGAAGCTTGTCTTAAACTACAGAGACACAGCTTGACCTACTATCGTAGATGAGTTAAGGCAAGAATTACTTAATCAAAAAGTTTTTGAACCCAATAAAGTCTCACTGGAAAACAGGCAGAGCATCGCTATAAGATATTTTAGACATTCTGCCAAGATAGTGTAGTAAAGTTTACTCTCCACTGTGTGGTGAGTTTTTTAGGCATGCTTTGCCTGTTCAGAGAAGACCTGAAATTTCTTTCAGTAGGGATGTGAATGATTGAATTAAGGGAGATAGTTAAAGCCATATTATTTTATGAACATCACCAGAAATAAAGCTCTTATTTTTATCTTCATTTGTATGCCGCTATTGATTAAAGGTCAGAATAAATAAACATCATTTACTGACTCTCCTTTTTCATTCTTAATAATCCAGTCATCCAAATAGATACACCAGAAGTCTATCATTTCTAGGACAAAAAGAATTAATTGTAGGGTTAAAAAGATTCATTGAAAAGTGGCTTCCATCACACAGTTTCTCGGTGTCTCACTAATTATGAAAGAACAGATGAAGGTCACTAAATATGTGAGAAAATTTAATTTAAAAAGGACAGGGTCTAACCAAGCAACTGAAGCTCAGAAGAAGGGAGAAAATAAAGGAATAGGAAACAAAAAATGAATTTTTAAAAATTCACTAAAGTACACAAAGACAAAAGAGAAGATATTGCATTCACAAAAAAGAACAGAAAGCTATAGAAAAAAGAACTGTTAAAAAAAAACAGAGAAAACTCTCCTGGAAATTAAAACGATTGTAGCAAAAATGAAAAACTCAATGAAAGAATTGGAGTTGGATTAGAGACTGAGAAAATCTCCCAAAAAAAAAAAAATGAATGTAAAGCTGGAGGAATGGAAAACAAGAGAGAGAAGATGAAAAGTTTAGATCAGTCCAGGAGGTTCAACATCTTCAGAGTGGAAGTTCCAGAAAGAGAAAGTGAAAAAAATATAGAGAAGAAAATTATAAAATAAATAACTCAAGGAAGTTCCCCAGAAGGACACATGTTTACAGATTAAAAGAACCTACTGAGTGACTGAGCCAAATTTAAACACACACACACACACACACACTAAGGCATATCACTGCAAAATTTCAGAACACTGGGTACAAAAATAAAATCCTAAAAGCATCCAGAGAGAAGAAAAACACATGAACTCAAAAATTTTATATAAAAGACAGCAAATCAAACATATCAAATTTCACAAAACAACTCTAGGAGCTAGCAAAAAATGATGCAATTCCTTAAAAACTCTGAAAAAGAATGATTTCTGCCTTTTTTTTTTTTTTTTTTTTGGAGACAGAGTCTTACTCTGTCACCCAGGCTGGAGTGCAGTGGCTCAATCCTGGATCACTGCAACCTCTGCCTCCTGAGTTCAAGTGATTCTTGTGCCTCAGCCTCCCAAGTAGCTGGGACTACAGGTGTGTGCTACCACGCCTGGCTAAATTTTTGTATTTTTTGTAGAGACAGGGTTTCACCATGTTGGCCAGGCTGGTCTCAAACTCCTGGCCTCAAGTGATCCACCCGCCTGAGCCTCCCAAAGTGCTGGGATTGAAACAAACATGAGCCATCATGCCTGGCCCCAAAAAAGAATGATTTGTAACTTAGAATTGTGTATGCTGTCAAAATGTCAATCAAGTATGAAGATAAAGACATTTTTACACATTAAAGATCTAAATAGCCTGGCGTGGTGGCAGGCACCTATAATCCCAGCTACTGGGGAGGCTGAGGCAGGAGAATCGCTTGAACCTGGGTGGCAGAGGTTGCAGTGAGCCGAGATCATGCCATTGCGCTCCAGCCTGGGCAACAAGAGCGGAACTGTGTCTCAGAAAAAAAAAAAAAAGATCTAAAAAATATTTACCTCCCACCATCATTTCTCAGGAAATGAATATGAACTCCTTTAAGATGTGTGAGTAAACCAAGAAAGAAGATGACATGGGATCCAGGAAATGGGATGATGATGCACTCGGAATGGCAACTAAGGACATTCCAAGAATGATGGGAAATTCCAGGGTGATTGTACAGCAGGCCTTGGAGCTACTCGTCCAGATCGGAGTAGTAGGACAAACCGCTCCAAAAGGGATGTCTTAAAAAAAATTTTGAAAAAGGAAAAAGAAAGAAAGAAAAAAGAAATTGAGAAATGTGTTTAAATTATTGAAAGGAGATTTATTCTGCTGGCAGAGAGTTAGGGGATAGATTAATGATACAAAGAACACTAAGCAAATGAAAAGAATGAGGCACTTATTATCTCCAAGGAAAATAAAAAGCTGTACAAAAAGCATATTACATGGTTCATCTGTGCATACGAATATTGATTTAACCAAAACCTGTGATATATTTATAGTGGTGAGAAGGAAGGTGGAGGGGGAAGAAGAAATGCTGAAGAGAGGAAATACTTTCAGCACAATAAATCTTCATTTTCCAAATAAGAAAGCCTGTAGAGAATATCCAAAAACTATTAAATATAAATCAGTAGTATAGGAAAATACATGAAATATGAAAATAAATACCAGGAAAAATAGCTAAAATAGGTGAAAATGCTTTTATCTGAAGACCGAAAATCAAAATTAGGAAGGAGTGAGGCAGGGGAATGCTGGTTTTCATTTTAAGCAATGTAGAACTACTTAACTTTTAAAACTGTGCATATCCATACATTTAATAAAAATATAAACTAAATTTAAAAGTCTGCTTTTCTGGATCAAAGCCTGACTTGCTTTACAAGAGACTGGTTTTTCATCCAATTCATCAAGTATTCCCTAAACATCTCTCCCTCTAAAATCGATCAGCACTGCTTAATAAGAAATGAACAACAAATGGCTAATTTCATTTAATCATTTATTCAACAAATATTTGTAGAAAGTTCTAGTCATCTGGGATATACGGGTGAACAAAACAGAAAAAGGCCTAATCCTTTCAGAATTATATTCTCATAGGGTAATGGACAATAAACTATCCACCTAAAATACAGATACAGTACGTAGAATTTCATAAAGTAGGACTGAGTAAAGGGATCACCCGTGCCAGTGGGATAGAAGAGTGATAATTTTAAATAGAATAGATTGGTCAGGGGGGCCGGCCAGCCACAGTGGCTCACACCTGTAATCCTAGCACTTTGGGAGGCCGAGGCAGGTGGATCACCTGAGGTCAGGAGTTTGAGACCAGCCTGGCCAACATGGCAAAACCCCATCTCTATTAAAAATACAAAAATTAGCCAGGCATGGTGGCACGCACCTGTACTCCCAGCTACTTGGGAGGTTGAGGAGGGAGGATCGTTTGAATCCAGGAGGCGGAGCTTGCAGTGAGCTGAGATCACGCCACTGCACTCCAGCCTAAGCAACGCAGCAAGACTCTATCTCAAAAAAAAAAAAAAAAAGAGTGGTCAGGGGCTGGGCACAGTGGCTCACATCTGTAATTCCAAACACTTGGGGAGGCCGAGCCGGGCAGATTAACTGGGCCCAGGAGTTGGAGATCAACCTGGGCACACATGGCAAAACTCCATTTCTACAAAAAATACAAAAATTAGCCAGGCACGCTGGCACATGCCTGTGATCCCACCTACCCATGAGGCCGAGGTGGGAGGATCGCTTGGACCAGGGAGGTCAAGGCTTCAGTAAGCCATGATTGTGCTGTGCATTCCAGCCTGGGTGACAGAGTGAGACCGTCTCAAAAAAAAAAAAATAATAATAATAATAATAATAATAATTAATAAATAGAGTAGTCAGAACAGATCTCACTGAAAAGGTGATAACTGAGCGAAGGCGAGAAGGCAGTGAGGAAATTAGCCCAAGAGGGGCTATTCTAGGCACATGAAAGGAACAGCACAACAGCAGGAAGGTAGGACCATGCAGGCGTTCTGGAAACACCAAGGAGGTCAACGTGATGAAAGGCGGTCAGAGATTAATGCAGGCGGGAGGAGATGGCAGGCCTGGGGAAGGTGGTGGGTATTTGGATTCAGGGTACAGAATCCTGAGAATAGTTAGGAGTCCGTGCAGACAGAGGACAGCCTCCACCAGGTGGCAGAAATGGAATTCCTGAGAAGTGGTCAGATTCTGGATCTATGTTAAAGGTAGGGCAGACAGGAGATATCTTTGGAGCAGGTATGGAGTAAGAAGGGAAAAAGTCATGAATGACTCCAAAGTTTTTGTACTGAAGAATGAAGTTGTATCCACTAGGATGGGAAACAACAGGGCGTGCAGGCTGGGGAGACAATCAGGTTAGGGTTAGATATAGAAAGTTTACATGTCCAAGATTAGTTAAGAGAGGGTGAGGTGCTCTGGAAGCCAATGAAGAAAGAACTGGGGAAGAGGGAGTGATCAACTGTGTCAAATGCTACTGAGAGATCAAGGGAAGGCAGATGAGCCAACGGGGAGGTATGGGCGATTTCAAAAGAGCAGTTTCGTGGAGGGATGAAGGGAAATGCCAGATTAGGGTGAATTTAAAAGAATATGTCCAGATGCAGTGGCTGATGCCTGTAATCTCACCACTTTGGAAGGGTGAGGCTGGAGGATCGCTTGAGGCCAGGAGTTCGAGACCAGCCTGGGCAACATGGCAAGATCCTGTCTCTACAAAAAAAAATTGTTTTTCAGTTAACCAGACATGGCGACATACACCTGTTGTCCCAGCTATTTGGAAGGCTGAAGCGCGAGGATCACTTGAGGCCAAGAGTTCGAGACCAGCCTGGGCAACATAGTGATACCCTGAGAACTCATCTCTACAAAAACGTTTAAAAATTACCCAGGTGCAGTGACCCAAGCCTGTAGTCCCAGCTACATGGGAGGATGAGGTGGGAGGATTGCTTGAGCCCAGGAGTTTGAGGCTGCAGTGAGCTACAATTAAGCCACTGCACTCCAGCCTGGGAGACAGAGTGAGACTCCGACTCTAAACAAAAAAAAAAAAAAAAAAAAGAAAATGGGAAGAGAAGACGTGGATACAGAGATCACTGTTTTCGGGATCTTTGCCTCAATGGGGAGCAAAGTAATGGGTTGGGTGCTGGCCAGGAAAATCGTGTTAAGAAGAGAGTTTTCTTTAGTTGGGAGAAACAGTAACACTGTGGTTTGCTGATGGTGATGTGTAGTATAGAATTAATATATTTGATAATGCGGGAGAGAGAGGAGAGCTTTCCTGGAGCTGTGTTCTGAGTGGTCTAGCACACAGTGGAGGGATGTGTTTTTGGCAGGAGCATGGTGAGCTCACCTGTGCTAATGGGAGGAAAAGCAGAGCGTGGAGAGCAGGTGCTGGGAGGTGGGAGATGTAGTACCAGGCAGGTTTGGAAATCTCCTCTAATAGTTTCCCTCTGATTCAAGAAGCAGGAAGCAGGAAGCAAACTGGGTGCGGTGGCTCACTCCTGTAATCCTAGCACTTTGGGAGGCCAAGGCAGGAGGATCACCTGAGATCAGCAGTTCAAGACCAGCCTGACTAACATGGTAAAACCTCATTTCTACTAAAAATACAGAAATTAGCCAGGCATGGTGGCGGGTGCCTGTAATCCCAGCTACTCGGGAAGCTGAGGCAAGAGAATCTCTTGAACCCGGGAGGCGGAGACTGCGGTCAGCCAAGGTCAGGTCAACACACTCCAGCCTGGGTGACAGAGCAAGGCTCTGTCTCAAAACAAACAAACAAACAAACAACAACAACAAAAAAAACAGAAGCAGGGAGAGGAACAACACACATTGGGGCCTCTCAGGCGGGCTGGGGGGAGAGAACATCAGGGCTTAATACCTAGGGGTTGATAGGTGAAGGAAACCACCATGGTACACGTTTACCTACATGACAAACTTGCACGTCCTGCACATGTAGCTCAGAACTTAAAGCAGGAAGCAAGGTTATTAGCTAAGAGTGAAGATATCTAAGGTGGTGTTGAAGGTTTGAAGGGAGAATGGGTGTGAAATAAACACCCAGAAGAGGGAGAGGGTGAACAAAAAGACTAGAGGAAGACAGCATAATGGGTGATCATTTGTAAGGCCCAATTGAACTTCATGGTCACTCCCTGCCTTAGTTTGTTCAGGCTGCTATCACAAAACACCATAAACTGGGTGGCTTATAAACAGCAGAAATTTATTTCTCACAGTTCTAGAGGCTGAGAAGTCTAAGATAAAGTTGCCAGCAGATTCAATGCCTGGTGAGGGCTTGATTCCTCAAAAATGGCACCTTCTGTGTCCTCACATGGTGGAAGGAACTAGCTAGCTCTAGTCTCTTTTATAAGGGCACTAATCACATCCATGAGGGCTCCGCCCTCATGACCTAATCACCTCCCAAAGGCCCCACCTCCTAATAATCATCACCTTGGCAGTTAGGATTTCAACATATGAATTTGCTGGGGAGAGACAAACGTTCAAATCACAGCACTACTCTTCCCATCCATCATATACCATTTTGTACATTTGTGACCTGTTTTAAGTGTCTAAAAGGAAGCGAGCCTGGGTGTTGTGGCTGATGTCTGCAATCCCAACACTTTGGAAGGCCAAGGTAGGTGGATAGCTTGAGGCCAGGAGTTTAAGACCAGCTGGGGCAACATAGTGAGACCCCACCTCTACAAATGAAAAATCTAGCCAGGTGTGGTGGTGCACACCTGTGGTCCTAGCTACTCAAGAGGCTAGGCAGGAGGATCACTTGAGCCCAGGAGTTCGAGGCTGCAGTCAGCTGTGATTGCACCACTGTCCTCCAGCCTGGACAACAGCATAAGATCCTGTCTCAAAACAAACAAACAAACAAAACACACACACACACACACAAAAGCAAGAAGAGAAAAAACCTAAATTCAGTTTGAAGTGGTCTCCAAATTCCTATGATGTGATGATGAGAAACACAATAAAATGGATTTCAACACGCTCCTCATCATTTTTACATCCTCAGTCATAAAAGAAGCAGGGCCCTCCACTCCCGTCAGGGGCATAGAAAAATCAACCCAGCAATTCAGTGAAGGCTTGTGAATTCCTTTTTTTTTTTTTTTTAAATTTAACTTTGAGACAGAGTCTCACTCTGTCACCCAGGCTGGAGTGCAGTGGCGAGATCTCGGCTCACTGCAACCTCTGCCCGCCAGGTTCAAGCGATTCTCCTGCCTCAGCCTCCTGAATAGCTGGGATTACAGGCGCCCACCACCATGCCTGGCTAATTTTTGTACTTCGAGTACGATGGGGTTTCACCATGTTGGCCACGCTGGTCTTGAAGTCCTGACCTCAGTTGATCTACCCATCTTGGCCTCCCAAAGTGCTGGGATTACAGGCATGAGCCACCACACCCAGCCGAATTCTTTTACTCAAGAGCACTAACTAGAGAAAGAGCAGAAGGGAAGGGAGAAACCCCTTCCACAGTATCAGTTAAATATTGGAAGAAATGATAAAATTAGAAAATTGCCATTTTGCATTCCCCTGTATTGATTCAGGCAAAGATCAACAATGTGCAGTAAAACCACTGGGGGAAAGACTATGGAGAGCAAGCTATTCACACAGACTCAAGGCAACACTCACATCTCACTTATCATTTACAAAGGAAAAGCCCATCTTTACCTTTGCAGAGAACTGGTGGACATCGCCTTGGGAAAATGGTCAAACTCAGCATCCACATTATGAACCCCAGATGGGATGTAGCAAGACGCATACAAGCGCACCAATGTGACATTCTTGGCAAAATTGTCTGACTTGAATCTAATCTTAAGGAAACAGTCAGCCAGCTTCAGAATACTGGGACAGCCTACAAGACCGGTTGGCCTGGATTTTTCAAAAAAAGTCAATATTTGAAAAGAAAATAAAAAGTAGGAGGATGGTTCTTGATTGGAAGAGACTCCAGAGACTCAACACCAATGCAGAGAACCTGGATGCGCATCTTGGAGCAGAAAATAGAAGAGGTATGAGAAGACATTTTGGAGGCATCTGGGGAAATGTGGATGTGGATTGCAGATTATTAGATGATAGTGTGGAATTAATATTTATTTTTGTAGGAGTAATATTTATATCATATTTCTCTAAGATGCTGCCTTATTTTCAGGAGATGTTGGCTGAAGTACTTACAGGTATAATGTTATACTGTCAGCACCTTCTTTTCTTTTTTTTTTTTTTTTTTTTTTTTTTTTTGAGACAGAGTCTCGCTCTCTCACCCAGGCTGGAGTGCAGTGGCGCAATCTCAGCTCACTGCAAGCTCCGCCTCCCGGGTTCATGCCATTCTGCTGCCTCAGCCTCTCCGAGTAGCTGGTACTACAGGCACCCACCACCACGCCCGGCTAATTTTTTGTATTTTTAGTAGAGATGGGGTTTCACCGTGGTCTCGATCTCCTGACCTCGTGACCCACCCGCCTCGGCCTCCCAAAGTGCTGGGATTAGCACCTTATTTTCAAATGTTTAAACCAAAAAAAAGAAAGTGGTGTGTGTGTGTGTGTGTGTGTGTGTGTGTGTGTGTGTGTGAAGTGTATGCATGGGTATATATGAAGAGAGAACAATAAAGCAAATGTAACAACATATTAATACCTGGTGAATCTAGATGAAGGGTATATGTGTGTTTAACTTTTCTGTCCATTTGAAATTTTTCCTTCCACCTCTTAGGGAAATGGGGAAAGGAAATTTAAAATTTTAAATAAAAAAATTTTAAAAACAAAAATTTCCAAATAAAAGTTAGATTTTAAAAAAGCGCCCTATCTGTGGCAAGTTGCTGAAAGAACCTTGAATGCAAGACAGTGAATAGGAGACCAGGGTCATGTGAATCCCAAGTTTTCTTTTTTGGAAGCGGTGATTGCTACATTGTTTTCCATTCCCAAAATTTTCCTAAATCTCAGCATTTCCAAAAATGCCTAACTGTTTCCATATTTGGGACAATTTTTTCCTGGGTACCAAAACAAAAAATAATTTTTCCCTGCCCGTCTGAGAGAGAATGAGGATATTAGCTTTCCGTGGCTTAGCGGGGATTTTCCCACAAGAAGTAAAAGGAGGCCCTGATTTCTAGTCTCCCCCAATATAAACTCAGAACATGGCTCATAACAGAGAGTATTGCCAATTGTGTGACTGGAGGGCTAGCAGCGCAATAGAGGAAAATGCAGCTTACCCTTCTAAAAGTTCTTCCCTTAGAACTCTAAACTCACTGAAATGCTGAGCCCAGTTTAAAGTCATGCAATTTAAGAGGGTGTGAAAAAGTTGGACAAGGCTCTAAACTCACGAAAACGACTTCAGGATTAAAGGCTTGGAGGACAAGCTTTCTGAGGAAGGTCAGAGAGAATGAATGGGCTGTTTCGGTAGGAGATGAGCAACTATGTGGCAATTTAATGCTGGTTCTTCAGATGTACCAAGAGAATGGCAACCAGATGCTCCCTGCCGCCACGAGAACAGGAAAAGCAGAAACTGGTTTGCCTTAATGAAGGAATTCATTTCTGGGAAGGGTGTTAAAAAGAGGTTGGGCATTATCAGAAGGACCATTCTGGAGAACTAGACCCACTCTCAAAATGCTCCAAAACTTGATTGCAAATAAGTTGCTTTTTGTTTTGCTTTGTTTTGGGACGAGGTCTTGCTCTATCCCCCAGGCTGGAGTGCAGTGGAGCAGTTACAGCTCACTGCAGCCTCAAACTCTTGGGCTCAAGTCATCCTTCCACCTCAGCCTCCCAAGTAGCTGGGACTACCACCATGTGCCACTAAGCCTGGCTTCAAATAAGTTAAAAAAATTAAAGCAATTTGTGTCATGAAAATGTTAATTAACCCAGAAAATTCCTAGTCTAAATGCCAGCTTAATCAGTAGATCCTTCTTTCATCTATCCATTTTTTCTTCTTCTTCTTTTTGTAACCTGCCTACCAGAGAAATGGGATGCCAAGGTCTTCCTTCGGGGATACAAACATCTCCTCATCACACAAATCTCTTGATCACAATGACGTGGCAGAAAGCTTGTTCTGAAGCATTGCTGAGGGCCTTTCAACCTGTAAATTACATGAATGCATTATTTAATGTGGCCTTATGACTTCATCTTCCTAATTATGTTTATTTTGATAAGCATGCTAATTGGTCTGGGGTAAGAGGGTGAAGGTGGAAATTAGGATTATAGTTAAAATATGCCTGGGGGAGGAGAGCCTCTTGTGAGTAAACATCTAATCGTAATTCACATGAATTGCACGTGAAGCCCATCAAGAGTTGGCGTCACCTCAGATGTGAAATTAGCTCCATTCTTCCTTCATCATTTTGCCTTCTACCCTATCTCAGGAAAGTTATTGCTTTCCTTTTTCCAAGAGAGCGTCTCTGCTCCTAACATGGCAGAAAGAAAGAAACTGTGACTGAGAAACTGATAAAAAGACTGAGGCTGAATGAGATTTTGTCACAGAAGAGTTTTAAATGGAGTGATCCCATGGTCAAAGCGATGCAATTTTCTGTGAACAGCTGGACAAAGTGAGACAAATATGTTCCTAGCAGAAAAGCAGATTTAGATCCTCCCAAGAGCTCAGCAATGATGTATGGTGCCAGTTACTGTTGTTTGCTTTTGTTTTGGTTCATCTGTTTTTCTCTCGCTCACCCATACCCAATTTTGTCATTCACGCCAGGCTATTGCTTATGACAGTCACAGCTTTCCAAAGAACTCCCAATCCCTGCTAGTCCCCTTTCCAGCAAAACTGGAAACTCACAGGGCTTGCTCAGTCTTCCTTGCAGTTTCATGTCATGTATGTCTGGGAGCTGAGTCCCTTCTGAGGATGAGAAGAAAACAATTCTCTATGTAGTTCTGTACTCTGGTATCGGCATTTATTTGGGGTTTGGGAAAGCCTCTAAAGCAATGAAGAAGGAAATCAGAAAAATCCCAGGCGTTGCATTTTGGTGGCCTTTTATCAGCTGGGAGATGGCTCAGGCCTGCTGTCTTCTCTTTCTATTGAGCTCACAGCGCCATCTCTTGTCCTCCCAGGTAATTACAGGTGTCAATAGCTCTTGGAGCACTAAAGGATATTTCACTGGGCTCTAGAATCTTCACACTCAGCATCAGGAGCTAGGCTATGAGAGCTATTGCCACCTGTAAACAGTATCTTTTTTCTCTCACCAGTTATCCTCGCGGGAGTGACATCGTCTTTAAATCCTATGTGGCAATCCCTGACGCACCGTCGTGATACCCACGGAAGAGAGGGTGACCTGGAAGTCCAACTACTTCCTTAAGATCATCCAGCTTTTGAATGATTATCCAAAATGTTTCATCGTGAGAGCAGACAATCTGCCCTCCAAGCAGATGCAGCAGATCCTCAAGTCCCTCCGAGGGAAGGCCGTGGTGCTGATGGGAAAGAAACCATGATGCGCAAGGCCATCCAAGGGCACCTGGAAAACCATCGAGCTCTGGAGAAACTGTCGCCTCGTATCCAGGGAAATGTGGGCTTTGTGTTCACCAAGGAGGACCTCATTGAGATCAGGGATATGCTGCTAGCCAATAAGGTGCCAGGCGCCACCTGTGCTGGTGCCATTGCCCCATGTGATGTTACTGTGCCAGGCCAGCCTCAAGAAGACCTTTTTTTTTTTTTTTTTGAGATGGAGTTTCCCCGTTGTTGCCCAGGCTGGAGTGCAATGGCATGATCTTGGCTTACCACAACCTCTGTCTCCCAGGTTCAAGCGATTCTCTTGCCTCAGCCTCCTGAGTAGCTGCGATTACAGGCATGCGCCACCACACCTGGCTAATTTTTTGGTTTTTTTTAGCAGAGATGGGGTTTCTCCATGTTGGTCAGGTTGGTCTCGAACTTACGACTTCAGGTGATCCGCCCGCCTCGGCCTCCCAAAGTGCTGGGATTACAGGCGGAGAAGACCTCCTTTTTCCAGGCTTTTGGCATCATCACTAAAATCTCCAGGCACCACTGGAATCCTGAGTGATGTGCAGCTGATCAAGACTGGAGTCAAAGTGGGAGCCAGTGAAGCCACACTGCTGAACATGCGGAACATCTCTCCCTTCTCCTTTGGGCTGTTCATCCAGCAGGTGTTTGACAATGGCAGCGTCTACAACACTGAAGCGCTTGACATCACAGAGGAAATTCTGAATCCTCACTTCCTGGAGGGTGTCCGCAACGTTGCCAGTGTCTGTCTGCAGGTTGGTTACCCAGCTGTTGCCTCAGTACCCCATTCTACCATCAGTGGGTACAAATGAGTCCTGGCTTTGTCTGTGGAGACTGATTACACCTTCCCACTTGCCAGAAAGGTCAAGGTGTTCTTGGCTGATCCATCTGCCTTTGCGGCTGCTTGGCCACTGCCACCACTGCTGCTCCTCCTGCTGCTGCAGCTTTAGCTAAGGTTGAAGCCAAAGAAGAGTTGGAGGAGTTGGACGAGGATATGGGATTTGGTCTCTTTGACTAATCAACAAAAAGCAACTAACTTAGCCAGCTTTATTTGCAAAACAAGAAAATAAAGGCTTACTTCTTTAAAAAAATATATATATATTTTAAAAAATAGCCAATTAGTGAAATAATTATATCTCATTTTAATGAAAAAAATTGGGGGGATGCTGTTCCACTTTATTTTTTATTTTACTTTTTATTTTAGACTCAAGGGGCACATATGCAGGTTTGTCACATGGGCCCATTGCATGATGCTGAGGTTTGGGGTATGATTGATCCCGGCACCCAGGTAGTGAGCGTAGTACCCAATAGGTAGTTTTTCAGTCCTTGCCTCTGTATGTCCCTCCCCCTCTAGTAGTCCTTCTAGTAGATGTCTATTGTTCCCGCCTTTATGTCCATGTGTACCCAATTTTTATTTTTTTTTTTTTGAGACAGTCTTGCTCTGTCACCCAGACTGGAGTGCAGTGGCACAATCTTGGCTCACTGCAACCTCTGCCTCCTGGGTTCAAGCGATTCTCCTGCCTCAGCCTCCTGAGTAGCTGGGATTACAGGCGCCTGCCACCACACCCGGCTAATTTTTGTATTTTTAGTAGAGATGGGGTTTCACCATACTGGTCAGGCTTGTCTTGAACTGCTGACCTCGTGATCCACCTGCCTCGGCCTCCCAAAGTGCTGGGATTACAAGTGTGAGCCACCACGCCCAGCCTCATGTGTACCCAATGTTTACCTATCACTTATAAATGAGAATATTTGGTATTTGTTTTTCTGTTTCTGTGTTAATTCACTTAGGATAATGGCCTCTAGCTGCAACCATGTTGCTGCAAAGGACATGATTTCATACTTTTCATGGTTTTGTAGTATTCCTTGGTGTATATGTACCATTTTCTTTATCTCGTTCACCATTGACGGGCACCTAGATTGATTCCATGTCTTTGCTACTGCGAGTAGTACTGTGATGAACATACAAGGGCAGGGGTCTTTTTGGTAAAATGATTTGTTTTCCTTTGAATATATAGCCAGTAATAGAATTACTACTGGGTTGAACGGTAGTTCTAAGTTCTTTGAGATATGTCCAAACTGCTTTCCACAGTGGCTGAATTAATTTTCATTCCCACCAACTGTGTATAAGCCTCCCCTTTTCTCTGCAGCCTTGCCAACATCTGTTTGGTTTTTTGTTTTTTTGTTTTTGTTTTTACTTTTTAACCGATGTATGCCGGAGGTTGCTCATTTTTTTTTTTTTTTAAACCAGACTTTGGGCAATGACCTTGAGCTGTAGGATATAAACAACTTCCACAAGCTTAGCGTTCCAATAATGGAACACTAGGCATAAATAGCCTAATAATAGCCATTCTGACTGGCATGAGACAGTATCTCACTGTGGTTTTGATTTGCATTTCTCTGATGATCAGTGATGTTGAGCATTTTTTCATGTTTGTTGGCCGCTTGTATGTCTTCTTTTGAGATGTGTCTGTAAATATTAATACTATCTTGAAAGCAAGTTCAGCACTCCCCTTTATTTGAAATTGATTTTTGGATCACATCAATGGGAGCCCCCAGCTGAGGTTAGTTCTTTATACTTATACCACCAGAATCAGTCTTCCTTCAACCAGTGGCTTGTTTTCCACACATTTCAGAACATGAGATGTTCCAAAATATCACTCAAAAATAGTCCTTTTGGTCTACATGGACACACAGGTAACACTGAGGCCACTTTTTCTCATTTTTTGATGACCCACCAATAGCAGCAAACCACATATACAAAGATTGATTTCTGGCAAGTAATTGCAAGTCCAGCCACACAAAGCTATTGAAGATAATTGTTCTGAAACTTCAGATGTCAGAGAAGCAGAAATGTCAGAGGTGTTCAAACCAGAGCAACTCCATCTTGAATAGGGGCTGGGTAAACTAAGGCTGAGATCTACTGGGCTGCATTCCCAGGAGGTTAGGCATTGTTAGTCACAGGATGAGACAGGAGGTTGGCACAAGATACAAGTCATAAAGACCTTGCTGATAAAAAAAAAAAGTTTGCGGTAAAGAAGTCGGCCAAGGCCAGGTGCAGTGGCTCACACCTGTAATCCCAGCACTTTGGGAGGCCAAGGAGGGTGGATCATGAGGTCGGGAGTTCAAGACCAGCCTGACCAATATGGTGAAACCCCGTCTCTCCTAAAAATACAAAAATTAGCCGGGTGTTGTGGTATGCACCTGTAATCGCAGCTACACAGGAGGTTGAGGCAGGAGAATTGCCTGAACCCGGGAGGCAGAGGTTGCAGTAAGCTGAGATCGCGCCACTGCACTTCAGCCTGGCAACAGAACGAGACTCCATCTCACAAAAAAAAAAAAAAAAGAAGTCGGCCAAAACCCACCAAAACCAAGATGGTGATGAAAGTGACCTCTGGTCATCCTCATTGCTCATTATACACTAATTATAATGCATTAGATGCCAAAAGACACTCCCACCAGTGCCATGCCAATTTACAAATACCATGGCAAAATCAGGAAGTTACCCTACATAGTCTGAAAAGTGGAGGAACACTTAGTTCTGGGAATTGCCCACCCCTTTCCCAGAAAACTCATGAATAATCCACCCTTTTTCTAGCATATAATCAAGAAATAACCATAAGTTTTCTCGCTGAGCAGCCCATACTGCTGCTCTGCCTGTGGAGTAGCCATTCTTTATTCCTTCACTTTTCTAATAAGCTTGTTTTCACTTTATGGATTTGCCTCGAATTCTTTCTTGCACGAGATCCAAGAACCCTCTCTTAGGGTCTGGATTGGGACCCCTTTAGAGTAACAGAAAGACTGAAGAAAATAAAGGGGACAGCAGATAAATAGAAAAAGAAAAATAGACAGTGTTGAAAAAAAAAAAGCAGCAATTTCCATTTTTCTAAAGTAAGAGTGGGAATGAATGATAGATCCTCTGAACAAAAAATAAAAAGAAATGTAAGGGGTGCCGGCCAGAAGGTGACAATTTAATTTTATAGACAGTAAAATAGGCCAGGTGTGGCGGCTCATGTCTACAATCCCAGCACTTTGGGAGGCCGAGACAGGACTGCTTGAGCCCAGGAGTTCTAGACGAGCCTGGGCAACATAGGGAGACCTCGTCTCTACAAAAAGTTAAAAAAATTAGCTGGTCCTGGTGGTGTGTGCCTGCAGTCCTGGCTACTTGGGAGGCTGAGGAGAGAGGATTGTTTTAGCCCAGGTTGCAGTGAGCTATGATCACACCACTGTACTCCATTCAGCCTGGGCAACAGAGCAAGACCCTGTCTCAAACAAAACAAAATAAAACAAAAACCCAGCAAAATAAAATGAATAATAATTTGAATTACTTGGAGATCCAATATCTTGATTTTCCAAGTCAACTAAACATGTTTATTAAGAGATAAATGAGCATAATTCTGCTAAAAGCAGGGAACCCTCCCCAATCAACTACTTCTAACACACACACACAGATATACACTCATTCTTTGTAGAACCAGAGAGGGACTAATAATCAAATAAACTAAGTGTGAACCATCTAGAAAAAGTTATTTTTTTTCTCCTGAGTTTTTCCCAGGCTGGAGTGCAGTGACATGATCTCGGCTCACAGCAACCTCTGCCTCCTGGGTTCATGCAATTCTCGTGCCTCAGCTTCCCAAGTAGCTGGGATTACAGGCATGCACCACCACCCTTGGCTAATTTTTGTATTTTTAGTAGAGATGGGGTGTCACCATGTTGACCAGGCTGGTCTTGAACTCCTGACCTCAGGTGATCCACCCGTCTCGGCCTCCCAAAGTGCTGGGATTACAGGCATGAGCCACCACGCCCAGGCTCTCCTGAGTTTTTATACCACAGCATAAAGAGCTTTGCCTCAGAGATGAGATTATCAGCCACACTGACAACATCTCTCATCCCATGGCCTTCATTCTAAAGGATTCTGGTTCAGAGCCCAAACCCTGGAGCAGACAGATGCCTGTGTGACCTTGGGCAGGCTTCTTAAATTTTCCCTCTGGGTTCCCTCATCCATATCACAGGGACATAACAATAGTACATACCTCAAAGAGTTGTTCAGAGACTATACAGTGTAGGTAAGATGCTTAGAACAGTGCCCGGCATGTAGTGAGCATGATATAAAGTGCTGGCTTTTACTACTATTATACGAAAATCGGGGATTCTAGTTCTTGTTTTGGTGGCCAACTTAACGTTTTCTCCCACTGGTGTTTAGAGTGTTTGCTCTCATGCATATGAGCAACTCCTCACTGTCTCAAGTCAAGCTTTTCATGTGACAGTCACTCCTTCCTTACTCGGCACAGGGATAAGGGATGAGGGGGAGTACTAGTTCATCTTCACACTGCTGATAAACACATACCCAAGACTGGGCAATTTACAAAGGAAAGAGGTTTAATGGAGAACTCACAGTTCCATGTGACTGGGGAAGCCTCAAAATCATGGTGGAAGGCTAGGAGGAGCAAGTCACATCTTACCTGGATGGCAGTAGGCAAAGAGCGCTTGTGCAGGGAAACTCCCCCTTATAAATCCATCAGATATCATGAGACTTATTCACTATCATGAGAACAGCACAGGAAAGACCTGCTCCCATGATTCAATTACCTCCCACCAGGTCCCACCAACATATGGAAATTCAAGATGATATCTGAGTGGGACACAGCCAAACCATACTGGGGGGAAAGTGGAACTGGGGCTCCTGGGGGAGTCTTCCCTTGAGAGTGAATGGCTAACATGCAACCTGAGTTTTCAGCAGGCCCTGTAAATCCCAAGTGAATGGAAACTCTATATATCATGAAAAGGACAGAAATGTGGGGACCTGTTAATATTTATTATATTAACATATATAATATTTCATATGTTTTACTGATTATCAAAAATATCCCAGTCTTTACTGGCTGTTTTATTTATTTTTATTTTTATTTTTTTTGAGACAGAGTATCACTTTGTTGCCCAGGCTGGAGTGCAGTGGTGTGATCTTGGCTCACTGCAACCTCCACCTTCTGGGTTCAAGCAATCCTCCACCTCAGCCTCCCAAGTAGCTGGGACTAGAGGCCTACACCACCACACTGGGCTAATTTTTGTATTTTTAGTAGAGATGGGGTTTCACCGTGTTGGTCAGGCCAGTCTTGAACTCCTGATCTCAGGTCATCCACCTGCCTTGGCCTCCCAAGGTGTTTGGATTATAGGCATTAGCCACTGCACCCGACCTACTGGTTCTTTTAGTTATGAGTTCAGCTCAAAGCAAGTTCATGTTAGAAATCAAATGTAATCCTTCACAATCTGTGAAATTTATTATTATCCATTTATTTTTTCATGCAGAAACCCGTGCATTCATCCATCCACTCAATTGTTATTTTGTAATTCTGTTGAGCATTTATTGGAACAGAGATAAAAGATGCAAACATCAACAATGCTCAGAGGATTAAATGGAGGCCGGAGACAAGGGGCACATCATGATAACCCTGGTGATGGCAGGCATGCCCTGGTGTGCCCAGAGCACTGCAAAAGGTGCATCTAACTGAGGCTGAGCACAGGGGTTAAGCATGGCCAGGAAAGGCTTTCTGGATAGGATGGTGGCCAGGCCAATCTTGAAGGAAGAAGCTATTGGCCAGAGGAAGACAGGGAGGAAGGAAAGTTCAGGCAGACAGACATTGGCCCGCCTTGGTGAGGAGATCCTCCCAGTGCTGTTCACTTCTCAAAGTGGAGCACCTCTGTCCCCAGGGGTAATTTAAGGAGGAAATGTGGGACATCTTTTGAACCTGCAACTTTACTCGTTAGTGAGTAATTTTAAACAAATAATAAGTAAGGTGTCTCAGTAAGGTCAGAGCTAAGACTCATTTGTGCCTCCCAGCTCCCCTCCAAAAATCTAGCTTTGTCTTTACATTCTGGGTGACACTTTCTGAATGGGGCTTGGATTTGAATGGGATCCAGGAACCCCATGGGAAAGAATCTGAACCCTGTTCACAATTGGGGTTCATTAGAAACATATCTGAATGGCTGAGAGACCCAGTGATAGGCTATGGAGGACAATGGAGCCTTAGGATTTAAAAAAAAAAAAAAAAGAAGAGGCTGGGTGCAGTAGCTCATGCCTGTAATCTCAGCACTTTGGGAGGCTGAGGCTGGCCGTCTCTACTTAAAATACAAAAATTAGCTGGGTGTGGTGGCATGCACCTGTAATCCCAACTACTCAGGAGGCTGAGGCAGGAGAATCACTTGAACCCAGGAGACAGAGGTTGCAGTGAACTGAGATTATGCCACTGAACTCCAACCTGGGTGACAGAGTGAATCTCTGTCAAAGAAAAAGAAAAAAAAAAAAAAAAGAAGGTGGAGGAGGAGGAGGAAAGAAAAGGCACTAAGTGAGCAGATCTGGTGGAGAAGGTTAAACTCAGCAGGAGGGCGGTTAAGTCAGGGACAGCGATTCCAGACAATGTGGGGTGTGCTTGTCCCTCCCATGGACACCCCTGCCTCCATCCCACCTGAGCCCAGGAGAGCCTGTCTGCTCTAGGGTATGAAAGATGTAAGCTAGGAGCCTCCTGTATGAGAGAGCTGAAAGAGAAAGGAGAGACCTTTCCCTCAGGCCAGAGAGGATGGGTCAGCAGAGCAGAAAGCGGCCCAAGGCCACCACAGTGAGCCCGGGTGGCAGAACACAGGGCTAACTGAGCTGCTGGCCACGGATACAATTTAGGGGAGTCACCGCCATTCCTTTCTGGCTCCTGAAGAAAAGCAAGAGAAAAGGATGCTGTTTGAACAGGCTTCCCTGCGAGGTTGTATATTCAGTGAACTTAGGGACGAACTATCAAAGGGACAAACTGAAAGGATCCACAAGCTTGGAGAATGAGAATCAGGGTACACATGAGACCCCTGCAGGTTCCTAAATGAACATAGGACAATAAAGTCCTGGAAAAGAAAAAAAGATCAGGGGGAGCAGGGGTCTTGGGGTCTTGAGGTCTTGAAATTGGGTCATTTCTGCAAATACAATCACAGTTCTCAGTTCAGGTAACACCTAGGTCCAACCAGTCAATTATATCCAACAGTGTGTGACTGAGCTATATGTTGCAGTACAAATGCAAAATTGCAGTCATTTTTGAAATCAAACATAAGTTTTTGAAAAATTTTAAAGATAACTTTGCATGGCTTTTCCAAATTTTAGAGTGTGATTTCACCCCCCTCTGGATAAGGGGATGTCAGTGGAATAATTTGAGCAACTTGGCCTCCAGGGAACCAAGTATTCCGTGGTAGAGTTCAACATACAGGCGAGGTGGGGAAGGTAGGAGAAGATGAAAGAGATGGCTGGAGAAGTAGGCAGGTCAGCCAGGACCTCTGGGCCCCACCCTTCTCGGGGTTGCCCATGCATGTGGTCTCTCCCCAATCCCATCCCAGTTTCTGGTTGTCCCCTGCTGTCTCTCTCTATCCCATCAGAGTCACTGCCCCCAGTACCAAGTTTACCTCAAATTTCTTCTGCCTTCACCTATCAAATGAAGCTATCCTGTGCTCTCCACCAAAATACCAGATACATATTTGAATCCCAGTTAAGATGTTAGAGCATGCAAATAAATACATATGTTAAGATGTTAGAGCATGCAAATACATATGTCAAGATGTTAGAGCATGCAAATAAATACATATTTGTAATCTTTTTCCTTTTTCTTCATTTTAAATCTCCCACATATTTCTATTTTTTATAGTGGTATCTCAGAGACAATTCCTTAACTCAAAGACTGATTATTGGCGGAGGCATTCTAAGCATTTGCAGGCAGAAAGGATACCTGTTCATTCTCACATTTGGTGTAGGCCTATTACAATTTTAGTTTATTTATCGTATTGTCTTTTACTTTGTTTTGGAAACCAGACTTTAGTGTATTGAATAAGATCCTGAAACTTAGAACCAGATGGACCCAAGTTTAATTCTTAACTCTAAAGTTGTCTGGAGCACATCACTGGAATGCTGGGAGCTTCTGTTTCCAAACTTGCAAAGGAGGCCAATCGTAGCTCCTCACTGGGCTCTGGTGGAAATGTCAGTGAAATCTCTAGGGTAAAGTCCTGTGTCTCTACCAGGAAGCCATTCCCTTCCTTCTTGTAATAGAGCCACTTCCCATACCCACGATGAAGTTGGAAAAGTTTATTTTCTATGACAAAAAATAGAATCTGGGTGGGGGCAAGAATACTGCTTTTCTGCCCCGGCTTGTTGGGTGTGTGAAACTGTGACTGACACCTTGAAATTATGAGGGATTCCCCTTCTACCCACAGAGGCAGAGTGAAAAGATGACAGAGCCTCAGCTGCTGAATTAACCCAGCCAGGACTCGACTACCCATGGAGTCTTTATCCTGAGATGATAAAATCCTCTTGCTTAACACATTTTCAGTTGGGTATTCTGATATTTGCTATCAAATCACTCTGATGGTTTTGTTTTTTGTTTGTTTGTTTGCATTGTGACGTTTTGCATTTTAGAAAAATCCATAAAAGGACTCAGGTAATATTAACTACCTTGATTTTCACTTAAATGACTTGATTTAAGTGATTATCCTTGACCACTCAGGAGGAACCACTTCTAGGTGGCCTGTTAATTTAAATAAAAGATGCAGGTGGCCTAGACAAGCAGCCCCCCGCCCTCCCCACCCTGATCTGTGCTCAAGCCACCAGACACAGCAGAGTCAGAACAGGGAAAGACTGTTTTGAATAGTTACCACAAAGCATCTCAAACTTCATACATCCTCAAACGAAAGATCAAATTAGTCTTTTCATAAAAGTGAAAGAGAACAGTATTTAGTGTTACAAAGAACCCTGGCAACTAATGACAGCATTCTAAAATGAACAATCGTTAAAGAAATGAAAATTTCAGAAAAATTTGCATCTTCACCCATGTGACTGCAGTAGAAATGTTACACTGGGTGATGGTGTTTGTTAAAATACATTTGTGTCTTCCCATATTCAGTTTGATTCAATATGATATTTTCTTGGAGTTTCTGGGTGTGTCACTGGTACCTAGAATTCTTGGAAAGGCAGTGGGTATCTGGCTGGCACTGCCTGTCTCCCCCCTCCCCAACCCAGCACTAGTCTCCCTGCCTGTCTTTTCATATCAAGAATTAAGCAAACTCTAGCAGCCTGATGCAATTTAGGAACAGGCTGTTATTTTTTTCTCCCTCAGTCAATAATGTATTGTTTTAGAATTGGAATATCTTTTACAATCTCATTGTAACTCAATCTAATCTTCATTTAAATTAAAAGTAAATTTGCAAAGCAAAAGGAACAATGGTAACCTGCTCAAATCATTTAGACCAACGAGACAGTTGAGAAGATCAACAGGGATTCGGGTGGGGGATAGACGAGGCAAAAACAAGCTGCTTGGCTTGTTCTCATTTCGTTTTGGCATATGGCATTTTCCCAGATGCAAAGCTGGGTTTACCAGGTGGGACAGTTCAACTGGAATTTCAGTTCCCCTCCAAAATGTCGTGTCCTGGCACTGTAAGGGAACATGAGGAAACTTTTTCGGAGTGGTAGGAATATTGAATATTTCCATATCTGATACTTCGATTCTGGTGATACCTATATGACTATTTGTCAAAATTCATGGGGCTGTACACATTAAAAAGTGAAGTTTATTAAATATGTTATTGAATGTAAATGTTAAACCTGATTTAAAAGAAAATAAAATTTTATTAAAATAAAAAAGAAGATATCGTATTCGTAATTTCACAGGTCAAATGTAGCCAATTTGAGTAAAATCATTTTGCTGTCTTTTGAAAGGGCATTGAGGTGTTTGTTTGTTTTAATACTTTACCTCTATTCTACTTTGTTATCAAGTCTCTTCCAGGGAATATCATTTCAGATGCTGCAAACTTGAGTTTACTGTAGAATCCTTGTGAAATGAACTCATTCTTTATTTTAAAAAATTGTATCTTAGGTCCAAAACCAGAGGTAAGAGGGATCTTGAAAATAACCCACAGTTACACAGAAAACTGTCTGAAAACCTAGCCTTATCCTAGACTATTTTATCTAGTTCACTTCTTAACACTTTCCTTAGAGCGGTAATCACTTATATTTTTGCTTTCAATTTCTTGAGCTGCAAAATGTAGGGTGGATTGGATTAGCCTTATTTATGCCACTCAGATTGCTAGTAGTAGCTGCTTGGAAGTACCGTGCAGAAAGACGCACAGTGATCTGCCTTCCATGGGCACGGGCTTCAGAGAGCAGAATGCGGGGAAAGGGTGACACCTGACACCTATTTGCTATCTCGACTCTCCTCCAGGCCATCAGCTCTACAGGGATTGGGTCCTGCTAGTTTTATTTCCTTCTGTATCCTCCGTTCTTAGCACAAGAGAATTCCAAGGGTGTTCAGTAACTCATGTTACAAATGAGTGATGATTTGTAAGGTGCCTTTTGGCTCCAAAGATCTAAAGATCTAAAGGTTGAAACTGTGACAGGCAGTGGGCCTTAAGTCAGTGCACGGCTTGTCCCTAAATAGTGAGTTATTTTTGAAGCGTCCCAAGAGATCTTTGACACACAGACCCTTCTCACTATCTTTTTGGGTTCTTTTTCACTAGCTGCAGATTTAGATTGTAAATAAAATACAGCTGGGGGCCGGACATGGTGGCTCACGCCTGTAATCCCAGCACTCTAGGAGGCCGAGGCAGGCGGATCACTAGAGGTCAGGAGTTCGAGACCAGCCTGGCCAACATGTCTCTACTAAAAATACAAAAATTAGCCGGGCGTGGTGGCATGCACCTGTAATCCCAGCTAGTTAGGAGGCTGAGGCAGGAGAATTGCTTGAACCCAGGAGGTAGAGCTTGCAGTGAGCCGAAATTGTGCCACTACACTCCAGCCTGGGCAACAGAGCGAGATTCTCTAAAATAAAATTAAATTAAATTAAAGGAATAATTATTTATTCAAAAAATACAAAAAGATGATAAAAATTACTTGTGATTCAATCATCTAGAGGTAGCCACTGTGAACATTCTAACGTCCATTCTTTCAAATGTCTTCCTGTGTGTGTATACATATATACATATCTACATAAGCACACACAGACCCTCATATGTGTAAGTGGAATTATAATATTTATACAATTCCATTAGCTTCTATTTTTACTCAACAATTTATTAATGGTCAATAAATATAGATCTGTAATATTCCATTGTATGGATGAGCCGTATTTATTTAATCAGTTCTTTATTTGGGAACATTGGTTGTTTTCAAATTCTTACCCTTTAAACTCTAAATACTCTCCTACTTATATCTTTTGTTTCTTGATAAACACATTCTTCACATAAACTCCCAATGGTGGGATTATGCCATCAACAGTACTAACATACCACATTTTGAAACCTAATGGCAAAGTGTCCTCCTGAAAAGTTATTCCTCTTTGTTCTACCAGCAATCATGCTTGTGTGCTCATTTTTAATATGCCTCTCTTGGGTTTAGGTAATTTTTTAAATTTTATTTTATTTATTTTTATTAGTATTATTATTATTTTTTGAGACGGAGTCTCGCTCTGTCGCCCAGGCTGGAGTGCAGTGGGCGATCTCGGCTCATTGCAAGCTCCGCCTCCCTGGCTCACACCGTTCTCCTGCCTCAGCCTCCCAGGTTGCTGGGACTACAGGCGCCCGCCACCACGCCCGGCTATTTTTTTGTATTTTTAGTAGAGACGGGGTTTTACCATGTTGGCCAGGCTGGTCTTGAACTCCTGACCTCGTGATCCGCCCACCTCGGACTCCCAAAGTGCTGGGATTACAGGCGTGAGCCACCGCGCCAGGCCTGGTTTTGGTTATATTTTAAATTATGCCAATAAGTAAAAATAAAAACAAAAACCAATCGAAAAAACCTATTTGTGAGGGTCCCATCTTGTTTTGTTCCGATGAGTTGAGTGATCTCATCATGTCCGCCAGGTGCTTAGGAGACTGGATATCTCTTTTGCAGCTCTAGTTTTATACTCTGAAGGGGGTACTTTTCGGTTCCTGCGTGTATTGCACAAAAGCCTACTTTTCTTCACTTTGGCTACTGACACTATTTTGCCACTAGAGGGCAGTGAGGCTGCAGAAACATAATCCTAAACTGCGCCGCTCAATTAACAGGGAGGCGCTGTTAATAACCAGGCTGGGACAACAGGCTTAATGGAGGACGAGCGTTAGCGCCCACGGATCACAATTAGCACATTAGTATGGTTGTCCTGCTTTGAGATGTGGTTTAGAATGATAAGCAGAAATATCTCTGTCTAGATTTGTAGTATCTGGGTAATCTTTAGAGATGTTGTAATAACCTCAAAAATTTCTCAGAACAGGTAGGACACGATGGGTCATGCCTGTAATCCCAGTGCCTTCGGAGGCTGAGGTGGGTGGATCACTTGAGGTCAGGAGTTTGAGGCCATTCTGGCCAACATGGTGAAACCCCGTCTCTACTAAAAATACAAAAAATTAGCCAGGCGTGGTGGTGGGCACCTGTAATCCCAGCTAGTTGGGAGGCTGAGGCAGGAGAATTGCTTGAATCCAGGAGGTGGAGATTGCAGTGAGCCGAGATCACGCCATTGCACTCCAGCCTGGGCGACAGAGCGAGACTCCGTCTCAAAAAAAAAAAAAAAAAAAAAAATTAAGTACATGGCAGATAGCATATTGTTTCTACATCAAGTCCAAAGTAATACTTTAGTTAATCACAATTTGCCACCTAAGAGACAGAAACTCAGTATAAAAAGACAATCTACTATAATAAGAAAATGTAGACCGGGTGCAATGGCTCACGCCAGCACTTTGGGAGAGCAAGGCGGGCAGAATGCTTGAGCCCAGGAGTTTGAGACCAGCATGGCCAACATGGCAAAACTCCATCTCTACAAAAAAATACAAAACTTAGCAGGACATGGTGACGGGTGCCTGTAATCCCAGCTACTCAGGAGGCTGAGTCTGGAGACTTGCCTGAAGCAGAAAGGTGGAGGTTGCAGTGAGCCAAGATGGCGCCACTCCACTCCAGCATGGGCAACAGAGCCAGACCCTATCTCGAAAAAAATAAAAAAGTAGATTCCAGTTTTTTAAACTAGTAGGTGGGTCCTTACAAGACTGCTAAGCTACTGTGTTCAGCAGAGCCCTTTCTCCATTAAGATGTCTTGACTGCATCTCCTGTCTACCTGAGGATGAATACACTGCCTCCTCCATTCCTCCTCCCAAAAGGCACTGAATAAAAAGTGTTTCCCCAGCTTCCTTTCCGGAGCCTTGAATCAGATGAACACATCCAATAAGGAAAAAACCACTCTTAATTTTTTTTTGTCTTGTGGAGACAGGGGTCTCTATGTTGCCCAGGCTGGCCTCCAACTCCTGGCCTTAAGTGATCCTCCCACCTAGGCCTGCTAAATGCTGGGATTCAGGTGTGAGTCACCATGCCCAGCCAAAAAAATTCTCTTTGACACTAAGTCCCCTAACACCTCTAGTCACACTCTCCTGCTTTCTTTCCCTCTCTTCCAACAAAACAAACTTCTTAATTATTAACCCAGCAGGGATGGAGCCCAACTCCCACCTTCACTTCTTAGTGAGTGGCACTTAAACCACAGCTAAGCAGGGCCGAGATTTTCCCAAACTGTAACTGTCCTCCCAAACAAATCTACATTGACATAATAAATACAGTACTCAGCATTTTATAAGCTTATATATAAGAACATACCTTATTTGAATTGGTGCTAAACTGGGGAGAGGAGAATGCGAGTGGGAACTTGCTCCACATGGAGTGATGAAGCCTGTTCTGTGCACCAGCCGCTGGTTCTAGGGGCTGGGAAAACAGCAGGGAATAAATGGAATAAATCTAAGTCTTGCCTTTGGATTGCTTAACATTCTCGTGTGGAATACAGACAATAAAACAGTTGACCAATACAAGGTGGGGAGTGACAAGGGCCAGGAAGAAGAATCAAACACAGAAGAGCAGAGAGGGCAATGGAGAGAGCTACTTCGGGTAGGGTAGGGGGAATGTGAACAGAGGTCTGGATGCAGAAGGGAGGAAACTACCTGGAGACAGAGGAAGCATATTCCATATACAGGCCTTGGGGCTGGAACATCTCTGGTAAGTTGAAGAACAATGAGGCCAGAGTGGCTGGAGAGGAGAGAGAGAGAGGAGGAAAATGTTGGAGGCTAACCAGGAGCCAGGTTCTGCAAGGCCTTGCTGGCCATGGCAGGAATTTGGGGTTTTGCTCCAAGTGTGATGGGAAGCATGGGAGGGTTGAGAGTGAAGGAGTGGCATGATCTGATTTATGTAATAAAAGATCACTTGGATGGCTGCGTGGTATGAAGGAGAAAAATAAACAAATATGCATTGCATACCTTGTGCTGATAACAAACTATGAATGAAAAGAAGGATTAATTCTGAGCCTGAAGTTCATGAAAGAATAAAAAAGGAAGGAAAGGGGGGAAAAAAGGAAAAACAAAATGTATTCCTATAGACTATTGTCCGTCCCATGAGACAATTGTCCATCATTTCTCTATGGATTTTCTCAAACACTTCATAATTCTGTCCCCAGTGTTGGATTTGGGTATGATTGGAAGTATCAGTAAAAATTTATTATATAGATATAATGAGTTCTGTCCACTAAAATGGCCTAGATGCAATGAAAACCCAGTGGCAATTAGCAAACTAGGCACCCAGCTCTTACTTTCTAAACACAACAACTTCCCTATTAAAAGGAATCAGGGCAAAAAAGAAATTAGGAATATTTGAAGATATGGCTGATTTCTAGAATATCTGCTTATGCCAGAAAACAGTGAGCTGTGGTTGAAGACTGATGGAGATGTTGGAGAGGAAAAGGTTGAAACAGATCCCACTGGCCAGATTTGGGACAATTAGGGCATCAGAAAGAATAACGGCAGTGATGGTACTAACATTTTAAATTTTTTAAAGAAACAAATGAGCAGTTAAGTAAGTAGATGGCAGATAGTGAGAGCCAGGTTCCACCCTGTTGGTGAAGGAAGTTACAGATGAACAAGGAGAGGCTAGAATGATCCATGTGGTTCTGGATTGGAGTTGGAGACGCTGTGAACTCAAGTTTAGCTTATATACATATAGCGATTCCATGTAGAAATTCTTAAAGATGGGTGTGTGCTCAGGTTCATGTACACACATGTTTCTTTGCTTTTTCAGGGGAGATGGCCTAGAAGTAATGACATTCCAGGAGCAATAAGCGCACCTAGCACCCTGATCTTGGTTTCTGTCTAGAATCCCCCAGTAAAAGGAAACAGGTCCTTGAAGAAATGGCTGATTCTAGGGCTAGGGCAGAAAATATACATGATGAGGCCAGGTGCAGTGGCTCATGCAGGCTCATGCTTGTAATCCCAGCACGTTGGGAGGCCAAGGTGGGCAGATCACTTGAGGCCAGGAGTTTGAGACCAGCCTGGCCAACATGGCGAAACCCCGTCTCTACTGAAAAATACAAAGAATTAGTCAGGTGTGGTGACTCTGTCCCCCTCCCCCCACCAAAAAAAAAGAAAATATACACAAAGAGCCTAGAGCATCTTGTAGTGCCAAAAAGTAAGGACATGCTTAAAAGAAAAAACTGACCAAAAATACTGCAATGACAGGGGTGTGCCAAAGGGACACGGGAGGCTGAAAAGCTCTCAATGGCTGAGCTGGAGCAATTTGTGATTTTTTTCGGTTTTTTTTTTTTTTTTTTTTTTGACACAGGGCCTTACTCTATAGCCCAGGCTGGAGTGCAGTAGTACAATTACAGCTCACTGCAGACTCCATCTCCTGGGCTCCAGCCATTCTCCTGCCTCAGCCTCCCAAGTAGCTGGAGCTACACATGTGGGGCACCTCGGCTAATTTTCTTTGTGTATTTTTTTCTTTTTCTTTTTTTTTTTTTTTTTGAGATGGGGTCTTGCTCTGTCGCCCAGGCTGGAGTGCAATGGCGCAATCTCGGCTCACTGCAACCTCTGCCTCCTGGGCTCAAGCGATTCTCCTGCCTCAGCCTCCTGAGTAACTGGGATTACAGGCATGTGCCACCATGCCCAGCTAATTTTTGTATTTTTAGTAGGGATGGGGTTTCACCATGTTGCCCAGGCTGGTCTTAAACTCCTGACCTCGTGATCCACCCGCCTCGGCCTCTCAAAGTCCTGGGATTACAGGCCTGAGCCACTGCACCTGGCCTTTTGTACTTTTTGTAGAGACAGAGTTTCGCTAAGTTGCCCAGGCTGGAGCTCAAGCAATTTGAACAACAAATAAAGACATTACTATAGGATTATAACCCCAAGAATTACACGAGTCCATACTTACATAAGGAAATGATTGAATAGATAAACAAATGGGGGAGAAGAGACAAATCCCCCCCCGGCAGATGAATTCGAAACACTTTATGTAGATACTTAAGAAGCTGTGGCAGGTCTCCTCACTTGCTGGCAGTATATGCCTTGGATGTGATGTGATTTCAGTGGCATTTTACCCCCTGGTATCCTCACCAAAACCCATTACCCCAGTCTAATCATGAAGAAGAACATCAGACAAATCCAGATTGAGGGACATTTTACAAAAATGTCTGACCAGCACTCTTCAACACCGTCAAGGTCATCAAAACCAAGGCAAGTGTGGCCAGGTGCGGTGGCTCATGCCTATAATCCCAGCACTTTGGGAGGCCGAGGTGGGTGGATCACTTGAGGTCAGGAGTTCGAGACCAGCCTGGCCAACTTGGTGAAATCCTGTCTCTACTAAAAATACAAAAAAAATAGCTGAGTATGGCGGTGGATGTCTGTAATCCTAGCTACTCGGGAGGCTGAGGCAGGAGAATCGCTTGAATCCAGGCAGCGGAGGTTGCAGTGAGCTGAGATTGTGCCACTGGAGCACTCCAGCCTGGGTGACCGAGTGAGACTCCGTCTCAAAACAAACAAACAAAAAAAACACCAAGGCAAGTCTGAGAAACTGTCACAACCAAGGGGAGCCTGAGGAGACGCAATGGCTGGATGTAGGGTGGCATCTTGCAAAAGAAAAAGGACATTAGGGAAAAATTGAGGATATCAAAATAAAGTGTGTACTTCAGTTAATGATAATGTAGCAATATGGGTTCATTAATTATAACAAATGTGTCATACTAATGTGTTAATATTAAGGGAAATGAGATGTGAGCTGTATGGGCACTGCCTGTAGTATCTTACCAGTTTTCCTTTAAGGGTAAAGCTGTTCACAAATTGAAAGTCTGTTAAACAGGCCAGGCGCGGTGACTCATGCCTGTAATCCCAGCATTTTTGGAGGTCAAGGTAGGTGGATCACTTGAGGCCAGGAGTTAGAGATCAACCTGGTCAACATGGCAAAACCCACCTCTACAAAAAAAAATACAAAAATTAGCCAGGTGGGGTGGTTTATGCCTGTAGTCCCAGTTACTTGGGACGCTGATGTGGGAGGATCACCTGAGCCCAAGGCAGTCGAGGCTGCAGTGGGCTGTGATCAGCCACTACACTCCAGCCGGGGTGAAAGAGTAAAACCCTGTCTCAAAAAAAAAAAAAAAGTCAGTGAGCCCACTAATACACAAAAGAGAAAGAGCAAAATGGAGAATGCAGTTAGTAAATGGAGAGGGAATGAGATACAGTTCTCATTATAAATTGCCATTTTGCAATCCTTGACATAGTAATTGATTCCCCGAAAAGCATCCATGAATGCTAAAACTACTGAGTGAAAGACAGCTCAAAATAGGAGTTTCACATAGCCTCAGGGAATCACCCTACAGATTATTTATTAACCACAAGAGGGGAAAATGTACCTTGATAGAGAAGAAATCTAAAGATTTCTGGCTGGGCACGGTGGCTCACACCTGTAATCCCAGCACTTTGGGAGGCCGAGGCAGGTGGATCATGAGGTCAGGAGTTCAAGACCAGCCTGGCTGGGATGGTAAAACTCCATCTCTACTAAAAATACAAAAAAAAAAAAAAAGAGTTGGGCGTGGTGATGGGCACCTGTAATCCCAGCTACTCGGGAGGCTGAGGGAGGAGAATGGCGTGAACCCAGGAGGCGGAGGTTGCAGTGAGCCGAGATTGTGCCACTGCACTCCAGCCTGAGCGACAGAGTGAGACTCCGTCTCAAAAAAAAAAAAAAAATTTTTTTCTAAATTTCTGAAGAAATTGCCTTATCTAAATAATCATAGCCTCTCCAACAGTAGGGTAACCTGATACCTTGTGCCTCCCAATATGATGCAATAAAAAGTGCACAGTGTCACCTGCGAAGAATGCTGAAAAAATGGTTTGTCCTGAATTTATTCATGAGGAATCAGACTCCAAATGTGGAACACTCTGCACAAGAGCTGTCCTGGACTCTTCAAAAGAGTCATTGCTCATCAAAACAGAAAACAAGGTGGGAAAGAACTGTTTTTGGTGACAAGAGGTTAAAGAGACATAACAACCAAATGTAATATGTACATTTTTTGTTGAGTCTTAAAGATAACCAGAGTCACTTGAATATGGACCGTATAACAGGCAACAGACTGTATGTCAATTTTTAAAAGTTGTGATAACATTTCCTTTTTGGTTTTGTTTTTTTTTGAGACAGGGTCTCGCTCTGTCACCCAGGCTGGAGTGCAGTGGTGCCATCTTGGCTCCCTGTAACTTCTGCCTCCTGGGTGCAAGCGATTCTCCTGCCTCAGCCACCCGAGTACCTGGGATTACAGGTGTGCACCTCCACGCCCGACTAATTTTTTATTATTTATTTATTTTTATTTTTTAGAGACAGTCTTGCTGTGTCGCCAGGCTGGAGTGCAATGGCGCAATCTTGGCTCACTGCAACCTCTGCCTCCGGGATTCAAGCAATTCTCCTGCCTCAGCCTCCCAAGTAGCTGGGACTACAGGCATCTGCCACCACGCCCAGCTGATTTTTTGTATTTTGGTAGAGAGGGGGTTTCACCATGTTGGCCAGGATGGTCTAGATCTCCTGACCACGTGATCCACCCACCTCGGCCACCCAAAGTGCTGGGATTACAGGCGTGAGCCACTGCGCCCGGCCTATTTTTTTTTTTTTTTTTTTTTTAGATGGAGTCTTGGTGTGTCGCCCAGGCTGGAGTGCAGTGGCATGATCTCAGCTCACTGCAACCTCCGCCTCCTGGGTTCAAACAATTCTCCTGCCTCAACCTCCCGAATAGCTGGGATTACAGGCGTGAACCACCACCCCCGGCTATTTTTGAATTTTTAGTAGAGACGGGGTTTCACCATGTTGGCCAGGCTGTTCTTGAATTCCAGGCCTCAGGTGATCCACCCACCTCAGTCGCCCAAAGTGCTGGGATTACAGGCGTGAGCCACTGCGACCGGCCATGATAACATTTTCATTACTAGAAAAATGTTCTTATTCTCCGGAAATGCTTGCTGAAGTATTTTGGAGTGAAGTGCTATGATTTCTGCAACTTTATTATTTAGCAAGAAAAATAATGTGTGTGTGTGTGTTTCCATATATATGGAAATAAAGACAGAAATAAAGAAAATTTATAAAATGTTAACAATTGGTAAATTTGGTGAAGGACATATTCATTATACGATTGTTCTTTTTCTTTAAGAGACAGGGTCTCTGTCGCCCAGGCTGGAGTGCAGTGGCAAACCCTAGTTCACTGCAGCCTTGAACTCCTGGGTTCAAGCGATCCTCCTGCCTCAGCTTCGCAAAGTGCTAGGATTACAAGTGTGAGCCCAACCTCACTGTAATATCTTTCAGCTCTTCTGGAGATTCTCAATTTTTCAAAATAAAAAGTTGGGAAAAATTAAAATGTCTATAGACAATAATGTAAGGATAGGTATTGAGCATTAACTATATAGTGAATTGTAGGACAAGGATAATATGAGGTTTCAAAAGAAGAGAGTACAGTAGGCTGGGTGTGGTGGCTCACCCCTGTAATCCCAGCACTTTGGGAGGCCAAGGTGGGCGGATCACCTGAGGTCAGGAGTTCAAGACCAGCCTGGTCAACATGGTGAAAGCCCATCTCTACTAAAAATACAAAAATCAGCTGGGCATGATGGCACATGCCTGTAGTCCCAGGCTGAGGCAGGAGAATGACTTGAATCCAGGAGGCAGAGGTTGCAGTGAGCCGAGATCCCACCACTGCACTCTAGCCTGGGCAACAGAGCAAGACTCTGCCTCAAAAAAAAGAGAGTACAGTATATAATGGTTTTATGATCTGTCAATGTACACCTCTTAAAATGGCGAAAGAATGGTAAGAACATATGCAAAAAAAGTTTTTTTTAAGGTTTTCAGTAATTATATTGGAGTAAGTGTATTTAATATTGTTATTCTGAGACTGATGTGTGTGCACTGTTGGATAAAGCAAGTGAACAATTCTAAGATATTCTAAAAATAATAATAAAAAGTTGAGAAATTCCAAACTCACAATATATTTTAAATGTTCATATTTAACAAATGAATGCCTTTAAAACAGAAATACATGGTGAAACCCAGTCTCTACTAACAATACAAAAATTAGCTGAGTGTGGTGGTGGGCGCCTGTAATCCCACCTACTCCAGAGGCTGAGGCAGGAGAATTGCTTGAACGTGGGAGGCAGAGATTGCGGTGAGCTGAGGTCTTGTCACTGCACTCTAGCCTGGGTGACAGAGAAAGACTCTTAGAAAAAAAAAAGCCAAAAAAAAAAAAAAAAGCACAGTATACAATATACTAAAATACTCTCATAATCAACAACTAATTACATAAACTATAAACATACATCTGTTATGCATCAATTAAAAAACACTCACAAAATAAAGTATGACTGCTAGAAAATTAAAAACAAAAACAATAGAAGCCGGGCACGGTGACTCACGCCTGTAATCCCAGCACTTTGGGAAGCTGAGGCAGGTGGATCACTTGAGGTCAGGAGTTTGAGACCAGCCTGGCCAACACGGTGAAACCCAGTCTCTTCCAAAAATACAAAAATTACCCAGGCGTGGTGCGTGCCCCAGTAATCCCAGCTACTAGAGAGGCTGAGGCAGGAGAATTGCTTGAACCTGGGAGGCAGAGGTTGCAGTGAGCTGAGACTGCACCACTCTACTACAGCCTGGGCAACAGAGCAAGACTCTTTCTCAAAACAAAAACAAACAAAAAACAAAAACAATTGGTCCATGGTTCCTGATAGGCTGTGTAGTCTGGTAATAGACATAGGTTTGAAGCTGTATGAAGAACATCTTTCAGTAGCTTTGGGGATGATTTAATCTTATTTGGAGAGAACATCAAGGATTTGAATTTGAGGCCATTCCTAAGTGTGAAGCCTGAGCCACCGCCCCTCTCCCTGTGGACCTAGATCAGGAAGCACTATTTACATACAAAGATCTCTGCCTCCACCCCTGCCTTGGGGCTGTTCTCTGCCCTGGGCAGGAAAATTCCCTCTGGTCAAAACATTCCTGCAAGGCGTGGAAAGCAAAAGCATAAACTGCAGTTCAAATCCACAAATATCCCTTTTCTGGTATCTCCTTAATCCCTTCTCTTCAACACAGTTTAGTTTACAAAATTATCGCTTTGGAAGTCACAGCTGGAACAAGTCTGAGCTGGTAATGTCCAGTGGGACAGAAAACAGAAAGCGAGGGCCAGCGCGGTGGCCAGTAATCCCAGCACTTTGGGAGGCCGAGATGGGTGGATCACTTGAGGCCAGAAGTTCAAAACTAGCCTGGCCCACATGGGAGAACCCCATCTCTACTAAAAATACAAAAATCAGCCAAGTGTCATGGCAGGCACCTGTAGTCCCAGCTACTTGGGAGGCCAAGGCAGGAGAATTGCTTGAACCTAGGAGGTGGAGGATGCAATGAGTCGATATCGTGCTATTGTACTCCAGCCAGGGCAACAGAGTGAGAAGAAAGAAAGAGCGAAAGCAAGAGAGCAAAGCGAGAAAGCAAAGCAAGAAGGCAAGCAAGGCCTGGCTGATTGCTGGAAAGGGAGCCTGGTGTGAGCGGACAGGGAGACCCCAGGCAGCTAGGGCTACTTATTGGGTCCCCTTGAGGACCATTTGGGTTCCAAGATGGAGCCTTGACACCAGGGTGAGGGAGGATGTCCAAAGGTAAGGGAACACAAAGGGAAAAGTGGGGGGATCCTAGAAAACCACTTACTTCACTCTGCTCCACTTGCTTTCTGGGAAACAATGAAACTGTTGGGAAAAGAGACTCCAATTTAGTACTCACGGAGGCGGAATTTCCCGTTGCTATCTCACCTGATGAACTCTGACGTCATAGGATACTGGTTGGCTAACTGGTCTTTCCTCTGTGCAAGCCTCATTTCACTCCCCACCTGCCCCTAGTCCCACTCAACTCAGGAGAGAGGCAGGTGGGCAGCAGGTGTTACCACGTCTCAGAAGATCTGTTACACCTTAGATCCTTTACACCAAAGCCCAAGACAATTGTCTTCATGCAGAAAGCACAGCTGAAATGTTAAATACCTCACCCAGGAGAGTGGCGACCTGTGGGGAAGCAAGGGAAGGAGACTGGATGGTGGGGGGAAAGGAAACTTAAACCCTAGCTTAAAAAGGTTAATTGTTCAGCTGGATGTCATGGTTACAAATGTCCACTGTGCAGCACGAGGTCTAAAAGATTTCATAATAAGTTATGTTTTAAGTATACCATACTTCAGTGCAAACTTTGGAATGCATAGTTCTGTGCTGATTTTAGCTCAATTCCAGAAGCATATATAGCCATGAAGGGAGCTTGAGCTAGGAGTTAATAGGACCCAGGTGCCTAAGTCTGGGTCAGTTGCTGACCAGTCCTGTAACTTTGGGCAAAGCGCTCTGCCCTCTGTGCTTCAATATTCCCATCTTAGCTGGGCACTATGCTATGGGAGGGTAAGGCGGAGGATCACTTGAGGCCAGGAGTGGGAGACCAGCCTGGGCAACATAGGGAGACCCTGTTTCTAGAAAACCTTTTTTTTTTTTTTTTTCTGAGACAGAGTTTCGCTCTGTCACCCAGGCTGGAGCGCAGTGGTACAATCACTGATCACTGCAGCCTTAAACTCCTGGGCTCAAGCCATCCTCCCACCTCAGCCTCCCGAATACCTGGGACTACAATCCCGGGCCACCATGCCAGGCTAATTTTTTTTGCGGGGGGTGGTAGGTGGGGGTAGAGATGGGCTTTCACCGTGTTTCCCAGGCTGGTCTCAAACTCCTGAGCTCAAGTGATCGGCCTGTCTTGGCCTGCCAAAGTGCTGGGATTACAGGTGTGAGCTAGCTCACCCGGCCAAAAAGTCTTTTTAAAAATTAGCTGGCTTGGGCCGGGCGAGGTGGCTCACGCCTGTAATCCCAGGACTTTGGGAGGCTGAGGCGGGCGGATCACGAGGTCAGGAGATCGAGACCATCCTGGATAGCACAGTGAAACCCCGTCTCTACTAAAAATACAAAAAAATAGCCGAGTGTGGTGGCAGGCACCTGTAGTCCCAGCTACTCGGGAGGCTGAGGCAAGAGAATGGCATGAACCCGGGAGGCAGAGCTTGCAGTGAGCCGAGATCGTGCCACTGCACCCCAGCCTGGGTGACAGAGCGAGACTCCGTCTTAAAAAAAAAAAAAAAAAAAAAAAAAAAAAATTAGCTGGCTTGTGTCTCAGGACACCAAAAAAAAAAAAAAAAAGAAGAAGAAGAAAAAATTAGCCGAGCGTGGTGGTATTGGACTGTGGTCCCAGCTACTTGGAAGTCTGAGGCGGGAGGATCACTCAAGCCCAGGAGTTGGAGGCTGCAGTGAGCTATGATCACACCACCGTAGTCTAGGTGAAAAGAGTGAGACCCTGTCTCTAAATAAATGCATAAAAATAAATACAAACAGAAACAAAATTAAAACCTCCATCTTTAAAGGGGGAAAACCTTATTCTGCCCACTTCTCAGAAGAATCATGCAAGAAAGTTGTGTAAAGAACCTAAAGCGGCTGGGCACGGTGGCTCACGCCTATAATCCCAGCACTTTGGGAGGCCAAGGCGGGTGGATCACGTGATCAAGACCAGCCCAACCAACATGGTGAAACCCCATTTCTACAAAAAATACAAAAATTAGCTGGGCGTGGCAGCAGGCTCCTGTAGTCCCAGCTACTTGGGAGGCTGAAGAATGAGAATCACTTGAACCTGGGAGGCAGAGGCTGCTGTGAGACGGGATCATGTCGCTGCACTCCAGCCTGGGTGACAAAACGAGACTCTGTCTCAAAAAAAAAAAAAAAAAAAAAAAGAGCAACGTATAAATGCAAGCCATTCTATATTTTATTTGGGATCTGGACTATCCATGATGTTAAACTCACAATTGCTGGATCTTTAGGTTACTGGCAAAAGTGCTTTTATAGGGGAAAGATGGTGTTGAATGATGGAGGAGAATAACATGGTTCCCAAATCATAAACTTGAGTTACAGACCTCCTGGTCATCACCACTTCTGCGTTATTCTCATTTCTGTTCTCAAGTCTTCTGCAAGTCTCTCTGCAAAACAGCAGCTTTGGGAGAAATGGAATAGTTCTCTTCTCACTCTTTTGTGCACGGTGGGGAAGGCAATATAATTATTTTTCCCCTAAGCATGTACTTGAAAAGTAAAGCATTTTAAAGTTTTCTCTATCTCTCCCTAAAGCATTTTCACTTTCAGAAGTTTATGTGTCTGAGTCATGGCTATAAAATCACAAGGATTTATTTTTAAAATGCATTGTGATTTCTACCAGATTAATATCACTTTAAAACAGCCGCTTTGGGAAGCTCTATTTCTTACCTATGATCTTTACTTTGTTTAAAACATGTCTGAAACTCTTCTGGGGTGGCTTTCAGAATGTATTTACAGACTGCACAAGAAAATGAATTCTCTGGGCCCAAACTGGGTTTTAGATCCAAACAGTGTTGCCCAGATGGAGCACCTGCGTTACCGAAAGAGTAAACTCCAAGTTGTTTACGGAAAGCAAAGCTCCAAAGGAAAAAGATTTGTCACCCTAGACGATATCCAAAGAATAAACTCTGGGCTCAGAAAAGTTTCTAGAACTTTCTTGGCAATTATAGCATTGACTGAACCATGAGGACAATCCAGAAAGTAACTACTCTTACCTGGATATAAAAGTTTTAGATCAGCTTCTTTTAAAATTGGGCTTTTACATTTTATAATTATTTTTAACAAATTTTTTTCTGTAGCATGAACTAATGAGAGCATCAGTATTTTTGATAGCTCGTAAATGGAACCAGTGATAAAATGATACTAGAATTTGCTTTTGGGCAGATAAACTCCTAGATTAATCAGACCAATAGACAATGACAAAACACATTTTCAATAATAACCTGGCTGTTTAGGCACTAGTGTTACATTTTCTATCCAAAAAGTGAATTTTAGTGGTGGCTCGCACCTGTAATCCCAGCACTTTGGGAGGCCAAGGCGGGTGGATCACCTGAGGTCAGGAGTTCAAGACCAGCCTGGCCAATGGGGTGAAACTCTGTATTTACTGAAAATACAAAAATTAGTAGGGCATGGTGGCATGCTCCTGTAATCCCAGCTACTCTGGAGGCTAAGGCAGGAGAATTGCTACTCCAGCCTGGGCAACAGAGCAAGACTCCGTCTAAAAAGAAAAAAAAGGCTGTGTGTCTATGCGTATCAATGTATATTAAGAGATTTAGGGAGTGGGGCAGATGCTCGTGTTCCTCCTTGCCTCCTGCCAAAAAAAAAAAAAAAAGACATTTCACTGTTTTGAATGAGAAAATGATTCTGATCAACAGTCTAACAACAAATGGACTCTGAGCAGGATTAGGAGATCTAGCTGACCTCCGTTGCCCCTGGGGAAATTTCATCCAGGACAAAGGCCGACTCTGCAAGTCAGCTCGTTAAAGTACATCATAAAACTTTTACTGTTCCTTTTGGAGATCTGGCTAAGCCAACCAGGTAATAAAAGACAGATTTATAAGCCTGGTGCCTGCTGGCACCTCAGTAATTCTAAGTAGCTTGGAGAGGCTGCTAGACGCTTTATTGGTCCTTAGTGGACCAATCATCAATAATGAAGGGTCAGGCAGGAAGGCTCTCGTCTTGTGTCCCTTGACCACCTGGGCTGTGTCAACCTTCAGCTCCCGTTACAGTGCTTCCCACTTCACGAGGCTGCCTCTCTAAGACACAATGTTCCCTAGGCCCTCCAAAAACTATCTTTGCAACTCCCAGAGAACTTTCTAAATTTAGCTAAAACAGCAACAGATACAGAAATGGACACCACATTGATCATTTCTGGTTACGACCACTCAGGCAAAATGTTAGTACAGTACAAGAAATGGCAGGAGGTGGTGTCACATAACAGCCACCATCGGGAAGGCCAACCCAGGGGTATCCTGAGCACTTGGCAGAGCACAGGATAGCTGAAGAGGAAGAGACTACTTGGGATTCCATATTATACATATTTATACTGCCTGCCGCCTGCTCCCCCTTCAGGTGAAAGTCAAACTGGAATATTTAGATCCGTTCCTTGAGACTGGGGGAAATTCAGGAAACTGCCAAGCCTCCATTTCTTCATCAATAAAGTGAAGCAGAATATTTGTTGCATGAGAAAACATCCCTAAAGTTCTTTAAGGATTGATCCCTCCCTCCCTTTCTCCTTCCTTCCTTCCTTCCCTCCCTTTCTTTCTTTCTCCCTTCTCTCCTCCCTCCCTCTTCCTCCCTCCCTTCCTTCCCTCCTCCTCTCTCCCTCCCTTCCTTCCCTTCCTTCCTCCTCCTCCTCTCTCCCTTCCTTCCTTCCTTCCTTCCTCCCTCCCTCCCTCCCTTCCTTTCCTTCCCTTTCTTTCCTTCTTTTCTCCCTTCCTTGGCCACTAGGTCTGGCGCTGAAAACTTTTTTGTGCCCTAGACCCAAAATTGAGTTCCTATCTGATCCCCAAGATCCAAACAGTGTTGCCTAGATGAACCACCCCCATTACTGAAAGAATAAACTCCAAGTTGTTTAAGGATTGATCCCAAGATGTGGTCCCTTCTTTTTTCTTCAGTCCTGGTAACTGGGTCTCCATCTTTCATTCTGTCTTGAATGTCCGGCCAGCACTCATCTAAAATTCCCTTGCTCTGCTCTTGTCATTCCCTGTTCTAGAAAGGAAGTCCTGTTTCTGACACCTGGATGGTGGCCCCGCTACCTGCCACACACTCCACATGTTGCTTGCCTGCCCTTTGGCCTCCTGAGTACTGATTGCTCTTCTTCAGCTATCCCTGTGCTCTGCCAAGTTCTCAGGATACCCCTGGGTTGGCCTTCCCAGTGGTGACGGTTATGTGACTCCACCTCCTGCTATCTCTTGTACTGTGCTAACATTTTGCTCTAGTGATCATAACAAGAATTGAGCAAGTGTTTCAGGATTCCTAGGTCATAAGCTCCTTCACGTCAGGAACAGACTGTCAATCAGCATTTTATATCCAGGGTCTGAGTACTGGGCTGACCCAAAATAGATGCATGAACTCTTGGCTTAGGGATGGAAGAGTGCTGTGATTATTGTGTTCTCCCCAGGGCCCACATCTGGGTCTTTCATGCAGGAGTTTCAATGGGGTTCTGTTGTTCTGCTTAAGTAGTGCTATAATCAGGCTTCTACATACCACTATCAAAGCACTCAGTAGACAGGAATAAAACTCAATGTGCTCATGGGCATTCGTTTATTTTACAAATATTTACTGAGTGTTTGTTGTTATTGTTTGTTTTGTTTTTGTTTTTGTTTTGAGATGGAGTCTGGTGGCCGGGCTCGGTGGCTCACACCTGTAATCCCAGCACTTTGGGAGGCAGAGGCAGGCGGATCACCTAAGGTCAGGAGTTCAAGACCAGCCTGACCAACATGGTGAAACCCCGTCTCTACTAAAAATACAAAATTAGCTGGTTGTGGTGGCACATGCCTGTAATCCCAGCTACTGGGGAGGCTGAGGCACGAGAATCGCTTCAACTCGGGAGGTGGGGGTTGCAGTGAGCCGAGATTGTGCCATTGCACTCCAGCCTGGGCAACAAGAGTGAAACTCTGTCTCAAAAAAAAAAAAGAGATGGAGTCTGCTCTACCACCTAGGCTGGAGTGCAGTAGTGTGATCATGGCTCACTGCATTCTTGACCTCCAGGGCTCAAGTGATCTGCCTGCCTTAGCCTCTCAAAGTGCTGGGATTACAGGCCTGAGCCACTGTGCCTGGCCTTGAGTGTTTTACCGTGTGTCAGGTTGTGCCAGGTATTACCTGTGTAAAATTATGTGTTCCCTGATAGCGGAATTGACTGGAGCAGGAGTTCTCAAACACCGGAATCAACGGGGGATCTTGTGAAAATCAGATTCTATTCTGCATCTCTGAGGTGGGGGCCAAAATTCTGCATTTCCCACAGATCCCTGCTGATGCTGAGGCTAACTGGCATAGACAGGATCAAAGTGCTCCTCATAGTATGCTCTCTGGAACCAGGAGCTCCCTGGACCACCCGGGAGCATGTTAGAAATGCAGATTCTTAGTTCCCATACCTGAACTACTGCACTAGAAACCTGGCTGTGGAGCCCAGCAAGCAACCTGTCCTGTGATTCTGATGCACACCGAGTGCGGGACCCCTGGTCTGGAGCCGAGATCCTCAACCGGGGCTGTGATGCACGCCGAGTGCAGGACCCTTGGTCTGGAGCCTGGTTCCTCAACCTGGGCTGTACATTAGCATCACCTGGGGGAGCTTTCAAATAATGCAGGCCTCTAACCCAGGCACAATGAATCACATCTCTGTAGGTGAGGTCTGCCGTCAGAAATTTTTTTTTAAAAGATAAGCTCTCCCTCTGTCCCGGGCAGGAGTGCAATGGTGAGATCAAAGTAGCTCACTGCAGCCTCAAACTCATGCACTCAAGCTCCTGCCTTGACCTCCCAAGGAGCTGGGACCAGAGGCGTGCCCCACGATGCCCGGCTAATTATTTGGTTTTTCTGTAGAGATGAGGTCTCACTATGTTGCCCAGGTTGGTCTTGAACTCTTGGGCTCAAGCAATCCTCCTGTCTTGGCCTCCCAAAGTGCTGGGGTTACAGGAGCGAGCCACCCCACCTGGCTGATACTCTATTGTTTAAGTTGCCTGGTTTGTGGCACTTTGTTGTGGCAGCCCCGGGAAACTGACACAGCACCCCTGTGTTTAATTCCCAGAGTGCCCTCTTGTCACTCTGTGTTACTGCCTGTTGCTGTCTGCTTCTCCCAGCCCCTTTCCTTCTTTCCTTCTTTCTCTTCTCTTCTCCTTCCTTCCTTCCTTCCTTCTTTCCCTGTCTCTTTCTCTCTCCTTCCTTCCTTCCTTCCCTCTCTCTTTCTTTCTTCTTTTTGTTTTTTTTGACAGAGTCTTGCTCTGTCACCCAGGCTGGAGTGCAATGGCGTGCTCTCAGCTCGCTGTAACCTCTGCCTCCTGGTTCGAGTGATTCTCCTGCTCAGTCTCCCGAGTAGCTGGGACTACAGGTGTACACCACCGTGCCTGGCTAATTTTGTTTTTTTGTTGTTTTGTTTTTTGTTTTTTAGTGGAGATGGGATTTCACCATGTTGGCCAGGCTGGTCTCGAACTCCTGGCCTCAGGTGATCTGCCTGCCTCAGCCTCCCAAAGTGCTGGGATTACAGGTGTGAGCCACCACACCCAGTCTAGCCCATTTCTTGAAAAGGGCTCCACCTTTCATTGCTACATCCCCAGCACCCAATTTAGGGCCCAGCAGCAGATAAACAGCTGCTGAGTAGCTAACGATTGGAAGGGGAAGAGGGTACCATTTTGAGGAAGAGAAATACAGTTATTCTGTGAGGCTTCAGCAGGTGCCGTCAGAACAACGTGGTGGATGTAGCGGAGACTGTTGAGTGCCGGCGAGTGCTCCATTTCACAGAGTCCTGACTCAGCTTACAAGCACCATGGCCCTGGGTAGATCCTATAGCCCTGCTGAGCCTCCGTTTCCTCATCTGTCAAATGAAGCAGATGATCATTGCATGACGAGTCACTGTTAAACTTGATGATTTGTCGCTACAGAAGATCATAGAGGATGTAACCAGAGGCTTAAAGGATGTAACTAGTGAACACATTCTGCATTGGACACTGTTTTGGACAAACTTGGATGTTCAGGTCCATTTAGGATGTTCCAATACTAGGGGATACACACACATTCATGCGTATACACACACACACACACACACACACACACACACACACACACTCCCCAAAAGGTGATCATTCTCTAAATATGTTTTGGCAACATTTTTAAGTTTATTGAGATAGAATTCGTATACCATTAAACTCACCCCTTTAAAGTGTGCAATTCAGCTAGGTGCAGTGGCTCATGCATGTAATCCCAGCACTTTGGGAGGCTGAAGTGGGCAGATCATGAGGTCAGGAGTTCGAGAACAGCCTGTTCCAACATGGAAAAACCCCGTCTCTGCTAAAAATACAAAAATTAGCTGGGCTTGGTGGCGCACGCCTGTAATCTCAGGTACTTGGGAGACTGAGGCAAGAGAATTGCTTGAACCTGGGAGGCAGAATTGCAGTTAGCTGAGATCGTACCATTGCACTCCAACCTGGGTGACAGAGCGAGACTCTATCTCAAAAAGAAACAAATTTTAAAAAGTGTACAATTCACTTTGTTGCTTTGTGTATACATACACACACACACAGACACACAACACATGGTTAGAAACAGTGTCCACGAGTAAGGGCTCTAAGGTGTAATAACAGCGATCTGAGTGTCTGAGAGGTGAAAGATTAGTGGTCTTATTTTTAATTTTATGCCTGCATTTTCCAGTTTTCTATGATGTAAATGTTCTGTTCATGTAATAACAAAGAAAGAGTTCTAAAAAATAACTCAGACGACTTAGGAAAATAATCATGATTTATGTTCTAAGATTGAAGTAAAGAAAAGTAATATATAAAACAGCACATGCAGAGTGAGATCGATTTGTAAAACACACATACACTCACACACATACACATAAATGCAAAGAAAAAAGGAAGGAGAACACAGCACTCGGTAAACTTAACAGGAAAGTTGAACAATGCAATTCCAGAAAGGAAAACATCACTGACTTCTTTCTTGAGCCAAATGGTTGAAATCTCCCAACAATTTTCTTATAACATGCATTTTTTTAATATACAAAAAAGACATCAAGTTTTGTTTTGTTTTACTACAGGATGGCAGGGTTAGGTGAGACTTATTTTCTTTTGACATCTTTCTGTATTTTCTGACTCAAGTGAGGATCTTTTATTTGATTTTTAAATGTATTTATTTATTACGTTTTAAAGACAGGATACTGCTCTGTCACCCAGGCTGGAGTGCAGTGGTGCCATCCTAGCTCACTACAGCTTGGAAATCCTGTGCTCAAGTGATCCTCCCACCTCAGCTTCCTGAGTAGCTGAGACTTCAGGTACGTTGTGCCCCTCTCCTGGCTAAAACTCCTCCTGCTTCAGGACTCCTGAGGCAACTGGTTTTGCGTATCGGAAGGGATCACCCTCACTAGTGTATGTCTTTCACCTTTCATCAGCCACTTCCCCTCTCTTGCCGACGCGATAGCAGAAACCATTTCTGTCCCTTTGAACTGGGCTCTTTTTTCCAGGTAGCCACGGATGAACATGAGTTGGACGAAACCAGGAATATAGCGTAGAGCCCTCTGTTGCAACTCCTCAGTGTCATCAAGACAGGGGTTGAAGCTGTCCCCACTTTGCAGTTTCCTCTTTCCCCTCATCACAGGGGACTGTGGCATCCGCAGGGGGTGACAGAAATCCCCTCAAGGAACAGAGTAAACCAGGTCAACCAAATCAGAGGGAAGGGTCTGTATGTGTACATTCCGGAAGGTTGACAGGGGAACTGTGAATTCAGGTTCCTTTCAAAGGCAGTGGTTTGGGTGAGGTGAGCCTGCAGGGATTTTGCAGCAAATAGTTCTAGTATATTGTTCCCAGCACCACAATCTTCAAAAAGCAATACCTGGCTCGATGTAGTGGCTCACGCCTGTAATCCCAGCACTTTGGGAGGCCAAGGCGGGCAGATCTCTTAAGGTCAGGAGTTCAAGACCAGCCTGGCCAACATGTTGAAACCCTGTCTCTACTAAAAATACAAAAATTAGCCAAGCCTAGTGGTGCACACCTGTAATCCCACCTACTTGGGAGGAAGAGGCGCGAGAATCACTTGAACCCAGGAGGTGGAGGCTTCAGTGAGCCGAGATCGTACCATTGCACTCCAACCTGGGCGACAGAGCAAGACTCCATTTCAAAAAAAAAAAAAAAAAAAATGTAATGGCTGACAGTTGCTTAATATGCAACATGCAACCATTGTGGAGAAGGTGACCTGGGTGAAGGGTACAGAGAAGCTCTCTGTTTTTTTTTTTTTTTTTTTGCAACTTCCTATGGATCCATAATTATTTCAAGATAGTTAAAAAATACTAGGTGGCTGGGTGCACTTTGCCAAACTCTGATATAGGTCATTATTTTGGACTCTATGCTGAAAACAAGAGAGACACAAAAGTGTCTGTGTGCACTGGGCATCTGGATATGCTTCTATCGTGCTCTTTTCACCCTATCTTCTGCCAGCATCTACCACCCTACAAGACAGCTGATTGATATAGGCCATGCTGTTAAGTTGCGGAGGATGCAGTCCTGCCACAGAAATAAAGAAGTCAAACTTTCTTTCTTTTCTGTTTTTTTTTTTGAGACGGAATCTCGCTGTGTCGCCAAGCTGGAGTGCAGTGGCACGATCTCGGCTCACTGCAACCATTGCCTCCCAGGTTCAAGTGATTCTCCTGCCTCAGACTCCCGAGTAGCTGGGACTACAGGTGCATGCCATCACGCCCGGCTAATTTTTGTATTTTTAGTAGAGATGAGGTTTCACCATGTTGGCCAGGATGGTCTCGATCTCTTGACTTCGTGATCCACCCACCTTGGCCTCCCAAAGTGTTGGGATTACAGGAGTGAGCCACTGCACCCGCCCAGAAGCCAAACTTTCTACAGTCCAGGAGAAGAAAAAAGAACAACTCCCCTGCCATTCTTTAATTCATATTTTTGCAGGTGTTTTTGTTTCCCAATTTTTTTATGGGGTTAATTTGTTTAGCAGCAAAGATTTTTTTTCAAAAAAAAAAAAGTGGGGGAGTAGGAGTTGCAGTGGCTCACACCTGTAATCCCAGCATGTTGGGAAGCTGAGGCTGGAGAATGGCTCGAGCCTATGAGTTCAAGACAAACCTGGGCAACATAGTGAGATCCCATCTCTCTTTTTTCCTTTTTTGAGATAGAGTCTTGCTCCGTTGCCCAGGCTGGAGTGCAGTGGTGCAATCTCGGTGCACTACAACCTCTGCCTCCTAGGTTCAATCCATTCTCCTGCCTCAGCCTCCTGAGTAGCTGGGACTATAAGCGCCCATCACCATGCCCGACTTTTCTATTTTTTTTTATAGAGACAGAGTTTCGCCATGTTGGCCAGGCTGGTCTCAAACTCCTGACTTCAGGTGATCTGCCTGCCTTGGCCTCACAACGTATTGGGATTACAGGCATGAGCCACCGTGCCCGGCCCAAGATCCCATCTCTAAAAAAAAAAAAAAAAAAAAAAAAAAAGTCAATAGCTGATTCTGGAGACTGAAGAAGCTCAGAGATGTGGCATCTAAACAGCAACTGGTTTAAATGACATTAACATTAGGCCCATGTTGTGGGTTGAGTTGTGTCCCATCTGAATGATGGTGAAGGCCTAACCCCCAGCACCTGTGAATTTGACCTTACTTGGAAATAGGGTCTTTGTAGATGATATTGTTCAGATGAGTTATCAGGGTGAGCCCTAATCCAAAGTGCCTGGTATCCTTATTAAAAGGGGTACTTTAGACAAAGAGACAGGCACACATGGGGAGAAAAGCAATGTGAGGAAGCAGACAGCTGTTGGAGTGATGCTATTAGAATCTAAGAACACCCAGGTTTGCCAGCAAAACACCAGAAGCTAGGAGAGAGGTATGAACAGGTTCTCCCTCACAACCCTCAGAAGGAAACAACCCTGCCAGTACCTTGATTTTGGACTTCTAGCCTCCAGAGCTCTGAGATAATGCATCTCTGTTACATGAAGCCACCCAATTGTAGCAGCCCTAGCATAAATGAATACAGCCTGGCCCACCTGGAAGCCCTTAGCAGCCTTCCTTCCTTTGTAAGACAGCACCATCATGATCTATGCCATCTGTCTTCCAGGACAGTGTGAAAAATAAAGTCTTTCTTAAGCATGTATCATTTGAGGCATTGAGATAGTGAATAAGAAAGTATTTAATAAGAATCAAAGAGCAGACCATAAGATATTACTATTTCCTTTTACCTCAACTGAGCCATAGCAGAGAATGGATGCAAGATGCAGATAAATTTAAAATTAGGAGGCCAAGCATGGTCGCTCACGCCTGTAATCCCAGCAATTTGGGATGCCAAGGTGGGCGGATCACCTGAGGTCAGGAGTTCAAGGCCAGACTGGCCAACATGGTGAAACCCTGCCTCCACTAAAAATACAAAAATTGGCTGGGTGTGGTGGCACACACTTGTAACCCCAGCTACTCGGGAGGCTGAGGCAGGAGAATCACTTGAACCTAGGAGGTAGTTTGCAGTGAGCTGAGATTGATTGTATCACTGCACTCCAGCCTGGGCGACAGAGCAAGAATGTTGCAAGAAAAAAAAAGAGATTAGACTTAGGGGCAAATTCCAGCAAATATTCTTTATAGGACAAGCATTTTCAAAGTACTCCCTGTAACAATGATAATCCCAGGGGCTCCCGAGCACATGTTATGTCCTAAGTGCTTTATGTACACTACGTGCATGATCTCAACACATACAGCTGCCCAGTGAGGTAAGTGCTGCTCTTATTCCTTCTTTAAGACAAAGGAAATCAGGATTAAGTAGTCTGTGCAAGGCTGCAGGGCTATGTCATGGTTGAGGCATGATTTGAACCCTTGCCTCTGAGGACATTCTATGAACCTCTGTGAGTCTTGTTTCTCCAGCAGCTTAACAGCTATAGTTAGAAGAAATATGCAGCAGTAGCAATACTCTAAAAGTGGAATTTAAAAAAACAATCTATACACATTGTTATCAGTTCATAAATTAATCAAGGTTCCTGTGACTACACAGAGGGTGAGGGGTAAAGCCTTCTTCCTAGAAAGAGAGGGTTTCCCTGGATTAAATTATCTACTCTGTTTCAGGAGTGAGTCACCCCAGGGTTAGGGATTTGAGGCTGAAGAGAGATAGCAGCTGAACATTTCTGGACTCTGGCAGAGACAGGTAGAAATGAGGTCATTCTAGATTCAAGATTATTTTAGATCTTTGTAGGGGCAGAGTTAAGAGACCAACACTCTTCTCAGGGATTCACTGAGGGAAGACCGAGGCCAGCCATGGGGTCTGATCCAAAATTTCTTACAGTTCTGCAGACTTTTGTTAGCAGCTGAGAGACTAAGGCAGAATTAGGGGGAACAACTGCTATCTCAGACAATTTCCGTATACCCTTCCTTTACCTGTCTCAGAAGGACAAACTTTGAATTTCAGTTTGGAAATGCATGATTTTTCCCCCAACTTGACATCAATACTTGATTGTTTCAACTGCTTTTTAGAATTCCAAGGCAAGAGGCAGGCGGGGTGGGCAGCCAGCAGCCTTCTGGGTCACTGGCCTTCAACATGGTGTCAAGGGTCCAATGTCCAGGCTAAGGGGAGACAGCCAACCAAGGACTTTGCTGCCACCCTGTAGGGCTGTGCAGGGACTTTAAGGACAAGAAATTCACCCTCCTCTCCTGAACTTTCCAGCACTGCCTGTTTTACTAGGTTATGCATTGACTGAGTTTTCCTGACTGCAACCTCATCTTGTGCATCTCTAGCAACTTCGGAAAGGTAGTGTGTAATCTAAGGAAAGCTCCAAGGGCTTTGGAGACAAACCTGTCTTAACAGGTTAGATAAACCTAACCCCAAGGGCTTAGGAGACAAACCTCACAGCCCTGTGCCCCTGCCACTCACAGCTATGTGGTTTTAGGCAAATTGCCTAATTTCTTTTTCTTTCTTTTTTTTTTTTTTTTTTGAGACAGAGTCCTGCTCTGTCGCCCAGGCTAGAGTGCAGTGGCATGATCTCGGCTCACTGCAAGCTCCGCCTATAAAGTGGTTGGTAAATAGGTTTCCAGGTCCCGCTCAAGCAGAGCCAAGGTCCTAAAGAGGCAGCCATTAATGAAACAAAGAGAGGGGCCTGGTTATCTTGAAGACCCAAAGACATCTGGCCGAAGTAGTCAAGAAGAAGCTGGGACTTCTCCAGTCCCTGAGGCACATTCGGCCTGAGCTGCACCCAGTGTAATTAGCCTCAGGACCAGGCCTTTCTGGCTATAACCACAGTGCTTATCGGTGACTCTGTTTATGTCTCCCCAGACAGTAGACACAAACTTTCATTTGGCAAAAGGCAACATTACCCCCAAATATACTAGTAAGAGTCTCCCCTTTGCATTGAGAAAGGATGCATCACCCACTTAAGTGCTCCCTTCCCAGTATCAAAAGGAAAGCGGTCAACAAGTGGTACTCTCCTTTCAAAAGTTTCAGACCTGGACCGGGGCAGTGGTTTAGGTCTGTAATCCCAGCACTTTGGGAGGCTCAGGCGGGAGGATCCCTTGAGCCCAGGAGTTAGAGACCAGCCTGGGTAACATCGAGATCCCATCTCTGCAAAAAATAAAAATTAAGGCCACGTGCAGTGGCTCATGCCTGTAATGCCAGCATTTTGGGAGGCCGAGGCAGATGGATCACTTATGGTCAGGAGTTCGAGACCAGCCTGGCCAACATGGTGAAACCCCGTCTCTACTAAAAATACAAAAATTAGCCGGGCGTGGTGGCACGCACCTCTAGTCCCAGCTACTCCAGAGGCTGAGCCAGGAGAATTGGTTGAACCCAGGAGGTGGAGATTGCAGTGAGCCAGGACTGTGCCAGTATACTCCAGCATGGGTGACAGAGCGAGACCGTGTCTCAAAAAAAAAAAAAAAAAATCTGGGTGTGGTGGTGTGTGCCTGTAGTCTCTCAGCTACTCAGGAGGCTGAGATGGGAGGACTGCTTGAGCCGGAAGGTTGAGGCTGCCATGAGCTATGATCATACCACTGCACTCCAGCCTGAGTGACAGAGTGAGACCCTGCCCTCCCCTCCGCCCCCCCAAAAAAAACCCAAACCCAAAAACCAGAACAACAAAACCGTTTCAGACCCACAGAGGATTTTTAGAACAGTGAATATAGTGTGTATACTACAATGGTGGATATATGCCATGATACATTTGTTCAAACCCATAGAATACACAACACCAAGAGTGGACCCTCATGTAAGCTATGGTATTTGGGTTTTGATAATGGCATGTGAATTCAGCCATTGTAATTGTAACAAACATGCCATGCTGGTGCCCATAGGGGAGGCTGCGCAGGTGGGGACAGAGGATGTGTGAAAGATCTCTGTACCTCCCTCTTAATTTTATGTTGAGCTTAAAACTGTTCTAAAAATATAATCTTTTTTTTTTTTTTGAGACGGAGTCTCGCTCTGTCACCCAGGCTGGAGTGCAGTGGTGGGATCTCCGTTCACTATCAGCTCTGCCCCCCAGGTTCATGCCATTTTCCTGCCTCAGCCTGCCAAGTAGCTGGGACCACAGGCACTCGCCACCACGCCTGGCTAATTTGTTTTTTTGTATTTTTAGTAGAGACGGAGTTTCACTGTGTTCGCCAGGATGGTCTCGATCTCCTGACCTAGTGATCCACCCACCTCGGCCTCCCAAAGTGCTGGGATTACAGGCATGAGCCACCGTGCCTGGCCTTAAAAATATGATCTTTAAAAAAAGCTTCAGACCTCCTCGAGGAAAGGAGGACAGATGTCAGTTTTGTCCCCAGTTGCTGAATAAATGCCCTTTGCTAACTGTCTAAATCAGCTGGAAGCGATTTACACAAAGCCAGGAGGTTTCTGCATATTCCAGGGACTCCTGGCTGCACCTGCAACCATCTTTAGCAAAAGTTCATCTACATAACAATGCACCAAGGCCCGGGGAAGCTTCTGAGACTGTCGTTGTTCTGTTGTGTATTCACCTTCAGTTGTATGGGAAGTGTTTTTCTATAAGGGCAAACACTTTGTTTACCACCTGGTAACAAACCTTCTGGTAAACAAAGTTTGCATCACAGATTGGATTACTCCCACTCCCTGCTTTTCAAAACCAGCTCAGAAATGGTGTACATTATCTAGCAATGACTAATTGACTTTATGATACAAGTCTGAACAAAAGCCAAAGCAAGAGTTAAAAAATAATATGTCTGGCCAGGCACGGTGGTTTATGCCTGTAATGCCAGCACTTTGGGAGGATGAAGTGAAAAAAAAAAAAGTCAGTAAGTTTTAAAAAAAAAGAGAAGGAGCAGGGAAAACACTCCATTTTAAAACAGTGCAAGTGAGATGTAAGGCAAGTGAAAAGCCTAACCATGTGCTATTTATAAAGTGATTATGTGGCTACACAGTTGACTATGAATAAAGAGAACTTGAGAAACTATTAGTAAACATAGTTATTATTACCTAATCTTGTTCCTAGAAAAGCCAATGGAAGTTTAGACTCAATATTCATGCTTAGGTATAGAATTAAGCATCATTAAAATTCTGAAATTATGGAGGGCGCCTGTAATCCTGGCTACTCAGGAGGCTGAGGCAGAAGAATCGCTTGAACCTGGGAGGTGGAGGTTGCAGTGAGCTGAGATCATGCCACTGCACTCCAGCCTGGGCGACAGAGTGAGACTCTACATAAATAAATAAATAAATAAATTCTGAAATTATAGAAGAAAACCTGAGATGAGATGGGGAAAGTTACACAAAATTTTACAGATTAAAAGTCATAAAAGATGGAATAGTGGTTTGCTGCTTTCTGTGTAAGACACTTATATCGGGGGATCGTCCAAGTTCAGCATGCATTAACTCTTGATTTTACACTGCTAGTCCAAAAAAAGTCTTTATCTTCAATAGTACAGACTTCCACAGTCGCTCCCCTCACCTGTCCTGGAGTGCCCAGCTTTATATCCCTGCAGCCCCCTAACTTCTCACCCCAGCTAGTGAGTCACTCAGGGTCAGGCAGGCGTAATTAAGTGTGGCTAGTGTTTCCCTACATGCACAGACTTAAGTCTCTGGATCCAGGGAGTTTAAGACTCTATCCTCAGAGTGGCTTAGTACTCACACTATGTAATTATGCTTTTCTATCCTAACTATGGCATAAAGAAATGAAGATGCCTTTCTCCTATGTTGCTTTGGAGAGAAATAGAGGTTTGTGCAGTGTTTCTAGAAGGTTCTACATGTCAACAGCAGCCAGTAGGCTTATCTGCTTTCCTACCATGCACCTCTGTCTGTTTCTCCTCATTCTCTTCCCCTCCTTCTGCACTATCTTTCTTCCCCTTGACTTAACCTCATTGTTAGATAAGACTGATCACATTTGAGCATCACGGAAAAAATAGGAGGTGAAACAGAGGCCACAAAGGTTTTCATCTACCATCTGGGAAGACATAAACAGAAGATATAAATGTGCTTCCCTCATAACGACATAGTGATGCCACCCACACTTTTCTACTACTTGATTTGGTGAGATTGCCCTGTACTTCCAAGGTGGTGGAAGATCACGAGTCTTCCCTGAAATGTTCCAAGCAGCATAGAGTGTTTTGTTTACCTAATTCTATTTAGCATATACTATGTAGACTACTAGTAATAGTTCTAAGGTTCAGGAATAAGAAAAAGACATCAGCCACGACCATTACACTCCAATCAATTTGCTGTTGCTGGTCACGGTTGTAGTGGGATTTGTAGTGGGGCTGTAGTGGGACTTGGAGTCACAGCAGGGATGCACCGAAATTCAGTAACTATAAACGTGAATGGATATACATTGATTGCCATTCAGAAAGTTTTCCAACCATTCTACTGTAATAATCAGATAATGTTAAGTAACAGTGTTACTGTATTTATTTATTTATTTATTTATTTTTGAGACAGAGTCTCGCTCTTGTCGCCCAGGCTGGAGGGCGGCACACGATCTCGGCTCACTGCAACCTCCACCTTCCGGGTTCAAGTGATTCTCTTGCCTCAGCCTCCTGAGTAGCTGGGATTACAGGCAGCTGCCACCACGCCCAGCTAATTTTTGTACTTTTAGTAGAGGCAGGGTTTCGCCATGTTGGCCAGGCTGGTCTTGAACTCCTGACCTCAGGTGATCCGCCACAACCCCCCCATCACCTCTGCCTCCTAAAGTGCTGGGATTACAGGTGTAGGCCACCGTGCTTGGCCAAGTAACAGTGTTATTAGTAGGCTCATAACAAACAAAAAGTTCAGCAAATAATGACAAAGGTCAAATAGGAAGACTTTATCTGGCATGAATATGTTGAGGCTATGTTCTTATAGCAAGTGTGAAAAGGAGCTATTTCCCGGTACAGCGGCCTAACATTGAGACAATGTGCCAACATCAATGGCAACGGGTACAGTGGGATGGGAAACATGTTCTTATTACCTATGTGTCCACATTCTAATAAAACATAGAAGTGCTGATGATGATGTCACACATAGCTAGGTGTCCCTGTGAGAGTCCAGACCTTGGAAACAGTGAGATGCAAAATCCCGAGTCTTGAGATTTTGAGCATTGTAGGCAAGGCTTACAGATGAAAACAATTTGTTTTCTGTTTTGCCCTGATTCCACGGTGAGTAGAATACACTGGTGTCCGATTGCTGGTGGTGGGGGTGAGAGGAGAGGGTGTAATTTGGAGCCAAAATATCTTTATGATCCTAGAGCTCTGGCTTAAGGGAAAAAAAAAAACCACATTTCTATGACATTGCACAGTATTTTATGTATATAATTCTCTGTTCTCATCCATGCGTCACATGGATAAATCAAAGCAGAAACACAATGCACTCTCTCAGTCTACAGCAATCTCCAACTGTGCCCCAAGAGCATGTTATAAAGTATCATAGGCTTGGAGAGCCCCCAAGACCTCTGGGTTCTCTCTCCTTCTTTCTAGCTCCTCTTCTCCTCGGTCTGTTTTCCCAGGCTGTTTTTGTCATGAGCCCACTGGACTCATACACCTGAAGACACCATCAATAGATGAATACTAACATGAGAATGAGTCATGCTTTGTGCTTGCGTGTTTTGCTGTTTGTGGACTTGCTTTGTCTTGCTATTTAGCATAAACTCCTTGGAGAGTTTTCTCTACCCAGCACCGCCCCCTCACGCCCCCTTCGTGTTTACCTCTGGGCAACAGCTAAAATTGCACAATCTCAGGGATTATCTCCAGACTATCACATACAGTTTGGAATACAATTCAAAATATTTGCAACAGATACAATTTAAAAAGGGTCCATATCCTTCACATTCTTCTGGATCTTGTTCTAAATGTATACGAAAATACGACAAACTCTTGCAAATTCATTTTTTTTAAAGCCCAGGAGATAAATAAACCAAGCATGTAATTAAATACTTTTCAAGAGAAAAAAATAATAATTGTAAATAAACATATCTTAAAAGGTTGGGCCAGGCATGTTGGCTCATATCTGTAATCCCACCACTTTGGGAGGTCAAGGTGGGTGGGTTGCTTGAGCCCAAGAATGTGAGACCAGGCTGGGCAACGTAGTGAGACCCCATTGTCTACAAAAATTAAAAAAAAAAAAAATTAGCCAGGCTTGATGGCATGCACCTGTTGTCCCAACTACTTGGGAGGTTGAGGCAGGAGGATTGTTCGAGCCTGAGAGGTAAAGCCTGCAGTGAGCTGTGATCGCATCACTGCACTCCAACCTGGGCAACAGAGAGTGACCTTGTCTCAAAAACAGAAACAAAAAACAAAGGATTGGTTTTGTGAAAAACAAAGAAGATGTAAAGTATAAGAAGAAGGAAAGTTTTTTTTTCTTTTCAAATTGACAAATAGTATAAAGAAAGACAGTATGCAGAATATTGGAGGACTGTGAGAATTGATATTGTCATTCACTGCTGGTGGGAGCCTTTCTGAAGGACAGTTTATTTCAAAGTGTTTTCCTCTGCAAAGAAAAAGAAAGAAGTAACTGCACAGATGACCTTAACAACTTAAACAGGTAACAAACATTTCATTTGTTATATAAAAATGTAACAAGTAAAAATGTAACAATGTAACAATATAGTGGTAGAAAACAGGCATTTGTGGGTTTTTTTGAGACAGTCCTCACTCTGTCACCCTGGCTAGAGTGCAGTGGCCAATCATAGCTTACTGCAGCCTCAACCTTCTGGGCTCAAGTGATCCAGCCCCACTCAGCCTCCTTAGTAGCTGAGACTACAGAAGAACACCACTACACCTGGCTAATTTTTTAATTTTGTAGAGATGAGATCTCACCATGTTGTCCAGGCTAACTTTAACTCCTGGCCTCAAGTGATCCTCCTGCCTTGGCCTCCCAAAGTGTTGGGATTACGGGCGTGAGCCACCATGCCCAGCCCAAAAGATTTTTACAGCTTGATAGAGGTAGGACCTGCTTAGAATAGCACCAAGGCTAAAACTTATAAATGGAAAGAGACAAATTTGACTACCTAAAAAACTCTAAATGGCAAAAATATGAAGTTAAACACAAACATCAAGTTAGAGAAAATAATTTTTGCAATGTGTATGAGAGACAAATGCTTAGAATTTATCTACACAGGCCAGGCACGGTGGCTCATGCCTGTAATCCCAGCACTTTGGGAGGCTGAGGTGGGTGGGTCACTGGAGGTCAGGAGTTCAAGACCAGCCTGGAGAACATGGAGAAACCATCTGTACTAAAAAATACAAAATTAGCCAGGCGTGGTGACACATGCCTGTAATCCCAGCTACTTGAGAGGCTGAGGCAGGAGAATCGCTTGAACCTGGGAGGCACAGGTTGCGGTGAGCTGAGATCGTACCACTGCACTCCAGCCTGGGCAACAAGAGCGAAACTCCGTCTCAAAAAAAAAAAAAAAAGAATTTATCTACCCAAATGTATGTACAGAAGTAGGTAACTAGGTTCTTAAGATAGGAACTAGGTTCTTTAGATATCTTAGGAACTTAAGATAACTAGGTTCAAGGATGTTCTTTGTAGAACGTATATAATGCGAAATACTGAACACAAAATGTTCATCACTAGTAGACTGGTTATTAATGATTGCATGTTCTGTTACGCCACTTAATGAAACAGACATATGGAAAAGATGTTAACATATATCTCTAAGTGTAAAAAAAGTCTACTAAACAAGATATGCAGAATAATCTATTCTATTAAATATATATGTATATGTGCATATATGTTTGTATATTAATATAAACAAGTCTAAAACTATATACTAAAAATAATAAGTTATCTTTGGTTGAATGGGATAACAGGGGATTTACTTCTCACTTCTTACATTTCTATGCTTTTGAGTTTTCTGAACAGACAATAAAATGGATTACATATATATGTAATATACATATAATTTCTTTAGAGATGGGGTCTTGCTATATTGCCCAGGCTGGACCTCAAACATCTGGGCTCAAGTGATCCTTCTGTCTCAGCCTCCCAAGTAGGTGGGACATTAAGCTTATATAATGAGAAAGTATATTTACATTTAATTTTTAAAAAATGCGAATATAGGATTCTGTCTTCCCCCTAGTCTTTCTTCTATTTTGTATTTTACAAATTCCTGTTATGCATCCAACAATAATGCAACATTAGCGGACACAGGAAATGGGTTTTTGTTTTGTTTGGTTCTTTTTTTTTTTTTGACGGAGTCTCCCTCTGTTGCCCAGGCTGGAGTGCAGTTGCGCGATCTCGGGTCACTGCAAGCTCCACCTGCCGGGTTCATGCCATTCTCCTGCCTCAGCTTCCCGAGTAGCTGGGACTACAGGCGCCCACCACCACGCCTGGCTAATTTTTTGTATTTTTAATAGAGACAGGGTTTCAGCCAGGATGGTCTCGATCTCCTGACCTTGTGATCTATCCGCCTCAGCCTCCCAAAGTGCTGGGATTACAGGCGTGAGCCACCACGCCTGGCCTTGTTTTGTTCTTTTTGAGACAGAATCTCACTCTGTTGCCCAGGCTGGAGTGCAGTGGTGCGATCACTGCTCACTGCAGCCTCAGCCTCCCAGACTCAAGGAATCCTTCCATCTCCAGCCTCCAGAGTAGCTGGAATTACAGGCATAGACCATCATGCCTGGCTAATTTTGGTATTTTTTGTAGAGAGAGAGTTTTACCATGTTACCTAGCCTGGTCTCGAACTCTTGGGCCCAAGTGATCCTCCCACCTCAGCCCCTCAAAGTGTTGGGATTATAAGTGTGAGCCACTGCACCTGACCAGTAAATGAGTTTCTCCAAATTTCATTTTAAAAGTGTAAGTTATGGCTGGGCGCGGTGGCTCACCCTTGTAATCCCAGCACTTTGGGAGGCCGAGGCTGGCGGATCACGAGGTCAGGAGATCGAGACCATCCTGGCTAACACGGTGAAACCCCGTCTCTACTAAAAAATACAAAAAATTAGCCGGGCGTGGTGGCAGGCGCCTGTAGTCCCAGCTACTCGGAGAAGCTGAGGCAGGAGAATGGCGTGAACCCGGGAGGTGGAGCTTGCAGTGAGCCGAGATCGCGCCACTGCACTCCAGCCTGGGGGACGGGGCGAGACTCCGTCTCAAATAAATAAATAAATAAATAAATAAAAGTGTAAGTTAGAGATCACAAATGAGAGGAGAAAGTTCATGTCACCAGCATCTTTAGTATTGAATGCATGCAACAGTCTTTAATTTTTTATTCAGTTTTTCTTAGTTTCATTTTTTGTTACATATTTTCATTTTTTAAAACCAACATTGTTGTTAAAGAAAGAACACACACTTTCAAGTAAAGAGAGCATGTGGAAATAAAAAGGAATTTCACTACTGTTGAACTTGGCTAAAAACATCTCAGTATTACTGAGTCATAGCTATTTTATGACATGAGAGTGGGGTGAGGTAATGAATACATGTCAAGAAAAGGGACTCCCTCCCTTTCCCTTCCCCTCTATATCCTCCTCTTCCAAAAAAAAAAGAAAAGAAAAGGAATTGCTTTAGCCCAGGAGTTTGAAACCAGCAGCCCTGGTAATACAGCTAGTCTGTCCCTACAAAAAATGTAAAAATAGCCAGGCATGGTGGTGCAAACTTGTAGTCCCAGCTACCTGAGAGTTGAGGCAAGAGGATTGCTTGAGCCAAGAAGTTAGAGGTTAAAGTGAGCTATAATTGCATCACTGCACTCTAGCCTGGGTGACAGAGCAAGACTCTGCCCCAAACAAGTAAATATAGTTCAAAAAATATTTAAAAAACAGTAGTTACATGGGCCCTTTTCTCACAGTAAATTTTGATGAAGACTTTTGCTGTATTGGAAATTGCTCTTAGGGCTGGGTGTGATGGCTCACGCCTGTGATTCTAGCACTATGGGAGGCCGAGGTGGGTGGATCGCTAGAGCCCAGGAGTTCGAGGCCAGTCTGGGCAACATATTGACACCCTGTCTCTATGAAAAAAATACAAAAATTAGCCATGCGTGGTGGCACTCGCCTGTAGTCCCAGCTACTCAGGAGGCTGAGGTGGGAGGATCACTTGAGCCTAGGAGGTTGAGGTTGCAGTGAGCGGTGATTGTGCCACTGCACTCCAGCCTGGGCTATAGAGTGAGACCCTGTCTTAAAAAAAAAAAAAAGAAAAGAAAAAGAAAAAGGAATTGCTCTTATTGTAACCTGCAACCTGAAGACTGAGAGTTCTATTTGCAAAACATTTTTGACTGTGAAGATGAGGAGTCTGATACTTTGAATAAACACAACTCAGGTCCTGGCAAATATGTATTCAACTAAGTGTTAAATCACCTGTAGTTCAGACACATCCCTTGCCTAAGATCACACGCTGAGTTAGAGTCGGGACTAGACTCTAAGGCTCTTCACCCTAGACTTGTTTCCCTTTACTCCCTTCAGTATTTTATGAAATGATTTTTTTTTTTTTTTTTTTTTGAGACAGTCTCCTTCTTTTGCCCATGCTAGAGTGCAGTGGTTATTCACAGGCTCCATTACTGCACACTGCAGCCCTGAACTCCTGGGCTCAAGCGTCCTCCCACCTCAGCCTATGGAGTGGCTGGGACTAAAAGCACACATCACTGCACCCGGCTGAAATGACTTTAAGCTTGGAATTCAATGCCTCTTTAAAACTTAAGTGCTAACCGGGCACTGTGGCTCACACCTGCAATCCTAGCACTTTGGGAGGCAGAGGCCTGAGGATTTCTTGAGCCCAGGAGTTGGAGACCAGCCTGGGCGACAGAGTGAGACTCCGTCTCAAACAAACAAACAAACAAACAAACAAAAAAACCACACACAAGTGTTTTTAGGTATAGCTTCTCACTATTTTCTTTTTTCTTTTCAAAGATTAATGAGTTATATACATTTTATATGAAGTTCTGAAATGTATAAAGGATGTAAAGGTTTATTTTTCTTGAAATTTTGAGAACTCCTTTTTATTGTATACCACTTAAAATGGTAAACAGGAGACTATTTGCTGAATAACAATGTAGAACTGAACCTTGTGACTTAAAAACAAATCCTCGGCTGAAAATAGCATCTAGGCGAGATTTCCCTGCACTGGAGAGTGACATCAGAAACTACAGCCACAAACAATTTTCTCAAGATAATGGAACTGATAGGGGGCAGGGGAGGTTCTAGAAATCTCACAAAGGAGAATCTCAGAAAGAGATTTGGGCTCATAAATGTCTATTTACAAACCTTGCGTTTGAAAAATACACTCAGTGAAAACATGTTGAATTTTGTAAAGGAAATCAGCCAATCATAAAGGATTTTGGCACAAAGCTGGCTTTTACCTTTTTTTTTCTTTTTTCTTTTTTTTTGAGATGAGTTTTGTTCTTGTTGCCCAGGCTGGAGTGCAGTGGTGCAATCTTGGCTCACTGCAACCTCCCTCTCCCGGGTTCACGCGATTGTCCTGCCTCAGCCTCCAGAGTAGCTGGAATTACAGGTGCGTGCCACCATGCACGGCTAAGTTTTGTATTTTTCGTGGAGACAGGGTTTCACCACGTTGGCCAGACTGGTCTCAAATTCCTGACCTCAGATGATCTGCCCGCCTCAGCCTCCCAAAGTGCTGGAATTACAGGTGTGAGCCACTGCACCTGGCCTGGCTTTTAGCTTTTAAAGCTAGATATTTGCATTTCTAAAATTCTTAATAATTTGCCTTATTTGAATAATTATGCTACTTCTTGCTATTTTGTTCAATGCCACTGTTAGTATTAAAACAGAGTTCAAGCCACTTGAACTGATAACTAATATCCAGCTAGTAGATCTATCCCAATATTGAGTGACACAGGGCCTTCACGATCAAACCTTTGGCTTTTGGCCAGGCGCGGCAGCTCATGCCTGTAATCCCAGCACTTTGGGAGACCGAGGTGGCCGAATTGCTTGGGCTCAGGAGTTCGAGACCAGCCTGGGCAACATGGCAAAACCCTGTCTCTACCAAAAATACAAAAAAATGGCCGGATGTGGTGGCATGTGCCTGTAGTTCCAGCCATTCAGGGTGCTGAGGTGGGAGGATCGCTAAACTCAGGAGACAGAGGTTGCAGTGAACCTAGATCACTCCATTGCAGTCCAGTCTGGTTGACAGAGTGAGATCTCATCTCAAAAAAAAAAACAAAAACAAACAAAAAAAATCTTTGGCTTTCACTCTTGATTCTTTTTTAAAATAGACAAGCACAAATTTCCAAGCTTCTTCTGTGCATCTGGGGCAGGAAATGATTATATCTGACGTTGATCTAAAAACAACTGGGTCACATCCTTATATGTATACAAACATTAGAAAGGAGTAGGCATTATGGAAAGTTCAGTCTGTTAGAATGAAAGTCCAGATTTTACTCCAAATTGTGTTCTGTATCTGCCACCAAGAATCCTAGAAAACAATGTGAAAAAGCCTGAAAATTTTCCAGATAAAGATGGAGGAAGCCACCAAAACACTTCCTACTTTAGAGGCTATTCAGAAAACTCTGCTATTGGGTGAGATAAATCCTTTTGGGACAAAACTCTAAATGGATATGATTCCATTAGAAAGTATTAGATTCTTTTAATTACAATATCTATTTGGAATGACACTTTTACAGAACAGCTCCAATTGAAGACTGAAGAAACAACAAGCAACTAAAACCAAAATATAACTGTAATAAATCCGTTTAATTTCATAAAATTGTCTTAGGGTTTACGAAGGGATTTTACACATATTTGGTCATTTGAGCGATCAAAGGAGAAATTACATCATGCTGGTTTGTTTTCAAATGGCCTGGACTTCATCTTCCTTGTTGGAATTCATAAACTACTGATGTGACTCATCATCAAAGGCTGACATGTCTCATGCACCCAGAACACACTGACCACTGTTGCACACTTTACTACTGATATTCAAGTTTAGAGGTAGATCACCTCTCTTTAAGAGTTGCCTGAGACAAATCCATGAAAACAGACTTGAGAGGTGGTATAGACCAGTGCAAAGAACGTCGGTGTCAGGAAATAGCCTGAATTTTTTTTTTTTTTTGAGATGGAGTCTTGCTCTGTCACCCAGGCTGGAGTGCAGTGGCACGATCTCGGCTCACTGCAAGCTCCGCCTCCCGGGTTCAAGCAATTCTCCTGCCTCAGCCTCTCTGAGTAGATGGGACTACAGGCACCCACCACCACGCCCGGCTAATTTTTTTGTATTTTTAGTAGAGACGGGGTTTCACCATGGTCTCGATCTCCTGCCCTCGTGATCCGCCCGCCTCGGCCTCCCAAAGTGCTGGGATTACAAGCGTGAGCCACTGCGCCCGGCCTTAGCCTGAATTTTAAAATGAAAACCTCTTATATTTATCTTGTTGGGTTTTGGTTTTACTCCCCCAGCTTTACTGAGGTAAAATTGACAAAAAAAAAAAATTATATATATTCATGGCCAGGCGTGGTGGCTCATGCCTGTAATCCCAAGAATTTGGGAGACTGAGGTGGGAAGATCACTTGAGATCAGGAGTTCGAGACCAGCTTGGCCAACATGGTGAAACCCTGTCTACTAAAAATACAAAAATTAGGCTGGGCATGGTGGCTCACACCTGTAATCTCAGCACTTTGGGAGGCCGAGGTAGGCAGATCACCTGAGGTCAGGAGTTTGAGACCAGCCTGCCCAACATGATGAAACTCTATCTGTACTAAAAGGACAAAAAATTAGCTGAGTGTGGTAGCGGGCGCCTGCAATCCCAGCTACTTGGGAGGCTGAGGCAGGAGAATCACTTGAACCCGGAAGGCGGAGGTTGCAGTGAGCCGAGATTGCGCCACTGTACTCCAGCCTGGGTGACAAGAACGAAACTCTATGTGGAAAAAAAAAAAATTAGCCTGGTGGGGTGGCACATGCCTTTAATCCCAGCTACTCGGAAGGCTGAGGCACAAGAATCGCTTGCACCCAGGAGGGAGAGGTTGCGGTGAGTTTGCACTCCAGCCTGGGTGACAGGGAAAGACTTTGTCTCAATTTAAAAAAATAAAAAATAAAATAAAAAAAATATATATATGGTTTACAACATAATGATTTGATATATGTATACATTGTGGAATGATTACCACAATCATATTAATTAATACATCCATCACCTCACCAAGTTACCATTTTCTGTGCATGTGAATGTGTGTGTGTGCGTGACAACACTTAAGCTTACTCTCTTAGCAAATTTCAAGTAATCAACACAGTATCCTTAACTATAGTCACTATGATATATAGAATGTATTTTTTTTTTTTTTTTTGAGACGTTGTCTTGCTGTCTCCCAGGCTGGAGTGCAGTGACGCAATCTCGGCTCACTGCAAGCTCTGCCTACTGGGTTCAAGCCATTCTCCTGCCTCAGCCTCCCAAGTGGCTGGGAATACAGGCGCCTGCCGCCAGGCCCGGCTAATTTTTTTTGTATTTTTTAGTAGAGACGGGGTTTCACCGTGTTAGCCAGGATGGTCTCGATCTCCTGACCTCATGATCCGCCTGCCTCGGCCTCCCAAAGTGCTGGGATTACAGGTGTGAGCCACCGCGCCCGGCCAAGAACATTTTGGTCTTGTAACTGAAAGTGTGTACTCTTTGGCTGTCTTCTCCCTATTTCTCTCACCATCCCCCTTGGCCCCTGGCAACCATCATTCTACTCTGCTTCTGTGAGTTGATTTTTTAAGATTCCACATAGAAGTGAGATCACACAGCATGTGTCTTTCTGTGTGTCTTATTTCACTTAGCATAAGGTCCTCCAGGTTGAACCTTGTTTATTTGAATCTCAACTCTGCCCTGCTTTTGCTAGCTATTTAGCCAAGGGCAGTTTTCATATCTTGTAAAATCGAAACAATTCTTACTTTACAGGGTGGCAGTGAAAGTTAAATAAGACACTGTATGAGATTTGTGCCCCTGAAATTACAGTCTAATCCATTTACATTATCTTAGTTATCCGGGAGCCTATAGGTATAAAAAGCAAAAACAGGAGACATATTTGGTGAATAACAATGTTGAACTGAAACTTGTGAGTTAAAAACAAATCCTCAGATGAAAATAGCACCTAGGAGAGATTACCCGGCATTGGAAAGTGACATCAGAAACCATAGCCACAAACAATTTTCTCAAGATATGGAACTGATAGAAATCTCACAAAAGACAGTCTCAAAAAATGGGTGTCTTTTATGCTAGCCGTCACTCTTCAGCCTCAACTGGTCAGAATTTTGTGCTCTAGTGCCAAAGTTATTTTCAGATAGTCTGCACCTCCACATTTATTCAAACAGTATTCGCAAGAGCCAAGATATGGAATCGTTGATTCCAATAAGAGATGAATGGATAAAGAAAATGTGGTACATATACACCTTGGAATACTATTCAGCCATAAAAAAGAATGAAATCCTGTCATTTGCAGCAACATGGATGGAACTGGAGGATACTATGTTAAGGGAAATAAACCTGGAACAGAAAGTTAAATACAACATGTTCTTACTCTTGTGGCAAAGCTAAAAATAGTTAATCTCATAGAAGTAAAAAGCAAAACAGGCCGGGCATGGTGGCTCACGCCTGTAATCCCAGCACTTTGGGGACCGAGGCAGGTGGATCGCCTGAGGTCAGGAGTTCAAGACCCGCCTGGCCAACATGGTGAAACCCGGTCTCTGCTAAAAATACAAAAAACTAGGTGGGTGTGGTGGCGACCACCTACAATTCCAGCTACTAGGGAGGCTGGGCAGGAGAATCGCTTGAACCTGGGAGGCAGAGGTTGCAGTGATCTGACATCTCGCCATTGCACTCCAGCCTGGGCAACAAGAGTGAAACTCTGTCTCAAACAAACAAACAAAAAAAGGTTACAAAATTACAACTAGATAGAAGGAATAAATTCTGGTATTCTATACCACTATAGCATTACCATAGCTAACAATAATATATAATTTCAAATAACCAAAAGGAGGATATTGAATGTTCCCAACAGAATAAATAATAAACGTTTGAGATAATGGACATTGCTAGTTAACTCCGGTCTGATCACAATATATTTATCAAAACATCACTATGGACCCCATAAATATGTGTAATTATTATTTATCAATCAAATTAATAGTTAACATATTATATATACAAGTTAAGACATTGCAGTAAAAAAAAAGAAAGACTGTAATCAGATAAATTATAGAAAGAACATATTTAATTTTATTGACTTGTCCTAAGGTAAAGTTAATGCTTTTGGGGGGCAGGAGTTTTTCCTTCCTCTTTTACATAGATGGATATCCAAGGAACTAAGAATAGATGACTTCCCCTTTTTTACTAGATCTTGCCCAATTAAGAAACCATTCCATTACACAAGCATTCCTTGGCTTCCCAGATGTCATTTTTCTGTTTGTAGTTTTCAGTGATGTTGGTTAGAAATATATTGATTTGTTTAAAATGATTTCTGGGCTTCTGAGAAAGCAGACATAGTTCCCTTTTATAACTATTTTCATTTGCCCTGTGCATGCCTCCGTGTGTGTGTGTGTGTGTGTGTGTCTATCAGTAATATCAGTAAAACAATCTTGGACCTTGTGACCAAATTACCATCGAAAGCCATAGCTCTATCCCTAAATCTAATTAGACACATTTTATCACTGAGTGTTACATAGTCCTGAGATTGGATGTTTATGAAAAGTATATTCAAGCCTGGGCACGGTGGCTCATGCCTATAATCTCAGCACTTGGGAGGTGGAGGTGGGTGGATCACTTGAGGTCAGGAGTTCAAGACCAGCCTGGCCAATATGGTAAAACCTCATCTCTATTAAAAATACAAAAATTAGCTGGTCATGGTGGCATATGCCTGTAATCCCAGCTACTTGGGTGACTCAGGAGACTCGCCTGAACCTGGGAGGCGGAGGTTGCAGTGAGCCAACATTCGCACGACGGCACTCCAGCCTGGACAACAGAGCCAGTCTCTGTCTCAAAAATTAAAAAAAAAAAAAAAAAAAAGCATATTCAGGTGAGATGAAAAGCCCATTTACATGTCTTAAGAACCAGTGAAATGCAAAATCAAGAGATCATTCAGGTGAGAATTGCAGAGCCCCACAGGTAGAAGAGCATGAAGTGAGAGGTCACAATAGGCTACAGACCCACAAATTATGAAGTCCCTGTTACAGACTATAAATAAGGCTCAGGATGCTCTGTCACCATGCCTGATGACAGTCCAACGAGCATACCAATCCCAAAAATTACATGGAAAGATAAACCCTAGATTTAGATAGTTTGAAAAGATAGGCGGCGCGGTGGCTCACGCTGAATCCCAGCATTTGGGAGGCGAGGGGGTGGATCACGAGGTCAGGAGATCGAGACAGGTGAAACCCGTCTTACTAAAATACAAAAATAGCGGGCGGGTGGGGGCGCTGTAGTCCAGCTATCAGAGAGGCTGAGGCAGGAGAATGGCGTGAACCGGGAGGCGGAGTCGCAGTGAGAGAAGGCACTGACTCCAGCCTGGGACAGAGCGAGACTCATCTCAAAAAAAAAAAAAAAAAAAAAAAAAAAAAAAAAGATAGTTTCCTTTGTATTATATTTTTCTACCAGGAGAAGAATGTGTATTAGGTATACAAATGTTTAAGAGAATAAAATCTTTAGGATTAATATACTGTGAGGAGAGTGTACCAGATCTGTTATTCTATGTATGTTTAAGAAAGTAGAATGTGTAAGAAATTTGGACCTATATGTTATTATATGTAGTTAGTGTTTACGAAAGTTGGGCCTAATTTTAAATTAGTTACTAAGGCAACTCCTCCTTACTCCACTTTGGCTCAGCAGACTCCAAAGCCCCTATTCCCCACCTCCACACACTCTTCAAATATGAAAGTGATCTACACACTGAGTCAGATCAGAACAGTTCAAGATCTAGTCAAAGGGTCCCCATTTAAGCCTGCACTGCATGACCATACAAGAGTGGTTGTCTGGACCAGGGGGCTCACACCTGTAATCCTAACACTTTGGGAGGCAAAGACAGGAGGATCCCTTGAGCTCAGAAGTTCAAGACCAGTCTGGGGAACAGAGAAAGACCCCATCTCCACAAAAAATATTTTAAAAAGTAGCTGAGTATGATGCCACATGCCTGTAGTTCATCCTAGTTACATGGGAGGCTGAGGCAGGAGGATGGTTTGAGCCTGAGAGGTCGAGGCTACAGTCAGTCATGATGATGCCACTGCAATCCAGCCTGGGCCACTGAGCTAGACCCTGTGTTAACAAAACAAAACAAAACAAAACAAAACAAAACAAAACAAAATAAAATGGTGGTCACCTGAAAGGTATCTTACTTCCACTGATGCCCATAGTTAACATGGGCCAGCTCTGGGCACTGCTCCCAGCCCCCAAATGCCCAATTAATCAGCAGTGCTATTCACAGAGGTAACTAATATTAAGTATCCTGTTTGTTAATTTACTTACTTAACAATAGCACTTAGAACATGTAACATTTATCAAAACTTTCTACCTCTGTGGATTTTGTTAGGACTGAGAGCAAATCATGTTTTCTACTCACTTTCTTAAATAAAAATGATAAAAGCCGGGCGCAGGGGCTCACGCCTGCAATCCCAGCACTTTGGGAGACTGAGGTGGGCGGATCACGAGGTCAGGAGATCGCGATCATCCTGGCTAACACGGTGAAACCCCATCTCTACCAAAAATACAAAAAATTAGCCGGGTGTGGTGGTGGGTGCCTGTAGTCCCAGCTACTCAGGAGGCTGAGGCAGGAGAATGGCATGAACCTGGGAGGTGGAGGTTGCAGTGAGCTGAGATTGTGCCACTGCACTCCAGCCTGGGTGACAGAGAGAGATTCTTTCTCAAAAAAAAAAAAAAAAAAAAAAAGATAAAAATAAGACAAAACCTAAATATTCCTTTAACAAATAAGCTCAAACAATACAATAAGAAAAGGACGAGAAAATAAAAGTTTGACACTATCCCAACAGGTATCAGAGGTTTTGTTTTGTTTTTTGTTTTGTTTTTGAGACAGGGTCTTGCTCTGTCACTCAGGCTGGAGTGGAGTGGCATGATCTGGGCTCACTGCAATTTCCACCTCCTGGGCTCAAGCAATCCTCCCACCTCTGCCTCCTGAGTAGCTGAGATTTCAAGTGCATTCCACCACACTGGGCTAATTTTTGTATTTTTTTTGTAGACACCGGGTCTCACCATGTTGCCTAGGCTGGTCTGGAACGCCTGGGCTCAAGCAATCTGCCCACCTTTGCCTCCCAAAGTGCTGGGATTACAGGTGTGAGCCACCACGCCTGCCAAGTTTTTTTTTTTTTTTTTTAACTGCTTTTGCATTTTCTTGTTTCCAGTTGCTCTGTAAATGCTCTGACCTAAGTATGTTATGAACACAACAATGCCACCTCAATTTTCTTAGATTGCATGACACTAGTTTAAAAGTTAATGGTGAGGTACTGGGCCCAGTGGCCCATGCCTATAATTCCAGCACTTTGGGAGGCTGAGGTGGGAGGATCACTTGGGGCCAGGTGTTTGAGTCCAGCCTGGACGAAATAGTGAGATCCCATTTCTACAAATAAATTTTTAAAGATTAGTTGGGCCTTGTGGTGCATGCTTGTAGTCCCAGCTACTTGGGAGGCTGAGGCAGGAGGACCCCTTGAGCCCGGGAGTTCAAGGTTGCAATGAGCTGTTATCCACCAGTGCACACCAGCCTGGCTGAGAGTGAGATCCTGTCTCAACAAAATTAAAATTTAAATAAAAAAATAAAATGAGAATTAACAGTGAAGGAGGCCAGAGGGGCTTCTTGAACTTTAAGGTGAATATGAATCCCATGAAAATCTTGTTAAAATGCAGATTCTGACTCAGCCAGCCTGGATCAGAGCCTGAGATTCTGCATTTTAATTCAGCTCCTAGAAGATGCAGACGTCCTTACACCCCTTCTCATACTGAGTGGCAAGGATGGTAGCAGTGAGTTAGACCAAGCCAGAACTAGAGTTTAATTTTGCTCTGGAGGCAAAAATGCGTAAGGCAAGATCTCATAAGAAAAGTAAAGGCATTCTGGATGTGGGATTTTCCTTTCCTAAAAACCATTCTGGGGTGGAGGTGTGTGCAAGTTTTTCCCAAGTCACACAACACTGATGAATCTCCTATATTGGAACTACCCCCTTTTCTTAGATCTCTGTCATTCAGTGTATTAATGGTGATTCCGCCGCAGATTGCCTGGATCCCTTGAAATTTGGGTAAAAGAAGGGGGCTCTGGCCGGGCATGGTAGCTCACGCTTGTAATCCCAGCACTTTGGGAGGCCGAAGAAGGTAGATTACCTGAACTCAGGGGTTCAAGACCAGCCTGGCCAACATAGTGAAACCCCTTCTCTACTAATAATACAAAAATTAGCCAGGTGTGCTCCTGTAATCCCGGCTACTCAGGAGGCTGAGGCAGGAGAATTGCTTGAACCTGGGAGGCGGAGGTTGCAGTGAGCTGAGATGACACCATTGCACTCCAGCCTGGGTGACAGAGTGCAACCTCATCTAAAAAAAAGGGGGATTATCTTCCCAAGGTGGGATCCAGTGAAGTTTGGCCTAGTAGTTGTTTATTTAAATAAACTCTTCTGGTAATAAACCTTCAGGGCAAGGAATTTTGAGGCTAAGATGAAAGAAAGCCCTGGCTGAAGAAACAATGACCAAAGCCACTCAATTGTCACTTCAGTGCTGGTGAGTGTGGATGCAGGTCCCCAGTAAGGCCTGACAGCAACATCCCTCAGGGTGAGTTATGAGCCAGGCATCAAAGGAGGCCACCTCAACGCCCAGCTGCCAGGAGGAACATGATAGTCAAAGGAAAAAACAAGGGTGGGGCCCCTGTGAAGAGGCAAAATATACTCTCACTTTCATCAGGAGCAAGGATCAGCTGGATGGATTACCCAGCCCTTGGCTAGAGTTCTGGAGGATTCAGATTAGAGATGTTGGATCAAAACAACGAAAGAAAAGGCTGCACAGAGCCATTCTGTAAACACAGGCCCAATTCTACTATTTGCTGCTCTACCTAGTGTTGTGATTACTACTGAGTGCTTCCTCTCTTTGTTTGTTCTTCTGAGCCAACCTTTGTCCTCTCTGCCTAGACACTCATTTTCCTGGTAGGACACTCTGAATTCCGGAAAGACGACAAGATGAATAATTAAGGCTCAGGGAGAGATAAATACTGCCCTGTCTGCAAAACCACAATGCCCAGCAACCTCCTAGAGCCCCACACTTGGAAACAGAAAGGAATCCTGGGGTTTCTAGAAACCAAACCCACGGGGACCATACAATTTCAGACAAAGCTGTGGCCTCACTTGAGCATAGCTTACAACTCTCTAACGTTGATCACAGCAGAAGCCCCATGGCCACGTGTACTGTAGCAGTTGGGGAGGGTGTGAGGTGGAAAAAAAAAGTTTAAAAAAAAAGTTTGCGCGGTGGCTCATGCTTGTAATCCCAGCACTTTGGGAGGCCGAGGCGGGCGGATCACGAGGTCAGGAGATCGAGACCATGGTGAAACCCTGTCTCTACTAAAAATACAAAAAATTAGCCGGGTGTGGTGGCGGGCGCCTGTAGTCCCATCTACTCGGAGAGGCTGAGGCAGGAGAATGGCGTGAACCTGGGAGGCGGAGCTTGCAGTGAGCTGAGATTGCGCCACTGCACTCCAGCCTGAGCGACAGAGCGAGACTCTGTCTCAAAAAAAAAAAAAAAAAAAAAAAAAGTTTCCATTCTTCTGAAGCCTGAGTTGAAATAAGGAGAGAGGAAGAAGCTGAGAAAAGCAGGAACTAATAGGGCAGCTGACTCACAGGGGCAGAATCTCAGGTTCATTTGCTCTCAGCAGAAAATTATCTCTCTCCAATCAGTTCCACTGTTTTCACTTACCAAGCTGATAGCCTAAAAATAGAGATTAATGTGGAACATTATCTTTTAAAAATGCACCTCCCTCTGGGAATGGTAATAAGCCATCAGCCATTCACACATTGTTGTGAATTAGTTTAATTTAGTGAGTGGGAATTAGAATGGAGGAAATTTAGAAAGTAAGTAATCAGCCTTTATTTTACATATGAGGAAAGCATGGTCCAGAGATGGGAGCTTCTTCCTTGAGATCACACAGAAGGTAAACAGCAGAGGTAAACGGCAACCACTACTTTCCCAGGTCTCCTCTGAGATCCGCCAATTCACATTCTCCTGGCACTCATTACGACATTTATTTATTTATTTGAGACCGAGTCTCACTCTGTCACCCAAGCTGGAGTGCAGTGGCGCGATCTCGGCTCACTGCACCCTCCGCCTCCCAAGTTCAAGCGATTCTCATGCCTCAGCCTCCTGAGTAGCTGGGATTACAGGCGTGAGCCACTACGCCTGGCCATGACTGACATTTAAAATAGTCATCTGTTGAGCATCCCTAGCATGCCAAGTGCAGGAGGAAGAGCTGGAGACACAATAGATGTGGCTGTCATCTCATGGAGCTTATAGTCCAGCTGGGAGACTGGTAAGTGAATACAGGATCAAGGACCACTCCCCAGTAAATGAAGCAACTCTGACTTCTGCTACGTTATGAAGAAAGAAAACAGGACATAGAGATAAAGAAGGAGAACGATTTCAGATTAGGTGGCAGAAGAGGCCTCAGGGCATTTCAGCTGGGATCTGGAGGATGAGAAGGTGCCAACCTCGACATGAGGGTGTGAATACTCATAGAAGTTTGAGGAAAGAAAGCTGCATTTGGTCCAGTAACTGACAAAAGGTCATGGTGCTTTACATTGGACTTTCAAGATCTGGGTTCAAACCCTGGCTCCATAACCTACCAGCTCTCTGGCCTATGTATCTCCTGAGCGCAGGGATTTTGAGGTCATAAGAGATAGTGGTTAGAGATATTGTCTTCATCTAATGGCCTTTGAGATTAGAATTCATCCATTTACATTTCACTTGACTTCTGTTTTGGATACTTATTGCTAAGTTTCCTACGTTATACAGTGACATTTTTCAGTTCTGAGGAATATAAAAATGTCTTTTACTCTCATACTGACTTTCCAAACTCTAATACTTGGACATTGCTAACTCTGTGACTTCATTTTAAGATCTTGACACGGTTCCAATTATACATTATATCTTTATTTCATTGTACTGTTGCTTGATAGTACTGAAAAAGATACTAATACACCTGACTCTGATTTTAACATCATCCTTTGCTCTATATTTTAATTTCTGCTGCCACTAACAAATGGTAGCCTCTGTGAATTTCTGAAACTGCCCCTTAGAGATGGAATGAAATGGATACCATTTGGAGATCACTGGAAAAGCTCAAAGCAAAATTTATTTTATTGTTCTGTTGTTTTATTGTGAGTCCCATTAGATGGTTCCTGCCCTATCCAATCTTTCTTATTTATTTATTTAAACCTTCAGTTGATGTGTAACATACAGAAAACAGTGTTATAAATTTTCACAAATTAAAGACACATATGCAAACAGCAGTGCCCCAGTTAAGAGATGGAATGTTATCAACACTCCAGAAGCCCTTCTTTGACCCCTTAAGTTACAAAACCTTGTAAGGTGGACCACTATTATGACTTCTAATGTCTTATAGTAGTTTTGCCTGCCTTTGAATCTTTTATAAATGAACCCACAAAGTATGTACTCTTTTGTGTCTGACTTCTTTCACTCCACATGTTTGTCATATTCATTCACATTGTTACCCATAGTTATAGATCACTTATTGTAGTTGCTATATAGTATTTCAATGTGGGAAAAGACTACAGTTTATGCATTTTATAGGGGTTGGGCGTTTAGACAGAGTTCCAGCTTGGGGCCACTACAATTAGGGCTGCTATGAATATTCTTGGACATGCCTTTTGGTGAACATCTATGTACATTTCTATTTATAACTGGGAAGGAAATAACTCAGACCACATAAATTTGAATTTTATTTGAATATTCTTCGAGCAATTAACACAAATATATGCTTTAAAATATTCAAAAGTTACAGAAGAGTGTACAATAGAAAATAGTTGTCCCTCCTACTCCTGACCACCAACCACTCCATTCTCCTTCTGAGAAGCTTACTGTCATCCTTTTCTCATGAAAAAAAAAAAAAAAAAAATATATATATATATATATATATATATGTAGCACTGGGCACAGTAGCTCACACCTGTGGCACTTTGAGAGGCTGGGGTGGGCAGATCACTTGAGCTCAGGAACTCGAGACCAGCCTGGCCAACATTACGAGACCCAGTCTCTACTAAAAATGCAAAAATCAGCCAGGTGTGTTGGCACATGACTGTAGTCCCAGCTACTTGGGAGGCAGAGGCACAAGAATCACTTGAATCCAGTCAGCGGAGGTTGCAGTGAGCCGTGATCACACCACTGAACTCCAGCCTAGGCAACACAGCGAGACTCTATCTCAAAAAAAAAAAAAATAAATAAATAAGTAAAAAAAAAAAAGCTTTTTTTTTTCATTTTTGGAACAATCACATTTTATCAGTTGCAATCACATCTTTATAAACACATCCTAATTGATTGAACTGCGGTCCTAATAATACTAATAAACCATGTATGACATTATAGTTTACAACATACTTTTATCTACTCTCACTATTTAATCTTCCCCCAAACTGAGGAGGTAGGCACAGAGTTAAGACAACCATTTAACAGATGGGATAACTAAGCCCCAGAGAAGTCAATCCTTTGCCTAAGAACATGTTGGGTTTCCAATGGCAGAATTAGGAGTAAATCCAGATTTCTGGCTAAAACTAAGTAACTAGTTTTAGTTACTTCCTGCATTAAGGAATCAGAGTTAATATCTGACAGCAACAATGTCAAAACTGACAGTGCCTGGTACCTAGGGCTCCTGTGTCTCTTGGGAGCCAAAGCTGCCCAGGGAATCTGTGCTGGACCCAAGCCTCCTTTAGCCCAAAGCTCCAGATCTCCAATAGGGCAGAGTTACCGGGACCCTGAAAGGAAAGGGGGAAACTCTCATGCCTCCCGACGAAAGTTGGAGATCCCATGCTCCTTTCCTGCCAGAAAGTCACTCAATCAGATAAATGTGGGTATGTGGTTTTTGCATATTCCCCAAGAGACAGCTTTAAAAAAATTACCTACTGATGATGACTGAGCTAACTCATCTCCACTCCCCAGCCTGTTTGTGCACTTGAGGTCTCATGTTCAGAAAGTGATTCATTTCCTCTTTTTTAGTTTCCTTTCTCTGTCACCTTTTTTTTTTTTTCTTCTCTGAAACAAAAATGCTTTTGTTTATAATCAAAGAATTCTGGTTGCAATTTGGCCTGTCATGTTTCCACCCAAGCACTGTGGCTTGCAAGGTTTCCCAGGAACGGCTTCTGTGTTTGAAATGAAGAATACGCCATTTTAAAATTTATTCCAGGGACTTTTGGGGTGGAACTGCCCCACTTACTTGCCCTATTCCCCTCATTTTAGGAATGGTCTTTTGACTTTTTTCATAGTGTTATTTTACTTGTTATATGTAAAATGTTTATTTGGAAACAGAATGCTTGTTCCCTGGTCCTGCAAAGAAATAGCACTTGAACATAAATTTAATTTTCTTAGTAAGGCCATTTTTACTTTCTGCAGAAAGGGTGCTCATCACAGATGGAACAATGGCAACGGCACATCCAAACAAAGGAGGGAAACAATTTTTATTCCTTACGCAGTTTGTCCCTGCTACTGTGTCCTGTCTCCATTGGCTGGAGCCACACAGCACAATCTAAACTAAAACCTGATTGGCTAACAGTTTGAAACTTTTTTAAATAGGTAAAAGTAATGGAAAGACAAACAAAAAGAGGAAGTTGCTTATGCCAAATAGGGAAGGGGCATAGGCTGCGAGCTGGAAGGTGCCTGTGAATATGTCCAGCACAAGTATCTTGGTTAAGGTACAAGGACATAGAATGTATTACGTGCCTGTGAGCATGTTTAACAGCTACCTAGGATAGGGCCCAACAAAGATTTATTAGCATAAAGTGAGGAGGCTTGAAGGAAGTTAGTCTTTAAAAGAAATTATTATTTTTATCATTTACGATTTATTTTTTAACAAGAAGGGAAACTTTGAAGAGGAAACTTTTTACTTTCTACATTACTGATCCAAACTTTTATATTCCTAGGAAGTCAAATGTGTCCTTGGGATTTAATCTTCACAGCAGGCTTTCAAAATCATGTCCAATCCTAAAATGATGAAAATACTCACCTATGATTTATTTAACGACATTTTAACGTGTTTGATATTTACATTTAAACATGTGAAATTTTGGAATTTGTTTTGATGCAGATAATGAGGTTGGAAACTGACATTAATTATTTTTTCTGAATGTATAATCAATCATCTCAAAACCACTTATGGAGGCCAGGCGCAGTGGCTCACACCTGTAATCCCAGCACTTTGGGAGGCCGAGGTGGGCAATCACGAGGTCAGGAAATCGAGACCATCCTGGCTAACATGGTGAAACCCCATCTCTACTAAAAATACAAAAAACCTTAGCCAGACGTGGTGGCAGGCGCCTGTAGTCCCAGCTACCTGGGAGGCTGAGGCAGGAGAATGGCGTGAACCCGGGAGGCGGAGCTTGCAGTGAGCCAAGATCATGCCACTGCACTCCAGCCTGGGTGACAGAGCGAGACTCCGTCTCAAAAAAAAAAAAGCTAATGTGAAATCTAGCCTGACTGAAATCTCATGATTTCTAAAGTCTTTCTCATTTTTCAACTCTCCTGACGGGTGTACCAGGGTGGTGGGGCTGTTAGTTATGTTCCTTAGGCCACCTCTCTTTCTCATTCTCCCGTTCTCCCTTTCTTCTCTCTCTTACTCACTTCCCATCTGTCCCCTTCTCCATTTCGATGGTTTGGGGCGTGTCCTCCTGGGCACTGGCCCCTCCCCCACCCTATCTGGACATAAGAACAAACTGTCACTCACTTTTTCCCTTTTGCTGTGGCAATTGGATTTGATGCTAGGGCAACTGGAGAACTCTGACAACATTTAAACAGAGAAGAGACTCTGTCTTTTAAAAATAAAAATCTGGTTCGGGCCTGGTGGCTCACGCCTGTGATCTCAGCACTTTGGGAGACTGAGATGGTAGGATTGCTTGAAGCCAGGAGTTTGAGACCAGCTAGGGCAACATAGCAAGATCCCATCTCTACGAGAAATAAAAAGTTAGCTGGGTGTCGTGGCATATGCTTGTAGTCCCAGCTACTCTGGAGGCTTAGGTGGGGAGGATCACGTGTGCCTAGGAGTTCGAGGCTGCAGTGAGCTATGATGGCACCACTGCCTCCATCCTTGGAAACAGAGTGAGACCCTGTCTCAAATAAATAAATAAATAAACAAAAATAATCAAAAACAAATTAAAAACAAAAATTGATCACTTTGAAGCCATGGAGAGAAGAGTTTTAAGAAGGGACCTGGGAACATTTGCATTAAAGAAAAGCACTCTGGCTGCAGCGAGAATAGATGAAAGAGGGGCAGGTTTGGAAGCGGGAAGGCCAAAAAGGAGGCACCTGCAGTGGTTCAGGCCAGAGGATGTGATGTCCTAGACTGTGGAAAGAAATGATCAGAGCCCAGGGATATTCAAGATGACTTCGCCCTGGTTGGCTGTGGGGTCAAAAAGAGGGAGGGGCGGAGAGGGAGACCTGGGTCTCCGGCTGGAACAGCTGGAGGGATGTCGAAGATGGTCCTGGGTGTGGAAACCACGAACCTACCTGGAGGATGAAGGAGGAAGGTGCTCAGTGTGTTTCAGAAAGAAGGCCGGGGGAGGTTGGATCAGATGTCTTGATCTCCCACTATCTTCCCAAGGTCTGCAGTTGCTCTGTTTATATTTTTTTATTTTATTTCATTATTATTTTTTGAGACAGGTTCTTGCTCTATCACCCAGGCTCTGAAACCCGGTCTCTACCAAATATACAAAAAGTAGCCAGGCATGGTGGCTCACGCCTATAATCCCAACTACTCGGGAGGCTGAGGTGGGAGAATGGTTTGAGCCTGGGAAGCAGAGGTTGTAGTGAGCCGAGATGGAGCCATTGCACTCCAGCTTGGGCAACAGAGCCATACCCCATCATAGAAAGACAGATAGAAAGATAGATAGATAGATAGATAGGATGCAGCCTCCCTCAACTTCCAAATCTATCTTCCATGGTGAAATTATACCTCTTACTTTTTCTTTTTCTTTTTTTTTTTGAGATGGAGTCTTGCTCTGTCACCCAGGCTGGAGTGCAGTGGAGCGATCTCGGCTCATTGCAAGCTCCGCATCCTGGGTTCACACCATTCTCCTTCCTCAGCCTCCGGCGTAGCTGGGACTACAGGCGCCCGCCACCACACCCGGCTAATTTTTCTGTGTTTTTAGTAGAGACGGGGTTTCACCGTGTTAGCCAGGATGGTCTCGATCTTCTGACCTCGTGATCTGCCCACCTCGGCCTCCCAAAGTGCTGGGATTACAGGCATGAGCCACCGCGCCCGGCCTATACCTCTTCCTAAAGGCAGCAATCACTGATTGTCTACACAGCTGGGTAATAATTCTGCATGTTAGTAATAACACTCAAAGCTTCTGCAAACTCAAAGCATCTTCCAATTATCCATTCCCTTCTCAACACGTGTATCTTGTCTTGTTCCTGCTGCCTCTTGTAAATCATGACTATCTTTTCCCTATTCCACGGGACAAATGCTATGGGGCAATTGTATTCGTGTGTGTGTGTGTATTATTACTGTTTTCATTCTTTTTGCCTAAGACTATTTATCCGCGAGGCCTAGGATTCTTTTGCCTCCTGATGATAATAAACAGGACTTTTTATTTTTCCTTTCCCTACATAGTTTGTTTAAATTGTAAAACAGGCCGGTGCGGTGGCTCACGCCTGTAATCCCAGCACTTTGGGAGACAGAGGTGGGCGGATCACTTGAGGCTAAGAGTTAGAGACCAGTCTGGCCAACATGGTGAAAGTCTGTTTCTACTAAAGATACAAAAATTAGTCAGGTGTAGTGGTGCACGCCTGTAGTCCCAGCTACTCGGGAGGCTGAGGCATGAGAATGGCTTGAACCAGGAGGTGGAGGTTGCAGTGAGCCAAGATCACGCCACTGTACTCTAGCCTGGGTGACAGTGCAAGACTTTGTCACCAAAAAAAAAAAACAAAAAAACAAAAACAACTGTAAAACATAACACTAAACCAGAAAAGCACATAAGGTATAAATATGCAGATTGGTAATTCATTTTACATTATTTGTTACTATTAATAAATCATTATAAATTTTTTCACTTAACTGTTTTGTAAAAATATTTCCATGTCACATAATTTCACCCCAAAATTATAATCTATTTTCTATTATCTGCTGCTAATTCACAGGTACTGTCTTTCTGTGAGCCACTTGAGGTCAGGTATCATTTCTTAAGTGCCTTTTCATTCTCTCCATTAGTGTCTCTATGTAACCCGAGAAGCTTTTTAAAGTGAAAATACCAAGTCTGAGGAAAGGTCTGTATTTTAAATAACGTCATCAATTAGTTCTGAGGCTGTACAGGAGCTACACTTAGACACTCATTGCTTTCTACTCTCCCATAAGAATAAATCACATAACTAGTAGTTCTTCAGTAACTACCTAAAAATCATTTTATCACCAGACATTAACGGTTCTGATAAACACAGCACTTACTAAGTCTCTTCAATTAAATCTTCTAAACTAATTGGATTTATTTCATTGCTAAAAGTCAGTAATTAAGCTAATTTAAATATTCAGGCAGTACTGACAAGCTCCCTTCATTCCACGGGCAGCTTCTGAAACATACCTCTGCCTGCTTCTCTTCTGAAATCTTTGCAGAAAAAAACAAAAGCACAAACATGCTCAATAGTCATCGTCTGCAATAATCCAGAAGGCCGGGTAAAAGTTAATAACAAGAGAGAATAAAATGAAGAAGAGAGACTTTGGGTGCTGAATGTACTGAATTATCCAAAGAGAAAAGTAGAAGAGGCAATGAAAAGCAAGACAGGGCCAGCCTGAGGGGGTCAACTTTTAGTACTTTTTCTCTCCCTCAGAAGCATACATACAACTAAGTTGTATCTAGATTTCAAAAGGAATTAAACTGAAATTAATCTGCAAGTAACAAAGAGAAAGGAGGAAGGGCTGGATGTGGTGGCTCACACCTATAATCCCAGCACTTTAGGAGGCTAAGTGGGGAGGACTGCTTGAGCCTAGGAGTTCAAGACCAGCCTGGGCAACATGGCAAGAACCCTGTCCCTACAAAAAATTTTTTTTTTTGGCTGGGGACAGTGGCTCATGCCTGTAATCTCAGCACTTTGGGAGGCCCAGAGGGGGCAGATTGCCTGAGGTCACGAGTTCGAGACCAGCCTGTCCAACATGGCAAAACCCTGTCTCTACTAAAAATACAAAAATTAGCTGGGTGTGGTGGCAGGCACCTATAATCCCAGCTACTCGGGAGGCTGAGGCACTAGAATCCCTTGAACCCGGGAGGCGGAGGTTGCAGTGAGCCAAGATCATGCCACTGCACTCCAGCCTGGACCACAGAACGAGACTTCATCTCAAAAAAAAAATTTTTTTTTTAATTAGCCAGACGTTGTGTGCAACTGTGATCTTAGCTACTTGGGAGGCTGAGGTGGGAGGATCACTTGAGCCCATGAGGTTGAGGCTGCCATGAGCTATGATCTTGCCAATGCACTTCAACCTGGGTGACAGAGCAAGGGCCTGTCTCAAAATAAATAAATAAATAATAAAAAAGGAGAGAGAAAGGAAGTAAGGGGGCAGGGTGGGGACGTCCAGGAGAGAAGAGAAAGAGACAAACCCCAGAGTACTACAAACGAGTGAATGTGCCAAGTAGTAAGCTGTGTGCTGTCTACTTGATCACACTATTAGGAAGCAAGAAAAATGGTGCACATGAAGGCCAGCAAATAACATTTGATATAATGTAAGTGAGAAACAGAATACAGAATCTTACATGCACTGCATGCAATTATGATTTTTAGAAACACTCATTGAAGATAAGACCAGAAGTATATACTGAAATCCTTTCTTTTCTGTCTGGTTTTGAGACAGAGTCTCACTCTGTCGCCCAGGCTAGATGTGGTGGCACAATCATGGCTCACTGCAGCCTCAGCCTCCCCAGGTTTAGGTGGTTCTTCCACCTCAGCCTCCCCAGTAGCTGGACCACCGGCATGCACCATCACACTCAGCTAATTTTTGTATTTTTGATAGAGATGGGGGTTTCGCCATGTTGCCTAGGCTGGTTTCAAACTCCTGGGCTCAAGAAGTCCTCCCACCTCGGCCTCCCAAAGTGCTGGGATTACAGGAGTGAGCCACTGTGCCTGGCTGAAATTCTTTTTTTTTATTTTTTATTTTTTAATGTTTCTTAAACAATACATTTAAAACCACAGTCAGGGTCTTTTCTTGCTATTTTTCCCAGACTGGTTGGTCTCAAACTGCTGGCCTCAAGTGATCATGCCTCATCAGCCTCCCAAAGCTCTGAGATTTCAGGCACGAGCCATTACACCCCATCTCCAAATCCTCATAATGGTTGTGTTAAGGTGCTGAGATGAAAAGAGATGTAAAAGTTTTTTTCTCTGTTACCCACATTTTATAATGTACTTATATGTTGTGCTAATAGAAATTAAATTTACTTTCAAGCTCTTTCAGGGAATTTATTGAAAACTTGCTTGGCCTTGTAAGTGGGAAGCCCGGGTGTGGGCGGAGGGTGGAGTCACACCATAACTTCCAACTAAGAATATGTAGGACACATACTTTCTTGGCTGACAGAGGTTCTAAGCCTACTCCCTCAGAAGTCCTCTTACTCCTTATCTTGTCTATACTGCGCTTGAGTATTTCAGGCTGCTTTAAATTCATTGTCAAGTATACTAAGGGCCTTATGATTTGCAAAATGTGCAGTTTGGTTTTGTTTGTTTGTTTTTGGAGCTGGAGTCTTGTTCTGTCACCAGGCTGGAGTGCAGTAGCATAATCTCGGCTCACTACAACCTCTGCCTCCCAGGTTTGAGCGATTCTCCTGCCTCAGCCTCCCGACTAGCTGGGATGACAGGTGTGCACCACCATGCTCAGCTAATTTTTGTATTTTTAGTAAAGATGGGGCTTTACCATATTGGCCAGGCTGGTCTCGAACTCCTGGCCTCAGATGATCTGCCCACCTCGGCCTCCCAAAGAGCTAGGATTACACGCATGAGCCACCACACCGGCCCAAATTGTAAGGAGGATGAAAAATGTATGTGCCAACAGCATGGGAAATGAAAATACCTATGATGATGTAAATGTAAAAATAACTGAAGAAAAAAAGAAAAAAATGTACATATAGAACTTTTTTTAAAAGGCAGTTCATACAAGGAGGTGTTAAGGCTTAAATTGCGTCCCCCCAAAAAGATATGTTGAAGTCCTAGATCCCCCCCACAACAAATTATAAATGTGAGTTCTTTGGAAATAGGGTCTTTACATATGTAATCAAGTTAAAGTGAGGTTTTACTAATTTGCGGTGAACCCTAGTCCTAGAGGGCTAATGTTTTTATAAGAGGGAAATTTGGACACAGGCACACAGGGGAGAAGGTCATATGAAGACAGGCAGAGTGCAGTGACACACCTACAAGTTAAGGAATGCAGGCCAGACGCGGTGGCTCACACCTGTAATCCCAGCACTTTGGGAGGCCTAGGTAGGGGGGATCACCTGAGGTCAGGAGTTCGAGACCAGCCTGGCCAACATGGCGAAACTCCACCCCTACTAAAATTATAAGAATTAGCCAGGTGTGATGGCAGGTACCTGCAATCCCCGCTACTCAGGAGGCTGAGGCAGGAGAATCACTTGAACCCAGGAGGCGGAGGTTGCAGTGAGCCGAGATTGTGCCACTGCACTCCAGCCTGGGTGACAGAGCGAGACTCCATCTAAAAAAAAAAAACAAAGAAAGAAAAAAAAAGAAAAGAAGAAAAGAAATACCAGGACTGTAGGCACCCACCAGAAGCTAGGAGAGGGAGGGAAGGATTCTCCCCTGGAGGCTTCAGAAAGAGCATGCCCTGAAGGCACCTTGATTTTGGACTTCTGGAGTGCAGTGGCATGATCTTGGCTCACTGCAACCTGATCTCGGCTCACTGCAACCTCTGCCTCCTGGGTTCAAGTGATTCTCCTACCTCAGCCTCCCAAGTAGCTGGGACTACAGGCGTGCACCACCGCCTGGCTAATTTTTGTATTTTTAGTAGAGACGGGGTTTCACCATGTAGGTCAGGCTGGTCTCGAACTCCTGATTTTAAGTGATCCGCCCACCTTGGCCTCCCAAAGTGCTGGGATCACAGGCATGAGCCACCATTCCTGGCCTGACGGAATACATTTCTATTGTTTTAAACCACCCAGTGTGTGGTACTTTGTTACAGCAGCCCTAGGAAGCTAGCATAGGATAAAATGTCAATTACAATGATGCTGAAACAAAAAATCAAGACATGTTCTACCACAATGTGGTTCTACCCTAGTCAGGAAATATGGGAGTTTTAATAAGATAGGTTGAAACAGTGACTGTCTTTGCTGACACTGCCATTTTATACTAGAATTACCATAATATTTTTACAAGTCACACTGTCTTGGGTCTTAGCTTGGTTAATCTACTCACACTGCAGTCAGAGTGACTTTCTAGAATTTTATTACATCAACTACCTGCTAAAAACCTTCTGTAATTCCCTATTGCCCCCACGATAATATCCAAACTCCTCCAGTGGCTTTTCTCCCCATCACTTCTCGCCACTCTTGGCCTCACACTGCTGTCAGTCTCTGCTGAGAATGTCCTTCTTCCCTTTGGTTGGTGTGATTGCTTGGCCAACTTCTATTCGAGCCTCAGGTCCCTATGTTGATGCCCTTTCCTACTGATTGCTCTCCCAGGCAGCCCTGTAATCTGCTCTAATTTCCCTGGCTCAGGACTGACACACATCTTATTGCACCTGCTGCATTACTGTCTGTATCACCCTCTGGCCTTGCTACTCAAAGTTGTCCACAGAGCAGAAGCAGCAACATCGCCAGAGTTCATGAAAGATGCAGAATCTCAGGTCCGAGCAGAGCACCAGAATCAGATGCACATTTTAAGAAGATACTCAAGTGATTCTTATGCACATGAAATTTCTGAGTTACTGGTCTCTCCACCAAAGATTGCATAGGGGCTGGCAGCAATGCCTTCCCTTGGCCTAGCTCAGTGTCTGTCTTTTTGTTTTTTTTTTTTTTGAGACGGAGTCTCGCTCTGTCGCCCAGGCTGGAGTGCAGTGGCGCAATCTCAGGTCACTGCAAGCTCCGCCTCCCAGGTTCACGCCATTCTCCTCCCTCAGCCTCCTGAGTAGCTGGGACTACAGGCACCCGCCACCATGCCCAGCTAATTTTTTGTATTTTTAGTAGAGACGGGGTTTCACCGTGTTAGCCAGGATGGTCTCGATCTCCTGACCTCATGATCCGCCCGCCCCGGCCTCCGAAAGTGCTGGGATTACAGACGTGAGCCACTGCGCCTGGCCTGATTTTTGTTTTTTTTTTTTTTTTTTTGAGATGGAGTTTTGCTCTTGTTGCCTAGGCTGGAGTGCAATGGTGTAATCTCAGCTCACTGCAACCTCCACCTCCCGTGTTCAAACAGTTCTCCTGCCTCAGCCTCCTGAGTAGCTGGGATTACAGGCATGTGCCACCACACCCGGCTAATTTTGTATTTTTAGTAGAGATGGGTTTTCACCATGTTGGTCAGGCTGGTCTCGAACTCCTGACCTCAGGTGATCCACCCACCTCGGCCTCCCAAAGTGCTGGGATTACAAGCGTGAGCCACACTGTGCCTTGCCTCAGTGTCTGTCTTAAAGAGAGATTTTTTTTTCTTTTGTTTGACACAGAGTCTCACTCTGTTGCCCAGGCTGGAGTGCAGTGGTGCCATCTCGGCTCAATGCAACCTCCGCCTGGGTTCAAGCAATTCTCCTGTCTCAGCCCAGCCTCCTGAATAGCTGGGATTACAGGATTACAGGCATGCACCATCACGCCCAGCTAATTTTTGTATTTTTAGTAGAGATGGGGTTCTGCCACATTGGCCAGGCTGGCAGACTCCTGACCTCAAGTGATCTGCCGGCCTCGGCCTCCCAAAGCGCTGGGATTACAGGCGTGAGAGATATAATCCATCAAATACTCTGGCTAATTTCCTGTTAACAAACATGCTATACAGGAAAAGAACAACAACAACAAACACTTTTATTAGAACAAACACAATCAGATCTACAGCCTGTTTATTTTATCCCAGGTTGACTCTAAATATGCCTCGTTTATATCTCATGTCCTCTTGTTTAACTGTCAAATCCTATTTTCTGCAAGAAATATATGAATGACTATTCTATTACTAATCATGCTTATCTTGTTTTGTCATTGTGGTTCATATATATATATACATACATATACATTTTTCTTTTTTTTTAAACACTGACATCGAAATGATCAGATGTGCACTGTCATTTTTGACAGTGTTTTACGAGAAAGGATTATCTAATAGTTTTTTAAAATGTCATTTTCACCAGTCCTACTTAAAAAAAAATAGTAGGGAATTCTAACGCTTCATGATACATTTTTATTAATTATTTCGTTTGGTCAAATATCTCCATGTTTATATTTGTTGCAAGCCCAACATTAAATGATACCTCCCTTTTCCAGAGGATATACAGTTAAAAGAAGCTATTCACTCTGCTTCTAGCTCTTTTTTTTTTTTTTTTTTTTTGAGACACGGTTCTCCCTTTGTCGCTTGTCGCTCAGGCTAGAGTGGAGTGGCTGGATCATAGCTCACTGCAACCTCCTCCTCCTTGGCTCAAGCAATCCTCCCACCTCAGGCTCCCGAGTAGCTGACACTGCAGGTTGTACTTGTATTATCTGCAGAGTCGGGGTTTCACCATGTTCCCCAGGTTGGTCATCAACTCCTGGACTCAAGCGATCCCCCTGCCTCCACCTCCCACAGTGCTGAGATTACAGGCATGAGCCACCATGCCCGGCCAATTCTCTTTAGAGAATGTTAGATCTGCCAAAGAGTTTATGGACCATCTCAAATCCCAAATCTTTAAAAGTCCTCTATAAACCAGCTGAATTTGACCCATGTCCAAAACCCCCCTCCCCTGACTTCTTTCCGCTCTTTTCCTCCTTGCAAGCTGAATTTGCAATTCCCTAAAAAACAGAGTTGCCTAAGGTTTGTATCCAGTATGGGTCACGTGACCAATTCTTTTCTAATGAAAATGTTAGAGGATGGGATTAACATACCTTTTGTAGGTAAACAATGTTATGATTCACTTTTTTTTTTTTTTGGTGGTTGTTGAGTATATTCTCTGCATTTCAGGGTGCGTATTTGAACGACAGAAATTTAATAATTGATGCAACCAAAAAATTAACGGTGTTCCTTATGTATTAAGTAAGTCAAAATGAGCCTGGAGCGGTTTTGAATTACCACTTGGGGATAATAGATTTCAAGGCAGCATCTCCACTGTGTTTCCTGCGTCTTTTGATGATTTCTAAATTCTGTCCACTCTTACCCGTTTGTATATACCCCACTCAAAAACAGCCAACATCAGCCTCGAAACTATGTTGTTTAAACTCAAGAGCAGTTTTGTTCCATGCTTATATTGTTGTCCATACCTTCAGCAGGGCCAAGCCATAAATAAATATTTGCTGGTTTGTGTTGACTGAATGATTTAAGATAAATAAACAACCTCAAATGCCTACTGAGGCCAGATAATGTAAATGGGAAAAGCAAACAGCAGGGAGTGTGGTGAACAGGAGCACCCTAGGTTCCTCTAAAGGTTGTGGTTTCGACCACACTTCAAGCCTATTTTGCACTTTTGGAAAACGGATCCCAGGTTGTCAGAGCTTCTGGTTTTCCAAGAGATGCTGGAATCTGGGTTTTTCATGCAATCCCTCAATGTTTAAGATGTTGGTAATCAATTCAAATTTTTACAATACATTTTGAAGGCCAATACTGTAAACCAAACTAAGCACTTCTAGGGAGCCCATGCAACGAATTTGCAATCTTTTCATTAAACAGCACAGCTAAGATGAAAACACGCTTTTTTTTTCTTTTTCTTTTTTGAGACAGAGTCTTATTCTGTCACCCAGGCTGGAATGCAGTGGCGCGATCTTGGCTCACTGCAACCTCCGCCTCCCAGGTTCAAGCGATTCTCGTGCCTCAGCCGCCCAAGCAACCGGGACGACAGGCGTGCACCACCAAAGCCGGCTAATCTTTTGTATTTCAGTAGAGACGGGGTTTCACCATATCGGCAAGACTGGTCTCGAACTCTTGGTCTCAAACGAACCACCCGCCTCCGCCTCCTAAAGAGCTAGGATTACAGACGTGAGCCACCGCGTTGGGCGGAAACACACATTTTCTAAGAAACTGATTGCTGGGAAGGCTACAGTGGGTAAGAGGTCTTGCTCTCTGTGGGCCCGCCTGGGTCGGGATCAGGGCAGTGCTCTCTGCCTAAGTGAACTTGGGAATTTTCTACAAAGCTCAGTTTCTGCACCTGTAAAGTAGCAACGGTTGTTCTGAGGCCGGAATGAGAAAATGCATGCCAAAGCCCTTAGCATGAAGCGGCTCTCAGTAACCGTTAACCACTCCTAATTACTCCTCTTCATAATAGAATTACTCATGGCCTCGCCAAATATTGTGCAAATAATTTCACGTTCCCAGGTAGCTCATCCCTCCTACAAAAGATTTGAACGTTTTCCATATGATAACGATCCACTCGTTTTTGCTAAACATCCAGAATGGGCGATATCGACCTATCTGGAAGGACACACACGAATCCCTTCCCAACTCAAACACGATGTTCTTTCTGGCTGGCACCAGGGCTTCTGTTTGCAGTGACTTCCTGGGACCCGGCGCTTTCTCACAGGGCCTCTGGCATCTCCTCTGCGGTGATTAAGGTTCTTCTCATTTCCCTTCCCTGTTACTACCCATACTCTTCAAGTTCGAAAAGTTTCCTTTTCTAATCTCTTTTCCGGGCTTGTTTACCCAAGTCTCTAATTGCCAAGGCCTCTGGTCTCTCCCCACCCACAACTTTCCTCCTGGTTAAACCCTTCCCCTCCCGCCACTCCCAGCTCCCGCCACCACTGCAGCTGACGACGTCCAGTGTTTGCAGATGGTCAAAGCCGACCCCCTTCTCCTCCCATCCCATTTTGTAAGGAAGTAATTTCGGGGCCGAGCGCTCTGCGCCCCCCGCCGCGGGTCGGCGCCACAGCGGGTCGGGAACGTGTCCAGGCGGGTCGCGCTCAGCGGGGGACTTCCCCGCCCGCCTGGGTCCCGCGTCAGCTCACCTAACGCCGTCTGCGGGGCGGGGACAGGGGCGGGCCCGGCGTCTAGTTTCCCTACGTCACCAGGGAAGTTCTCATTGGACAAAAGCGTGGTCTCTGGCGCGGGGACCTCAGAGAGGCGCGGGGACCTCAGAGTTGCGCGGGGACCTCACAGTTTCCCGGGCACTCACCGAGTGTAGTTGGCATCTCCGCGCGTCCGGACACCCGATCCCGGTACCCCTGCCTGCGGCACTGTTCGTGTTCAGCTCGCGTCCTGCAGACGTCCGAGGTGCTCCAGTTGGAGGCTGAGGTTCCCGGGCTCTGTAGCTGAGTGGGCGGCGGCACCCGCGGAGATGCCTGGGAAGAAAGCGCGCAGGAACGCTCAACCGAGCCCCGCGCCGGCTCCAGCAGGTACCGACCCGCTGGGGCCAGCGAAGACTCAGGCCGGGCGAGGTCGGGGCCGGGGTGGAGGTCTCGGTTGGGGCGGGCTCAGGTCGTCGGGGCTCAAGCACAGACTGCACGGGGGCTCAAGGTCGGGCCAGGTCTGTGCCCTGGCGCGAGCCTTAGGGGCGCCTCCAGAAAGTTCTTCGGGGGTTTTCCCCAGGACGGCGGGGACGGCGAGGAACCAAGCCGGATTTGGGATTGGGATGCAGCTGCGTTTCACCAGGGGCAAAAAGCTCCTCTCCTCCTCTCTTTCCTCCTCGCCACTTGCCCTTCCCCGGGGCCACGAGGAACAAGTGCAAGTGTAGGCGGCTGCCTCTAGGAGAACGTCATTATCGCGGCAGAAGGGGCAGGAGAGAGCCCCGGGGACCGCCTGGACTCCCAGTGCTTCCAGAGACGGCCCCATAAGGGCCCCTGTGTTCAGGAGCCTAGAAAATCTTCTAACATTTAATAATCGATATTGTGGGAGGTGGAGATAGGAGAATAGGAGTTAGTCCGCTCCTTTTTTTCATTCATTCCTTCCCACTCCCCACCCCGATACATACAACTCCATCATAACTTTTCAGGCCTGCCCCCCGGCCCCATCCTTTTTCTAAATCTAAACAGAGAACCCAGTCACTTCCCAGAGCCCGAAATCTGTGTGGGCCATACTGCTGTTGCATCAGACGATTATACGTCCCCCCATCTTTTAAGTTACTTTCATTTCATAGAGCTCCTGGGGCGTGCGAAGGAAGTGGTGCATTGCAAATGTGACCATGCCTAAGATGGTAACAACAGGCTGCTGTCTCTGGCGCTTGTGTAGGATGGAAAAAGCTTTGTCTACCTTTTGTGATGTCTTAGGATTCTGACCTTGTTTCTTTCTGAAGGATCTTACCTGTGCACAGCACTTTCTGGTCCGACTTAATTCCCAAGAACAGGAAGCAGCACAAAGTCCTTCTTAAACTTGATTTGATTGATACTAATACATTTATAGGTGTGTAACTGCAATTTTTAAAAAATTAAGGAAATGACCGGGAAGTATTTTCTGCCTTGTTTTCTACATTTTTGGTGAAAGGGATAACTTTTCCACTTAGAATTCAGGGCTTCCAGTGTCGGATGCTGAGTGGTATTTGGTTTTTCTTTTAGAACTGTATATTAATATATCTCAATCTCTGCAGACAACATGTCTATGTAAATACTTCCCAACATGTTTGATCCTGTAGCCCATAAAGAATAACATCTTAAGAGATTTATTAGGTCTCTTGGTGTAGGAGTTAGGAAAGATTTCACTCACCTCTTGTAGAGAGAAATTGGTTGAAATATAGGTTTAAGATTTTGCTTTACTATATATTGACAGCTTTGATTCATTTTGAGCCTAAATACGGTATTTTCAGGGTCGATTTATAAAATAGACCAGATTTTAATTTGTAATCATGATTTTTAATGTTTGTAATCATGCAGTGTACCCGAAAGACCTCAAGCTGCTCTTTGAAATATTCAAGAAAATTGAAATTATAGTCAGTATAGATACGATATTATAGTCAGTATAGTATTAACTGCACTTACTGAAAAAAGTGTACTTGGAAATTATATTATAAGCATTATTTTTCTTAATATTCAGTTAGAATAACTCAATTCCAAAAAGTAGTAAACATGTGAATTAAACATTGCTTATTTTCTGCTCCTCTCATTTCCATAAAGGCAATGGATTGGTACATAACGGTGTTATAGGAAGAAGTGGGTTTACATTAAAATAGAAATGTTTAAATTATTTTAGAGAATGTGGACTTAATTTTAGAATAAGATTTTATGAGTCTTCTGTGAAAAAATATCAGAATTTTTTAATGAGAAAAAGAATACCTCTAGATTTGCCTATATAATGAGAGTATAACCTAAGCTGTAAATTATTGCCATTTGAAAATCAAATCCTACTTGAAAGCCACACAGAACTTGACTTCTGTTTCCTAGCCAACCTTAAATGAAACAGAAAAAGATGACATCATCTAAGGCTGGTGACTTATGCTACTCTTTGTAGCATTGCTTTTAAAATAAAGTGGTTTTATAATGTTCTCACATCTCAAAGAATGATAATGCTACTCTTCGTAGTATTTGACATAAAGAAAGGTAACACTTGCCTCATCCAGGATGCGTTTTTAAAAACCTCAAAGTAAATGTCTTTATTCTTACCTTAACGATTGCTTTCGGTGAGTCACAATGTGTGTAAGTGTGTGTGTGTGTGTGTGTGTCACATTTGGAAAACAGGTGCACATAAAGCCAAAGTTAAGAGAAATGCTTCCTGGGATCCTCAATTTGTCACTAGTGTGGGCGTATTAGGTCTTGCTGGTTACAGTTTGTGATATCATCAATGTTCATGTCCTCGTTTTGCTTTCCTTCTCAGAGCTGGAAGTTGAGTGTGCTACTCAACTCAGGAGATTTGGAGACAAACTGAACTTCCGGCAGAAACTTCTGAATCTGATATCCAAACTCTTCTGCTCAGGAACCTGACTGCATCAAAAACTTGCATGAGGGGACTCCTTCAAAAGAGTTTTCTCAGGAGGCGCACATTTCATCAATTTGAAGAAAGATTGCATTGTAATTGGGAGGAATGTGAAGGCGCATTCACGGGTGCCCTTGGAAACGGAAGATGGAATACATCAAAGTGAATTTCTGTTCAAGATTTCCCAGATTATCATTCTTTGGGATGAGAGAACATTATAAAACCACTTTGCTTATTTTAAAGCAGGAATGGTAGATCCTTGAAAATAAGGAAGTAATTATTGACACATTTCTTTTTTACTTAGAGAATTGTTCTAGTGTTTTTGCGGAAGATTACTGCTGGCCTACTGTGAAGGGAGATGACCCATCATTAGACTGGGCAGCTGGGGACAAACAGTTCAGTGCTTTGTCGTTGTTGCTGTTTTTGGTGTTCTGCTTTTCAGTGTCAACTCAGCACAATGTATATGATTTGGTTTATACATATTACCTTGTTATAATGAAAAAATTCATTCTGAGAACACTGAAATGTTATAGTCGATGTTGATTTCTTCAGTCACTACACAACGTAAAATCATCTGTTTCTTTTGACTCAAATTGTATTGCTTCTGTTCAGATGATCTTTCATTCAATGTGTTCCTGTTGGGCATTACTAGAAACTATGGAAAACTGGAAAATAACTTTGAAAAAATTGGATAGAAGTATAGGAGGGTTACTTGGGGCCAGTAAATCAGTAGACTGAACATTCAATATAATAAAAGAACATGGGGATTTTGTATAACCAGGGATAATAAAAAGAAAAAAGAAGTTGATTTTTAATTGATGTTTTTGAAACTTAGTAAAACAAATATTCAGAAGTAACTTGATAAGAAATGAATGTTTCTAAAGAAGTTTCTAAAGATTTGGAAAATGCTCCTTGTCACGTTAGTTAGTGTGCATCCTACAAAAAGTGATCTCTTAATGTAAATTAAGGATATTTTCATAATTGGAATATACTTTTCTTAAAAAAAAGGAACAGTTAGTTCTCATCTAGAATGAAAGTTCCACATATGCATTGGTGAATATATATGTCTACACATACTTACATACTTATGTGGGTATCTGTATAGATAATTTGTATTATAGTATTATATAGATTCTTAGTAGGGTCTCAAGTAAGTTTCATTGTTTTTATCTGAGCTATATACAGTCCTCAAATAACATAAATAATGTCTTGATTTTATTTCAGCAGAAATAATTTTATTTATTTTGCTTATTTATAATTAAAGTATTTTTCTTTAGTTTGAAAATGTGTATTAAAGTTACATTTTTGAGTTCCAAGAGTCTTATAACTACTTGAATTTTTAGCTGAAATGTCTTAATGTAGGTTGTAGTCACTTTAGATGTAAGATTACCTCACATCTGTTTTCTTCAGTATTACTTAAGATTGTTTATTTAGTGGTAGAGAGTTTTTTTTTTTTCAGCCTAGAGGCAGATATCTTACCATCTGGTATTTATGGTCTAACTTGTATTTAAACATATGTACACATATAAAAGTTGATACTGTGGCAGTAAACTATTAAAAGTTTTCACTGTTCTTTTCTGTGTGTTAATTTTGTCTTCATCTTGTAAACTACTAACTACTAAGTGTTCATTATCAAGCCAAAGTATTTTAACTGATTTCCATCAGCAGACATCCTCTGACCTTCTGACCACACTGTCTCCTCCCAGTAGTTGGAGTAGAAAATATAGGAGAATTTGCATGATTTCTGCTGTCAAGGGACTTACACTTTAATTGGGAGGGGAAATAGTGAAAAATAGGAAATGAATGCCCGACATAGGTCCTTTTTTTTTTTTTTTTTCTGAGACAGAGTCTTGCTCTGTAGTCCAGGATGGAGTGCATTGGCACAATTTTGGCTCACTGCAACCTCTGCCTCCTGGGTCTAAGTGATTCTCATGCGAAAGCCTCCCCCACACGCCACCACACTGGGTAATTTTTGTGTTTTTAGTAGAGACGGGGATTTCACCATGTTGACCAGGCTGGTCTTGAACTCCTGGCCTCAAGTCATCTGCCCACCTTGGCATCCCAAAGTGCTGGGATTACAGCCTATAGAGATTCGTGATCTAATTAGAGGTGTTTTGTGAGCTGGCACCCTTGACTTCTCCTGGGTCTGTCTGGCAAGAGGAGCTGCAGTGCAGTTTCCTTTTTGGCGACCTCACACTTCTTCCTCTGCTTCCAGCCCTAGAGTAGCAAAGATTGCTTCATCTGAGGTTAGTCATGTGCAAAAGTAGGTGTAACTCAATGGCCTTCCTGTTTGAGTGTGAGAACTAAAAGATACCCCTAGTTTTTAGCTTCAATCTGGGAGCCACATCTTCACCCCAGCTCTGCCCAGGGAGTCAGCTGACACCTTAGAATGTAAATTGCCTTCCTAAAATGGGAAACGTGAGGGAAGAAGGAGGAGTTATAGAGGAAAAGAAGAACCAGAGAGCTGAAGGATGCAGGGTTATGGACAAGATACACGACAATGCCTGGAGGGAAAGGCTTTTGTCTGGGAAAGTGGGGTGGAGGTGGGAGCTTGCCTTCAGAAAGGGTGGGGACAAACTGCATGATTTGATTTGAGAATCACTGGAAGAGTAACTCCTGTCTCTAAGCCTGTTCGCATAGCCAGAATTGTTTTGCTAAAAGTGCGCCTTATTAGTTCTTGCCACCACTAGAAAACAAATAAGGAAAAAAAGTGTACCTCAGTCTCTTCTTTTATATAAAGAGTAACACATGAAGGCTTAGGCACAGATTCACGATCTTCAGGTATTAGAGCTATATATTTTTTTGAGAACCATATTTTAACGTTAGAAAATGTCCAAGATGTTCAGGCAATTCTAATTATATCTGTTGACTGACAAAAACTGCTAGCTTTTAAATTTGCATTTATATTATAAAAGAAAATACCTATCAGCGAATAAGTTTTCCTTCAGTTTAAAGAACTGTGTGCTGTGATTTGGGTTTTGGAATCCATTGCAATAACTCTGCAAACTCCTCCCTGCCCCACTTCCTGTCCTCAATCATGGAGCAGAAACCACCTAAAGGGTCAAAAATCCTGTAAATCTCATTGTCAATCATCAAAGGGGATGATCCATCATCATCAGGAAGAGAACCAACACCTTAAAAATAGAATAGTGACTGGAAGTGCTGTGATACAAGGAGTATCCCACTTTAGAATCTTGAAGCTGGACTTTCAAGGCAAAATCATGAATGAGCTGTGTGATCTTGGGCAAGACAAACTCTCTGAGCTACAGTTAATCTGAAATTGGGACTTAGATCATCTTTAAGGTCCCCTGAAGTTTGAATCATAAAATGGGATGGCAGAGGAGTCTGAAGAAAGTCTCCCACCACAGTTCCAAGTCTGTTGGCCCCCACTCCTGAGCTCATTTCAGTCACTGTAAGAGGAAAGTTAAGGGTTTGCAAAAAGAAGTAGGGGAGTGGGATTTTAAAAGACCCCCCAAAATTTCTGTTTTCTGGATTCTTCTCCCAAACATTGATTCTAAATCTTAGAGGAGGTTGAGTGGGAACCTCTTGGGCTTGTATTTTCTTAGAAAGGAGAGTTTGCTATGCATGCAAGCTTTCCCAGTGATGGTATCACTGCCAGAATTCCTTCTTATGTGGAGCTGAAAATAGATAGGGTCACCTGATAGACACACCTTGCGGTGTCATCACATGAATTTTCTCAAGTAATAGTTCATGGTTAAAAAGCAAAACATTTGTCAATACGGCCCAGGCACTAACTTTAGTTTCTCTTTTAAAAACTTTCAGAAATCTGTTTAGCCAATTCAGGGTGAAACATTCATGCTCATGATTTATTCCCTTATGGTTTTCTTCCAAATAATACCATTCTTCAAATCACCAGAGAAACAGGAGAGTTGATAAGAGTTATAGATGGGGATTTTGGATTCTTTAATTTAGCAAGTAATTAACCACATGCTCTGGGCACCTCCCAACCACCCCCCGCCCCGATACAGTCCATGTAATCTATGCTCTCTGCCATTAGACATTGCTCAGTGCGAGAAGGCTCAGCTTGGATTTACACTGTGCAATAAGATAGAATAGAACAATAAAGAATGTGCAAATAACTCCTTGATATTTCTTGTGTTTTATGAAAAGGCCTCTATTGTTCTTCTCATGCTCTCTCACTATGATCTCTAGCAGAGCCTATGACATTTGCCCATTTCCAAATTCACATCTTTACTCAGCCATTTTCAAAACGACTATGTCCCTCTCCCACAACTGTCATTGTCATTCCCTCTGGCTTCAGAATTGTCATTTTGCCACTTTGTGCAACTCTGGATAAATATTGGATCTCTGTTTTCTTATAAACTGGTCTAAAATATATCTATTTCAAAGCATCATTGAAAATCAAATTAGATGAGATGAATATAGTGCCTGGTTCACAGTCAGTGTCTAGTAAGTGTGAGTTAACTTTCCTGACCAGGTGGAGGGAAGGTTAGAGATTAGCTTTCTTACAAAGCTATGGAAGATCTTACCCAATCAAGGTTGTTAGACTGAAACGAAACCTTTCAAAGGAAAGACGGGTAGGGCAGTGGTGTAGCTGGAGGGGAAGTGGCAGTTTTTCCCTTGATGAGGCCATCTGCTTTTAATTTATAAACTCTTAGTAATGTTAAACCGTTTTTTTTTTTCACCTGGTATACGACAGCTTTCACAAGCACTATTGAATTGTCCAAAGCCCCTTGCATGTATTCATATAAAAATTCAGGTCCTGATTTACATAATAACATCTCAAGAAGTAGAAAGAAAGTTCCGGTCTAGTTATTTTTGACTGGGGTAAGGCTAGATTTGGGTACAGTAATTTTTCAAGAGGGAATCTTGAAATGCTCTCCTTGAGATAAGACAAAAAAAAAGTGTTAATTTGGAAAACACAGGTCAAACCCCAGCTGCCTTTGTTTTTGGCTTTAGGGAGTCAGTTGCACACATCCACAGGGGTGCAACACTGCTACGTTAACACTATACTCATATGACTCATATATACTTACATATACATGTATGTACATATATACACATATGAGTATATACTAATAGGAACAAAACTTCCACTAGATAAATACTACTCACTGACATACCCATCATGTGCCAAATACTTTCGAAACATAACTTTATTAATCCATCTGGTGCTCAGACACTCCTATTCGGAAGGTATGATTATCTTTTTCATTCTAGGAAGCAGCTTCAGAGAATCAGTAGTGTCCTCAAGGTCCCAAAGTAGTCAATTGGCAAATGAGGAGAAGTTACAGGATTTGAATTGGGCTTTTCTTTCTTTCTTTTTTTTTTTTTGAGACAATCTAGCTCTATTGCCCAGGCTGGAGTGCAGTGGTGCAATCTCAGCTCATTGCAGCCTCCATCTCCTTGATTCAAGCAATTCTCGTGCCTCAGCCTCCTGAGTAGCTGGGATTATAGGCTCACACCACCATGCCTGGCTAATTTTTGCATTTTTAGTAGAGACAGGGTTTTGCCATGTTGGCCAAGCTGGTCTTGAACTCCTGATCTCAAGTGATCCGTTCTCCTCGGCCTTCCAAAGTGCTGGGATTACAGGCGTGAGCCATCTCGCCTGGCCTGAACTTGTGTCTTTCTGAACGCAAAATTCTTTTATCTTCCTACCACAACGCGACTGCTTCCCAGTGTGGGGCTGGAGGCAGGATCCCCATCCCAGAGCAACGCTAGTTTGTTTTCCATCCTGCATCTCATTAATTACAACCAAGGTTTACACCTCTGGGTGTTCCAAGGAAGGCTGATGATTAAGCCAACTGATAGGCAAAAAAAAGACTGATCATTGCAGCCCCTATTTGCACTCATCTGGTATAGGGGCTTTCCAAACTGCAGCAATAAATGAGACTAACCCTATAAACTGTCTCACGTTAATCCAAGAAGGTAGGTAGAGCAAGCCAGTCAGCCACAGTCATGCGGCATCTCACTCCCAGAGGGATTTTATGGTGGAGGAGAATAGAATTAATTCTGAAAGAAACGGCATTCATGGGCTTGCTTTTTATCAACTTAAGCCAAAACAGACCTGCGCGAGCTATTTGTAAATGGAAAGAAAGTTATTAAAAGAAGCCTGTCAAAACAGCAACGGGTGTGTTTTTTCGGCTCCCCTGCGGTATCCACCCTATTTCAGCAAGTCTAGGCAGAAGTCAGGAAGGAAGAATAAACGGCTGCCACTACTTTAACAAAAGTCAAACAACAGAGAATATCTAGACTAACCAGTGTATGTTTGTGATGATTCATTTTGGACAAGTGTTGGGAACCCGTCAGAAATCAACGGGTGGTTATATTGTGAAATCCTCTGGTTTTACAAAGCCTGCATTTTTAGTAAGAGATTCCCAAATGCTGTTTTTGAGAAACACGCATTTATTGATTCATCGGGAAAACACTCCCCTTTTCCTATCTGAATACAAATGACACAATACAGTGCTGGCCACTGAAGTAAGAAAACAGCTCCTTCACCCCTTTCGAAATCTTCACTGATGTTATATTAAAATGAACAGGTTTCTGAGAACTAGCAAGTCAAGACTAGAACTTTAACTTTCAAAATGTCATTATAGAGGAATAGAAGGAAGTCAGGCTAATAACTTATCAATGACTCCTGGGCTACCCTGGTATTCAGTGACCCTTCCTGGAGTCTTGGAAAGCACCTAGTCTGGATGATAAATCTAGGCTTTTTTTCTGAACTTTAGATTAACGTAAACAAGGACAAAGGGCAGTAACAAGGCATCAGTGTGTTACTTGCCAACCATACTATTTTTAGAATAAATTGGCTAGCTTAAAAAGTATATATACTTGCTTAAAACATACTGTCCTGTAAGTTATCTTACACTTACACTGAAATTTTTTCTTTAAAAATATTGTGGGAGGCCACAGATATTGGCCCTTTTCTTTATGAAAGCTTTTTATTGTTTCATCCTTTGGCTTGCCTCTGACTGTCTCGCTTTTAAAACTGAAAGTCCCTTGGCCAGGTGCCTGTGGCTCATACCTGAAATCCCAGCATTTTGGAAGGCCAAGGCGGGTGGGTCACAAGAGCTCAGGAGTTCAAGACCAGCCTGGGCAAAGTGGTGAAACTCTATCTCTACTAAAAATCCAAAAATTAGCCAGGCGTGGTGGCACATGCCTGTAATCCCGGCTACTTGGGAGGCTGAGGCACCAGAATTGATTGAACCCGGGAGGCAGAGGTTGCAGTGAGCAGAGACCAAGCCACTGTACTTCAGCCTGGGTGACAGAGCAAGAGTCCGTCTCAAAAATAAATAAAATAAATAAAAACAGGCTGGGTGTGGTGGCTCATGCCTGTAATCCCAAAACTTTGGGAGGCTGATGTGGGTGGATCACCTGAGGTCGGGAGTTTGAGACCAGCCTGGCCAATATGGTGAAACCCTGTCTCTACTGAAAATACAAAAATTAGCCAGGCATGGTGGTGCTGCACCTGTGGTTCCAGCTACTCGGGAGGCTGAGGAAGGAGAATTGCTTGAACCCGGGAGGTGGAGGTTGCAGTGAGCCGAGATCATGCCACTGCACTCCAGCCTGGGAGACAGAGCGAGATTTCATTTCATAAAATAAAATAAATAAAATAAAATAAAATATAAATAAATAAAATAAAACTGAAAGTACCATGTCCTGGAAATGCTCTCACTTCCAGGCAAATCAGGTGAGTCACCCTTGTAAGGTTGTAATGTGATTCCATGTGAAATGTTAGTAGATTTAACCCTAAGAATCTACATCTAAGTAGCTATATCCTACTAACTTTTTTTTTTTTTTTTTTTTTGAGACAAGGTCTTGCTCTGTTACACAGGATGGAGTGCAGTGGCACAATCTCAGCTCACTGTAACCTCTAGACTCTTGGGTTCAAGGGTTCTCCTGCCTTGGCTTCTCTAGTAACTGGGATTACAGGTGCGTGCCAGCACACCTGGCTAATTTTTGTATGTTAAGTAGAGATGGGGTTTCACCCTGTTGGCCAAACTGGTCTCAAACTCCTGACCTCCGCCCATTTCGGCCTCCCAAAGTGCTGAGATACAAGCGTGAGCCACCACACCCGGCCCCCACTTACTTTTTTTCACCACTTTTGACTCAGTTGTGAGAAGGATATAATCATTATTCCCTGCCTATCACAAGTTTCACTAGGGGATTAAAAGACACCACAGAGTCAAAGCTCTCAGCCCACGGCATGACTATTCATAAGCCACCAGTAAATGGCTAAAAAAAATATTCTGTAGGATTACAGAGAGTTTACAAAAGCCAGATGTTATCATAGTTGTTGGAATTATTAAGTACAAAATGAGTGAAGAGATAAAGGCATTCCTCCTGATTTATGGACTTTACAGTTGAGAAGACAGATGAACCCAACCAGATGAAATATCTGCAAATGGTTCAGAACTCAAAGTTATAAGCCAAGAAAGTATTCACTAGAAAAAAGAAAAAATGGCTGGGTGCAGTGACTCACTGCTGCAATCCCAGCAATTTCAGAGGCCAAGGTCGGGGGATCGCTGGAGCCCAGGAGTTTAAGACCAGCTTGGGCAACAGGAGGAAACCTTGTCTCTACAAAAAATAAAAATTAAAAATAATTAGCCAGCATGGTGGAGTGTGCCTGTAGCCCCAGCTACTTGGTGGGATGAGGCTGGAGGATGGCCAGGGTCCAGTAGGTCTAGGCTACAGTGAGCTGAGAACGTGCCACCACACTGTAGCCTGGGCCATAGAGCAAGACTGTCTCAAAATAAGAAAAAAAAAAAGTCAGGTAATATCAGTTACTTTTTATTTCAGGTAAAGAAAGGTGTTTATTTCATAATCAGATAAGTTATTTTATTGTCAAAATCACTAGTGACTTAATTAATGAGTAGGTCTACCAAGTTATTATTGGGACTGCTTTCCCAAAAACTAGTTGCTTTGTTGACTTCCTCAAATATACTGTACTTTTGCCATGTTGTAATCTGTCTTCCATCTCCATTTTTTTTTCCACAGTTACTGGTTTTCCTAAAGGTCACTAGTGGTCTAATTGCCACATCCAAAGGCCTCTTTTTACATTGCATCATGCTAAACCTCTGAGAGTCATCTCCTCCTTCAAACTCATGTAAAGTGATTGGCTCTTGTCTCCATGCACCTCGAGCCCTCTTAACTCTACTTAGCAAGTTCCTCTTCCCTTTTGTTCCTTAAGTTTCACAAGGTTCATCTTACAACCATATTATCTAAGAGTAATGACCTCATGTGCCCTCTTTAAGCTGACTGATTTCCAGTTTTCATCTTTCATCTGGCTTCTCTCCCCCTCTCCCAAGCTCTGTCTCTCTGTTTCCCTTTTAAGGATTTGTTTATGCTTTTAATCAGCTCTCGATTTCTTTCTTTTCTCATTTTTGCTGCTCAAAGCTCTGTCATCATTCAAGGTCCATGTCAAAATCCATTTCCTCTGAGAATTCTTTTCAGATTGATCAGAACAGAAAGGACATTTTATCTTTTAGATTCCCATAGCACATTTTTCTTTTCCAGATCCTTACTTCATTGTTGATTCATTATGGACAAGTATTGGGCACCTGGCAGGGACAAATGGGTGGTTATATTATGAAATTCTTTGATTTCACGAAGGTTACTTTTTAGTAGGAGGCTCCCACGTGCTCTGTCTTCAAGAAACACACATTCATTAATTTGTCAGAAAAATACCCCTCTTTTCCCATTTGAAAAAAAAGACTTGTACAATACAATAAAGCACATGAAATTATAGGCATAATAGGTTTTGTCTGCCTCTTCAACTTGATTATATGTTCCTGTAGTTACAACATAGATCTAATTTATTTTTCCCCCACTTCACTTAGCAAAATGACTATTATTCATTTGTTCACTCATTCATTCATTCATCCATAAAATAATTTTTGACCAGATGTGCCAAGAACTGTTTGACATAGAGATACTGAGATAGAATAGCCAGGAGGACATACTACAGCCTCAAATGTCTCAAAGTCTAGTGGGAACAATTCAAAAATTAATTAAAGGCTTAATTATAATTAAACCTTTAAATACAGTGTCAGGAGGTGAGTAGAAAGCACTGCCGAAGCTCTGAAGAGGCTCACAAAATGTGTGTATGTGTGTGTGAGTCTGGCAGGAGGGATTGAAGTCTTCATGGAATAGAGGTTACCTGAAATGATTGTTTTAGTTACATATTACTGTAACAATTTACTCAGAAATTTAGCAGCCTAAAACAGCATGCATTTATTGTCTCATAGTTTCTGTAGATCAAAATTCTGGGAATGGATTAGCTGGATCTTCTCCTTCAGAGTCTCTGACAAAGCTGCAATCAAGTTGTTGGCTAGGGCTGTGGTCTCAACTGAAGGCTCCAATGGAGAAGGATTCATTCTAAGCTCTCTTGTGGTTGTTGGAAGGACTTGATTTTGACACTGTTGTTGCCTGAAGGCCTCAGTTCCTAACTGGCAGTTGTCAAGAGGCCATCCTCTATTTTTTGCCACCTAGGCCTCTCCAGCCTGCTTCCTCAACACAAACATTTGAGGAGAACCAGAGAGAAAAAGTACAAACAAGATGGAAGTCACAGTCATGTATAATCTAATCATGGAAGTGACCTCTCATCCCTTTCATTATATTCTATTTCCTAGAAATAAGTCACCAGGTCAGACCTATACTTGAGGAAAAGGGATCACACAGGATGTGAAAAGTAGGAGTTGGGGATTCTTGAGTTTTTTTTTTTTTTCTTTTGGCAGGGTTTTGCTTTTTCACCCAGGTTGGAGTTTAGTGGCACAATCATAGCTTACTGTAGCCTTGACCTCCTGGGCTCAAGGATCCTCTCACCTCAGCCTCCTAAGTAGCAGGGACCACAGATGTGTGCCACCATGTCTGGCTAAGTTTTTAAAATTTTATTCTTATTTATTCATTTTTCTGACATAGGGTCTTACTCTGTTACCCAAGCTGGAGTGCAGTGTTTTGATCACGGCTCGCTGCAGTCTTGACTTCCTGGGCTCAAGTGATGCTCCTACCTCAGTCTCCCATGGAGCTGGGACCATAGGTGCATGCCACTACTCCCTGCTAATATTTTTTTAAAATTCTGGTAGAGATGGGATCTCTCTCTGTTTCCCAGGCTGGTCTCAAACTACTGGCCTCAAGCTTTCTTCCTTCCTTGGCCTTTCAAAGTTCTGGGATTACAGGTGTGAGCCACTGTGCCTGGCCAAGGATCCATTATTAAAGGCTGTCTCCCACCACAGTGAGTCTTAAAGAATAAGAAGTTAACTCAGTACATCTTGCTCAGGCAAATGCATGATGAAGAGAATACATATGGCAACATGCATAGGAGACACTTTGGTGCTGCTGGGTTTTAAAGTTTAAAGTAGGAGATGAAGGATTCAAGGCTGGAGAGTTAAGCAGGGCCTGGTTTGTCATATGAAGGGGCTTGGACTTTATCTTGTAAGTTGATTGGGCTAGTATAAGAAGGAGTAACTGGAAAGTTGACATTTTAGATATCTCAATCTGGTGCCTAGATAGAAGATAGATTTGAGAAGGATAAATCTAGAATCTGAGAAGCCAAAAGGGGATTGTTGCAGAAACATGATGAAGACCTCAGTGTTGGCAGTCTTTTAGGGTAGGAGAAGAGGAAATAGGCTTGAGATATTAAAAAGGGTAAAGTGGGTTGAATTTTATTTGTTACATCTGGGGACACTTAGGGAGAAACGTCTTTCAGACTGCGTGGATATATATCTATGAAGTTCAGGAAAGAACTTAGCCCCAAGTTTGCGAGTCATATAAATATCAGTGGTGGGTACAACTAGAAGAGTTGAACAGAGAATGAGATGAAAATGAATCTGAGTAATAGAAGGATGTAAAAAATGTACAGAGAAAGAGAGACCTGAAAGAATAAGAAGGAATAATCAGAAATGAAAACCTAGAGAAAATATTGGCCAGGTACAGTGGCTCACACCTTTAATCCCAGAAATTTGAAAAGCCAAGGAAAGAGGAAAGCTTCAGCCCAGGAGTTTGAGGCCAGTCTGGGAAACATAGAAAGATCCCATCATTCAAGTCAAAGGATGAGAGGTGGCCAGATGCAGCAGAGAAATCCAACAGGATAAAGATTGAATGCCACTTTCACATTCATTCATTCACTCAATTCTTTATTTACTGGGCACTGAGCTGGGTATGGTCCATGAACAAGACAGACATTTTTCCTTCCCCTAGGGAAGTTATAGTCCAGTGGGTAAGATGGACCTTGGAGATAGTTAACAAGTACCCAAAGTGAATGCAGAAAGTGCCATGAGCAAAACTAAGAGGGCACAAAATATTCAAGTGGAATTTTTTTAAAAAGCAGAGCAGGGGAACAGTTTTAGAGGTTCCATCAAGGAGATCTCTTTTACCAAGCCAGGCAGGAAGGCTGGGGTGCAGATTCCTAGCAGCTCTCCTCTGTGGCTTAGGTGTCCCAGCTTGCTTGGAACAATTAATAGGTCTATCATTTGCCTTTTTTTTTTTCTTTTGAGATAGAGTCTCACTCTGTTGCCCAGGCTGGAGTGCACTGGCATGATCTCGGCTCACTGCAACCTACTGCAACCTCCACCTCCCGGATTCAAGTGATTCTCCTGCCTCAGCCTCCTGAGTAGCTGGGATTACAGGCACGTGCCACCACGCCTGGCTAATTTTTGTATTTTTAGTAGAGATGGGGTTTTACTATGTTGGTCAGGCTGGTCTCGAACTCCTGACTTTGTGATCCTCCCGCCTTAGCCTCCCAAAGTGTTGGGATTACAGGTGTGAGCCACCGTGCCTGGCCCAAGGTCTATCATTTCCTAAGGTAACTGTACAAAGTACCACAGATTGGGTGGGTTAAAGCAGCAGGAGTTTCTTCTTTCACACAGTATTGCAGCCTAGAGTCCAAAATCAAGGTGTCAGCAGGGCCATGCTCCCTCTGACACCTGAAAAGGAGAATCCTTCCTTGCCTCTTCCTAGCGTCTGGTGGTTTCTGCAATCCTTGGCGTTCCTTGGCTTGTAAATGCATCACTCCAACCTCTGCCTCTGTTGCCACATGGCATTTCCCCTGTGTGTCTCGGCCTTCCATTGGCTTTGTCGTCTTCTTATAAGGACACCAGTCATACTGGATTAGGACTCATCCTAATGAACTCATGTTAACTTGATTATATATACAGACTTGATATCCAAATAAGGCCGTATTTACAAGGACTGGGAGTTAGGACTTCAACATATCTTTTGGGGGGACACATTTCAACCCATAACAGGGGTTGTTTAAAATTTATTAGTAAAACTTCACTAAGGACAGTTTCAGTAGATGGATGAATTTTAGTATTATTACAGGATTCGCCTGACATCTGCTCAATAAATGAATTGGATAAGATAGATGGTAATCGTTGCTTTTCTCCGTATCTATGGTGCCATGTTGGGTCAGAGAAAACTGTTTCTTACAAGTGCTCATCACTGAGAAAGGAGAAAACATATTGGCCTGGCCTTGGCCTTTGCTAGCTCACAGGCCTTATTGGCTGGGCTGAGGCTTTTTTTCTTTTCTTTTCTTTTCTTTTTTTGAGACAGGGTCTGGACTGCAGTGGCATGATCACCGCTAACTGCCGCCTCAAATTCTTGGGCTCAAGTGATACTCCTGTCTCAGTCTCCCAAGTAGGTGGAACTACAGGCATGCACTACCATGGTTGGCTAATTTTAAACATTTTGTAGAGATAGGGTCTCACTATGTTGCCTAGGCTGGTCTCAAACTCTCGGGCTCAAGAGATCTGCCCGCTTCAACTTCCCAAAGTGTTGGGATTATAGGTGTGAGTCACCATACCTGGCCTAGGGCTGTGGTTTCTTTCTTTTTTTTTTTTTTTTTGAGACGGAGTCTCACTCTGTCGCCCAGGCTGGAGTGCAGTGCTGCTATCTCGGCTCACTGCAACCTCTGCCCTCCGAGTTCAAGTGATTTTCCTGCCTCAGCCTCCCGAGTAGCTGGGATTACAGGCGTCTGCCACTGCACCTGGCTAATTTTTTGTGTTTTTAGTAGAGATGGGGTTTCACCATCTTGGCCAGGCTGGTCTTGAACTACTGACCTGGTGATCCGCCCGCCTTGGCCTCCTAAAGTGCTGGGATTACAGGTGTGAGCCACCACGAAGGGCTGAGGTTTCTTAACTGTCCTTGGCCTCACTCATCATTTGCCCAAAGAAAAGTCTGACCTGATAGGGGAGCCTCAGGATGTCAGTGTGTCCCTGAAATTGTGTATAAAAGAGTTGTTTGTTTTTTTTTCTTCTAGATGAAATCTATTGTACTTGTCACAGGAGTTTGTGACTCAGTAACACTTAAGAGCCACTGGACTGGATTTCCTACATTTAACTGCACATTAGAGTCACCTGCAGAGATTGCAAATGCCCCATCTGAATCCCAGAGACTCTTATTCAATTGGTCTGGGAGAAGGCTTATCCGTCGGTATTTTTTAAGTTCCTCTAGTAATCTTGGTGTGCAGCTGAGTTGGGTACCACAGCACCAGACAATTCCTACACCCACCCTTTTGGCACTAATATTCAGATTCTGATGCTCTCTATTCTTTACATAAATAATATGGCATACCCCATCAAAACTGCCATTGCCCTGGGGAGAGGGCTTGTTTAGGGCCTGAGTATTAGGACTTAATATACTTCTGGTATGCATTTCAAGACATTCTCTTAGGCTTCTGCCGTACTCCTCTGCTGCACTGGGGTGGGGAGCTGGCTCCTGGGGCATCTCTCCCTTGCTTCCCATACCACTGTGCATTCAGGGAGAATCAGCTCTACAGAGGAATTCACTGTGGAGCTTCAAAGGGGATGCACTGAGAGGGCCAAAGGGGCTGCCAAGCGAGCTTCCAGAGTGGGAGGGGGAATGTCAAAGAGAAAGCGGGTGGCAAGCAAGAGGTGCTGGGGATGGCGTTATGCAGTGCGAATCGGAAAAGTGAGCCAGCTCCCGAGCACAGGTCATAGTTGTCTTTGGAGGGTGACTCAGCAGGTTACTTTTCAGGAAGTGTTTTTTCTTCATTTTTTTGTTTCTTTTTAATAAGCCAGTGAAGGGCATCAAATGAACAGACAAGTTACTAAGACTGAAAAATATTTCAGTTTCTTTTTCTTTTTTATTTTTTTTAAATAGAGACAGGAGGCCAGGTGCGGTGGCTCATGCCTGCAATCCCAGCACTTTGGGAGGCTGAGGCGGGCGGATCACCTGCGGTTACGAGTTCAATACCAGCCTGACCAACATGGAGAAACCCTGTCTCTACTAAAAACACAAAAATTAGTTGGACGTGGTGGCGTGTGCCTGTAATCAGCTACGCAGGAGGCTGAGGCGGGAGAATCGCTTGAACCCCGGAGGTGGAGGTTGGAGTGAGCTGAGAGGGTGCCACTGCATTCCAGCCTGTGCGACAGAGTGAGACTCCATCTTAAAAAAAAAAAAAAATAGAGTCTCCCTATGTTGCCCAGGCTGGTCTTGAACTCCTCGGCTCAAGTGATCTTCCTGCCTTGGCCTCCCAAATTGCTGGGATTACAGGCATTAGCCATTGCCCCCAGCCTTTTCAGTTTCTTATGCTAGATATGGAGATTGGCATTAATTGCTTAATTAGCTATCCACAAAAATAATCTAGTGATTCGCATTTCTCTACTGTTGTCTGCAGACTGACCTTGTATAATCCAGGTGTCTCTCCGACACCGATACACAAACTGATAAGGCTGATAGACGCTCAACTAAAATGGCCATTCCACAGTTGATGGCCCAGATACCGAGAAAGACACATGGCCTCCCCCATTTGCCATTTATCTCTGCAGACAGGAAAGCTAGGTGTGGCTGTACTGTGGATCGGGTGACGGACATGGCCCCTTGGGACTTAAAATTGCCCTGCCGGCAGCTGGCATGACTCAGCTTGTGTGCTGCAGCCAACATAGCGAGGCCAGGCAGGGTGGGGCTGAGGGCAATGGAGCAGAAGAGATCTTCCCCAGTTGCTCTATTTTAAGTTACAGGGTCTTCTAACAGGTTTGGTAGGAACTGAAGTACTGGCTGAGGAGTGAGGAGGGATTGCATAGTCTCGAGGTCGTCGGTTTAATAATAGTTTACACTTTCGGATTCCTTGATGTGTGCCAACTTCTATAGCTAGTGCTTTGCAAATATAATTTCATCTAATCCTTCCACCAACTCTGAGGGCTAAGTATCATTATCTTCATTTCTTTCTTCTCTCTCTCTTTTTTTTTTTTTAAGTAAAAAACAAGAGAGAACACTGAAGATTAGGAGGTTTAAAAGCCTGCTCAAAGTCAGAGGACTGAATGCAGAGGTAGTGACAAATATTAGAACGGTCTGATTCTAATGCGTGTCCTCAAGCCTCACAATGTAGCCACCCGTGGCCTCTCCCCATGGGGAGTTAATTCAGTGAGCATTTGTTGAGGGCCTACGGCATGCCAGGTGCTTTGCTGGGCATGGTGGAGAATGCAGGGCTGAAACATGTGGCCCGTTATCAAGGGCTCAGTATCCTCTAGGGGGACCACCCAGGGAAATTGCGACCTGTTTGTTTTAGTCTCCATTTTATCCTTTACTGGTGGTGTGATCACGGCTGATTTATGTAGTCTGGGATAACATTTTATTTTTCAGCTATTAAAAGACTATTGTGAGTCCAGACGAGAGAAAGGATGGGGACGGTGTGTTGAAAAGTAACAGGTGCTCAAAAAGTGAAGCTTCATTCATCTTTCACAAGCTACCTGGATTTTGGGTGGACTGGTTCTGAAGCAAAGGAGGCTCAGGCCAAGCTCAGGCCTCTTGCCTCATCCAAAACCCTTTCTTTCTATAGACCTCACATTCTGTCACTCCTTCAGCAAATCCTGACAGCTATGTCTTCTGAGTATGGACAGAGTATGACCCTTCTCTATTCCCCAGGACACAGAGCCACTATCATTCCATACCTGGGTGCTATAGAGGCCTCCTAACTGGTCTCCAGCTTCTGCCCTTACTCCTCTTTGATCTCTGCTCAAATGGCATTTTATCAGAGAACGCTTGAGTACCTGTTGAAAGACTATGCCCCCTACCATCACTCACTGTATCCCAACCTGCTTTTTTCTTCTTCACCACTTGATATAGACCTGCTCATTTGCTGGTCATCTGATGCCCTCTCTTGAATGTAGGACCCTGAGGGCCAAAGCCTGGGCTCTTCCATGCACTGCTGTATCCCCCAGATCAAGAACCTGGCAGGCAAGGCAATAGGGGCTACCACGCTTGACCTCTTTCAGTTCGTTCTCAAACTGGTTTGCCCTTTATTTTTATTTTTATTTTTTTTAATGAGACAGAGGAGTCTCCGTCTGTCACCCAGGCTGGAGTGCAGTGGCACGATCTTGGTTCACTGCAACCTCCACTTCCCTGGTTCAAGCAATGCTCTTTCCTCAGACTCCCGAGTAGCTGGGATTATAGGCGTGTGCCACCACACACCCAGCTAATTTTTGTATGTTTAGTAGAGAAGGGGTTTCACCATGTTGGCCAGGCTGGTCTGGAGCTCCTGACCTCAAGTGATCCACCTACCTCAGCCTTCCAAAGTGCTGAGACTACAGGCATGAGCTCCAAGCCCTGCCTGCCCTTTTAGATCTTTTTCTTTTTCTTTTTCTTTTTTTTTTAAATACAGAGTCTCGCTCTGTCACCCAGGCTGGAGTGCAGTGGCGCCATCTCCGCTCACTGCAAGCTCCGCCTCCTGGGTTCACGTCATTCTCCTGCCTCAGCCTCCCGAGTAGCTGGGACTACAGGCGCCTGCCCCCAAGCCCGGCTACTTTTTTTTTTTTGTATTTTTAGTAGAGACAGGCTTTCACTATGTTAGCCAGGATGGTCTTGATCTCCTGACCTCGTGATACACCTGCTTCGGTCTCCCAAAGTGCTGGGATTACAGGCATGAGCCACTGCGTCCAGCCCTAAATCTTATTTTTAATATTACAAAATTCAGCATATAGAGAAAGGTAAAAAAAAGGGAGGAGAAATACGTCCCTAATGGCAGTCCCAGCAACAACCACGAATACATTTAAAACCGTTTTGATTTTTAATATCATTTTTGCTTGTTTGTTTTGAGAGAAAGTCTGGCTCTGTTGCTCAGGCTGGAGTGCAATGGTGCCATCTCGGCTCACTGCAACCTCCATCTCCAGGGTTCAAGCGATTCTTCTGCCTCAGCCTCCCCAGTAGCTGAGACTACAGTTGCCCACCACTACACGTGGCTAACTTTTGTATTTTTAGTAGAAATGGGGTTCTCCATGTTGGCCAGGCTGGTCTCTAACTCCTGCCCTCAGGTTATCTGCCCACCTTGGCCTCCCAAAGTGCTGGGATTACAGGAGTAAACCATGGTGCCTGGCCTGATTTTTAATATAATTTTAAGAGTATTTTAATTACAAAGACTAACCAAGCCTTATTGCATCCCAGATGTTCTGAATTTTGACGTTTTACTTAAAGCATTTGAACAGTGGAGTGAGCCTAATTTGAAGTCTATACTTACCGTTATGAATGTTTAGCATTATCAGGTAACCCTTATCCAAATATTTTGAGAAATAAACCCTAACAGGAAGCCCATTACACACTGTAAGCTGCTCTCATTATGTGTCTAATGCCCTGACAATACACCAACTTTATTCACATGATCGCTCATTAATTTATTAATAAACTATTTATTCACCACCTACTACATGCTGTACATCCAGTTTCTGTCTCAGTTTGAACCTTGAACTTCCATGCTGTTGTTCTCCTGAGTTTTCATCATGATGATATAGTAGGGCTGTCAAGCAGAAGCTGTGGTTTGTGGTTGTGGTGGGGGTGAGGGAAGACGGCTAGGCTCAGAGCTGGTAGGTAGATTTTTATGATGAAGCCCATGATCACTTTTGAAGTGGGAACAGTCTTGGACTCAGAGATAGAACAGGGTTCTTGTTCCAAGTGTTGCAACTAAGTTGCTAAGGGATGGTGGAAAGTCACTCCTTCTCCAGATGTCAATTTCTATGTCTAGAAAATGTTAGGTTGGGCGGGGGTAATTCCTTAACTCTCATGAATGATTCATCATCTTGGCCAATTTTCTTGTCATTTGCCACCTAATTTATAAGTTGAATGCAGGGGAAAGAACCAAACCAAACCACCTGCCTACCCAACCAACCCAACCAGTGAAGCCATGTCCTGGCAACACTTCTTGTCTCCTGCTCAGATTTTCTGGTATTCCAGCAGTAGAAAACAGTTCTTCATGCTGCTTTGTGTTTGTTTGTGCTGATCTTTGGCTATTTCTGAATTGGAGGAAGATTCTCTGTTCATTTTTAGAGCCTCCCACTGGCAAGGAAGGGTAAAAAAATCTGAGGATATAACCTACCCCAAACAATACTCAGAGTTGGGGTCAAAATATTGATAGTCACTTGGTGGCTTCCTGATGTCTCAAATCCAGTTTTTTTTTGTTTGTTTGAGACAGGGTCTGTCTCTATTGCCCAGCCTGGAGTGCAGTGGCACAATCTTGACTCACTACAACCTCCACCTCAGCAATTCTACTGCCTTAGGCTCCCAAGCAGCTGGAATTACAGGTGTGTGCCACATGCCTGGCTAATTTTCGTAGTTTTAGTAGAGACGAGCTTTCACCATGTTGGCCAGGCTGGTCTTGAACTCCAGATCTCAAGTGATCCACCTGCCTCGGCCTCCTCCCAAAGTGTTGGGATTATAGGAGTGAGCCACCACCCCTGGCCCAAAATGTCTTAAAATAAGAGCATTTTAGGCTATTTTGTCCTTGAAGCTTGGTCAGTTACTGCTACTTGTACATCATTTCAAGTTTTTAATTATTTAAACACAAACCATGAGTTTGACTTTTATCTAGATCAACTTTCTATGAAACAGAGGGAAATAAGCCACTCTGAATTGGCTCATAGTTTAATTCTATGTCAAATGTAGAATTTCTTTCCTTTTTTTTTTTTTTTTTGAGATGGTGTTTCGCTCTTCTTGCCCATGCTGGAGTGCAATGGCGTGATCTTGGCTCACCACAACCTCTGCTTCCTGGGTTCAAGCGATTCTCCTGCCTCAGCCTGCTGAGTAGCTGGGATTACAGGCATGCACTACCACACCCAGCTAATTTTGTATTTTTAGTAGAGACGGGGTTTCTCCATGTTGGTCAGGCTGGTCTCGAACTCCCAACCTCAGGTGATCCACCTGCCTCAGCCTCCCAAAGTGCTGGGATTACAGGCGTGAGCCACCATGTCCGGCCTCTTTTTTTTTTTTTTTTTGAGATGGAGTCTCCGTCTGTCATCCTGGCTGGAGTACAGTGGCGCGATCTTGGCTCACTGCTACCTCCGCCTCCCAGGTTCAAGCAATTCTCGTGCCTCAGCCTCCTGAGTAGCTAGGATTACAGGCACATGCCACCATGCGTGGCTAAGTTTTGTATTTTTAGTAGAGACGGGTGTCACCATGTTGGCCAGGCTTGCAAATGTAGAATTTCTAAGCTGTGCTTGATATTGTTTTGTCATCTAAACAGGAGGTTTCTCCACAACGGTAGCTTCAACCTGAACACCCAAGATGACATGCGCCTTTGGAATGTCACCTGACAAGACCACACTTTGTAAGAGAACACCAGTGTCTGGTAACCCACAAACCTTGTTTGGCCTCTGTGAGGAGTTCTGTTTCACCCGATAGCCGCAGCCTCTCTGTAGAGTACAGTGTGACCACATCAGTCATTGGATTTTGTGCCAGCGATTCCCATGAGAGAACAGATTGCATTTGTCTGTAAATGTTTCCTTAGATAATGTGCAGTCTCTTTGGTTGTTTTTTCCCCAGAAACAAACATAAAAGGGGTAAAATTTTTCTGGCTCTTTATTTTGATGTTTGGCAGGCATATGCTTTGATATATTAAGAGAGGTTTTGGTGTGTGTGATATTCTCTGTTACTCCATGAACCTCCTGCTGCTGGGCAGAGAGAAACCAAGCTCTGTTGCCTCAAGGGACAGTTGTCATAGCAGAATCCGAGAAATAAGAATCAAACTCTTGGCTTTTAGTTTTAAAAGCTAACAGCCAGGTGGAAGATGCAAAAGATTGAGAAGAATAGGTGGCCAAGGCGAGTCAGTTTTTCCATCGCTGAAGATTAGATAAATCTACTAGTCCAAGACAGAAAAGACTTGAAGAGGGGAACAGTTTAGTGAGGCTGGGGACAAGGGGACCAGTTGAAGCAGGCGCTGTCTGTCTTCACCACCAGGAAGCTGTGATGAGCCTCCATGGATCCTCTACAGACCCCACGCTCTATTTTGAAGCATTCTTCACCTTCCACATAACTTAGGGTCCTTCTCCTCCGTGGGCTACTTGTGAGCAACACTTGCCTGCACCCCATCTTTTTTCAGCATCTCACTGCTCACTGTGGAGGATTCCCCTTTCAGCAGCCTAGGAAATTTAAGCTGCCAAGAAGCTGCCTTTCCAATTCCTTTTTTCTTCCCTTAAAATCCTAATTTACTGTCTCTGAACAGAAGAATAGTGGGTGCTGGCAGGCCTCTGCTTCTGGTAGTCACTCTTCAACTGACCTCATAGAGATCATAAAGCTCTCAGAATTTGGAGCTTTTTCTTTTTCTTTCTTTTTCTCTCCAGAAATATGCTTACCCAAGAATATGGGGCTAGACCGATTCACCAAACAACTGCAAATTAATTAATTCAGATGTGTTAATTCTGAAATTTTTTTCAGGTACAGATAAGAACCCAAACTATTCATTGCACTTAAAGAAAACATAATTCAAACTAATCATACCACTTAGCATTAATTAATGTACTAGTTCATTACAGAATCTAATGTCCATGGTCAATTCCACCAAATCAATTTCAGAGGCTGCAGGTCTAGAATTATCTCTCTTCATTTGTACTCTTTCTCCTCACCAGAAGCCAGTATATTAAAACCTGATTTAATTAGATACAGTCAGCAGGGAATGGTTCAGCTTTCTTTCATTTGGGCAATGTAGGATTCTGTTATAAATAATCCCAAAATATAAGTTGTTTAACAAAATTAAAAGTTCATGGGTTGCTCACAAAAAGTCTAACGCTGTTGTTCTTAGTTGAGAGGACTTCTAGGCTTCTCTCTTCCAAGGGGCGATTTGGGGACCCAGGATCCTTCCATCTTGTGGCTCCATAGTTTGGCTTCCAGATCACTGTTATGCACTGAATTGTATCTTCCCCAGATTCATATGCTGAAACTCTAGCCCGCAGTTCCTCAGAATGTGACTATATCTGGAAACAGGGCCTTTAAAGATGCGATTAAATTAAAATGAAGCTGTTAGGATGGGCCCTAATCTAATGTGACTGATGTTCTTATAAGAAGAAGAGGAAATTTGGAGATATAAAGAGACACCAGGGATGTGCACACAGAGAGGAAAGCCCGTGTGAGAACATGGCGAGAGGGCAGCTGTCTGCCTGCCAGTGAGAGAGGTTTTAGGAGAAACCAAACCTGCCAGCACCTCGGTGATGGGCTTCCAGCCTCCAGAACTGTGAGAAAATAAATTTCTGTTCTTTAAGCTCCACTAGTCAGTGATGTTTTGTCATGGTAGCCCCAGCAAACTAATACCTGCACCTCAGCATCATCCAGGGAATTGATGAGTGGAGTAAGAATCCCATCTGGGAACTCTTCATGGCCCATGTCTGTAAGTAGTATATCTTTTCCATCTGTATTCCCTGGCCCAGAATTTAGTCACAAATGGTGGTGGCTTTAATAAGTGTTCACTGATAATTAGTGTTCAAATTGTTTATATTATAAGTACTCGGATACATATGGTGCATATCATAGTGAAAAAAAAAAACCCACCAAAAATTCTACTCCAGTGCCTCCAAAGTAGTAGTCTAATAGATAGTTTAGGTAGCCCTTTTTCTCTCTATATTAGGGATCCTAGATTAGAGAGTTAGGGCAGGAAAAACAATCTCTCTACTTGTTTTTAGGTAAATCTCTCATATGATTTGAAATTTGTTTAGGTTTTTTTTTGTTATTGTTATTTTATGTTTGTATTTGTAATGAAATAATGCTAAGGACCCTGTTTTCATAAAAATACATGATGCACAAATTACAAATTATTCTTTTTCTGTTATTAAAGGGCATTAGATATTTTTAAGAAGAGATTTAGGTGGTTTTTCTTCTCTTCTCTTTTTCTTCTTTCAGAGACGGGTTCTCACTCTGTTGCCCAGACTGGAGAGCAGAGGTGCAATCATAGCTTACTGTGACCTGGAATTCCTGAGTTTGGACTCACACAATCCTCTTGCCTCAGCCTCACAAGCAACTGGGACTACAGGCACATGCCACCATGCCTGGCTAATTTTTTTTTTTTTTGGTAGAAATGGGATCTCACAATGTTGCCCAGGAAGGCCTTGAACAATTGGCCTCAAGGGATCCTGCTGCTTCAGCCTCCCAAAGTGCTAGGATTACTGATGTGAGCCACCATGCCTGGCTTGTTTTGACTTTCTATAAGTCTTCTGAAAATAACCAACTATATTTCTTTATCAAAATCACACTTTTTCCAATAATTTTTCAAAATTAGTGTCTTGCTGCAAGCATGCATACTCATTTCCCCCATCGTTTTTTTTCTCACAAAAAGACAACAGCAAAGATGTCCAGAAATCAGTAGTTGACCAAAAGCCTTTTTCATGCTTTTGTGTTTATGTTCTGGGCATAAACATATCTGCCATATCTGCTGGAGAATGGTAGGGCTCCTGAGGTCTGAATTATGGCTTCCACTGAAGCCTGAGACCATTGCCCTTACAGAAGCTTATTCAGAAATACACTCTCTGAGAAGCAAAATTGTGTGGTAATTAAGGGCAAAGACTCCGATTTCAAATCCACCACTTAATAGCTGGACAATTAACTTAAGCTCTCTGTGGCTCAGTTTTCCCACGTGTAAAGTAGGAATAACACTAGACCTACGTCATAGGGTTGCTGTGCTGATGAAAAGAGTTAATATATAGAAAGAACTTAAAACAGTACCTGACACGAAGTAAGTGCTACCTAAGTGTTTGCTGCTATTGTTGCTAATAATCAGCTAGGTATTATCATCTTCCACGGACATAAGTCTGCCACTGTTTTTCTGTTTTAGCATCACATTTTCTAGGAAGAGTAGAAACTATCGGTGTGGGGAAAAAACTAATATGTTAATTTAAAAAATGAGGCCAGTTGCACAAGAGGCCTAAATGAGAAAATGAGTGCCTGTCTTGGAGATTCACAGGTTCAAGCACGATTCCTAACAGGTGCCTCAGAATTCTACTCCTTTAGAAAAGATTCACGCTGAAAACCCATTGTCACAATCACAGTTGCTAAACCAATCATCTTGCTGAGTGCTCCTAGACCTGCCCAAAGGGAAAGTCCAGGGATGGTGTTGAAATTCCGTTCTGAGCTAGAGGGCTGTTTTAACAGAGAAAGGAATCTATAATTGGCAAGAAAGACCAAGCTTAATCTCAAAGCAGTTTGATAAGCCTGGAGGTCTGAGATCACAGAATGTCTAGGCCAAGACTTACTCAGTCAGAATGAAACACGTTTCTGGAGGTAGGTAAATGAGATTAGGGAAGGGGAACACACAACTATTTATCATGTGACTTTTTCTTCCTTAACGTTCCACAAAGAATTGTTGTGGGGCCTGATAAGACATATGTGGGAGACTAAAAGCTTAATGACACTCAACTCTGGCCAACCTAGTTCTCACTGTGTGCTTGGGAGAAGGATTCCTACTCTTGGGTTTCTGTCCCTTCTTCCCAACTCCGGTGTGACTTCCTGCGGTGAGCCATCTCTGCCTCCTCAATGAAATAATTGAACCAGAGAAACTTCTCAGATGTGGGTGGATTTAGAAAAAGATATGCATGTGGGGAGAATGATTGAACACCTTGTATATGGGGTGATGCAGTTGTGGTCCCCTGAAGCAGTAACCGCTGTAGCAGGCTTCCCCGTTGGGCCCTGATGCTGCAATGTTGTGTGAACTTGGACCAATTAATGTTAAATTTCAATGATCTTATTTGAAAAATAGGTAGTGTAAAATCTACTGCACTAGCTGGATTAAAAGCAAAATTTCTAGCTCCATAGGTGGAAGTTGAAGCAAGACGTTTTTCCTCTAAGTGCATGGGGTCTTTACACAGAGAAGCTAGCTGCATAGGATATGAGTAAGACAAAAACAAATTCAAAACAGACTGCTTCCAGTCTGTTTTAGCTTAGCAGGAAAAAAGACAGAAGGCAGAAAGAGGCTGCAGTTTTCCTCCACTTCATTAGTGACCTGGGGAAATGGAGGGGGCACTATTCCAGCAGCTCACTGGTGCCTGAAATGTGTTGACTCACAAAACTGTTGATACCGGATGTGTTTGTTTTTCTTCCCCTCACATTAAGCAGTTCTCTAGTTCTTCGGAAAACAGCTGGGTGATCTACAATTCCATTCAAGTCTGATAATTATTACCTGGAGTTAGTGCAGGTCCCATAGCTAAGGGCTCAGTCCCACAAGATTGGCCTCACTTCAGATGCCAATCACATGTCCTGGGTTGCCACCGGCACTTTGGTTCTGATTGGCTGGCTACAAATCAGGAGTTTCCATGCCCTTCTCCTCATGTTTGAGAATTCGATGGAAAAACATGGGAAAACCCTTTACTTACATTTACTGGTTTGTTATGAAGGATACAACTCAGAACAGCCAAATGAAGAGAGACACACAGGGCAAGCGATGGGGAACGAGTGCCCCATTCCCCCAGCACCTCCATGAGTTCACTAATCTCAAAGCTTCCTGAAGCCCCTTGTTTAGGGGTTTTTAGGATGATGGATTAAATCCTTGGCCATTGGTGATTGAACTCAATCTCTGGCTCTCTCCTCTCCCTGAAGATCAGGCTGTGAAACTGAAAGTTCCAATCCTGTAATCATGCATTGGGCTTTCTGGCAACCAGCTCCCGTCCCGAGGCTATCTAGGAACCACTAGTCACCAGTCATCTCATTAACATATAGAAAGACACTCTTTTTTTAAAAAAACATTTATTTATTTATTTTTGTTATTGTTGTTGTTTGAGATGGAGTCTCACTCTGTTGCCCAGACTGGAGTGCAGGGGCGTAACCTCGGTTCACTGCAACCTCCGCCTCCCAGGTGTAAGCGATTCTCGTGCCTCAGCCTCCTGAGTAGCTGGGACTACAGGTGTGTGCCAACACACCCAGCTAATTTTTGTATTTTTAGTAGATACGGGGTTTCATCATGTTGGCCAGGCTGGTCTCAAACTCCTGGCCTCAAGTGATCCACCCACCTTGACCTCTTAAAGTTCTGGCATTACAGGCTTGAGCCACTGCTCCCGGCCCTTAACTTTTGTCTTAAGTTCAGGGGTACAAGGGCAGGCTTGTTACTTTGGTAAACTTGTGTCATGGGGCTTTGTTGTACAGATTATTTCATCACCCAGGTATTAAGCCTAGTATCCATTAGTTATTTTGCCTGATCCTCTCTCTCCTCCCACCTTCCACCTTCTGATAGGCCCGAGTGTGTGTTTTTCCCCTCTATGTGTCCGTGTGTTCTCATGATTTAGCTCCAAATTATAAGTGAGGATATATGGTATTTAGTTTTCTGTTCCTGTGTTAGTTTGCTCAGGATATGGCCTCCAGCTCCATCCATGTTCCTGTGAAGAACATCATCTCATTCTTTTTTATGGCTGTGTAGTATTCCATGGTGTATATGTGACACATTTTCTTTACTCAGTCTATCATTGATGGGCATTTAGGTTGATGCCATGTCTTTGTTATTGTGAATAGTGCTGCAATGAACATATGTGTTCATGTGTCTTTATAACAGAATAATTTATATCCCTTTGGGTATATACCCAGTAATAGGATTGCTGGGTCGAATGACATTTCTGTCTTCACGTCCAAAAAAACCACTCTTAGTCATGCCAGAGATACTATGGGTCTTAGAAGCTCACGTGCCAGGAACTGTGGACTAAGACTAAATATATATATTTTTATTGTCTCATATTGGCTCTGTTCATCCAGTTAGAAGAACAGCATTTCTTCACGGGGATCTCAACAGAGACATGACATAGGGAAGGTGCAGAATTCTGTATGCCCGGATGCATTGCGAGCTGTCCTGAAGAGAGGCCAGGTTCTTCCTAGAGGCGGTGGAGACGTGGTCCTGATTCTTACTGTTGGGCTCAGGCATTGGGGCCTGAAATTCCTATCACAGGAATAAAAGAAGAAAGTTCATTCATATTCAGATAGTTTTAAGCTGGTAAGTGAGTTCCTATTCAAACTCCTACATTATTTTCAAGGTGCATTAGCCCGTTTATGTTTAATGCCTATGGTTTCAACTAGCTCAGGGGCATTCTGATCACTGGAAGGAAAGCTGTTTACAAGGTGGTTTATGTCAGATGACTTTGCCAATAAACCTATCTTGAAAGGTTGCTGGAAGGATTATGTGAAACAGCATATCAAGGTTCTAAACAGTGCCTACTACATTAAGTGCTGGATGGTGACTAAGACATACTCAGTCCCTCTCCTTATGGTCCTTATGGTTTAGTGAGAAAATGGAAAAATAAACACGTCATTTCATTCTCATTCTAACTGGCCGGGGTGGTAATACAGAGTAAAATCTGAAGAACCCCTGTAAATTGTATGCTAAATTAAGCTTAAGTGAGCACATACTATTTTCTAGGGCTCAAGTCCAAAGATTTCATTACATTTTTAAAGGTCTCCTTGGCTCATAAGAGTTTAATGATCATTCGTTAGAAGTAGATGAAAAGCACCCCAAATTATCTTATGAACTATTTTCCTGTTTCCCAATTTATTGTATGAAAGCTAGCGTTACATTTTATAAAAGCCAATAAAGATATTTCAAAAGTAAAACTATAGGCTGATTTTACTTATGGATATAGGTGTAAAAATTCTAGATAAAATATTCACAAACCAAACGCAGTATTACATTAGAAGAATAGATATTGGTGTGACAGTTGGAGCTGAGGAACCCCAGCAGTGTCTTTGCATTCTCCACTCTGGCTGGTGGGTGAAGAGATGGCCTGAAGAGTGGCTGGTTGCTGCAACAGAGTGCTATGTTGAAGCTCTGGAATAAGAATTGGTTTGACCTGTGGTCAGATGGTACCTGATCTATTATGATGACCAGACTCGGCAGAGTGTTGAGGATAAGGCCCACATGCAAGTGGAATGCCTCAACATCCCTACCGGGCAGGAATGTCTGGATAGTCAGCCTCTGGATGGAAAGTCAAAAGACTGCATACTGCCGGGAGTGGTGGCTCACGTCTGTAATCCCAGCACTTTGGCAGGTCGAGGCAGGCGGATCACTTGCGGTCAGGAGTTCGAGACCAGCCTGACCAACATGGTGAAACCTCGTGTCACCTAAAAATACAAAAATTAGCCAGTCATGGTGGCACGCACCTGTAATCCCAGCTACTCGGGAGGCTGAGGCAGGATAATTGCTTGAACCTGGGAGGTGGAGGTTGCATTGAGCCGAGATTGTGCCACTGCACTCCAGCCTGGGTGACAGAATGAGACCCTGTCCCCCCAAAAAAAAATGTATAAAGTATATATTTTGCATAATAAATAATATTTATATATTATATAATCATATTTAAATATAATATACATTAATATTAAATATGATTATATAATATATAATACTCTTATTAAAATATATATCATATATAATTTATATATGATATATATATATATATATATATATATATATATATATATATGGAAAAAGACTGCATGCTGCAGATTGTTTGCTCAGATGGGAAAGCAATTAGTCTTTGTGCAGAAAACACAGTGATTGCTTGGCCTGGAAATTTACACTCCAAGATTCCGGGACAAACACAGCCTGTGTGGGCTCCACAGTCATGACTGATGAGACACTTGTGGTTTCCCCCCCTCCACCACACACAGCCTATGCTGCACCAGCCACTGAGGAATAGGGCTGTGAGCCATACAGTGGTGTGTGCCTGCCAGGAACTCAAATTGTCTATGCTGCTAATGGACAGGCATATGCTGTGCCCTACCAGTACTCGTATGCAGGACTTTATGGACAGCAGCCTGCTAACCAAGTCATCATTCAGGACTGATATCGAGACAGTGACCTGGGCAGTGGGCATGTTGGCAGGAGTGGCCATGGTCATGGCCTTAGGGTGTCTATTCTTGGTCTTCTAGAGGCCGTAAGTTATTGATGTGCATAGCTCCTGATAACCCTGTGTGCAGTAACATGATTTACAGGGCGTTTCTGTTTGTCACAAATGTTTTTAATAATAATTTTAATCGTTCCTTTGAAAGTAGTGACGTCATAATTGTAACTAATCCACATAAGTACCACAGAGAAAGGTTTGAACTGTGTTATTTTTTTCTTTTTCCTTTTTTTTTTTTGAGATGGAGTCTAGCTCTGTCACCCAGGATGGAGTGCAGTGGCGCGATCTTGGCTCACTGCAACCTCTGCCTCCAGGGTTCAAGTGATTCTCCTGCCTCAGCTTCCCAAGTAGCTGGGATTACAAGCACGTGCCGCCATACTCGGCTAATTTGTGTATTTTTAGTAGAGATGGGGTTTCACCATGTTGGCCAGGATGGTCTTGATCTCCTGACCTTGTGATCTGCCCACCTCAGCCTCCCAAAGTGCTGGGATTACAGGCATAAGCCACCGCGCCTGGCCAGAACTGTGCTATTTTGTTCAAATATGGGCTCTCCAGGGGCACTGGCTCATTCTAGGACTGTCCTTACGGAGGTCTCGGAATACTTTATTTGAGCATAGCTGTTGTGAAAGGCATTTTCTTTTTAGAGTTAGGTGTAGGGCTTAAGGGATACTTTATTTTCATGTTATGCCAGTAATATAGTGCTGTATGCGTCATGAGTGATTGTGGCAAGAAAATCTACAGTTCCTTTCTGTTTAACTTTTTCAAGCCAAAGACCAGAACCGGATGCATGTTACCTTAGGAGCTGTGGATTGGTAAACTTCTGGTTACTTCTCCGAGGCTGTGATGTGAGAGCCCCCTGACCCGCCTTCTCGGTCTCCACAGGCCCCCAGCAAGGGTGACTCCTCAGGATGAGAGGGCACAGCCAGCCTTTGAAAAAACGATGCTTCAGAAATCTGCCTAACCCTAGCTTCTTCTTTTTCTTTCTTTTCTTTTCTTTTTTTTTTTTAAGACAGAGTCTCACTCTGTCACCCAGGCTTGAGTGCAGTGGCACGATCTAGGCTCACTGCAACCTCCACCTCTTGGGTTCAAGCAATTCTCTGCCTCAGCCACCCGAGTAGCTAGGATTACAGGCGCCCACCACCAAGCCTGGCTAATTTTTTTTTGTATTTTTTTTTTTTTAGTAGAGATGGGGGTTTCACTATCTAGGTCAGGCTGGTCTTGAACTCCTGACCTTGTGATTCACCCGCCTTGGCCTCACAAAGCGCTGGGATTACAGGTTTGAGCCACTGTGCCTGGCCCCTAGCTTCTTATTCTCAGGTTATTCTTGTATGCTTTTGGTAGCCATATTTGGAAAACATATCCCTCACTAGGAATTGATTTGAGCTTCTGAGTTTTAGGGTTTTATCCTTTAAAACTTGGAGAAGCCAGAACAATAACAAACAAGTGTGTGGGGGCAGATTTGCTTTATTCAGAGAGAGCTATTTGAGTGTGTGTCTGCCTGGGGTGTTTGCATTGCTGCCTCAGCCTCCTTATAGCCTATTTTTCTGCTTGTTGAGAGAGTAATATTAAAAGAAAGGTGGGGGAGTGGAAGGAGAGCCTTAGTTAGAGTGTTTTCATTTCAGGCCTTCTGAGAGTTGGACTGTGGGGGGATTGCTCTCTCTTGTCCCCCTGAAGGCCCACAGGAACGGGGCCCTGTGGCTGTCCACTGAGCACCAGGACAGACCGTAGCTGGGCAAACTCGGGTTATGGATGGGAAATGGGGCCCAGGGGCCCTCAGGACACAGGAACTGGCTCAAGGTACCACTCAGTCTGGCCAGGACCCCTGCCTTGCTTTTGTTCTTGATCTCTGCGTGATAGAGAAGCTTAGAACATGGAATTTTGAGCCCCAAAATGTGGGAGTCTCTGGAAAATCCAGTCCTGCCATTCTGTCCAATGCTCTTATTTCCAATATTATGAACTATGTATTTCAAATATTCACGTTTCTGTTGTTTCATGTTTTCAAGCTCTGAATTATTCTGGTTTTCTGTCCTGCATGCTTTAAACATGTGATTGTACAAAGGCAGTTTAGCGCAGTGAATATCTGCCCCACCCTCCATACGGTCCTGTTTTCCCTAACATACGTTCCAGGTAGCACAGACGTGTTATTTTGCCCGACTAGTTACACACATGCTGTCTTGCTTTGCTGCTCAGTCACTTCCCTCTGAGGCCAACTTACATAGGATTCCACATGAAGCCAGATGCCCGAGAAACCGAGTGGTGACCACAAGTCTGTTTTTATCGCCAGTCCTAGGGACTTGTTGACATGAGAATGTCTGTTCCCACCTGGAAGGATGTGTGTTTATCTGTCGTCTCTGAATAGATGCAACGTATGACAACGCTAGTGTCCATGGTTTAAAATGTCGCTTTGAGGATTTTCCATCCTGTATAATAAGAACGGCTTTGTTAAGATTATAATCGTTGTTAAAGCTGTATGTATGCTTTACTTAAAAACTGTGAACAGTTTTTCATGTTGCACTGGTGGTAATTTTGGACTTGGAATTACCGGGAGGGAATTACAGGAACCAGAGAGTATTGACTTTTGCAGCTGAAATGCTCTTGAAGCAGACGTCTCCCTGTGCCCCATAGCTGCTTCTGGATGAACTGGGGGAGATGTGGACTGAAGCTTGGGCACCCGTGTGTGTCCCCTCCCCAGTCCCCATCCCCAGTGGGGCCAGCCTCATTGGGCAGCCATAGTTGAGCCTGGAAATTCACGGTCATTAGTGATTTGATCCTGGTATGAAATGCATACTGGGGATAAGGTGGGCTCAGATATTTCATTTCTTTGGCCACAACTCCCACAGATGCCAACATTTTTATAGCCTCAGTATCTCAACGACGTCCTTTGTTTACGGTGCTACACTTAGTAATTCCAAGTCAAGAAGTGCGTGAGTTAGAAGAAACTTCTGTTCATTTTTGAGTAAGCATTTTACTTCCATGTGTCCTTTTTTTTTTTTTTTTTTTTTTTGAGACAGAGTCTCACTCTGTCGCCCAGGCTGGAGTGCAGTGGCACGATGATCTCAGCTCACTGCAAGCCCTGCCTCCCGGGTTCACACCATTCTCCTGCCTCAGCCTCCCGAGTAGCTGGGACTACAGGTGCCCGCCACCATGCCCTGCTAATTTTTTGTATTTTTAGTAGAGACGGGATTTCACCGTGTTAGCCAGGATGGTCTCGATCTCCTGACCTTGTGATCCGCCCGCCTCGGCCTCCCAAAGTGCTGGGATTATAGGCGTGAGCCACTGCACCCGGCCTCTATGTGTACTTTTAAATAATGATCCATACCTTGAAGAAGTTGGCCATTGACATTACTTGCATGCTAATCTGATTGTTCTTTTAGCTCTGTTCTTTTCATTCCTTGAATCAACTTCAGGGTCTTGGATATTAAAGAGAAGAGGGAGAACTGTGGTTAATATCTTGGATCATAATTTGTGAACAAGGCCAGACTTTGCCCATTTTAGGCCATCCAGGACTCAATGTAGCCACCTGGATCAGAAGAAGATTCTCAGTTGAGACAAAAATGACCCCAGTTTATTTTCCACATCAAGTTTTGATCCCGCGGAATATTTCTTTTTCCTTCCCTGTGTATATAGATACCAGCCATGGAATGCAGCTCCACTTTCTCCCCAGAACTGAACTTTTTGTGATTGCTTTCTGTCTCTAGTATTCTCTTGTGTCTACAGAACTGATTTTTTTTCCTACATATGCAAATTTTACGTTTGTAAGCGAAAATGTCAATATATTAACGTGTTAACCTTGGAGAAAAAAAAAAGAATAAATACCAAGATTAAGTAAATTTATTCTGGAATGCAAGAATTGTTCAATGTTTAAAAAACTATAAATAATAATCAATTACAGTAACAAATTAAAAGAGAAAACCTGCAAGATTATATTAATAAATATTTAAAAGTATGTGATAATTCAATATTCATTTCAGAGAAAAAAGCTACCTAAATATGATGAGATTTGCCAAAACCCAAAAGCAAACATCATACCAAGTATTATAGAACAAAAAAAGGTAACTGAATTAAAATGAGGAATAAGGCAGATACACTTGTTATCTCAACTTATTTATTACTCCTACATTGTTTTGGAGGCTCTAGCTAATGCAATAGAAGATGAGATTATTTGCTTAAATATTGAAAAAGGAAAGCACAATACTAGAATTAATAAGTGAATTCGGCAAGTCATTTGGACTTTCTGTTAATTGTCTTTTGCTGTTATTTATTGAATGATATGACATTGTAAGGAAATGTAAGTTTTATGTTTTTACACTAACAGATTTAAAAATCTTTTCCTTTAAATTTAGGATTTTGCATCTCTGCTTAGAAATGACTTCCTCATGCTTAGAAATGACTTCCCAGGATTTCTTCTAGTAGTTTTATGATTTTATGTTTAAACTTTTGATTCATCAGGAAGCTCCTTTTGGCTTGTGAGGGAAAATTGGGCCTAAGATTTATTTATCTTCAAAGTATTTTATTTATTACACAATGCACTTTCTCCCATTGATTTGAAATGCCAACATGGCATAAATTTCTAGAATGCAGCTGGGTCTGTTTCTGGACTCTGTACCTCTGTTTTCTTCTTTTGCAGTTCCAAGATATTTTAATTATCGTAGCTGCATTTTATGATTTACTACCTGGACGAGTGAGTTTCTAGGGAGAAATTGTCAGCATTTTAAATAGTGAAGGGAAGGTACTAGCAGGGAGGTTAGTGATGTTACACAAGGGTGTATTTATTTATTTGTTTTTAGAGATGGGGTTGTGCTTTGTTGGCCAGGTGGTCTTGAACTCTTGGCCTCAAGCAGTCCTCCTGCCTCCACTTCCCAAAGTGCTGGATTACAGGCAGGAACCACCATACCTGGCCAGAAGGTTGTATTTAGATGACAGATCCCTGAAGAGGTGGGTGGGTGATAAGGGAAGTGCAGGGGGTTGAGAGGGTAGTGGGGAATGGTTTTCAGGGCCAGGTTGGGGTGTTAGCCTTGACCAGGGGGAAGGGTACTCTGACACTGTGAAGAGACAGAGAGAGGGAAAGCTGGCATTAGCAAGATTACAGCCCTTCCAGGAGAAAGACCCTTCATCCTACTCCTAATGCTGGTCGTAGGTAGCCATATTTTGTGACTGTGAGTCCCTGTCCATCCCAACCATCCCCGATTAAATCAGGAAGGCCCTGTTACCAGAAAGCGGTCCCCATCCAGACCCCAAGAGAGGGTTCTTGGATCTCGCACAAAAAAGAATTCAGGAAGAATCCACAGAGTAAAGCGAAAGCGAGTTTATTGAGAAAGTAGAGGAATAAAAGAATGGCTACTTGGTAGGCAAAGCAGCCCCAAGGGCTGCTGGTTGCCCATTTTTATGATTATTTCTTGGTTATATGCTAAACAAAATGTGGATTATTCATGCCTGCCCTTTTTAGACAATATAGGGTAACTTCCTGACATTGCCATGGCATTTGTAAACTGTCATGGCGCTGCTGGGAGTGTGGCAGTGAGGACGACCAGAGGTCACTGTCGTCACCATCTTGGTTTTGGCCGGCTTCTTTACTGCAAGCTGTTTTATCAGCAAGGTCTTTATGACCTGTATCTTGTGCTGACCTTCTAGCTCATCCGGTGACTTAGAATGCAGCCCGGTAGGTCTCAGCCTTATTTTTACCCAGCCCTTATTTAAGATGGAGTTGCTTTGGTTCAAATGCCTCTGACAACCAGAGCATGGCAGCCATTCCAGAACAAGTAGACTGTGAAGTGACGTGACATGAAGAGCTCTTTTCCAAACATGAGGAAGGGAATTCAGTTAGAATCTCTAGTGTATTGATTTGCTGGAACACTCATTGTCAAGTTCTAGATTTTCTTTATGTAGAAAACGCAGACTCACGGTGTGAACAAAGCAAGTTTTAATGCTTCCCCACTTCCTCCCCAGACCCAGAGGGAGTGAAGGAGAGCAGTGTTCCTGTCCAGAAGTGGGTCAAGGATTGAAATTTCTTACCACTGGGTTCAGGACTGGCTCTCACCAGGGATTGCAGGTCCTAGAAGATGCTGGGTCCTACCTGATGGAATCAGAGAGAAAGTCCAGTAGCTTGGTCTCAGTGGGGCCTCAGCCCAAAGGGACCGAGTGGATGTCCTTTTCCTCCAGACTGCTGGGGGCAGCAAATTCCATATGTATGTTTTGCTAAAATTTTTCTTCCTGAGAGTTTGCCTTCATGCGAATCTTCCTGAAGGGTATTTTCCCTGGGTCTAACCCCCTGCATATGAAAGCTAATGGTAGGCCGGGCGCAGTGGCTCATGCCTGTAATCCCTGCACTTTAGGAGGCCAAACTTGGTGGATCACCTGAGGTCAGGTGTTTCAGACCAGCCAGGCCAATGTGGTGAAACCCCGTCTCTACTAAAAACACAACAATTAGCTGGGTTTGGTGGTTGGCACCTGTAAACTCAGCTACTCTGGAGGCTGAGGCAGGAGAATGGCTTGAACCTGGGAGGCCAGCCTGGGCAAAAAGTGAGACTCTGTTGCCAAAAAAAAAAAAAAAAAAAAAAAAAAGAAAAAGAAAAGAAAGCAAACAGTAGCAGTGGGTGGGAGTGTTGAGAAAGTGAATGATGGATTGATGGGCTCTTTTGCAAACCAGAGAGTTTTCAATTGAAGGAGGAAATAATCATGTTGTTTATTTGTTTCTCACCTGTCAGCTAATCAAGTGATTTGTTTCATTGACAGATGAACTAAGAAAGTTACTTATTTCTAGTGGAAAAGCATTCACAGTAATTTAATCTTATCAGTAAAACTGAGAAGTTGTTCAAGGAATTGAATGTCATTTCTGTGCCCAAATTCCCTTCCCATTTCTATTTATTTATGTGAACAAGTTTTTCACAGTTGTGTATATATATATATATATATATATATATATATATACACACAAAAATAGGAATACAAACCATGCCAACTTAGTCTCAGGCTATCATCTACAGACACATTAAAAATTGCAAAAGCCCTCTAAACTATTAAACAAATAGTACCATTCACCTTTCAGGAGCTTCGTTCTCAATATATTTCCTTTATATTTTATATTTACTTTCTGTTTAATGACTTAAAATGTGTAATATTTAGGTACTTTGATGAACTGTTCACTGAAAACAATGGTAAAGATAATTTAATCCAGAAGAAAATTTAAATACAGAGCTTTAAGATCAAAGTAAATAATTTTTTAAAATTTCAAGGTGTACACCTATTTTTGTTATAGAAACATAAAGAAGTTCAATAAAAGACTTTTAGACAGAAAAACACATTCCATTAGGATATAATTCTGTAGGAAATGTGGAAGGGCAGAGGTCCGGAGCCCGGGTCTGTGAACTCCCTTTGCCCCCAGGCCCTCAGATCTTGCCCTCCATGCTGAGATTTAGAGACTGGAAGCCCTAATGACTGCTGATCTCCTATCAGGTGAGAGCTCATCTCCTTGATGACAACAGGCATCATTAAGCCCTAATTAGTCAGGCCACAGGAAGCTGGTATCTATTATTTAAAGGAAAGCAAAACACATTTCCCTTCTTCTTTGGTAGAACAGGAAGCAAGGCCACATGCTGAGTAGGAGGAGCCAGCACAGGGTGGAGTAGTGAAGGGCCACTCTGCCCTAGCCACGTCTCAATGGTGAGCTTATATGTATTTCCCACTGGGCACAGCCGAGCGTCAGGGATTGAGGTGTGTGTGTGTGTGTGTGTGATTTGCTTATTTGCTTCACAAAGTCATTCTGGACCTGTTGAGAGAGAGAGGCTCTGATTCTTTAACTGGTGGCCCCAGGCCCTAGCACCCACTCTGTAGATGGGGAAAGAGAGGAACATTTGTGAGAGGTTTGGATAATCCTGGTCCAGAGAAGAGGCACATCATTTAAATTTTTATTTTTTTATTTTTTGAGACGGTCTCGCTCTGTTGCCCAGGTTGGAGTGCAATGGTGTGATCTTGGCTCACTGAAGCTTCTGCCTCCCCGGTTCAAACGATCCTCTCACCTTAGCCCTGCAACTAGCTGGGACTACAGGCACATGCCACTGTACCTGGCTATTTTTTTATTTTTATTTTTTGTATTATTTGTAGAGATAGACTTTCACCATGTTGCCTAGACTGGTCTTAAACTCTTGGGCTCAAGCGATCCACCTGCCCTGGCCTCCTAAGGGCTGGGATTTCAGGCACGAGCCACCATGCCTGGCCTTTTTTTTTTTTTTTACTTTAAAGGTTTTCGATATTTCCAACAATAATGAGCTTGAAGGGGCACATCACTTCTGCTCATACTCCATGACTTGAACTCGGTAGTTTGTGGCTTTCCTGGGGGTCCTGGAAGCAGGAGATGCTGGTTGGCTCCTCAGCTAGCTGTGTCTGCTCTACGGGGGTAGAAGGTTTGAAGACAGCTGAGAGGGTTGGAAATAGCCACTGCAGCACGAGGAGAACAGCTGATCAGGAAACACAAGCCTGGTGGGCAGCATTAATGGCCAGCTGCAATCTGTGGAGTGGTGGGCTTTCCTCCAGCAGCCTCCAAATATGCCTCTACGAATGTCAATAGGAGAAGAGTTGGTTAGATCGAGCTTGTGGTTTCAGGGGAGAGGCATGACAAGGGGGCAAGGGAATTGAAGATCTTGGCAGGAAAGAATCTGAGGAACTACTATGTCTATGTTGGATAAGGAAGAGACTGGTCATGGCAGATGGGCAAAAAAGAAAGGGCTCAAGTACCTACAGGTCTTGATGAAACTGAAGAAGAGATGGAGTGGATGGAAGTGCTGGGATTATAGGCGTGAGCCACTGTGTCTTGCTCTGTTGCCCAAGCTGGAATGCAGTGACACAATCACAGCTCACTGCAGCCTTGACCTCGGGGGCTCAAGCGATCCTCTCACCTCAGCCTCCTAAGTGCTGGGACTACAGGTGCTCACCACCATGCCCCCCTAATTTTTGTATTTTTTGTAGAGACAGGTTTTTGCCATAGAAACTCCATGTTTGTATTGTACTTGTATCTGGACTCTAAACAGAATATACATGTTTAGAAATTGTTGCCCAAGCTGGTTTTGAACTCCTGGGCTCAAGTGATCCTCCTGCCTTGGCCTCCCAAAATGTTGGGATTATAGGTGTGAGCCACTTCGCCCAGCTCAATAAATTTTTTTTTCTTCAAGCCCCAGTCCAAAACTCAGGCTACTACAACAGGTATCTCAAATATGACACTTTTTCTTCTCATATTGGCACCATTGTCAGTTCAGTCTCTGAAGATGAAATGTCTTGAGATCACTGCTCTCCATACATAAAAGCAGTAAGAGACTTCTTCAAACTTGTATTTTAACCACGTGGCTCTGCTTTTTACCTTAAATTAATGATGACTATCACCTGTTTTCCATAGTAGTATTTGTTAACCGAAGCTACTAAGTAGTAAGTTTGTCTAAGGCAGGATGATAGGGTACGTAGGAAAAAATTAAATCTATTTTATAACTATAAAGGGAGGCGTAAAACTAGAGCATGTTCCTGAAGCAGGTCATGTTTCAAAAAGATAGTCAGGGATGATGGACTTCTCCAGCAGCATGCAGCATTTTTTTAAAACTAGGAACTATCTTTTTTTTTTTTTTAAAAAGATTAACAAAGAAAAAAACAGGAAGTAAAGAACAACAGCAATCTGCATTGCTGTACCCAGCGCAGGAAAAGTTGTCTGATGTGTAGATATAATTTCAGTCATTTGAGATTAAGAAACTTTAAAAGGGTCCAGGTGTGGTGGCTCATTTCTGTAATCCCACCACTTTGGGAGGCTGAGGTGGGCAGATCACTTAAGGGCAGGAGTTTGAGACCGGCCCAGCCAATGTGGTGAAACCCTATCTCTACTGAAAATACAAAAGTTAGCTGGGAGTGTTGGTGGGCGCCTGTAGTCCCAGCTACTCAGGAGGCTGAGGCAGGAGAATCACTTGAACCCGGGAGGCGCAGGTTGCAGTGAGCTGAGACCACGCCACTGCACTCCAGCCTGGGTGAAAGAGTGGGACTCCATTTCACCAAAAAAAAAAAAAAAAAAGAAACTTTAAAAGGATGATTTGGAATACTTGTATTTGGACTCTTAACACAGTATATATGTTTAAAAATTGTGGATTCTCAGATGATATTTGATTAATAAAAACATATTTTTATCATTGGTGAATGTACTGGGTTGGATAGGGCCTCCCCAAATTCACGGCTCCCTGGAACCTCAGAACATGACCTTATTTGGAAATAAGGGTCTTTATATGTGTGATCAAGTTAAGATGAGATCATACTGTATTAGGTTGCACCCTAAATCCAATGACTGGTGTTTTATTTATTTTTTTAATTTATTTTTTGGACACAGGGTCTCTGTCACCCAAGCTGGAGTGCAGTGGCACAATCTCAGTTCACTGAAGTCTTGACCTCCCAGACTCAGGTGATCCTCCCACTGCAGCCTTCCGCGTAGCTAGGACTACAGGTGTCCACCAGCATGCCTGGACAATTTTTAAATTATACATAGAGACAGGGTCTCCCCATGTTGTCCACGCTGGGATTGGTGTTTTTAAAAAGCTGTACAAAGACACAGAGACACACAGGGAGAATACTGCGTGACAATGGAGGTGGAAATTGGAGTGAAGAGTCTAGAACCAGGAAATGCTGGCAGCCACCTAGAGCTAGAGGAGGCAAAAGGGGCTTCTTCCCAAGCGCCTTCAGCAAGGACATGGTCCTTCTATACCTCAATTTCAGACTTCTGGCCTCCAGAATTGTGAGATAACAAATTTTTGTTGGTATAGGCAAGTTTGTGGTACTTTGTGGTAGCAGCCTAGGGAACCAACATACTTAGGTGGGGTAAAAAATATGGAGGTAGAAGGTTGGAATAGCTGACATTTTTTCTAAATGTTATGATGGACAGTCTGTGGTATAGCCTGAATGAACCAGATGCTTCCTGCTGGAACAGTGACATTCGCAGGTTCTTTGGTTCAGAGTTTACTAAAACATAGCCAATAGACTTCCCTTCAGATGGAGAAATGATTTTCTATTTTATATATAAACGAGTTTGGTATGCTTCATGGTATCTTTAACTTCACTAAATAAAACGCTGCACAGAAACATCCTACACTGCAGTCCCTGAAGATATTACTTTTCTTTTCTTTTTCTTTTTTTCTTTCTTTTTTTTTTAGACGGAGTTTTGCTCTTGTTGCCCAGGCTGGAGTACAATGGCGTGATCTCTGTTCACCGCAATCTCCGCCTCCTGGGTTCAAGTGATTCTCCTGCCTCAGCCTCCAGAGTAGCTGGGATTACAGGCGTGTGCCATCATGCCCAGCTAATTTTGTATTTTTAGTAGAGGCGGGGTTTCTCCATGTTGGTCAGGCTGGTCTCGAACTCCCAACCTCGGGTGATCCGCCCGCCTTGGCCTCTTAAAGTGCTAGGATTACAGGCATGAGCCACTGAGGCTGGCCGATATTACTTTTCATAATTTGTTTTTGCATTTTTCTTCGTCTTCAAGGCCAGCCTCATAGATGTGTAATATTTAATTTTACGTTTAGCTAATAGTTACAAATATTACGTTTCTTTGTCATTGAATACTTTTGAAATTATTCTGATGCGTATTTACCAAACTTTATGAGGCTAAAAACCTTTGTGAATTTTTTTTTTTTTGGGAGCATAGACAATATTTTTATATGCTGATAGCTATAATCAAAGCATAGGGGTTACTTAAATGAACCAGTGATCTATCACAAGAGAAATGGAAACAGACATTTAATGCATCATTTTGCTACTGGTTCTTCCCTATACACTAATCAGCCTCCATTCACTTTTTTGCTCTGATAAATGTACTATATTGTTTTGTAAATTTTCTTCTGAGTGTTCATATAAGAAGGAAGTTATTGCAACCCTCTTTACACAGAGACCTAGTGGAATGAAGGGCTTGATCAACATCACAGTTTTCCTATCGGTGGGTAGGTTTTCTAGCTGGATTAATGCCAACTCTTCCTTTTTTTTTTTTTTTTTTGAGATAGAGTCTCACTCTTTCACCCAGGCTGGAGTGCAAATGGTGCGATCTTGGCTCATTGCAACCTCTGCCTCCCAGGTTCAAGTGATTCTCCTGCCTCAGCCTCCTGAGTAGCTGGGACTACAGGTGTGTGCCACGATGCCTGGCTAATTTTTGTATTTTTTTTGTAGAGACAGGGTTTTACCATGTTGGCCAAGTCTGGCCTTGAACCTCTGATCTCAAGTGATCTGCCTGCCTGCCTTGGCCTCCCAAAGTGCTGGAATTACAGGCGTGAGCCACCACACCTGACCCTTACTCCTGTTCTTAGCTCAAATCTCATCCAAAGGAAATTGGCACTCTCAATTTCCTTTTATATTAAGAATGAGTTTGATGTTCATAAGTATATATTCTGAAATGGTAACCAATATTCCCTTTGAAATGGGTCCCCTTGATGTCAACACAGGGAAATAAGGCAGAATGGCAAGACAAGGCCCTGTACTTACCCTGCTCTGCAGCCAAAATGGAAACTAAAGACCATTCGTTTGGTCAGGCCATTAACCTACATAATCATAAAAGCAGAGATCCTTGTCCATTGGTGATATCTACTCTAAAGCACAGTGAAATTTAGTCTAACACCTATTTTAATGTTTTGATTTTCCTATTCTGTAGCCTGATCTTGTAGGCATTGAGTTGGTGCTTTTAACCCTTGGTGAACACAAGATTTGAAAAAGCCTCTGAGAGGCGAGGGAATTACATAAACTATGCTGCATAGTTAGATGGTCTGAAACTTTGCTCTGCCTATGAAGTAAATACCTTCATAGGTTGTCACATTCTTGGAAATGCAAATAGCTTCTGTGGAGATACATTAAATATAAATTTCCAAACTTATCGGCCAGCTAACATAGGAAATATGTTAGATTTAAACACCAGGATTTTAGAATTTGTGTACTTTCTTTTATAGCAGCTGCAACTGGTTGTCAATCCAGAGAAAAAAAGAGAGCTGAGTTTTGGAAGCTACTCCTATGTGGTATCTATTGTTTTTATTTTATTTTGAGACAGAGTCTTGCTCTGTTGCCGAGGCTGGAGTACAGTGGTGTGATCTCAGCTCACTGCAACCTTCATCTCTGGGGTTCAAGCTATTCTCCTGGTTCAGCCTCCCAAGTAGCTGGAATTACAGGTGTGTGTTATTATACCTGGCTAATTTTTGTACTTTTAGTAGAGTCAGGGTTTCGCCATGTTGGCCAGGCTGGTATTGAACTCCTGAGCTCAAGTAATACACCCACCTTGGCCTCCCAAAGTGCTGGGATTATAGGTGTGAGCCACGGCGCCTGGCCTGGGGTTACGTATCGTTAAATATTGGGCAACTTACTAGCGATTTTCTTGGAAGGCAGATGGCCTCTTCGGTCACCAATTCTGTAGAGTCTATGAAAGAGGATAGAGTGAGTAATTAAAATATAGGCATGAAGAAAAAAGTAAGACAAATAGCAGGGGGCAGACCTCTGGGTTACAGAACACCACCCAACATTTCACTGTCTTAGCTTCGTGTTTTCTCTACAAAGAATCTCATTCCATCTGTTTGGGAAGTTTCTTCCCTAACTTCCATAGAAAACAGATTATTTTGTTAGAACTGGAGGGTGGTATTTGTGATTTCAAGATGGTTTTTCGCCATTTTAATCTCTCTTTATCTGAGGTTAGACTTTTGTTTGCAGTTGTGATTTTCAAAGAAAAGGTCCTGTCAAATGTTTCAAGTAGAACACAGCAACACACATTTATTTGCACCCCAACTTGTCAACAAAGTGTGGGGACAGGCATGAAGGAAAGATGCCATTAACTGCCATTGTTTAACTTCATTGCTGCCCGACTCAGAACTCATCATACTAAAAACACTTCTTAACCCCAATGTTTTTCTGTCATTTTAGGATTTCAGTGTGGCACAGTATGTTCCTGCAGTCCAAAATTGAGAAGGGAATTGAAACAAGGGAAACTTTTACTGTTACGAAATATAATAAATAGTGCTTGCTTTACTGTATGATTTTTATGCTTTCTGATTATATGGACTCTATACAGTTTGTATAGTCACAATGACAAGAATTATTTTATCTTCCCTTTCTTTGGCCCAGCTTTTTGGGCCACTCTCACTATGACTAGCAATGAGCATTAAGTGGTTAATAAGGAAGCAGGTGCCCAGACAGTGGCTCCAGTTTTCACAGTATCCACCAGTGACTGTGGACACTTTGGGTAAGTCATTCTCCACAAAGAACATGGTTTATTTGTATTTTTATAGATTTGAGCTATGTAGTTAATAAGGCTATGGTAGCTCTTTGATGTTCTATGCTGAATTTTCATAGTTCATTCTTTGTTTTTTTGAGACAGAGTTTTGCTCTTGTTGCCCAGGCTGGAATGCAACAGAACGATCTTGGCTCATTGCAGCCTCCGCTTCCCAGGTTCAAGTGATTCTCCTGCCTCAGCCTCCCGAGTAGCTGGGATTATAGGCATGCGCCACCACACCCAGTTAATTTTGTATTGTTAGTAGAGACGGGGTTTCGCCATGTTGGCCAGGCTGGTCTGAAACTCCTGACCTCAGGTGATCCACTCGCCTCAGCCCCCAAAATGCTGGGATTACAGGCATGAGCCACTGCACCTGGCCTCGTAGTTCATTCTTAAAATCTATAACCATTAGCATTAAAACATAAATAATTGAAATTTAAGCATAAAATATTTAATGAGTAAAAAAATGGCCCAGAAGAGAAGTAAAAATCAATAGCTATTCATAAGGGTAGGTTTTCATATAGCTTGTATTAGGTAGCATTGTATTGTGTGTGTGTGTGTGTGTGTGTGTGTGTGTGTGTGTGTGTGTGTGTGTTGGGAGGAGTGCATTAATTTGTGAGGGCTCCCATCTCCCATAACAAAAAACTTCAGACTGGGTGGCTTAAACAACAATTTTTTTCTCACAATTCTGGAGGCTAGATGTCCACGATCAAGGTGTCGGCAGGGTTGGTGTATTCTGAGGCCTCTCTCCTTGGCTTGCAGGTGGCCGATTCCTCACTTCATTTGGTCTTTTCTCTGTGTCTATCTGTGTCCAAGTCTCAGGAGGACAACAGTCATATTGGATTGGAGTTCATTCTAATGACCTCATTTTAATTCTATTGCCTCTTTAAAACCTTATCTCTAAATAGACAGTCATAGTCTAAGGTATTAGGGGTTAGGACTTTGACATGTGAATTTTTTTTTTGGCTGGAGCGGGGGGATACAATTTAGCCCATAATAGTGGGTATATGGCTTTAACAGCTTTCTTGAGGTTTATCTTATGAACTATACATTTAGCCCATGTTAAGGTTGACCAGTCTTAGTAATTTTATGCAGCCCTGCGACTGTCACTGCAGTCCCATTTTTTTTTTTTTTGACAGTGTCTTGCTCTGTCGCCCAGGCTGGAGTGCAATGGTGCGATCTTGGCTCACTGCAACCTCCGCCTCCCAGGTTCAAGCGATTCTCCTGCCTCAGCCTCCCCCGTAGCTGGGACTACAGGTGTGTGCCACCATGCCCAACTAATTTTTTGTATTTCAGTAGAGATGGGGTTTCACTGTGTTAGCCAGGATGTTCTTGATCTCCTAACCTCGTGATCTGCCCGCCTCAGCCTCCCAAAGTGCTGGGATTACAGGCATGAGCCACCATACCACGCCGCAGCCCCATTTTAGAACTACATGACGTTGTTCTAAGTCTCAAGGAGCACAATGATGTAATGGGAGTATTGGATGACAACCCAGTTGTTATATTCTCAAATTACTTACTAAAATTTATGTTTTAAGAATCAGTTAAAATGATTGCCTGTTGGTCTGTAAATTTTCCTAATCGGTTATACTGATGTTGATATATTTTGCACTTAGCATCCTGCCTATTTTTTTTTTTTTTTTGCCCCGGTTTTTCTTATAAGGATGAAAGAGGAGACCCCAAATAAGCTATTTAGAAGGGAAAAAGTGTTATAAGTTTTCATATGGAAGATTTCATCTGATTTTGATAGAATGGAAAGGGCACTGGCCAGGCGCAGAGGTTCGTGCCTGTAATTCCAGCACTTTGGGAGGTTGAGGCAGTAGGATTGCTTGAGGCCAGGAGTTTGAGACCAGACTGGGCAACATATGGAGACCCTGTCTCTACAAAAAATAATTAAAAAATTAGCTGGCTGTGGTGGTACATGCCTGTAGTCCTAGCTACTCGGGCCAGGAGTTAGGGAGACCTGGGTTTGCTCTGAGATTCATACTTTCCAAACTGAGCCTCAATCTTCTCAACCAAATAAGACCCTGCTCAGCATGCAACACTGTTAGGAGCATAATAAAGAATATTACCCAGAGTAAAAATCCTTAAAAAGTTTTTTATTGTAAATATAGGATGGTATTACTTTTTGAAGAAAAATAAAATGGGGTCCCTGATTAGAAATAATTAAAATAGACTTTTCTGAGCTGTTAAGAGTTTACCCAGTTACTTCAAAGAATAATTATTTTGCCAGAACCTTAAACTTTAAATTGGCCTATAATCTAAATATTATTATTATTTGAGATGGAGTTTTGCTCTTGTTGCCCAGGCTGTAGTGCAATGGCACGATCTCGGCTCATTGCAGCCTTTGCCTCCCGGGTTCAAGTGATTCTCCTGCCTCAGCCTCCTGAGTAGCTGGGATTACAGGCATGTGCTACCATGCCCAGCTAATTTTGTATTTTTAGTAGAGGTAGGGCTTCTCCATATTGGTTAGGCTGGTCTCGAACTTCTGACCTCGGGGGATCCGCCTGCCTTGGCCTCCCAAAGTGCTGGGATTGCAGGCATGAGCCACTGCACCTGGCCTATAATCTAATTATTAATGTGCCAAACAGCCTAAAGAAATTGGCTCAAAAAGACAAAGAGATTAAGGTAAATGTTAACAATTACAAAATCATGCTTCAAGTTTATGAACGGCAGTCATATTTCATCATGCTTTTAACTGTCTCATTAGGTTGTGTTTAAATACATTGGGAAAGTTGTTTGCAGTTTGAAGCTTCCTCTGCTTTTGCTCACAAGGGTCTCTTCTCAAAGAATTATTATTTGAAAGTAATGAGGGTCTGAGAAAGGAAAAGTCACTCCCACCACTCCACTCTACCACACATGCGAATTCAGATCACCCTGACTTCAGCCGAAATACCCTGGTTCTACAGTTACACTTGGTCTTAATTGAAATATGTGTAGCGAGGCAGGTTTATAGCAAATCGATTTATTATTAAATAGTGTTTGCTCAAAACTCATAATTTTAATTGAGATTTTTTTGTCCTTGGAGCAATGTACAAGCATAAAAGGGAGGCCCCTTCTTTGTAATCAAGAGGTTTCTTTTTTTTTGAGATGGAGTGTCACTCTTTTGTCCAGGCTGGAGTGCAAAGGTGCCATCTCAGCTCACTGCAACCTCCATCTCCTGGGTTTAAGCAATTCTCCTGCTTTAGCCTCCCAAGTAGCTGGGATTACAGACACCTGCCATCACACCCAGCTAACTTTTGTATTTTTAGTAGAGATGGGGTTTCACCATGTTGGCCAGGCTAGTCTCGAACTCCTGACCTCAGGTGATCCACCTGCCTTGGCCTCCCAAAGTACTGGTATTACAGGAATGAGCTGCCGCGCCTGGCCAAGAAGTTTCTTGAGGCAGGGATTTGAACGTGGAGAATGGGTGTAAATATGTAGGACAGCTCTCAGTCAGATATTTCAGGAAATAATATTATTACCATCTGTGCTCACTCACTCTTTACCTCTTGTACAAGAGTTTATTGAGGGGAGTATATGTGAACCCCCATTTGTGCACTAATTGTGATGGTTAATCCTGAGTGGCAACTTGATTGGATTGAAAGATGCAAAGTATTGATCCTGGGTGTGTCTGTGAGGGTGTTGCCAAAGGAGATTAACATTTGAGTCAGTGGCCTGGGAGAGGCAGACCCTGGCAGGGGCAGCTGCCAGCACAGCTAGAAAAAAGCAGGCAGTGTAATCCCAGCTACTCAGGAGGCTGAGTCAGGAGAATCGCGTGAACCTGGGAGGCAGAGGTTGCAGTGAGCCGCGATTGCACCATTGCAGTCCAGCCCGGGTGACAGTGTGAGGCTCCGTATCAAAAAAAAAAAAAAGAAAAAAGCAGGCAGGAGAAGGTGGAAGAGCAGACTTGCTGAGTCTTCTGACCTTCATCTTTCTCCTGTGCTGGATGCTTCCTGACCTTGAACATCAAACTCCAAGTTCTTCAGCTTTTGGACACTTGGACTTGTTTGCCAGAGGGTCTTGGGCCTTTGGCCACAGACTGAAGGCTGCACTGTCAGCTTCCCAACTTTTGAGGTTTTGGGACTCAGACTGCTCCACCACTGGCTTCCTTGCCCCTCAACTTGCAGATGGCCTATCATGGACCTTTACCTTGTGCTCATGCGAGTCTTTCTCCTTAGTAAGTTCCCTTTCATATATACATATATCCTGTTAGTTCTGGCCCTCTAGAGAACCCTGACTAATACACTAATGTTCTGTCATTTGCAACTTCCAGTAAAATGAAGTACTGTTTAATTACATTTAGAACTTATGACTGGCAATTCTTAGATTGAATCACTCAGACTTCTAAAGATCTGGTGTGTTCTTAAGAACATTAAGTCTTGCAACTTGTATTACAAAACCTCTTTCTAAGTGGATTTGCTCTTTTCAAATGGAAACCATTAGTAGTGCATTGAACCATATGTGGAAATAAATCAGATGGCAGAACATGCTGTTAATTTCCCCAAGACGCTGATTATAAATATTCTTTACAAACAGGTCTAGCTCAACATGCTTGCTTTTCCTTCATGGAAACTGAAATCTCACCTGGCAATAGATTTCAATGTCTGGACACACACATAGCACTTTCAGGAAAGCCACTGAAAACAGCTGCGGCCAAGAAAGTCTTCAGATCTCAAGGCCACAGCTAAGATACAAAGCCAAGGGGAGGAGCCAGCTGCAGGTTCTGCATTAGATGGATTTCCCAAGGGAGGGGCAAAATGTCTCTCTTACTGAACTCCACAGAGTGTATTTTGCTGTCTAGGTAAAGGTGGGAGGGAAGGGGCCCTAGGATTGTTTGAGATGCAATCTTGAGAGGTTGTGAGATTACACTCATTACAAAAAATAACTGGCCAGGTGCAGTGGCTCGTGCCTGTAATCCCAGTACTTTGGGATACTGAGTTGGATGGGTTGCGTAAGCCTAGGAGATCAAGGCTGCAATGAGCCATGCTCGCGTCACTGCACTCCATCCTGGGTGAAAGAGTGAGACCCTGTCTCGATTAAAATAATGATAATGATAATAATAATAATAACCTTAGGTGGAACTTGGAAATGGTACCAAGAAGCAAGTGTCTTTGAATATCTAAGGTAACTACAAAATCTGCCCCTGGAACTCCTAGCAAGCCATGAGATTGGTAACATTGATCCAGGCTCAGACTGATGTTTGTTAGTAAAAAACTCTTTTCCCTTTATTCCTTGTTATTATTATTATTATTATTTGAGACAGAGTCTTGCTCTGTTGGCCAGGCTAGAGTGCATTGGTGCGATCATGGCTCACTGCAGCCTCAACCGCTTGATTGAGGTGGTCATCCTCCCACCTCAGCCTCCTGAATAACTGGGATCACAGGGGCAAGCCACCACACCCAGCTAATTTTTAAAATATTTGTGTAGACAAATAGTGAGACAGGGGTCTCTGTTGTTCAGTTTGGTCTCAAACTCCTAAACTCAAGTGATCCTACCACCTTGGCCTCCCAAAGTGCTGGGATTACAGGTATTAGCCACCATGCCCGGCCTCCTTATGCTCTTTTAAAACAGGAGTGAATAAAGCCCTGACATGTTCCCAAGCCTAAATTTCCCTCATTATTGATTCTTTTGTTCGAAATGTCTCCAAGGTAGTCATCTCTCTAAATTATTTCCTGATTACTCAGACATGATAAATCATAAAGTCACCTATTTCTTCTAAAGAGATTTGGAGAAGTGTTAAAGTGATCAACATCCAAGCAGTGCAACACGAGCTGCTGGATTTGCTAATGATCACTCTAAATAGGTTTCTTGTAAGCGTTGGCAATGAACATGAGAACTCACTTTATTCATTTTCTCTGATTACAGAGAAGATGAAATTTCACATAAGTGCACTGTAAGAAGCTGCCCATGTTTCTCCTGTATTCAGATAGTTTCCACGATTCCATTCTCATTCTTAGAGAATCAGTCCTTCCCTCGGTAGATGAAGATAGTTTCTGTTTAGCAGAGGACTGGGCCCATCTTTCCTTAAGGGATGACAATCTTTGTGCCATTGCCACTGGTGAAGGCTTCTAGGACTCTCCATGGATGGAATAAGCCATTGCAGAAGGAAGGTCACCTCCTCAGAGAATGGCCTTTGAGGAAGATCCATGGGGAAGAGGAAAAAGGTAAGAAAATGCATATCTACTAATAACCTTCAGTAAAACCAACAGGGTAAACTACAAATCAATTTGAAAGCAATATGTTAAAGACTAAATGTTCCAAATCAAATTGGTGCTCAGTTTGTGCACGTAAAAAACTTGTGTGCTAAAGCAGGGAACAGATTTCTAAATATTACCTGCCAATGCCAACGTGTACTTGAATTTTTACTCAGTAAATGTTCATTATTGTCAAACGTATCCCCAGGATCCTTTTAATTTTTAGAAATACAAAAATGAATAAGTCATGGTCTTTGCTAAGATGAGAACACAAATTAGTAAAAGATATTTTAGTAATTTCTTTCTCTCTTTTTTTTTTTTTTTTTTGAGACAGAGTCTCACTCTGTCACCAGGCTGGAGTGCAGTGGTGCACTCTCAGCTCACTGCAATCTCGGCCTCCTGGGTTCAACTGATTCTCCTGCCTCAGCCTCCTGAGTAGCTGGGACTGTAGGCACGCACCACCACGCTCAGCTAAATTTTTGTATTTTTGGTAGAGATGCTGGTCAGGATGGTCTTGATCTCTTGACATCGTGATCTACCTGCCTGGGCCTCCCAGAGTGCTGGGATTACAGACGTGAACCACCATGCTCAGCAGTAATTGTTAAAAAAGTGTGGTTTTGGAAATGTGCCAATGTAGAGCAAACACAGATTATATATATGAATTAGATCTAGGGCTTTTAGTGCCCTTATAGTGAAACATTAAGACAAATTTCTCTCTTTTTATCTCTGTACAAACTAATAGTAATTTGTTAATCTATAATACTCTGATATCAACTGTGTAACAAGATGAGCTCATCTTTATCGATGAAAACATGATGTAGTTTTCCATTTTGGTGGTAGCTGACAAAAATGGCTAATCTTTAAAGGGTTTATTATGACTCACTGATTTGAGCTGGGTGTATACCAATGAGAACTTGACTAAATATTAAGGTAGTTTGAAAAGAAACTTGCTGAAAGACTTAACATCTTTTGCAATAACTGGTTTACACTCGGTATCTCTACTTTATGCTATAATGAATATCATACCTGAATCTCCTTTGTAAATATTTACTTGTTCGAGTAAAAGAGAAATAGAAAAAAATTACTTGGCCAGGTGCGGTAGCTCATGCCAGTAATCCCAGCACTTGGAAGGCCAAGACAGGTGAATCACTTGAGGTCAGGAGTTCAAGACCAGCCTGACCAATGTGATGAAACCCCATCTCTACTAAAAATACAAAAATCAGCTGGGTGTGGTGGCACGTGCCTGTAATCCCAGCTACTTGGGAGGCTGAAGCAGGATAACTGCTTGAACCCAGGAGACAGAGTTTGCAGTGAGTCAAGATCGTGTGCCACTACATTCTAACCTGGGCAAGAGATCCAGACTCTGTCTCAAAAAAAAAAAAAAAAATGGCTGGGTGCAGTGGCTCATGCTTGTAATCCCAGCACTTGGGGAGTCCGAGGCAGGTGGATCACCTGAGGTCAGGAGTTCGAGACCAGCCTGGCCAACATGGTGAAACTCTGTCTCTACTAAAAATACAAAAATTAGCCAGGCGTGGTGACATGTGCCTGTAGTCCTAGCTACTCGGGAGGCTGAGGCAGGAAAATCGCTTGAACTTGGGAGGCAGAGGTTGCAGAGAGCTGAGATTGTGCCATTGAACTTCAGCCTGGGCAGCAAGAGTGAAACCCCATCTCAAAAAAAAAAAAAAAAAAAGACAAAGAAAAAAATTACTCATTCTTTTACTAAGAATAAGGAAGTTTATGAACCTAAATCATTTGGTGGCACCAACAATGACAGACTTCAACTTTTGACGTCAATCTTGAATGTTCAGGTTGGGCTGAGGTGCTGCAGAGACACCATAGGAGCACCAAACCCCCTACTTAACAAACTCAGGGTGGTATTTGCATGATGAGTTTAGTATTCCACTCTTCAGATGGAGAAATAGAGCCACAGAGAAGTGTAAGCAATCATGAATGTTTTGGATTGAAGACAAGCTCAGAGAAATGATTAAAATTCTTGAGAATTAACATCCTGTTATGGCCCCTAGTTCTGGTTTCCCCTAAATTAGGTCATAGGACATCATTTTGGCCAGAAGAAAAATTTGATTCTTTAGTTTTAAAGCTTAACCCCTACCTCCAAAATGCACAGAAGTCAGATTCTACAACATCAAAATACCATGTGTCAAAGGAAAAACATGTTTAAAAAAATTTTTCCATAAAATAATTTAATATATTATTATATATTAATTATACATATAATTATATATAATAAATATATATATAATATATAAAAAATATAAATATATTTATATATATAAATTTTATATATATAAATATATATATAAAAATATATAATAATATTATATATAAATTATATATAATAATATATTAATAATATAATAATAATTATAAATTAATATTATAATATAATAATTAATTATAAATTAATATAATATAATATAATATATTAATAATATATTATATATTATATAAAATAATATATTAAATAAAATAATTTAATATATTATTAAATTATTGAATTTAAGGTGCAGTAGAATAACTAGCTGTAGAGCTAAAACATGTAGTATTTAAAAGTAAAATTTAATTTTTATTAGTTAATATTCCAGCCAAAAAGGCTCTTAATAGTAATTTACAGTATATCATAAAAGACTGTATCAAGTGTCAAACTGGAATAGTCACTTATTAGAGTCTAAGGAAAACAAAAGAACTTTGATTACTCAGATTGAATCGTGGGATAAAATATTAGCAGCCAGGTCACCTTGATCTCAAGTTATATGAACAGTAGACTAAAGCGATTTATATTTACTTCCCTTTTCCTCCCCCTGCCTTTTAGTGTTCAAGACAGACTTGTTTCCAGAGGCTAAATAGAGCTGATGTGTCCAGGGAGTTTTAGACAAGCTAAAGGGGAATTGTGAGCCATGAAAAAATCAGACAGAGGGCCACTTGCCATTCTCATCTCATTTTAATCATGTTATTGTTCCAAGGATTAATACCAAATTTTCAAGACTGTTATTCGCCTATTTTTAAAACTATTTTTCAGCTTCTATGCATAGCTCCGGCATCATGCATAGATAAAAACTTACCTATGCAATCCTGCTGAATGAGACCTTCCTGGAGACACACATTCCTTCCTCTTTTGTGTTACTATTAAGGCCAATGTGGACAAATTTCCAAAGTGTTCTACAACTGTCTTTTCAGACTGTACTCAAATAGGTCAGAAAGACAAAATTCTTTAATGATGACACTCGTTCCCTGCTTTGATGACAGGAAGTACAGATGTCAAGCAAATAACCACATCTGAACTGTAAGCCTACATTTCATTTAGTGTTTTGAGAAACATAGCATATGCGATTCGGAGTAAAGGCATTTATTATGACACTTAGTCATAGAGAACTTACCTTGGCAATTTCTGCTGTCTAAAGAAGTGCATTCAGTTTTTAACCCATGGAATTCTGATAGCCCGATTTTGCCTATACTGAAATTACTTTTGCACTTCTTAGGGGTTTGAATGTAACCTCCTACATAAATTTTTTGGTGTCCAGAGATACCATGCCATGGAAAGAGAAACAGATCTATTCTTTTTTAATTTTTGAATTTTTAAATATATTTTGTAATTTTTGTGGATACATAGTAGATGTATATATTTACGGGATACATGCGATGTTTTGATACAGGCATGCAATGTGAAATAGCACATCATGGAGAATGGGGTAATCATCCCTCTCTCAAGCATTTATGATTTGAGTTATAAACAAGCCAATTACATGAAGTTATTTTGTTTATTATCATCATTATTATTATTATTTGAGACAGGGTCTCACTCTGTTGTCCAAGCTGGAGTGCCGTGGCACAATCAAGGCTCACTGCAGCGGTGACCACCCTGGGCTCAGGTGATCCTCCCACCTCAGCCTCCTGAGTAGCTGGGACTACAGGTGCATGCCACCATGCCTCCCTATTTCTTTTGTATTTTTTGTAGAGACAAGATTTTGCATCCATGCAGCATGGATGTTGAAATTTTGGCATTTCAGAGACATTTAAATGGCTTATGGGATCACAGGGCAGAATCTTTTATCCCAAATTTTTACATATTCAAGTTGTGTTTTTCTATTCAAATATTTAATTTTTAAAATATTGAAATATTTAAAAAATAGAGAAAAGGATTGCATTCATTTACTTCATAAATATCTATTGAGAGTTTACTACATGGCAGCAACTGATCTCTGTGTTTGGGATATATCAGAGAACCATGTAGACAAAAATCCCTGGATTTCTGGAAAATATAATGTAGCAGGGTAGGCAGGTGATAAAGAACAATTGCAGAGATAGTCTTGACTAGATGCAGGCCACGTTACCTAGTGCTCAAGCACTGGGAATTGGATGTAGATGGTCCCATACACTAATGGGCAGGAAGGCAGAATATGTGGGTATAGATGCTAGTGGGCGGTGGATGTGGTGGGGGAGGCTCAGGACCCTCTGATGGCATCATTGCTCTCTGGGAAGTAAGAAGCAAGGTCGTAAGCAGAAAGCAAAGATAGCAGAGGAAGTGGTGGATATTTGAGGAAAGAAGCTGAAGGTGTGAAAAATTTATTTATTTAGTATAGAAAATGACATAACAGATACTTATAAACAACCCTAAGTTTAAACAGATAACATTTTGCCATATTTTGTTCAGATTTTCTTTTTTAAATAGTTACAGAGATACAGTAACTCTCTGTTGGTCATTTACCTTTCCATCTTCTCAAAGAAAACCACTGTCTCAAAACTGGTGTATTTGGTACTTATGCCTGATGTTCAAATTAGGACTGTTTAAGTTGGATTTGAATCTGCTTATTTCTCTGAGAAACTGAATTCAATATGCTCCCCCCCCACCCAGTGCCTTTTATTGCTTTGCTTTTTAAAATTGTGGCAAAATAGACATAACATAATATTTGTAATTTTATTTTTATTTATTTTTTATTGTAAATTGAATATTCTTAATTGTATATATTTATGGGGGACAAAGTGATGTTATAACTCATGAATACAATGTGGAATAATTAAATGAAGCTAGTTAATGTATCCATCATCTCAACAACTTAACTTTTTTTTGTGGTGAGAGCATTTGAAATTTACTCTTAGCAATTTTGAAATGTGCAATACTCTATTATTAACCGTATTCACCACACTGTGCAATAGAACTAAAAAAAAAAAAAAATCCCACACCATGTTTCTCTTCTGAGATTTTGTACCCTTTGACCATCATCTCCCAACCCACTTCACCTTCAGCCTCTGTAGCCACCATTCCACTCTCTGCTTCTATGGGTTCAATTGTTTTAGATTCCACATGTAAGCAAGAATATATGGCATTTGTTTTTCTGTGCCTGGCTTATTTCACTTAGCATAATGTTCTCCAGTTCCATCCATGTTGTTATCAATGACAGAATTTCCTTCTTTATTAAGGCTGAATAATAGTTCATTGTGCGTATACATCACATTTTAAAATCCATTTATCTGTTGATTCATGGACATTTCAGTTGATTCCATATCTTGGTTATTGTGAACACAGCTTCAGTGAACTTGGGCGTGCAGACATCTCTTGGACAAACTGATTATAACTCTTTTGGGCAAATATCCAGAAGTTGGATTGCTGGATCAATATTTGTCATTTTAACCATTTGTAAGTACAATTCAGTGGCCTTATGTACGTTCATAATCTGTGTAACTATCACCACCGTCTGTATCCAGGACATTTTAGTTATCCCTAACGTAAACTCTGTATCCACTAAACAATAACTCTTCTTTCCCCACCCTCCCCTAAGCCCTGGATAGTCTCTATTTTGCTTTCTGTCTCTATAAATTTGCTTGTCATAGGTGCATCATGTAAATGGAATCATGAAATATTTGTCCTTGTCCTGGCTTATTTCACTTAGCATAATTTTTTCAAGGTTCATCCATGTTGTAGTATATGTCAAAATTTCATTTATTTTTATGGGTGAATAATATTTATAACAGGCTTTTAGTATCATAAAAACTTACTACAACCATCATAGTCTAGTACAGGGGTGCTAAGGACTGCAAAATCTTACTGATGGCTTCTATCTTCCTTGTCAGTATTTCCTATTGTCTTTAGTGCAAAATTATTCTTCATAAATCCTTTTTGGGCTGTTTCACTGACATCACCTCAAAGCCATACTGAATGTCATATGGTAAGGCAGGATCTTGTTCACTAGCAAGCTATGAAGACCTTGGAAGGCTGCCAGGCTCCCAGCTCTGAGGCCCTGCTTGCTGCAAATTATCTCTGTGGGGCCGAGCAGGGCAGGTGCGGAGGAAAAGGGCAACTGTAGATCAACAGCAGCTGCTGCTTGCTGACCGGAAATAGGGCCGGTCGAGAAGAAACATCTTGGGTAATGGTTTCCATAGTTTCCCTCCTTGGGAGGAAATAAATGACAGTCACAAAAAGAGAGACCATGAATTACGGGAATTGTACTTTGCATAGCTTTGCATTCCGCAGCTTAAAAACATGACTTTTTGAAGTTTGAATGACTTAGATTTGGCAATCCTAAAGGTTAAAGCCATTTGGTCATTTTTATCTGAAATATCATGTTTTAAAAGAGATACTATCTCATTTCTCAAATATTGTTTCTCAAAAGAACTAGTGCCTGAAAAATGTTTTCTAAAATTCTTACAATGAGCAGTATTTCTTTTTTTTTCTTTTTTTTTTTTGAGAAGGAGTTTCTCTCTGTTGCCCAGGCTGGAGCGCAGTGGTGCAATCTCAGCTCACTGCAACCTCTGCCTCCCGGGTTCAAGTGATTCTCCTGCCTCAGCCTCCTGAGTAGCTGGGATTACAGGCATGCGCCACCACGCCGGTGAATTTTGTGTTTTTAGTACAGACGAGGTTTCACTATGTTGGCCGGGCTGGTCTCAAACTCCTGACCTCAAGTGATCCACCCGCCTCAGCCTCCCAAAGTGCTGGGATTACAGGCGTGAGCCACTGGGCCCGGCTGAGCAGTATTTTTTTTTTTTAATGAGAATGTGTTAATTTAAAAACTCACTTTTGTTCTTGTTGTTAAAATTTAAAGTTTCTTATACTTTCTATATCAGTGTCTGTCCTAATTTTTCTGCAGTGTATTACTAATACCAACAATAGTAGGAAATATTTTTTGAAGGCTTAGTATATGCCAGTGTCCAAAGTAGGCATTTTATATAATCCTTACTTAATATTTGTAATTATATGATAAAGTAGAAGTTATAATATTCATTATTCTCATCTTTGAAATGAGGAAACTGAGGCTTAGCATAGGTGACAAAATACATAGCAAAACCATGAGTCAAGGCAAGCTTGGCCAAATGTCAGTGACCTTCTTCTTAGTCACCGTATGCATCAGGTTATCAGATGAGGTTCAAGAATGAAGAGTGCCTTGAAACTATCTGATTAAGCGCCCCCCCCCCCCCCCGCCTTTTCAAATATGGACAGTGAGGCCCGGCATGGCCTCAGCCCTCTTCCACACTTGTTGAATGGGTTAGTTGCAGGGTGGGAGCCAGGAGGGGTCTCCCAACACCAGAAGACCCTTGTGCTTTCATACAAGAGTGCTTGTATTTTCTTGTAACTGCTTTATATCCGATGGTTTCAAAAAGAAAACTCTTGTAAATACTAAAACACAAAACAATATGTTGAAGAAGAGTGATTTGGGAGGTGGTATCTTCATGACTTTTCTACAAAGTGAAAAATGGGCTTGTTAGTGTCTGCTCACTTCACAACCACATTCAGTGAGAAGAGATTTTTTTCTTCATTAATTACATTCTCTATATCCTATAGCATTTGTACACTATGCATTTTCAGAAATGGCTAGAAATTCCTTTGAAACAAAACTAAAAGGTAAAATTAAAAATACATATTTCTGCTAAATATGGCCTTCATAAAAGATTCATAAGCGTTGTTTATTTTTGATGCTGCTTCCCTCTATCTCTGTACACCAAGGTAACTTTGCATAACCTCGTATAACACTTCTACTGCCTTGTCTTGTCATGTCTGAAGCCCAGCTCTTTAACTGTGAGAATATTTCCTGTTTGCCTCTTTTCTAGCTTAGCCCCATCTGGCTATTGCCTCTGCTTGGAAGGTTTGAGGAAAATTCTGACTATTTTTATATTTCACTTCTATCACTTCTAAATGCATCTTCTTGTAAATACATCTTCTAAATATTTTGGAAGCCATCTCTGGTTTTCTTAAATTTTCTCTTATGCTAATTTTGTTTGGTTCTTCTTTATCTGATAATAACAATAGATTCTTTTTATTTTAAATTGTTCAGTTCAGTAGTTTACAATTTAAAGTTGTACAATCCAGTAGTTTTAGTAGATTACAGAGTTGTGACCACTGTCCCTGCTATCGAATTCCAGCACATTTTCATCACCCAGAAAGAAACCTCATACCAGTTACTGGTTACTCTCAAGTCCTCTCTTCCCCTGTCCCCTGGCAACTGCAAATCTACTTTCTGTATCTACAGATTTGCCTATCCTAGGCATTCTGTATAAATGTCATCATATAGTATGTAGCCTTCTGTGACTAGCTTCTTTCACTTAGCATCAGGTTTCTCAGGTTCCTTCATTTCGTGATATGACTTTATTTTATGACCGAATAGTATTCCATTGTATGGATATACCACATTTGTTTATTCATTCTTCAGTTGATGGACAGTTGGGCCTGGTTTCTTTGTTAATTAACTCTCCTGTCTCCTTGATTTCCTCACTCCAATGCATAATCTGCTACATGTCCAGAATTATCTTCTCAAAGAGTTGTGATCACAGCACCCTGTATACGAAAACCTGTGAAGGTTCCCCAGTGGCTCACCATCAGAATGAAGCCTTGTTCCCATCCCCCCACTTTAGTCTCATTGTCTATTCTTTCCAGATGCCCCATGTGGATGAACTCTTATGCCACTCACCTTCCTTGCTTGGGGCCTCTGCCCTGACTAGAATACCCTCTGCTCTCTGCAAGTGGCGAATTCCTCTGGCCTTCCCTGGGAAGCCTTTCCCAAGGCCTGCTGGGAGAAAGCATGATGCCTCAGCACTTTCTACATTGCCCTTAATGGAAATATTTACAATTCTGTATGGTATTTACCCTTTAATTGTCACTCTATAAAGAGTGTGAGCCCTTTGAGGAAAATGCATGCTTCTTATTTATCTTCTATCTCTCCATGACTTTTCTGTGACCAACTCAAAGCAGTTGTATAATCAGTGATGATTTAATTAATGTGCATACCTGTGCTTCACCTTGACTTTGAAATGTTTATGGAACCGTTTAATGTTCCTGGCACTCAGTTTCTTTACTGGGAAAATGAAGCCAGCTACTTTGAGCCAGGTGCTCGCGTGGCCCCAGAACAGAAAGCAGAAGTGCGTTACCTCATACTGTGCCTGCTGCCCCACCTTCCAGATGATAACATGTTTTTGCATACTTTATCTTCTTTTGATTGCACATTGTCTGTGTATCTGGCAACTATTGTTGCCCTCAGTTGAAAACAATTTGAAAGCGAGACTTTTGCCTGTTTGAGGTCACACAGGTAGAATAAAATCTGTCCCATTTAAGCCACATTCCTAAGGAAGGAAGAGATCCGAAAGGAAAGAACATAAACTCTGCACTGGATAATTTAGCTCCTGGGGGGAAATGGTGGTTTTGCATAGGTTGTGTTTCCGCAAAGGAGGAACTCTTTTCTCCCCAAGTTCTTTTTCTTTTCAGTGTACGTGCATGTTGATATAAACATTCTGTGAGAAAGACAATGCAATAGGCCTAGATTGTCATTTTTTTATTTTTATTTTTTGAGACAGTCTCCCTCTGTTTCCCAGGCTGGAGTGCAGTGGCACGATCTCAGCTCACTGCAACCTCTGCCTCTCAGGTTCAAGCCATTCTCCTGCCTCAGCCTCCCGAGTAGCTGGGATTACAGTCGTGTGCCACCAGGCCTGGCTGATTTTTGTATTTTTTTGTAGAGACTGTTTCATCATGTTGGCCAGGCTGGCCTCAAACTCCTGACCTCAAGTGATCTGCCCACCTCGGCCTCCCAAAGTGCTGGGATTACAGGCATGAGCCACCCAGCCCGGCAGGATCTGAATTTTCAATTCTTTTACTGTTCTTGCTCCAGAGTGATCGACCCCAAACCTGTGAGCAGAGAGAGGATACAACAACCAGCTTAGGGCTTCTGGGCTTACAAGAATCAGGGAGCACAGGGAGTCCAAGTCAGGATTGGAGACATCATTTTCAGGGCCCAGGGCAAAATAAAATGTGAGATTCCTTGTTCAGAAAGTCTTAAGAATCTCAAAATCATGACAGTAGAGCATTAAATCAAGTAAGGGACTCTTCTAATATGGACATAGAGATTCCTTCTTGTACAGGTCACATGCCCATGAAGCTGGCTCTGGTCAGAATTGTCTAGTCATCCTTTGGTATCTGTGGGAAAATGATTCCAGGACCCCTCCCCTGGTATTGAAATTTGAAGATGTTCAAGTACCTGATATAAAATGGCATAGTATTTGCATATAACTTAAACACATCCTGATGTATACTTTAAGTCACGTCTAGATTACTTATAATACCCCATACAATGTAAAAAACCATGTAAATAGTTGTTATACTCTATTGTTTAGGAAATAACAACAAGGAAAAAAGTCTGTACATATTGATACAGATGCAACCATCCATTTTTTTTACAAAAATATTTTTGATCTTCAATTGGTTAAATCCATGGTTGCAGAACCTACAGATACAGAGCAAATACACTTTGTTCTCAGAGTCATGGAGAAAACACCACCAACATCAACATTAAGGAATACAGACCAAGACGATTTCTCTTAAAATTCTTTTTTTTCCCCTAGAATCTAGCTTATATAATAATTGTACTTTCTATATTCCAGGCACAGTTATAAGTGTTTTACAAATTCTGACTCATGTTTTTCTTCTTGAGAACACTATGAGGTAGATGCTACTATTATAATATCCATTTTACAGTTGAGGAAACTGAGGCATGGGAATTCATGTAAATTACTCCAAAATCTACAGAACTTAGCCAGTCTGGCTGAGAGGCTGTGCTTTTAATCACTACATACACTGCCTCTCTGAAATAAAAATAAGACATATTTACCTTCGTATATGACTCTGTTCCCGACATATTTTTGGAAGATGACAGTTTTGAAGAGTATCTTCTTTTTTAATCCTCAAAGAGAGAGGATTTAATTAATTACAGGTATCTGTAGAGAACTCCATGAATCCTTCAGGTTCCTGCAACCCAACCCATCCATGTATGATCCTATATGTACTGTTACATCATCTTGCTTTTTAGCTCTCTGATTCAGTCACGACTATTCAAAAACATATCTGAGAAAGAATAAAGGTACAAAAATACATCCCTAAAGGAACATCAATAACTATTACTATCCCCTTCCCTCCCCAGTAACAAAGTAGCTTTCAAGAAAAGCTGATAAGACCTTGAGCAAATAAACACACAGCACTTAAGGTATCTCCTGAGAATACCTCTATACTCACTGCCGAGGGAAACAACTAGCATTTTTGAATTTGAAGAAAAGGTTAAATTGGATCTTGCACTATAAAAGAGAGTAAACTACAAAATGAATCTTAGCATTTTATTCAAAGTGTTAAAATAAATACAAAGTTATGGTATGTATGTAATAACTTTATATAGAAGCTTCATATATTCATTCCCATTTACCTTTCATGAGATGTTTGATAAATGTATTGTTTCTTTTTCTTTTTTGAGACAGTGTCTCACTGTGTTGCCCAGGGTAGATTGCAGTGGCACAATCACAGCTCACTGAAGCTTCAAACTCCTGGGCTCAAGTGATCCTCCTACCTCAGCCTCCTGAGTAGCTGGGACCACAGGTGCATGCCACTGAACCCAGCTAATTAAAAAAATTTTTTGTAGATATGGTGGTCTCACCATGTTGCCCAGGCTGGTCTTGAACTCCTGGGCTCAAAGAATCCTCCCACCTTTGCCTCTCAAAGCGTTGGGATTGCAGGTGTGAGCCACCACACCTGGCCTGTTTCCATATTTTATTTGCCTCTCTGTGCACTTTAGCTTCTGGAATGGAAATTAGGATTGTGGATTTTAACCTCACTGATGAAGACAGCATTTTTTTTTCAAAGAATCTGAACTGATCCAAACGAAATGATACAAATAGATGGAAGAATATAAAAAAAACCCCTTACTACACAAAGAGAATTCTTGTTTCCCTAAAAAGTGTTTACTTCAAAGCTATTTCTTAAAAAATGCTGAAAGGAGGCTGAGCGCGGTGGCTCATGCCTGTAATCCCAGCACTGTGGGAGACCGAGGCAGGCGGATCACGAGGTCAGGAGATAGAGACCATCCTGGCTAACGTGGTGAAACCCTGTCTCTACTAAAAATACAAAACATTAGCCGAACGTGGTGGTGGGCGCCTGTAGTCCCAGCTACTCCGGAGGCTGGGGCAGCAGAATGGCGGAAACCCGGGAGGCGGAGCTTGCAGCGAGCCGAGATTGTGCCACTGCACTCCAGCCTGGGCGACAGTAGTCTTACGCAGACTCCGTCTCAAAAAAAAAAAAAAAAAAAAAAAAGTGCTGAAAGGGTATGGGCGCAGCGGCTCATGCCTGTAATCCCAGCACTTTGGGAGGCCGAGGTGGGAGGATCACTTGAGGTCAGGAGTTTGAGACAAGCCTTGTCAACATGGTGAAGCCCCCGTCTCTACTAAAAATACAAAAATTAGCTGGGCGCGGTAGCGCATGCTTGTAGTCGCAGCTACTCGGGAGGCTGAGGCAGGAGAATCGCTTGAACCCAGGAGGTGGAGGTTGCAGTGAGCCAAGATCGTGCCACTGCACTCCAACCTGGCGACAGAGTGAGACTCCGTCTCAAAAAAAAAAAAGTCTCTGACCCTCTTGTGTTTGGGAACCTTATTTGAACAACTTACTGAGTGTAATGGGGTCATGATGGATTTTCCTAGACATTGCTTAGCGCTTCACGGACCTTGCTCCGTGATGTTTTGTCAGGAAACGCTGCTCCCGTTGGCATGCTTTCTCTCTTCCCGCGGTCGCCGGTGGGCTTCGGGGTTGTGCTGGTTATTCGCTTGCTCTCAGGTACATTTTTCTCCCTTCTCTTCCCTTCTCAGCCATGCAGCTCTCTTGCCCTCTTCTTTCCATGAAAGTTCTGCTAATATAAGACTAGAAGAGAAGATGCCAGGAAAAGCCTGGGTTTCTCTCTCTCTCAGCTGGAATCTTGGGAAGTGGATTTGTCTTTTCCTCAGAGCATCTCCCTCTACGCTGTCCCTCTTTCCCCCTCCTTTTCTCTCCTTGGTTTTACCCTGCTCCAGCTTCAAATCCCCTCCTTTTGACATAAACTATGCTGCCTTCCATTTTCTGACTAGACCCTAACTAATTCAGGGGTGATTAGGAGATGTGCTAACCTACACCAAAATTGTCTCTGTTCCTTTCCTTCTGGCCATCACGTTTTTGAGATTATAGAACAGGGATGTGTACCTTTCACTGTTCTGATGTTTGTGGACAAATATTTTGGCTCTTTAAAAACTTCGGTGAAACATCAGAGAAAATTTCATCTGCTATTGTCTCTTGCAATTCCATTGTCAGTGTTTTATTTTACTTTATTTTAAATTGTAAATCAAACTTTATTTTTAATTGTAAATTGTCAACTTATAATTATATAAATTTATGGGGTACAAAGTGATGTTATAATTTATAAATATGAAATGAAATAATCGCTCTTAGCAATTTTGAAAGGTACAACACTCTAATATAAATATATTCACCATGCTTGGCAATAGAACTAAAAAAAACCTATATTCTTCTGTGAAGTTGAGATTCTGTACCCTTTGACTATCATTTCCCCATACCTTCATCCGTCTCTTCTTACCCCTACTCCACGTCTCTCAGCAAGTGCCAGGCTCTTATTTATAAAATACTCTCATCAGAACTGCATTTTTGCAAATTATCTTTTTTCTAATAACAAGTGTATAAAGAGAGAAACCTACCCACGCACTGACCAACTTCTAACTAGAATAATCCATCCCGATTTCTTACAGCTTCATGGGTTTCAGACACATAGGCCAAAGTCTGCTTCATCTTGAACTCATTCTATTTCTTTCCTTGGCTTGTCACACTCCTTGCAGGAAAGTCAAATGACTCTTAGGAGCAATAGCTATTTATTTATTTATTGTTTGTTAATTGGAAAAGGTAAAAAGAAAAAAAGAAAAAATAATGTAATAAGCATTAGCATCCATAAGAACATATTAAACTCATAAAATTAAGAAACATTTCTAATAAAGTTGAAGTTCCCTTGATCTTCTCTCTGATCCTGTTCCCTTTATTTCTTCCCATAGGTCCACACAATGATAATTGGGCATTTTATTATGTCTGTTCATGCTTTAAATTTTGCTACAAACATATTTTTAATATATAGCATATAAATATTGCTTGCATGTGTTCACAAGTTTACAAAAGTGGTGTGTTTCGCCAAGATCCAGATCGATCTAATCTCTGGGAATAAGAAAGAATAAAATTTCCTGAAATTACAAGCTCTGTTTTAGAAACTGTTCCCTTGAGCAAATTTTAATCTCTAGAGTAATCGGAGTGGCAAATCTTCACTGCAGACAAGAATTCTTGAGCCTCTTTTTGCCTTAGTGACTTTATGAGGTTCTCTTAGAAAATGACACCAGCTGGGGACTGTCTCTTACCCGAGGTCTGTAAACTTGAGAAAAACTTGCTTTCAGAACATTTCCAACAATAGATTTCTTTCTGAGAAGCTGCTTTTTTTTCTGCATCTATTAAAATCCTCAGGTGGTCACTATAGTGAATAAATACATATTTGCTATATTTTAAATCCCTGGATACAAGATGCCATTGTAGTCACAGTTTTATCTGTCCCAATATAGATTTTTCATGTTAGTGACAAAAATTTCAGAAAAAACATTAAAAATGTGAGTTAGTCATAGTATTTATAAATCCATCTTTTTTTTCAGCATGGAAAATTTTAATGATGTTTCAGAAATACACGTGGGAATTATAAATTCTTAAAAGGTATATAGTTCTATACTCTTACAGTACCATGAGAAACAGCTGAGTACCTTCATACTTTAATTAGAATGAAATGTCTCCTCACCTTAGGGTGATTTTAATGAAAGCTGGTATGTTAATGAATCTAGCCATCTAGAGGCCACCTATGACTAAAATACTCAATTACGTTGTGTTAGATTTTAGAGTAAGAATTTTATTTCTTTGAAAGTTTAATGAATGCATTCAGTTTAATATTTATGGATAATTGGATTGATTGACAATGTCTACTAGTAAAGTGATTAGCCATCCTGGTTTTCCTGGTACTGAGGGGCCTCCCAGGACGTGAGACTGTTTTAAAACCATTCCTGGGCGAGCTGGGATGAATTGGCCACCCTACCTACGTAGGTACAATGTGCTGTCTAGGCATGCAGGAGACAGCACTAACTAAGATAATCAAGTCACTGTTCTCATCTAGTGCATGGAGAAAAACAGATGATATATAAACAATCATGTGTAACATCAGATAGCTATAGGCTATGCGGGGGACTAAAACAGGTTAATGTAATAGAAAGTAGCTGGGTAGCTATTTTAGGTAGAATGTTTGAAAATGGGGAGGTGACATTTAAGCTGAGATGAATGGCATATAAGTGCTGGTCATATAAAGACAGGAAGAACATTCTGGTCAGAGAGAAAAGTTAGAACACAGCTTTTCGGTCAGGAATCAGCTTGGTGTGTTCAAGGAGCCCAGAGGGGTCAATATGCCTAGAGTAGTGTGGGTTTATTAGTGGCCTAGGGCTGCTGTAACAAATGACCCCAAACTGGGTGGCTTAGCTCAACAGGGATTTATTGTTTCACAGTTCTGGAGACCAGAGGCTGAAATCAGGGTGTCAGCAGGGCTACAGTCCCTCTTAGCTACCAAAAGCTAGGAAGGGCAAGAAAGGATCCTCTATGGGAGGATTGTAGATGCATTGCTCCAATCTCTGCCTTCATTGTCACCTGACATTCTTCCTGTGTCTCTTTTCTTTGAGACACTGTCTCCCTCTGTCACCCAGGCTGGAGTGCAGTGGCATGAATATGGGTCACTGTAGTCTTGACCTCCTGGGTTCAAGCCATCCTCCTGCCTCAGCCTCCTGAGTAGGTGGGACCACAGATGTGCACCACCATGCCCTGCTAATTTTTTTTTTTTTTAGAGATGGAGTCTTGCCATGTTCCCCAGACAGGACTCGAGCTCCTGGGCTCAAGTGAACCTCCTGCCTTGGCCTCTGAAAGTGCTGGAATTACGGGCATGAGCCACCATGCCCTACCAATGTCTCTGTCTTTACATGGCCTTTTCTTCTAATAAGGACACCAGTCATTGGATTTAGGGCCTTCTGTAATGATATCATCTTAACTTGATTACATCTGCAAAGACCCTATTTCTAAATAAGATCACATTCACAGGTATGAGAGTAGGCTGTGTTAGAGATTCAACATATCTTTTTGCGGGACACAATTCTCTTCACTACAGTGGGCAAAGCCAGAAGTGGCACAAAAGACAGAGATGGAGGCAGGGCCCAGATCATGCAGGTTTTGCAAGGCAAAGTGAGGACTAAAACTCCTGATGGATTTTAAGGAGCAGAGAGATGTGATACCACAGCCAGTTAAAAGTAAGATGACTGCTGTGGAGAGATGGACCACAGGAGGGTAAGGGTGGAGAGAAAGAGACAGGTTAGGAGAGGGTTGGCATGGCCTGGGTGATGATAGCGGTGGTGAAGAGGTAGTGAATTGAACAGAGTTGGGATATGATTTAAAGACAGAACTGCTAGGCTTTCTACAATATCCCATTCCTAGACCCCATGCCTCATGGGGTAAGAAAAGATAGCTGCTTCTCTAGAGGGCTGTGGGGAAGGAGGAAGAGATGTTTTTATGGAATAAGCACGTTTCAGATAGGGCATGCAAGAGGAGAGGAGAAGGTTTAGAGAAGAGTTTGAGGATAAAGCGAGTTTCCTGATGATACACTGTACATTCCATAGAACGCACCAGCAGGGTTTTGGAGGGTGGAGACGAAGGGAAATTGGTCATATTAGAGCACGTGCCTGCTAGTTTGGTTGATGGTGGCTGACAGGCAGAGTTCCGGCTGCTGCTGATGACTGAGGTGAAGTGATTGTAAGCATGCTTTCTTAAAGATGCATCGTAAGCTGTTTTTTTCCCCATAAATGGAAGTGTTAGAGAAACACCTTTAGAAGCAAATGTTGAGAATATGTTAGTTCAACATGTTTATTTCTGCATTGGTTTGTATGAAACAGGTTTACACATACAGCTTTAAAAGGCAAATATAAGTATGCTTTCTTAGTAATTCATTATAAGCTGAAGGATTAGTATAATGATCTCATAGCGGAAGACATCCAGTTTAGTATGTCTCATATGGGAGCCACTGGACAATTGCTCTGTCTTGCAGTTTCCAGGGGCAGAGTGGGCAGGTGAGAGCCAAGGCCTTCTACAGACTCCTTCTTTAGGAGGTTGGGAGTAATAGGCTCCCGGTCAGCTGGTAGAGAGCTGGCATTATCTGGAGCAGGAGGTTAGGCATTGCCTTATTTCCTGGTGACACACTTAAGCATAGACTATTATTCACAAAGCCTCTTCTGTTGCAGGGAGCCTCTTCTGCTCATGTGTCAAGTGGTCATGGTGCTAAGGTTTAGTTGCTCTAGACATGTCTACGGTTTAGAACTCATGCACCAAAGATGAATATTCCGTGCTCCGGGACGAGCTGCTGTTCCTGGGCGGCCAGGCCAGCTCCGCCTATGCGCTCAGCCTCTTCTCGGCCTCGGGAGGGTGGGGGCGCGCGGGCCAGTTGCACCCCAAGGGCCGGGAGCTGGACCCTGCCGCGCCGCCCTAGGGCCAGCTGCTCCGGGAGGTGCGTGTGCTCAGGGTCCCCTTCGTCCCTCGCGCCCGGGTGGATGCGTGGCTGGTGCACAGCGTGGCTGCCAGGAGCGTGGACAAGGCCCACGGGCTGCTTGGCGCAGCCGCCGCCGTGTCCACCGTAGGAGCCGGCGCCAGTGTGGACCAGGCTGTGCGGGGGGGCGGCGGGGACCCCCGAGCGGCTCGGAGTGGTCCCTTGGACGCCGGAGAAGAGGAGAAGGCACCCGCGGAACCGATGGCTCAGTTGCCGGACGCTGGCGGATGTGCGAGCGAGGAGAACGAGGTACTAAGAGAAAAGCACGAAGCTGTGGATCATAGTTCCCAGCGTGAGGAAAATGAAGAAAGGGCGTCAGCCCAGAAGGAGAACTCACTTCAGCAGAATAATGATGATGAAAACAAAATAGCAGAGAAACCTGACTGGCAGAAAAGACCACTGAATCTAGAAATGAGAGACATCTGAATGGGACAGATACTTCCATCTCTCTGGAAGACTTATTCCAGTTGCTTTCATCACAGCCTGAAAATTCACTGGAGGGCATCTCTTTGGGAGATATTCCTCTTCCAGGCAGTATCAGTGATGGCATGAATTCTTCAGCACATTCTCATGTAAACTTCAGCCAGGCTATAAGTCAGGATGTGAATCTTCATGAGGCCATCTTGTATTGTCTCAACAATACATTTAGAAGAGATGCAATAGCAAGGACTTCACAGTCACAAGAACCATTTCTGCAGTTAAATTCTTATACCACCAATCCTGAGCAAACCCTTCCTGGAACTAATTTGACAGGATTTCTTTCACCGGTTGACAATCATATGAGGAATCTAACAAGCCAAGACCTACTGTATGACCTTTACGTAAATATATTTGATGAGATAAACAATGTCATTGGCCACAGAAGACAACTTTGATCCAATCGATGTTTCTCAGCTTTTTGATGAACCAGATTCTGATTCTGGCCTTTCTTTAGATTCAAGTCACAATAGTACCTCTGTCATCAAGTCTAATTCCTCTCACTCTGTGTGTGATGAAGGTGCTATAGGTTATTGTACTGACCATGAATCTGGTTCCCATCATGACTTAGAAGGTGCTGTAGGCGGCTACTACCCAGAACCCAGTAAGCTTTGTTGCTTGGATCAGAGTGATTCTGGTTTCCATGGGGATCTTACATTTCAACACATATTTCATAACCACACTTACCACTTACAGCCAGGTGCACCAGAATCTACTTCTGAACCTTTTTTGTGGCCTGGGAAGTCACAGAAGATAAGGAGTAGGTACCTTGAAGACACAAATAGAAACTTGAGCCGTGATGAACGGCGTGCTAAAGCTTCGCATATCCCTTTTTCTGTAGATGAAATTGTCGGCATGCCTGTTGATTCTTTCAATAGCATGTTAAGCAGGTATTATCTGACAGACCTACAAGTCTCACTTGCCCGTGATATCAGGCGAAGAGGGAAAAATAAAGTTGCTGTGCAGAACTGTTGTAAACGCAAATTGGACATAATTTTGAATCTAGAAGATGATGTACGTAACTTGCAAGCAAAGAAGCAAACTCTTAAGAGAGAGCGAGCACAATGTAACAGAGCTATTAACATAATGAAACAGAAACTGCATGACCTTTATCATGATATTTTTAGTAGATTAAGAGATGACCAAGGTAGGCCAGTCAATCCAAACCACTGTGCTCTTCAGTGTACCCATGATGGAGGTATCTTGATAGTACCCGAAGAACTGGAGGCCTCAGGCCACAAAAAGGAAACCCAAAAGGGAAAGAGAAAGTGAGAAGAAACTGAAGATGGACTCTATTATGTGAAGTAGTAATGTTCAGAAACTGATTATTTGGATCAGGATCAGAAACCATTGAAACTGTTACAAGAATTATATCTTTAAGTACTGCTACTTGAATAACTCAGTTAAGGCTCTGTTTGGAAGCTTACATGGACAAATATTTAGGACTTCAAGATCACACTTGTGGGAAATCTGGGGGAGCCACAACTTTTCATGAAATGCATTGTATACAAGATTCATAGTTATGTCCAAAGAATAGGTTAACATGAAAACCCAGTAAGACTTTCCATCTTGGCAGCCATCCTTTTTAAGAGTAAGTCGGTTACTTCAAAAAGAGCAAACACTGGGGATCAAATTATTTTAAGAGGTATTTCAGTTTTAAATGCAAAATAGCCTTATTTTCATTTAGTTCGTTAGCAGTATAGTGAGCTTTTCAAACACTATTTTAATCTTTATATTTAACTTATAAATTTTACTTTTTATGGAAATAAATTTTGTATTTGTATTAAAAATTAACTTTTCCTTTTTATACAGAAATCTCAACCAAATTTACCTTACTTTCCTTCCAAAATATCCACTTTCAGGAATATAGGTGAATAACAAATAGGGCAGCATAGCAAATTGCTCAGACTCAAGCCGAATTGAGGTCAACATAGTATGCCAAAATAAGGCAAATCCACCCCCCTACCCCAATACTTAACACACAGAATACTATGTGATACAGAATGCATTGAAAACCTACAGTCACTGGTAGTTTAAGCCACAGGGCTTCCTCATGTAACCAGAGACAGAATGGACTACTTGCATAAATATAACTCCGTGTGTGTGTATTAAATCCATAAAATCTCTGGCAGTAAAGCCAGCCTGAAGGGATGGCCTCATCATCTTAGAATACTGAGATCTCACCAGAACATTGTAAGCCATATAAACAAACAGTAGGGGAAGAGTCAGTAACAGTGAAAACATCTAAAAGATTTAAGTGTTTAAAACGGGCAAAAGCGATGAGGGGAAAAAAACAGGTGAATTTGAAAATAAACCAGGGTAAGGTAAATTCTAGAAATAATGGCATTTGAAATGAAAACCTCACTTAAGTTCACTGGAACAGTAAACAGGAGATTGTTGAGTTTTCTGAAGGCAGCAATGACCTCACCTAGATGACTGTCAAGTTTGGGGAACATCAAGATTTTAATGTGTACTATAATGGTTAATATATCCAAATTTTCAAAATGAAATTTCTCAGATGTTATTTCTGCCATAGGAGTTACAGTGTAGAGTAGCACATAAATATCTTGGGCTAGAGAAATGCAGTTTATATATACCGTTGGATTTTTATAATAAAGTTTTTTTCCCAAAAAAAAAAAAAAGAAAATTCCATCTGTTAGTAAAATAATTGAATACTCTCAGTGTCTTTAAACAATACCCGCTAGTTAGAAAACTTCTATGTTGATTTTTATTTATTATTATTTCGTATCTGATAAAACACCACATAATACGAAGATATAAAATGAAAATAGCTGGGTGTGATGGCATGCATCTGTAGTCCTAACTACTTGGGAGGCTGAGGTTTGAGGATTGCTTGAGTCCAGGAGTTCTAGGCTGTTGTGTGCTATGCCGATTGGGTGTCTGCACTAAGTTTGGCATCAATACGGTGACCTTCCGGGAGTGAGGCACCACCAGGTTACCTAAGGAGGGGTGAACCAGCCCAGAAACTGAGCGGATCAAAACTCCAGTGCTGATCAATACTGGGATTGCGCCTGTGAATAGTCTCTGCACTCCAGCCTGGGCAACATACAGAGACCCTGTCTCTTAAGATAAATATATAAGTAAATAAAAAGAAAGATCATTTCACAATTCTAAGCTTATGTGAATGCATATATCGTTTTTTTCCTATGCAAATTAATAGTCTTATATTTAGACTTCCATGTCAGGCTAGGATCATGAAAACTCAGTAATAAATCACCTCTGTGATGAAAGGGGAAGAAGCAGGAGGAAAAAAAGAGTAAATGCTCATTTCTCTCTTGTTTATTATTTTTCAGTTCAAACAGGTTAGAGAGGCCGGGAAGCCAACCAGACCTAGTTGATATGTCATATATCACATTCCAGTTCATGTGCATATTTTTGTCTGGTTCTGTGCAGAGAAGGGAAGACAACAGAGAAAGGAAGAAAACAGCTGGCCTTTCTTCTCCAGTCCCCATTTCTGAGCTGGCCTTAGGGTTGAGGATAAGAGTGAGAATCAGTAGCACCTCCTTTAGGAGTGAACACCGAAAGACCAAAACAGAACTTTTCTTTTTCAGTCACTCCAGAATTAATGCACATAAATCCCTCCCTCCCCAAAAGCATTAAGAAGATTAAGTACTTGGGCTTTTCATTAGTTGCTTTCTTCTGTTTGGAATCAGTGTGAACAAGTATAGTGTAAACAAGAAGCTGTCTTTGGACAAAATTCATTTTCCTTTATTTTAGACAAAATTCATTTTGTTTTATTTTAAACAAAACATTTTGGCTAGTCTATTTTATAATGTACAAAGTATAAAAGTGATTCTTTTTGGTGTACTGATCTATAGATTTTGACAAATGTAAAGAGTTGTAACAACTACCACGATCAAGATACTGAACCATTCCATCACCCCATCAGCCCCCAAAATTCTGTCATGCTGACCCTTTATTCAGTCTTTTAAAGTAAATTATATTTTTATTTATTCTTAGGCAATTGATCTATATCAATTGGGTGAAACTGAAGAAAAAATTAACATTTTTAGAAAGATTAACCCCTCTCTATAACATGAGTATAAGAAGTTCTTTTCACTATGGGCCCACGATAATGGATTTCCATAGTGTAGTGCTTCTCATGTTTGCCTCACAGTATGGGCTCCCCATCAAGTCTATCAGCCCCCTCCAGTGTGATCACAGATTGCTTTCTGGGTCTAGCAGGATTAGGGTTGCTCTTTGATTTAAGTCGTTGCTTACATCCATAGGACTTCAATTCTCTTTATGTTTCTTCCACTCTTCCTCATAAAGTGGTTATTGATTTCTTCACTATGTTTACTGCTCTTTAAGTGTGCTAAAGCAACTCTTAAAACATGGTGCCCAGAATTAGATGCAATGCTCCAGATGTTGATATCGTACATGATGGGCCTAACAAGCACACACTTTCCCCTCCTGGATTCTAAAACGGCAGTAGCATTTTTATTTTCATAGCCACAATTCGGTGTTTACTGACTGTGAGTATTCTGGTCAATTAAATTAAAAACATTTAACACATGGCTGTGAATTCATTTAGTCCTTATCCTGTACGTGTAGCACTGGGATTTTTGCACCCAAGTAACGGCTTTTATGTTTACCCTCACAATGTTTTCTGTGTAAAAATTAGCCATGGGTTCAGTCTGTTAAGGTGGGTCTAGATGCTGTTTCTGTGACATCATGCATTAGACATCCTTGCTTATTTGCCATCAAGGATAGCAGGCAGCCAGGATTGCTTGCTCACTGCCTTGTTAGTCTCACATCTCTCTTTAATCTTGATGCTGGCTCTTTTTTGCCCATTTTCTCGTTGCTCATATCTCTTCAAAAGTGAAAGACACTACAGCCAGAGTCAATAGAAAGAGAAAGGGGACAGACCCAATAAGTGCTGCTGGACCTGCAACTCCTACTTGGGGGCTTATGAGGACACTGAAAACTGGGTCTTCAGCCTGGCCAACATGGCAAAAACCCATCTTTACTAAAAATCCAAAAATTAGCTGGGCGTGATGGTGCGCACCTGTAATCCCAGCTACTCGGGAGGCTGAAGCATGAGAATCGCTTGGACCTGGGAGGCAGAGGTTGCAGTGGTGCGAGATAGAAACAAACAAAAAGAGAAAACGTGGCCTTTTCTGGAAAAACAAATGGAGGGGCTAGTAAAAAAAAAAAAAGAAAAAAGAAAAAAAAAAGGTTCATGATTGGGATTATTACCTTATGATGATATATTGGGCAAGCCTTGGAAAGAGCATGGTTTGGACTAAAGAATAGAAGGAACCCTCTATTAGTAACATTTCATCGGCACATACTTAGTGAGTTGCATTTAAAGGGGAAGGATAGATTGGATTGACTTATAAGGATTCTGGATGCCACTCTTACATGGGCATCAGTAAGAATGCAGAGAATGGCTGGGCACTGTGGTTCATGCCTGTAATCCCAGCACTTTGGGAGGCCGAGGTGGGTGGGTCACCTGAGGTCAGGAGTTTGAGACCAGCCTAGCCAACATGGTGAAAACCCACCTCTACTAAAAATTACAGAAAATTAGCTGGGTGTGGTGGCACGTGCCTGTAGTTCCAGCTACTCGGGAGGAGAATCACTTGAACCCTGGAGGCGGAGGTTGCAGTGAGCAGAGATCACGCCATTGCACTCCAGCCTGGGTGACAAGAGTGAAACTCCATCTCGGGGGGCGGGGTGGTGGGGAAGAATGCAGAGAATAATGTTTTGTACAACTTTTTTTTACAAGTCTTTTAGGTCACACGTGTTCAAGTTTCTATAGTATATATATGTGGACATGAACTTCTGGATGATGTGGTACAAACATCTTCAAGTTTATTGGACATTGACAAATTTCAAAGTGGTTGTAACAATTTATATCTCCCCAGCATTTATTCTCACAGTATATTTCACATTCTTGCACACTCTTGGTATTGCCAGACTTTAAAAATTTTGCCAATCTTATGGGTATAAAGTGGTAGGTTATTTTTATTTTAAGTCTTTACACTTTGTAAATACCAGCTTAATTGAGATATAATTTACATACCATACCACCCACCCTTTTTTTTTTTTTTTTTTTCTGAGATGGAGTCTCGCTCTGTTGCCCAGGCTGGAGTGCAGTGGCATGATCTCGGCTCACTGCAAGCTCCGCCTTCTGGGTTCACGCCATTCTCCTGCCTCAGCCTCCTGACTAGCTGGGACTACAGGTGCCCACCACCATGCCCGGCTAATATTTTGTATTTTTTTTAGTAGAGACGGGGTTTCACCGTGTTAGCCAGGATGGTCTTGATCTCTTGATCTTGTGATTCACCCGCCTCAGCCTCCCAAAGTACAGGGATTACATGTGTGAGCCACTGCGCCCGGCCACCACCCACCCTTTTAAAAGTATATAATTTGGTGGTTTTAGTCATAGTCTCTTTTTGTAAATGTGTCTTTTTTTCATATAAAAGTTTCAGGAAGTAATGTTGTTAAGTTAATCGATTTTTTCTCTTATGATTTATACTTTTTGTATCTTATATAAGATTTCCTTCCTTATCACATTTTTTTTAAAAGAGACGGGGTCTTACTCTGTTGCCCAGGCTGGAGTGCAGTGATGCAATCATGGCTCACTATAGGCTCGACACCCAGGCTCAAGAGATCCTCCCACCTCAGCCTCCTAAGTAGCTGGGACTACAGGTGTGTGCCACATGGCTGGCTAATTTTTAATTTTTTGTAGAGACAGGGTCTCACTATATTGCCCATGCTAGTCTTGAACTCTTGGGCTTAAGCAATCTTCCCACCTTGGCCTACCAAAATGTTGGGATTACAGACATGAGCCACCATGCCTGGCCCCTTATCACAATTTTAAAAAGTTACTCTCTTACATTTTCTTCTGAAATTTTTCAAAGTTTGTTTTTCACATTTAGGCTTTTAATTCTCCTAAAATTGACTTTTATCTATGGGGTGAATTTAAGGATCTTAATAATCTCTTTCCTTTCTATAGACTCCAAACCATTTTTAAAATAGTTTATTCTTTCCCACTGATTTATAATGTTAATTCAGTGTACATCAGATTTCTATATTTACTTTCTAATATGTTTCACCTATGTTTTTTGTTTTTACTATGTTAAGATCACAATGTCTTAATCATTACACTTTACAGTGATATTCCTTAGAGTAAGGACATCCCCTGTCTTTTTCATTAAAAGTGGTTTTGTGGCCCTTTGCTCTTCCAAATGAAATTTAACTTTGGCCTGTCAAGTTCAAAAACCTTAATGAAATCTGAAATGGAATATTAGTAGATTTACAGATTAATCTGGAGAGAATTGACATCTTTATTATATTCCCAGTCATGAACATGGTCTATGTAATTAAGCTTCCTTAATTTTTGTCTCCACTTACAGCATAGGACCAATAGGAGAATGTCAAATATGACCCCTAATCAATCAAGTTAAATGTCAGGAGAATGTCAAATATGACCACTAACCAATCAAGAATGTCAAATATGACCGCTAACCAAGTGCTCTGTGTAGGCACTTAACTGAAGAAAAATCATAAGATGCATAAATCTAGAAAAGGATACTTTATTTCTTGTAAAGGGTTACAGCTAGCAATGTGGCCATTCTGACAGGCTGGGAAGTATAGTCTCAGGCAAAGACCAGAGACAGGCACTTTGAAGAAGGGGTTGGGTAGGCTTCTAGTTAGTCTGCCTCCAGCTTCCCCAGGCCAACAACAGGATATACCCAAGCCTCTCATTTTTCCACTATAAAGCTATTCCATCTCTCTGCCTGTCTTTGCAGCTCTGCCAAACACAAGCGATTGTGGCTGGCTTTCTTGCTAGAGCAAGCTCTGAATGAATCACCTTTCCTTATTCTCATTTGGATGGTCTCCATTTATTTCTTCCACACAAGAAAGAGAGAAGCACAACAGAGGAACACTGCTGAGATCTGTAGGATAATGTCTTCTCATGCTAACTCCCTCATGGACTAGATCCTGACTGGTGAAGATCCAAGACAGGAGATGTCAACATTCTTGAGGAATAGAGGATGTGTACAGCTTGGTTCTAGAAGTTCAGAAGAATTTATAACCAGTAAAGACATGAAAGAAGGGGTGGGTGAATGAGAAGATAGTTCTCTCTTTTATTTGTTTTTCCCTCAGGAGATATGTGAAAGTTGAGGGGGAAAAGGCCCTAGGATTATAGATGGAACTAATAATACTGGACTAGCCTAGACAAGGAGGTGAATTGTTGTTATAGGGTTGAACTTTGCATCCTTTCAGACTTGTGTTGATTTTAACATCCCTCTGGAAATCCCTCTGGCACATTGTAAGGGCCTAATATATGTTTGCCAAATCTGAATCTGAGGCTACCTGGCCAAGGCAATGTGGGAGATGACTTGAGGTAGCATCAGCCACTTTGGGGTTTCAGAACGTGAAAATCAGGCCATTTATCTTTTAGTTCCTCTTCTATTTTCGTCTCTGAATAATTATTCATTCATTTTAAAAATAATGTATTTAGTATCCCCTGTATGCTAGTCTCATTAGCCACCTAGAGACCAACTTTAAGTTCTTCCAATGCTGCCTAACAATTCCAGTTGATCGCGTTTTCTCTTTTCAAGCAAAACTAAATTCTGAGCTAAACTAGATGTCAACCTAAAATGTGAATGGCATTTATCCTTTCTATTACAAACAGTGTAATTATACACTTTTAGGTATTTTAAAATGTACAATTAAATCATTATTGACTACATAGTTATTTTTGTGATCATAATAAAAATTATATACAAATATAAATAAAATCCATACATTTGAGTCATGAAAAATTATTAATAAATATTTGTTATATAATTCTCTTTTTTAAAAAAGGTGAACAGTTAATTGAATTATCTCTTCTAATGTGTGTTTGCAATTTTTAAAGGGTGGCATTAGTACAGGTAAATCTCTGGCTTATTCCTGGAACATATTTTGAGCTAAATAGATTTTTTTAAAAAGTACCTTACCTCTATGCATCTGCTGGAACATAAAAGTATGGCACCAGTCATCCAATATCACTTTACTTTTTGGGAAATCCCCACTGAATGGACCTCTGTTTAGGCGCTTAACAAAACAAAAATCAGGCCGGCATGGTGGTTCATGCCTGTAATCCCAGCACTTTGGGAGGCCGATGCGGACAGATCGCCTGAGGTCAGGAGTTCGAGACCAGCCTGGCCAATATGGTGAAACTCCGTCTCTACTAAAAATACAAAAATTAGCCAGGCATGGTAGCAGGCACCTGTAATCCCAACTACTCAGCAGGCTGAGGCAGGAGAATCACTTTAACCGGAGGTTACGGTGAGCCAAGATGGTGCCATTGCATTGCAGCCTGGGCAACAAGAGCGAGACTTCATCTCAAAAAAACCAAAACCAAAACAAAAACAACAAAAAAAGAAAAATCATAAGATCTATAAATCTAGAAAGGGAGACTTTATTTCTTGTAAAGGGTTACAGCTAGCAATGTGGCCATTCTGACAAGCTGGGAAGCATAGTCCCAGGCAAAGACCAGAGACAGGCACTTTGAAGGAGGGGTTGGGTAGGACCTTTATGATGAACAGATTGGCTAAACATACATATTCAACAGGTTATGGCAGGAGCTATGAATATTTATGAAGGTGATCCTGATGCTTGCATATTGAACAAATTTGCATGTTACATATGATCCGTGTTTACTTTGGGGTGGAGAGTTAACATTTACATGTATTACAAGTAGGCTCCATATGTCAAAAGATCTCTTTAGGACACAAAGGCATCCGAATACACAGCATCTGTAAACTGACCAGAGCTAGTCCATGGTTGTTGGGTCTTCTGATCTGGAGATATTTACTGCAATCAGTCTCTTGACCATATAACAGCTGTAGTTATGGCTTGTGGAACAAGGGTTCAGTTAGTCAGCATCTGGTGGTGGATGAGCTGCGATTGTTTCAATAATGCTTGTCTTGAGGCCAGTGCTTGTTCAGCTGTTTGTTTAAAGAAAAACCTTGCGGCAGTTACAACATAGTTTATTTTTTAAGTGTAAGGCACTGCCTTAGGCTCTGTTTATAATCTGGAATCTTATTGCTAGAAAGAGTCCATGCAGTCAGTCTTATGATCTCCATTTTCGTATCCATGGTGGTCCAACTATTTTGTAACTTTTTAATAAAAGTTTAAAAACTCTTCTGAGAGTTGAAGCTACTCCTTATAAAGATGAGGAATTATTTTTATAAATTTTATTTTTTCTGTCACCACAGAATCAAAATGCCTTTGCACATTATAGTAGGAAAGAGGGATTGTAATTTCAAAAGTATTAAAAATTCATAAGACAACATTATTGAGATTTAACTTAAAACAGGAATATTTCTATCTCTTTATTGCCTGTTTTTCTTTTGGGAACAAGAAAACATTAGCAAAATCTGAGTGCAGTGAGAGTTTAGTCCTCGTGTCTAAACTGCAAAAGGGAGGGGGTATAATGAGGGTGTCTGACCTCCTGCCCCATCATGGCTGGGAACTCCATTTTTAAGGTTTCTCTGGGGTCTCCTTGGCCAAGAGGGGGTCCATTCAGTTGGGTGGGGGGCTTAGAATTTTGTTTTTGGTTTATAGGGAGAAACCTGGAAAGCGAGTCTCCATGGGCATAATACGTACTGAATCCCCGCACAAGAAATGCAGAGTTCAGGGGCTTATGGCTTAGAGTTGGGTATGTGATTGAGTGGAGGTGATACAGGGCAAGCGAGCCCCAAACTGGAGCTTAGACAGTGAGGGTTCTTGGCTTTTCCCAGGAAAGAATTCAAGCGCAAGCCAGAGCTAGGAGAAAACAGCTTTATTGAACAGGCAGTGTTACAGCTCCGTGACTGTTCCTGCAGAGCAGGGTCACCCCACAGGCAGAGTAGCAGCTCAGGGCAGTTTTGCAGTCATATTTATACCCACTTTTAATTGCATGCAGATTAAGGGACGTTTTATGCAGGGAAGGGATAGTAACTTTTGGATCACTGGGCGCCATGGAAAGGGAGATAACTGCCAGGTGTTGCTGTGGTAACAGCAAACAAATATGGCACACTGGTGGGAGGGTCTGATTGAAAGCTATATTCACCCTTCCCTGTTTTAGCTAGTCCTCAATCTGGTCCAGTGTCTGAGCCCCACCTCTCCAGTCCAGTCCCTCCTGCTACCTCAGAGATGAGGCTTAGAAAGGGACACTTAGATGAAGAGAGGCTTAATAGAACGGGCTTTGAAAGCAGAAATTCAGGACACAACAATCTGAACAGGGAGGTCAAAGTGGGATGTGAAAGTGCCATGAAAGAAACATGAAGTGTTAATTTTAGTTCACTGAGAACAGTGAAAGGTGTTGAAAAGCCATTACCCTTAAAACAATAATTTTCTTTTTCCTTTGTTTTTTTTAAGATCAATGGCATTTTTCCAGAAAAAGAAGCAAATTCTAGTGTATTTTAGTATGTCCAGCTAAGAGCATGTTCAATATATGTTGATTTAATCAATCTATCAAAGTTCATTAAGATTCCCTCCTGCATTAAATAACATGCAGGTTGAAACTCTCACTGCACTCAGATTTTGCTAATGTTTTCTTGTTCCCAAAAGAAAAATAGGCAATAAAGAGATAGAAATATTCCTGTTTTAAGTTAAATCTCAATAATGTTGTCTTATGAATTTTTAATACTTTTGAAATTACAATCCCTCTTTCCTACTATAATGTGCAAAGGCATTTTGATTCTGTGGTGACAGAAAAAATAAAATTTATAAAAATAATTCCTCATCTTTATAAGGAGTAGCTTCAACTCTCAGAAGAGTTTTTAAACTTTTCTTAAAAAGTTACAAAATAGTTGGACATACTTCAAAACAGACCCAAACATTTGTAAGCACATTTATAATTTTCTCATGAAAGTCTACACATCATCTAAAGATATGCTTTTTAAGTGTAATGTACCATTTTCTTCTTTTTTAAAAAAATTTCAATAGCTTTAGGGGTACAAGTGGTTTTTGGTTACGTGGATGAATTGTATAGTGGTGAAGTCTGGGATTTTAGTGTGCCCATCCCTCAACTAGTGTACGTCGTACCCAGTATGTAGTTTTTTTTCCGTTACCCGCCTCCCACCATTCCCCATTGTGAGTCTCCAAAGCCCATTATACTATTCTGTATGCCTTTGCATCCTCATAGCTTAGCTCCCACTTCTAAGTGAGAACATATGGTATTCGGTTTTCCATTCCTGAGTTACTTCACTTAGAATAATGACTTCCATTTCCATCCAAGTTACTGCAAAGACTTTTTTGTTTTTTCGGCTGAGTAGTAGTCCATGGTGTATATATACTACATTTTCTTTACCCACTCATTAGATGATGTGCACTTAGGTTGGCTCCATATCTTTGCAATTGTGACTTGTAGACTGGTACTGCAATAAACATATGTGTACAGGTGTCTTTTTAATGTAGTGACTTCTTTTCCTTTGGGTAGAGGCCAGCGATATGGTTTGGCTCTGTGCCCTCACCCAAATCTCATCTCAAATTATAATCTCCATATGTCTAGCAAGGGAGGCAATTGAATCATGAGGGCCATTTCCCCTATGCTATTCTCATGTTACTGAGTGAGTTCCCACAAGATCTGATTGTTTTAAGTGTTTGGCAGATCCTCCTTCGTTCTTCTCTCACCTGCCGCCATGTAAGATGTGCCTGCTTCCCCTCTGCCATGATTGTAAGTTTCATGAGGTCCCCCATCCATGTGGAACTTGAGTCAATTAAGCCTCTTTCCTTTACAAATTACCCAGTCTTCGGTAGTATCTTTATAGCAGTGTGAAAACGGACAAATCCAGCCAGCCTAGACAACATAATGAGAGGGAAGAAGGGAAGCCTAGGCAGGTAAGAAAAGCCAGGCAGGTGAGGCAGGCAAGGCAGGCAATGCAAGCCTCTAGGCAGGCCAGGCAGCCCATGCAGGCAAGAGGCCAAGCAGGGTAGGTAGGCAAGGAAGGCAGAAAGGAAAACATATATGGTTTCATTTACCTTCTTGAACATATGGAGTCTATTTAGGATGGTTGTTATAATATCCTTGCTTGCTTCTTCCATTATCTCTGTCATTTCTGTGTTTCTATTTCTGATTTTTATTTTGGTTATGGGTCATATTTCTGGTTTCTTTGTATGCCTAATACATTTTAAATTTGTGCTTGACTTTTGAGTATTAGTTATTCTAGGGCTATTTTAGACCCTCTTTCTTTATTTTCTTTTCTGCCTTCCTTGCCTGCCTGGCCTGCTTAACCTGCCTGGTCTGCCTAACCTGCCTGGCCTACTTAACCTACCTGTTCTTCCTGGCCTGCCTGGCCTGCTTAACCTGCCTGGCCTTGGCCTGCTTGGCTTTTCTTACCTTCCTAGGCTGCCCTCCCTCCCTCTCACTGTGTTGCCCAGAGCCTGGCCTCAAGCTCCTGGGGTCATGCAATCCTCTCACCTTGAGCCTCCCAAGTAGCTGCGCCTATGGGCATGCACCACCATGTTCAGCCTAGTCCCACTTTTAAGGTAACATCTTTCTGAGGTTTCTACTGAATGCCTGTGTATTCAAGAAGACCCCCTGCAACCCCCCATTCCAGCTGGAGGAAATGAAATAATTCCTGGCACTGTATAAGCTTTGGAAATTGTTCATCTTGCATCTCCCTTGTAATTGTTTTTTTCCCTTGGTAGTTGTTGCTCCCTGACCTTGTGATATTTCCTCTTATGTGTGTACAGATTGGAATTCAGCCAAAGACCGAAGTAGATCTCTATTCTATGTTTGAATAACATTTACTTGGTAGGCTGGAGCACAAATTAGTGGTTAGTGTGCTAATTTACTAAGCAAGAACCTTTTGACATCCACTATGTGTGTGGTGCTTTATTAGGCTGCCTGACACTCAAAGAAATTGGCCAGATATACCATGTAACATATGGAAGAATTGGTTTTGTTTTTAATAACCACCATCACCTCCCCTGGGGAAGTGTCTTTTGATGTTCTCCAATACCTGTGTTATGTTTAATTACAGGAGGAGAAATACAAAACAACAACAACAAAAAAACAAAACAACCTCCCCCAAAAACAGGCAGGTCATAAAGGATGGATTGAAAATAACCTGGTGACAATTCTCCCATGAGAATTTCTGTGACTCTCTTCCTACCTCTTTTCCTTTGGAGAAGTTTACCCATTTCTATACAGAACTAAAAGGAGTGTGATTGAATTACACCACTCTTTGATTCAGCTGGCAGTGGCAGCGTAGTCTAGTAACTGGCAAGGGCTCTCAAGTTGTGCTACTCGAAACACATGATCCCTATATGCTCCCATTAATAAATTCTGGGAAAATCAAACATTTTTATGTCTTAGCATTGATTCTGAAACCATCTGTGGTGCATTATTTACAAGTCTTTATTTTCAATTAATCGTTTTTTGCCTTTTTTTTTTAATTGGAAGAACCTTTTAATGACTTGAAATCCAGTTTGAAAGTCACCTCTCTAGTCATTGTTACACGTGGTAAGGGAGTGAGAAAGGCTCTGGATTCAAATGCCAGGTTGGAGTCTCAGCTCCACCACTTGTGTTCATTATTTGGCCTCTATGAACCTCGGTCTGCTTCTTTAAAAGGGGTAATAACGGTGCTGTATTATAACATTTTTATGAGTACGGAATGAGATAATCCATGTAGGGCATTTATTATTATTATTATTTTGAGACAGGGTCTGGCGCTGTTGCCTAGGCTGGGGTGCAGTGGCATGATCACAGCTCACTGCAGCCTCGACTTCCCAGACTCAGGCAAACCTCTCATCTTAGTCTCCTGAGTAGCTGGGACTACAGGCAACTGCCACCATGCTTGGTGAATTTTTGTATTTTTTGTAGAGATGGGATTTCACCATGCTGGCCAGGCTGATCTCGAACTCCTGGCCTTGTGATCTGCCCGCCTCACCCTCCCAAAGTGCTGGGCTTACAGGCGTGAGCCACCGTGTCCGGCCGAGGCAAGGTCTTTAGTGTGCTACACTTGCCTGTGTGAGACTCCTGGTACTCCCTTGCAGTAATGAGTAGATTCACCTGCAGGTAAAACAAAACCAAATCATCAAACTTGATGTAGTAGATTTGTACTGAGTCAATGAAGCTAAGCTGGAATGATGTTTCCCTGAATTCCCTTCCCTGCAGAGTTCCCCGCATAGTTAGTGTGGTCCAGAAGGGACACTGATGTACGAGATTTGGAAGGCGGAAGAGAAGCAGCAGCATGTTGCTTTTATGCTCAGAAGGTGGGTGCAGGGCCCGGGACCTCTTCTGCTCACGTGTGTGATTGCATGTCTGTTGTCCGCCCTGGGGACATGGGCGGCAGCCGGCCTCACAGCTGCTCCAGCTCCTGTGCCCAGGGAGTGTGTTTACCTTTGTGAGGATGAGTGCCAGCAGGTCACTTTCCTTGCTGAAGTTGGGGGCACTGAGAGACTGAGGTGAGATTCGGCCTGGCCATGTATGTTCCACCTTGTCCTTGTAGTTGTCTTGAGAAGAGCGTTGTGCGTGCACGTGTGTCTTATCAGGCATCGGTAGGAATTTAAAACATAGAGATGCTCATAGGCCAAGCAAATATTGCTCAGTTCCATTAAATAATCCCTGGAGCAATTTCTGGTCCTATCATGAGGGTCAATGAATAGAACTTTGGAGTTTTTGTTTCTTCTTTTCCTTTATTGTCCTCTCTTTACTTTTCCAAGTTGCCTCCCACCCCCACTTTTGCCCCAGGTCTATATTTTAATCAATTAGTCAAAATTTTCATTGAGTGCCTACTGTATCCATACTGTATATGTGGGAATGTATCAGGCATTGTGCTGGGTACTATGGATACAGTAGAGAACAAAATGGAAATAGCTTAATGTTGGTCCTCTTGGAGATAGGTGTGAAACAAACAAGTCAACACAGGGATATGTAATTATAATTTCCAAAAGAACTATGGAGGAAAAGTTACCTACAAACGTATCTAAGGTACCTTCTTGACACTCAAGGTTCCTTGGTACTATAGCCTGAATGTTTATATTCCCTCCAAATTCATAGGTTGAGACCAAAACCAGTGTGACAGTATTTGGAGGTGGGGCCATTGGGTAATGATCGGGTCATGGTGGCGGAGCCCTCATAAATGGGATCAGTGGCCTTATACAAGGGACCCTAGAGAGCTCTCTTGCCCTTCTGCCATGTGAGGACACAGTGAGAAGATGCTATGACCAGGAAGCAGCATCTTAACTGACATTGAATCTGCCTTAATCATGGACTTTCCAACCTCTAGAACTGTGAGAAATAAATTTCTGTTTTCTGGTAAGCCACCCAGGCTATGGTACTCTGTTATAGTAGCTGGAACAGCCTAAGATAACTGGTCTTATACAATATGTAGGAAAGGAGAATTTATAAGAATGGCTACCAGGAAAGGTATCTGCACATCAACATTTTTCAGTGTTTAGCAGCCCACAAGGTTGCAGTCTATATGGTACAAGCAAAACCCTGGAACCTTATACTCCCCAGCACAATTATCTTGGAAACTTCTAGTCAAACTGAACTATATGAATCGTATATTTATTTTTGTTTGACAATTCAGATAATGTCTTCATATCTTTTCCTCCATTAGCGTTACGTGATCATGTGAGCAGCCCATTTCTCATAGGGCTAATTTATAGGTCTTGATTTATGTTATGCTAGATAACAAGTTTTAATTATAAATAGTAAGACAAAAAGCAGGTCTTTAATTTTGACCTGTCACATGACTTAGGTCACCATCCTCAGCTTTGTGATAATCTACCATGCCCATCACCTTGTAAGGCATCATAAGAAATTCATTCCCAACCTTGGTGCTCTTCATTTTCTCATTTTGTCCAAGCTTCTCAAGTTGTATTTTTTGTTTTGTAAATAATTTTCATCAATATATTTTCTTAAAAAATATACGGCCATTAAAAAAAGACAAAGCAACACTCTAAACACAGCAATTATTTTTCTATCTTCAAATTAATTTCCAGTCGTTTTCACACAGGTACATATTTCTTACGTAAATTAAGTAATTCGCAGTGTAGCTGAAGAAACTTATACAGGGAGAAGTTACTGCTGCTGTGCAGTAGATGGCGCCGGACACCAGGTTACCAATCAGCCTGTATTTAAATTAAACGTCTTTAAAATTGCTGAATAAATTTCATAAGTTTGATAGCATCTTTCTCATTTTATTTCAGGAACATCAAATTGGCTTAGATTACATTTTTTTGTCCAATTATCATATAGTCCAAAGTTTTACATTTTAAAATATCGTGAAAAAGTGCTATTTATTTTGGGGAGCATTTTTAACGGTTTTTTGTTTGTTTGTTTGTTTGTCTGTTTTTTTGTTTTGAGACGGAGTCTCGCTCTGTCGCCCAGGCTGGAGTGCAGTGGCGCGATCTCGGCTCACTGCAAGCTCCGCCTCCCGGGTTCACGCCATTCTCCTGCCTCAGCCTCTTGAGTAGCTGGGACTACAGGCTCCCGCCACCACTCCCGGCTAATTTTTTTTTTTTGTATTTTTAGTAGAGACGAGGTTTCACCATGTTAGCCAGGATGGTCTTGATCTCCTGACCTCGTGATCTGCCCACCTCGGCCTCCCAAAGTACTGGGATTACAGGCGTGAGTCACTGCGCCCGGCCAAGGTTTTTTATTATACTTGTGGAAATTCTATAAATGAAAGTATCCTTAGAGGTAATTATTTTATGTGCTAAAAATTATGCATTTATAGAGTTTAAAATGCTTTTTGAATTATAGCAGTAAAAAATTGCCTGTTAGGCTGGGCACAGTGGGTCATGCCTGTAATCCTAGCACTTCAGGAAGCTGAGGTGGGAGGATCGCCTGAACATAGGAGGCTGCAGTGAGCTATGGTTGTGCCACTGCAATCTAGCTTGGGCCACAGAAAAATACCCCATCTGAAAAAAAAAAGCCTGTAATCTGTGTGTTGGTGAGGCTGATTTTACTAGCTCTTAAAAAAATTTTTGTCTTTTAACACTATTCATCTTTTAATACTATTCTCAGGGAGTATGGTGTGTAATGTAGGTGTTATAGGCAGATGAAATAAGGTGCTGACTTACTTTGTAGGTGATGGATAGTTTCTTTTTGTAGCAACAACTCAGAATGGGGAGTTTTTAGGTGAATGCCAGCCTTTGGCAATTGAATAGAACCAATCCAGTAATTATTTCAAGTTAACATTTTAGCACATCAGTGTAAATAATGCTGGATTATCAACATGTTCCTGTTTCTTACATAATAGAACAGTGTTTCTGTTCGGTATGAATGTCCTTAGAAAGTGATATTTTGCACATCTTTAAAAATACGTGGCTTTATGCGTGAGCATAGTTCTTAACTTTATACACACAATATACATATTTCTATTTTGGGTAAAGTTAAAATAACCAAAATAATTAATTATTCTGGCCTTTTTATGTGGCCATTTGTCTCTTTTACATCTTTTAAAATATTTGCTTTACAAGTAGCTGGTCTTTGCTTATGTTTAGATAAGTACCTATGTTATTGCCCTGTTCATTTAGTAATCTAAAATTCTAAGCCAGGGGAGCCATCACCAGGTGATATGGTTTGGCTCTGTGTCCCCACCCAAATCTCATCTTGAATTATAATCCCCACATGTCAAAGGAGTGGCCTGGTGGGAGATGATTGAAAAATGGGTGTAGATTTCTCCCTTGCTGTTCTCATGATAGTGAGTGAATTCTCACAAGAGTTGATGGTGCTTCCCCCTTTGTGTACACACTCTTTCTCCCACTGCCCTGTAAGGTGTGCCTTACCTCCCATTCCATCATCATTGTAAGTTTCCTGAGGCCTCCCCAGCCATATGGAACTGTGAGTCAACTAAACCTTCTTTTTATGAATTACGCAGTCTCAGGTAGCTTTTTTTATAGTAGTGTAAAAATGGACTAATATACCGGGGGTCTTGTAGTCAGTTGTTTCTTAGTAGATACTCTCATTTATATCATGTGGGGATTCACTTCAGTACATAATTAAATTTTCAAGAAAACTGAAGCTTTTTTCTTAGCCAAATATATAAACTTAAAAAAATTTCTATTACTTGGAAATTTCTTAGACATCTTCTTCCAAATTGCACTAAACATTTAATGATCTCTTTCTTAATGAGATGTTTTACTTTATAGTGCTAGTCATTATTTTATTTTTTGCTGCTTGCTTCTAAATGGAATATTCCTATAGAGTGGCTGTAATTCATCATTTCCTGCATTTTATCGTTTAGATAACCTAAATACAAAAAAATTATCAACCAGTGTAGCATGGATATAGGTATCAGAATGGATGCTAGCTGAAAACACCTGCCTGATCATACCAGCATCTCCTAGTTAAATATTGGCACCTCCATTTACTTCCTCTAGTCTGACCCTCTGTCCAACAAATGGCTTTCTGATGACTAATTTGGATACCAGGTACTTTGATTGGTGGAAGAATATGCTCTGGAGATGGAATATAAATATTCTGGTTACCACTGTAAAGGTGCATCCCCCTTCACTGTAAATAAATGAGTTGGCATCCAATCCATTGGTGACATGAGAGTTTAGTAGCTGATCTGAAAAGCTGAGGATCAGCTACATTATGGCCAACCCTCCAAGCTGGGAGGCTCTTCCAGAGAAACCAGCCCGCCCTTCTTTTCTTGTCTTGACCTGCTGTATCTTTCACATCTCTCCCTTTCACTCCAGTGCTATCATCAGCAGAGAGTGAGAACATCTAAATGATGTTTTAATGTGGTCTCAACATTGACCACAAAAAAAAAAAAAAAAGCCATTTGGGCTTTTTTGGATAAGAGCCCAAGTTTTAAATCATTAAACTTCTCCATATCAAAGTGAAGAAGTTTAATGATTTAGTCTCAGACTAGCATGATTGCTGATAGTATGAACTCTGCAATTAAACTTTGTGAATTCAAATCCTAGCTTTTTCACTTACTAGACCTATGAGCCTGTTTTCTTCCCTGTAAAATGGGGATGACAAAAGTTCTTAATACATAGCCTTTTAGGAGCAATAAATGCATTCAAGATTCCTAAATAGAACTTAGCATATAGTCATTACTCAATGAAGCTTCACCATAATTACCTTTTCTGAACTTGGTTGGGGTTTTAGCACTGCTCAAGTGCTCATTATTCCTTGTGGTAGTTATTTTAAAATTTTCACACTTTGCTCAAGCTTTTCTCTCTCCAATTCCATCCCTTTTTCCTGATTACCATGCCTCTTTCTTCACAGATAAGATATAGACAATTGAGTGTAATCTTTCCCACCATCTCATCATCTATAGATTTTTTTTTGCCACATATCCTTTTAACTAAAGGATTGTTTCTCAGTGTAGGATCACCAGACCAGTGTCATCATCATCACCTGGGAAACTTTAAATGGCAGATTCTGGGGCCTCACTGCAGACCTACTAAATCAGGTTCTCATTGCAGACCTACTAAATCAGATTTTCTGGGGGTAGAACCCAGGGATCTATGATTTAACAGAATCTCTTAGGGAATGCTAAAGTTTGAGCATCATTGCTCTAAAGCTTGGGGGTCTGACATGCAAAGTCCCCTTGACCAGGTCATTCTCTCCCTGGGAGTAGACCAAGAGAAATAAAATCGTTTCCCTACGATGTCTGGTGTGAACCAAGGGGATTTAGAGGAATCAAATGATGAATGACTGGCTTAGCTTGGTTCATCTTTTCACAGTAAATCTAGGATGCCAGTGGAAGTATACTGTGCAGAGTCCATTGGAAAAGACTTTTAATGGGAGTACCTTGGGGTCACGCTGACAATATTTGCTTCTGTATCTCTTTTTTCATTAGTACCTCCATGGCTTTTAACTAAGATATTTCTTCTTTACATATACATATTTAAATTTTTTATTTTTAATTATTATGGGTATATAGTAGCTGTATATATTTGTGGGGTATATGTGATGTTTTTATTTTTATTTTGTATTTTAGAGACAGGACCTTTCACTATTTTGCCCAGGCTGGAGTCCAGTGGCATGAGCATAGCTCACTGCAGCTTCAAACTCCTGGGCTGTAGAGATCCTCCCGCCTCAGCTCCCCCAGTAGCTGGGACAACAGGCATGTGCCACTATGCCTGGGTAATTTTTATTTTTTAAGATTTTTTTTGTAGATATGGGGTCTCACTATATTGCCCAGGTGAGTCTCAAATGCCTGGCTTCAAGTGATTCTCCCACCTTGGCCCCCAAAGTGTTGGGATTACAGGTGTGAGCCAGCAAACCCGCCCCATGTGATGTTTTAAGATCCTTCTTTCCATAGATTAATTCATCCAATCAGATTACCCACTGAAAAAGCATTATTCCTCTCTATTGTAAATGAAGGAATTGGCATTCTACCCATCACTAACACAAGTTTGGAACCTATTTCCTTTTTGTATTGATCTGAAAGCTTAATTGCAAGAGCACAATCTTTTTTTCCCCACACTTGCAAGCTCTTAAGTAAAGTTTCTGTAATAACAAGGGAGAAAATTGTCAATATGTTTCTCTCTGAGATGATGCGTTATCTGCTCTGATATGCTAGTCCAATAGATAATCATTTCATAGAAATGTGATTTTCTATACAGGCTCAAAGAAGGCTACCAAAAGTTGGTGTTAGAATATGTGTGAGCCTCTTGCACAGTTTCTCAATGGGGTTGCTCTTGAAATTTTGGACATGACTTTTCTTTATATGGAGAAATTATTATACACATATGGGATATTTATCAGACCAAGCCCCTGCTCATTAAATGCCTATAGTGCCTACCTGTTATTTTGACAAACGAAAATGTTTCTCACAAGTCAAATGCCACCTGGGAGGGTGGCCATATGGCTGGTAAAGAACTGCCTTCTTAGAGCATCTAATACAGCGCCCTCTAATGGATGTATTTGGTTAAACGGCTCCCATTGAGTGGTATGCTACTAAGCTAGCTCTCTGAAAAAAAGCCCTGATTTGTAGCCTTTGCCAATTTCTATGTTGTAAATACTCCAAACGTGTCAATTTCATGCTGTCCATGGCTTAACCACTGGCTTGTGAAATTTAAAAATATTTAACAGTTGGCTCTTGAGGGCAGGTAGAGCTGGTTTCAGCACACCCATATGCTAGCAGAAGTTCTGGAAGGAACTTAGGGATTACATAGTACGCCTTGTTTTATAAAAGAAGTAACACTGAAGAAGGTTTACAGTCAGAAGTATGTATTTTGTTGTGACCAATCAGTCTTTGTCTAAACAATGCCCCAACAAATTTTCCAGGGAGCCTAAAGTGTTTAGTGGCTTAGCCACTAAATGACGATGGTTGTGGAAAGTGACTCAGGTCGCAGACCAGGCTGCAAATTCTTTTCAGGCACTTTGCCTTTGGGTTTATCTAATGTGTAGGTACACTTAATCTGTATGCGTTATTTAGGTTAAACACACAAGCTGACATTTATTTGATGCTTCCCATGACCCGAAGGATTAAAGGAGAGAGAAGGAAATGTCCTACCCAGAGAGCTTGCTCTACTGTGTCCCCTTGTTTGCAGTAGCTACTTAAGCCTTTGGCTGGAAAGGAGAGGAGAAGTTCTTCATGGCAGCCTCCATTTCCGTAAGATGTGAGATCGTCTTCTTTTTTTTTTTATTATTATACTTTAGGTTTTAGGGTACATGTGCACAATGTGCAGGTTTGTTACCAAGATGGCCGAATAGGAACAGCTCCGGTCTACAGCTCCCAGCGTGAGCGACACAGAAGACGGGTGATTTCTGCATTTCCATTTGAGGTACCGGGTTCATCTCACTAGGGAGTGCCAAACAGTGGGTACAGGACAGTCGGTGCAGTGCACTGCGCGTGAGCCGAAGCAGGGAGAGGCATTGCCTCACTTGGGAAGCGCAAGGGGTCAGGGAGTTTCCTTTCCTAGTCAAAGAAAGGGGTAACAGACGGCATCTGGAAAATTGGGTCAGTCCCACCCTAATACTGCGCTTTTCCAACGGGCTTGGAAAACGGCACACCAGGAGATTGTGTCCCGCACCTGGCTCGGAGGGTCCTATGCCCACGGAGTCTCACTGATTGCTAGCACAGCAGTCTGAGGTCGTCTTCTTTTGGTCATCTACAGAGTCCACGTGTTTGTAGCAGTGACATCCCTTTGGAGCTTCTTCCTCCTACATAAAGATCCCTCAAGTGGAAGTGGAGGTCTTCCCTTTTTATGAGACTGGTTACTGCTATAACTGGCATTAGTTTCAATGAGATGTGCCTGTCGTTCACCCTCTTGGCTCTCCTTCACTCTCACACTCATCAAGCCAACACTTTCATAATCATACACAAAATTTTCAATTTTAGACCTAGGGGCATACAATCATTTAGACAATAGCCTACGTACTATCGATAGAAACCTCCATTGCTTGGTGTGGTCCTGCAGGACTTTAATGGGGTTATGTATATCTATAGTGTCAGAGCCACAACTAGAAATCAGGTCTCCTGTTTTCCAGGTGTTAATGAACTTGGCCAAGGTCAGACAGCTAGTAAATAGCGGAGCCAGAATTCAAACTGTGGTCTACTTACCTACTGTAGTACACTAGAGGAAAGGAAGTAGCTGCTGCCAGCTTTGGCTTAGGAAGAAGTTCTAGGTCATATTCCAGCATGCAAGTGACAGAAACCATTGGCCTAAATCCAGCATCCCATTAGATGGTCTCTGATAAATTGGACTATTAGAGCTATGCCTAATTAGCCTTTTGCAAGAAATGTCCATGATAGCCACATGGTAACATCATGGACCTCCTCACTGCAATTTCAGTCACCTGAAGCAAGGATAGATAACCCATTCTGGGGGCCTGCAGGGCTGCCAATAGCTTTGGAATTAGGTACACTTGGGTTCAAATCCAACTCAACAACTTACTAGATGGGTGCCTTGGGAAAGTTTTATTTTATTTAAACTTTTGAGTCCCCTCACTGTTTCTGGGCTCTACTAGCTTCCTGTGTCATTGTACTTAATATGTACTTAATATGGATTTTTATTACCTATTTTCATGTCTTCCCCACTAGTCTATGAGTTCCTTAGCGGCATTTTCGGTTGTTAATGTTAGTGTTCCTAGTGATGTTTACACTGTTTGCTATGTAATGGGAGCTTAATGAATTTTGGATAAATCACTGAACAGTGAAAGATGGTATGTCTGAGCTTTGACAGTATTGGGGAAAGCTTGTCCTGTGACTTGGGATATGATTGGGAATATTTTCTTTCTGTAAGTAAAAATGTCCTGAACTTCCTAAGATTTTCAGTATTCAAGATGTTTCATTGCCATACAAGTAATGGCGATGCTTTAAGACAAATCAATCCTTGCTTTATCATCTTTTAGACATATGAGAACCCCGAGAGAACATGCTAGGCTGGATTTGGCCACTAGGTGGAACACTTAACCTAATGCCAACACTTGTTGAAACCAGCTGGATTTATTTCCAAACCCTTTATGGATATGAATCTTTGGTACAAATGGAAGTTTCTAACATTCTAGAGCTGTCATTTCTCATGTCCAAGAAGACCAGACCTAGGATTTATTTTGTCTCTTCAGTATATTGTGAACCTTCAGAATGTAACTAAGCTGTCTCCTATTTAGAAAGCAAAGGCAGAGGTAGAGAATTATTTTTCTTGTCTTTGGTTGATGTTAAGAGAAGAACTCCATGGGCACCCACCCTATAAATCATATGGAAAAGTGAGGGATAATTTCAAAAATAGATGTCAGTTTAGTAAAATTTAAGTCAGCCGATAATTCAAACAAACTTGAAACAAGTTCTGATGAAGTGATACCTATTTTTTTCCACCTTGCAATCATTTAAGTATTGTTTCCTATTATAAAATGTCCATTGCCAGAATTACAGTTTTATAATTTAATATAGTACTTTTGTGATATTTGAGAGAATTTTATTTTTGAAAAAGTTGTTTATGGAAAATGTAAACTGAAAACAAAGAAAAGGAAGAGAGTAAAAAATATCAAGGGATAAAAGGAAGAACAAAGAACAGAAAACCTAAGTCCCACGTTGAAAGTGATATTCTAGGAGTATTTGAAGTATGGGAACACTTTCTTCTTCTGTTAGTTAGTTGTACTTTGGCAACCTGTTTTTAGAATTCAGAATTTTCATCTTAGTTTAATAAGAAGCTGCTCAAACTTTATATGACAAATACACACAAAAGTCTACACTTGTTCATATAGGCTAATTACAAAGAAACCTCTGTTACTATTTTTATTTATTTTATTTTTTAAAAATTTTACTTTAAGTTCTGGGATACATGCAGAACTTGCAGGTTTGTTACATAGGTACACACGTGCCATGGTGGTTTGCTGCACCTATGACCTGTCCTCTAAGTTTCCTCCCTTCGTCCCCCACCCCTCAACAGGCCCTGGTGTGTGATGTTCCCCTCCCTGTGTCCATGTGTTCCCATTGTTCAGCTCCCACTTATGAGTGAGAACATGTGGTGTTTGGTTTTCTGTTCCTGTGTTCATTTGCTGATGATGATGGCTTCCAACTTCATCCTTGTCCCTGCAAAGATGTGATCTCATTCCTTTTTATGGCTGTGTAGTATTCCATGTGTCTGTGTACCACATTTTCCTTATCCAGTCTATCACTGATGGGCATTTGGGTTTGTTCTGTGACTTTGATATTGTGAATAGTGCTGCAATAAACATATGTGTGCATGTGTCTTCATAACAGAACTATTTATATTCCTTTGAGTATATACCCAGTAATGGGATTGCTGGGTCATACAGTATTTCTGGTTCTAGATCCTTGAGGAATCACCATACTGTCTTCCACAATGGTTGAACTAATGTACATTCCCACCAACAGTGTAAAAGCATTCCTATTTCTCCACAGCCTTGCCAGCATCTATTTTTTCCTGACTTTTTAATAGTCACCATTCTGACTGGCATGAGATGGTATCTCATTGTGGTATTGATTTGCATTTCTTTAATGATCAGTGATGTTGAGCTTTTTTCATATGTTTGTTGGCCGCGTAAATGTCTTCTTTTGAGAAGTGTCTGTTCATATCCTTTGCCCACTTTTTGATGGGGTTGTTTTTTTCTTGTAAATTTAAGTTCCTTGTGAATTCTGGATGTTAGACCTTTGTCAGATGGGTAGGTTGCAAAAATTTTCTCCCATTCTGTAGGTTGCCTGTTCACTCTGATGCTAGTTTCTTTTGCTGTGCAGATGCTCTTTAGTTTAATTAGATCTCGTTTGTCAATTTTGGCTTTTGTTGCAATTGCTTTTGGCATTTTCGTCATGAAATCTTTGTCTTTGCCTATGTCCTGAGTGGTATTGCCTAGGTTTTCTTCTAGGGTTTTTATGGTTTTGGGTTTTACATTTAAGTCTTTAGTTCATCTTGAGTTAATTTTTGTAGAAGGTGTAAGGAGGGGGTCCAGTTTCAGTTTTCTGCATATGGCTAGCCAGTTTTACCAGCACCATTTATTCAATAGGAGATCCTTTCCCCATTGCTTGTTTTTGTCAGGTTTGTTGAAGATCAGATGATTGTAGATGTGTGGTGTTATTTCTGAGGTCTCTGTTCTGTTCAATTGGTCTATATGTCTGTTTTGGTACCAGTACCATGCTGTTTTGTCTTGTAGTATAGTTTGAAGTCAGATAGCATGATGCCTCCAGCTTTGTTCATTTTGCTTAGAATTGTCTTGGCTATATGGGGCCTTCTTTGATTCCATATGAAATTTAAAGTGGTTTTTTCTAATTCTGTGAAGAATGTCAATGGTAGTTTGATGAGAACAGCATTGAATCTATAAATTACTTTGGGTAGTATGACCATTTTCATGATATCAATTCTTCCTAGCCATGAGGATGGAATGTTTTTCCATTTGTCTGTGTCCTCTCTTATTTCCTTAGGCAGTGGTTTGTAGTTCTTCTTGAAGAGGTCTTTCACATCCCTTGTTAGCTGTATTTCTAGATATTTTATTCTTTGTGTAGAGACTGTGAATCGGAGTTCATTCATGATTTGGCTCTCTGCTTGTCTATTGTGGGTGTATTGGAATGCTTGTGATTTTTGCACATTGATTTTGTATCCTGAGACTTTGCTGAAGTTGCTTATCAATTTAAGGGGTTTTTGGGCTGAGATGATGGGGTTTTCTGAATATAAAATCATGTTCATCTGCAAACAGAGACAATTTGACTTCCTTTCTTTCTATTTGATTATGTTTTATTTATTTCTCTTGCCTAATTGCTCTGGCCAGAACTTCCAGTACTATGTCAAATAGAAGTGGTGAGAGAGGGCATCCTTGTCTTGTACCAGTTTTCAAAGCGAATGCTTCGAGATTTTGCCCATTCAATATGATATTGGCTGTTGGTTTGTCATAAATAGCTCTTATTATTTTGAGATATGTTCCATCAGCACCTAGTTTATTGAGAGTTTTTAACATGAAGGGATGTTGAATTTTATCAAAGGCCTTTTCTGCATCTATTGAGATAGTCATGTGGTTTTTGTTATTGGTTCTGTTTATGTGATGGATTATGTTTATTGATTTGCGTATGTTGAATCAGCCTTGCATCCCCGGGATGAAGCCGACTTGATTGTGGTGGATAAGTTTTTTGACATGCTGCTGGATTTGGTTTGCCAGTATTTTATTGAGGATTTTCACATCGATATTCATCAGGGATATTGGGCTGAAATTTTCTTTAGTGTGTGTGTGTCTCTTCCCAGTTTTGGTATCAGGATGATGCTGGTTTCGTAAAATGAGTTAGGGATGAGTCTCTCCTTTTCAATTGTTTGGAATAGTTTCAGAAGGAATGGTACAGCCTCCTCTTTGTACCTCTGGTAGAATTTGGCTGTGAATCTGTTTGGTCCTGGGCTTATTTTTTGGTTGGTAGGCTATTAATTACTGCCTCAGTTTCACAACTAGTTATTGATCTATTCAGGAATTCAGCTTCTTCCTGGTTTAGTCTTGGGAGGGTGTATGTGTCCAGCAATTTATCCATTTCTTCTAGATTTTCTAGTTTATTTTCAAAGAGATGTTTATAGTATTCTCTGATGGTAGTTTGTATTTCTGTGGAGTCAGTGGTGATATCCCCTCTATCATTTTTTCATTGTGTCTATTTGATTCTTCTCCCTTTTCTTCTTTATTAGTCTAGCTAGCAGTCTATTTTTTCAAAAAACCAGCTCGTGGATTCATTGATTTTTTGTGGAGTGTTTGTTGTGTCTCTATCTCCTTCAATTCTGCTCTGATCTTAGTTATTTCTTTTCTTCTGCTAGCTTTTGGATTAGTTTGTTCTTGCCTCTCTGGCTCTTTTTTTAAGTGGAATCTTGCTCTGTAGCCCATGCTGGAGTGCAGTGGCATGATCTTGGCTCACTGCAACCTCTGCCTCCTGGGTTCAAGCAATTATCCTGCCTCAGCTTCCTGAGTATCTGGGATTACATGCACCCTCCACCACGCCCAACTAATTTTTGTATTTTTAGTTGAAACGGGGTTTCACCATATTGGTCAGGCTGGTCTCGAACTCCTGACCTCAGGTGATCCACCTGCCTCAGCCTCCCAAAGCACTGGGATTACAGGCATGAGCCACCTTGCCTGCCCCTCTAGTTCTTTTAATTGTGATGTTAGGGTGTTGATTTGAGATGTTTCTAGCTTTCCAATGTGGGCATTTAGTGCTACAAATTTCCCTCTTAACACTGCTTCAGCTGTGTCCTAGAGATTCTAGTATGTTGTCTGTTTGTTCTCGTTGGTTTCAAAGAACTTTTTGATTTCTGCCTTAATGTCATTATTTACCCAGGAGTCATTCAGGAGTAGATTGTTCAATTTCCATGTATTTGCATGGTTCTGAGTGGGTTTCTTAATCCTGAGTTCTAATTTGATTGCACTGTTGTCTGAGAGACTGTTTGTTATGATTTCAGTTGTTTTGCATTTGCTGAGGAGTGTTATACTTCCAATTATGTGGTCGATTTTATAATAAGTGCCATGTGGCACTGAAAAGAATGTACATTCTGTTGATTTGGGGTGGAGAATTCTGTAGATGTCTATTAGGTCCACTTGAACCAGAGCTGAGTTCAAGTCTTGAATATCCTTGTTAATTTCCTGTCTGGACAATCTGTCTAATATTGACAGTTGGGTGTTAAAGTTTCCCACTATTGTGTGGGAGTCTAAGTCTCTTTGTAGGTCTCTAAGAACTTGTTTTATGAATCTGGGTGCTCCTGTGTTGGGTGCATATATATTTAGAATAGTTAGCTCTTCTTGTTTAATTGTTCCCTTTACCAATATGTAATGCCCTTCTTTGTCTTTTTTGGTCTTTGTTGGTTTAAAGCCTGTCTTGTCAGAGACTAGGATTGCAACCCCTGTTTTTTTTTTTTTTTCTTTCCATTTGCTTGGTAAATTGTCCTCCATCCCTTTATTTTGAGCCTTTGTGTGTCTTTGCAGGTAAGATGGGTCTCCTGAATACAGCACGTTGATAGGTCTCGACTCTTCATCCAGTTTGCCACTCTATGTCTTTTAATTGGGGCATTTAGCCCATTTACATTTAAGGTTAGTATTGTTATGTGTGAATTTGGTCCTGTCATCACGATGCTGCTGGTTATTTTGCATGCTAGTTGATGCAGTTTCTTCATAGTGTCATTGGTCTTTATATTTTGCTGTGTTTTTGCCGTAGCTGGTACTGGTTTTTCCTTTCCATATTCAGTGCTTCTTTCAGGAGCTCTTGCAAGGCAGGCCTTGTGGTAATAAAATCTCTCCACATTTGCTTGTCTGGCAAGAATTTTATTTCTCCTTTGCTTATGAAGCTTAGTTTGGCTGGATATGAAATTCTGGGTTGAAAATTCTTTTCTTTAAGTGTTGAATATTGGCCCTCAGTCTCTTCTGGCTTGTAGAGTTTCTGCTGAGAGGTCCACTGTTAGTCCGATGGGCTTCCCTTTGTAGGTGACCTGGTCTTTCTCTCTGGCTGCCCTTAGTATTTTTTCCTTCATTTCAACCTTGGAGAATCTGATGGTTATGTGTCTTGGAGTTGATCTTCTCATGGAGTATCTTAGTGGTGTTCTCTGTATTTCCTGAATTTGCATGCTGGCCTATCTTGCTAGGTTGGGGAAGTTCTCCTGGGTAATATCCTGAAATGTGTTTTCCAGCTTGTTTCCATTCTCCCTGTCTCCTTCAGGTACTCCAATCAAATATAGGTTCAGTCTTTTTATGAAGCTGCATATTTCTTGGAGGCTTCATTCAGTCCTTTTCTTTCTTTTATCTCTAGTCTTATCTGCATGCCTTATTTCAGCAAGGTAGTCTTCAAACTCTGATATTGTTTCTTTTGCTTGTTTAGCTGTTGATACTTGTGTATGCTTCACAAAGTTCTCGTGCTGTGTTTTTCAGCTCAACCAGGTCATTTATGTTCCTCTCTAAATTGGTTATTCTAATTAGCAGCTCCTCTAACCTTTTATCAAGGTTCTTAGCTTCTTTGTATTGGGTTAGAACATGTTCCTTTAGCTCAGCGTAGTTTTTTATTACCCATCTTCTGAAGCCTACTTCTGTCGATTTGTCTAATTCATCCTCTGTTCAGTTCTGTGCCCTTGCTGGAGCAACACTGTGATCATTTGGAGAAGAGGCACTCTGGCCTTTTGGATTTTCAGGGTTTTTTTTGTTGATTCTTTCTCATCTTTGAGAGTTTGTCTAGTTTTGATCTTTGAGGCTACTGACTCTTGGAAAGAGTTTTTGTGGAGGCTTTTTTTGTTGTTGATGCTATTGTTGCTTTCTGTTTGTTTTTCCTCCAATGGTCAGGTCCCTTTTCTGTAGGGCTGCTGTGGTTTGCTGGGGGTTCACTTCAGGCCCTTTTCATCTGGTTTGCTTCTGTGCCTGGAGATGTCACTCAAGGAGGCTGGAGAACAGCAAAATTGGTGTCTGCTCCTTCTGGGATCTCTGACCTTGAGGGGCACCAACCTGATGCCAGTAGGATCGCTCCTGTATAGGATGTCTGAAAACCCCTGTGGGAGGGTCTCACCCTGTTGGGTGGCCCAGGGAACAGGACCTGTTTAATGAAGCACTTTGTCCCTTGGTGGAGGGAGTGTGCCTTTCCCTGGGAGGAAACCCACTCGTCTGGGCTGCCCGGATTCCTCAGAACTACCAAGAGTGGGGGTGGCTGCAGGTTCCCCCTATGGGCTCAGGCCCAGAGAGATCCAGGTTCTGTCCCTGAGCCTGTGGCTGGAGTTGTTGGAGTTTCTGCAGGGAAGCCTTGCCCATTGAGGAAGGATGATTCAGGGTTAGACCTGAGGAGGCTCTCTGTCGCAGTCTGCCAAAGCTGGTGTGTTGGGCTGTGGGGACATGTCTTGAGACCAAGCCGTCCAGCTTCCCTGTCTCCAGCAGGGGAAAAGCGCGGCATGGAGCTATAGAGATAGATGCCGCCTTTCCCCCGCCCAGAGAGCTTAGGGTGTTAGGCAGTTGTGAGTCCCCGCTCTGGCTGTTGCCCCTCCCCCAATGAGCTCAAATGGCTTAGATAGCAGGCAGCTGTAGCTGTGGTGCTGATCGCCCCTCCCCACCGGGAGCTCAGTAAGCTTAAGCAGATTCCAGCTGAGAGGCTGCTGAGAATCTGCAGGGCTCTGGGGTTGGGACGCTAGGCCCTGGAGGTGTGGGCTTGCGAGTGGCATCTTCTGATTCATGGGTTGCATGGTTACATGAAAAAGTATGGTTTCTCCAGCTGGGTAGCACGTTCACTTACCGCCTGTCTTGGCTCGGGGGTGGGGGCTTCCCTGCCCCGTGTGGCTCTCAAGTGGGTCACCGTACCACACTGCTCTTCCTTCCTCTCTGTGGAAGACGCCAGTCTCCTAGCCAGTTCTGATGAGAGAACCTGGATACCTGCTGGCAGTCATGAAATCCTCATCCCAGAGGGTCCTGAGCCCCAAGTTACTGTGCCCCTCTCAGTCTGTGGTTGCTATTCTTAACTGAAGGAGGGGCATGTGGATCTCCTCCTGAGTCATGATTTTATTTTACGTTATTATCTTTTTTTTTTTTTTTTTTGAAACACTGTCTCACTCTCTTGTGTGGGCTGTAGTGTAGTGGCACAATCTAGGCTCACTGCGACCTTTGCTTCCCAGGTTTGTGATTCTCCTGCCTCATCCCAAGTAGCTTGGTCTACAAGCATGTGCCCCCATGCCTGGCTAATTTTTGTATTTTTAGTAGAGAAAAGATTTCACCATGTTGGCCAGGCTCATCTCGAACTCCTGACTTCAAGTGATCTGCCTACCTTGGCTTCCCAAAGTGCTGAGATTACAGGTGTGAGCCACCGTGCTCAGCCTTATTTATTCTTTCACTTTTTTGACTATCTTACAATTTTTAATTTCATTTTGTTATAATTTTTAAATTTATTTTTTATTTCAATAGTTTTTTAGGAGCAAGTGGTGTTTGCTTACATGAATAAGTTCTTTAGTGGTTATTTCTGAGATTCTGGTGCACCCATCACTGGAGCAGTGTACACTGTACCCAGTGTGTAGTCTTTTATCTCTCGCCCCCATCATGCCCTTTCCCCCACATCCCCAAAGTCCATTGTATCATTTTTATGCCTTTGTGACCTCACCGCTTAGCTCCCACTTATGAGTAAGAACATATGATGTTTGGTTTTCCATTCCTGAGTTACTTCACTAAGAGTAATAGTCTTCAATTCCATCCAGGTTGCTGCAAATGCCATTATTTTGTTCTTTTTTAAGGCTGAATAGTATTCCATTATATATATATATATATATCTCACATTTTCTTTATTCACTTGTTAATTGATGGGCATTTGGGCTGGTTCCATATTTTTGCAGTTGCAAATTGTGCTGCTATAGACATACATGTGCCAAGTGTCTTTTTCGTATAATGACTTCTTTTCCTCTGGGTAGATACCCAGTAGTGGGATTGCTGGATCAAATGGTAGTTTTAGTTCTTTAAGGAATCGCCACACTCTTTTCCATAGTGGTTGTACTAGTTTACATTCCCACTGGCAGTGTAGAAGTGCTTCCTTTTCACCACATCTTGCCAACATCTATTCTTTTTTGATTTTTTGATTATATTATGGCCTTTCTTGCAGGAGTAAGGTGTTATCCCCTTGTGGTTTTGATTTGCATTCCCCTGATAACTACTAATGTTGAGCATTTTTCCATATGCTTGTTGGCCATTTGTGTATCTTCTTTTGAGAATTGTCTATTCATGTGCTTAGCCCACTTTTTGATGGGATTGCTTGTTTTTTTCTTGCTGATTTGTCTGAGTTCTTTGTAGATTTTGGATATTAGTCCTTTGTTGGATATATAGATTGTGAAGATTCTTTCCCATTCTGTGGGTTGTTAACTTTGGTGATTATTTCTTTTGCTTTGTAGAAGCTTTTTAGTTTAATTTGTTTCTACTTGTAAATTTTTGTTTTTGTTGCAATTGCTTTGAGGACTTAGTCATAAATTCTTTGCTAAGGCGGATGTCCAGAAGGGTATTTCCTCGGTTTTCTTCTAGGATTTTTGTAGTTTTACATCTTAGATTTAAATGTTTAATCCATGTTGAGTTAATTTTTGTATACGGAGATAGGCAGAGGTCCACTTTAATTATTCTGCATATGACTAGCCAATTATCCCAGCACCATTTATTGACTAGAGAGTCCTTTTCTCATTGCTTATTTTTGTTGAATTTGTTGAAGATTAGATGGTTGTAGGTGTGTAGTTTTATTTCCGGGCTCTCTATTCTGTTCCATTAGTCTATGTGTTTGTTTTTGTGGTAGTACCATGCTGTTTTGGTTACTCTAGACTTGTAGTGTAGATTCAAGTTAGGTAATGTGATGCCTTTGGCTTTGTTCTTTTTTGCGTAGGATTGCTTTGGCTGTTTGAGCTCTTTCTTGGTTCCATATGAATTTTAGAATAGTTCTTCTAATTCTGTGAAATATCATATTGGTAGTTTGATAAGAATAACATCAAATCTGTAGATCGCTTGGGCAGTATGGCTATTTTAACTATATTGATTCTTCCACTCCACGAGCATGAAATGTTTCACCATTTGTTTGTGTCATCAGTGATTTCTTTCAGCAGTCTTTTGTAATTTTTATTGTAGAGATCTTTCACCTCCTTGGTTAGATGTATTCCTAGGTATTTTATTTCCTGTGGCAATTATAAGTGGAACTGCCTTCTTGATATGGCTCTCAGAATTAACGTGATTGGTGTACAGAAATGCTACTGAATTTGTGCATTGATTTTGTGTCCTGAAACTTTACTGAAGTCATTGATCAGTTCTAAGAGCCTTTTGGTGGAGTCTTTAGGGTTTTGTAGGTATAGGATCGTATCATCAGCAAAGAGAGATGATTTGACTTCTTCTTTTTCTATGTAGATGCCTTTTATTTCTTTCTTTTGCCCCACTATAATTTTATATCTTACAGACAATTTGTTTTGGAAGTGTCTTTTTAATTTAGTACATTGCAGAATACCAAGGAGGAGATAAAAGGGCTCCCGGTCTCAAGAAGCTTAGTCGTGCAATTATTAAGACATTCAAATTTAAAACAATACAAAGAGAAAATAGTGAACTGAAACAAAAAGACGACAACCTTTGGATTCAGCATTCCTAGATTTCCCAGCTTCTCTATTTAGTAGCCATAATCTCTGAAAGTAACTTAACGTCTGAGCTTCAGTTTTCTTATCTATAAAATGGAAATTTTAGCAATACCAAATGGAGGTAATGAGGGTTAGGAGGTAACATCTAAATCGTTTATTCATATGAGAGTTTATATAATAATTAATAGCAGAATATGGGATACAGACAAATAATATTCTAGAATTGTATAGGAATGATTACTTACGCTACAGTGGTTTGACAGGATTTTCAATTTTTAGCAGAATTTTGAAAAGTGTGGAATAATGAAGGAGCTAGTCCAATTATGGAGAATAATGTGAACAAAATTTTGGAGCGTTATTTATCTAATGTAACAAAAAATGTAACCTTTTCCAAAGTAGGTTTGTTTAGGGAGCTGAGCAAGATAAGCCTGACAAAATGAAGAGAATTTGAATGCCTGGATGTCTGTCCATTTAAGGAGAAGGACAAAACCAAGATGAGCTTTTAGGCTGTATTATGCAGGAAGACTTGGACACGATTCATGCTTAGCCCCATACATCTGTTTACTGTCTCTATATTTTTGTCTTTTCTAGAATGTCATCTAAGTAAAATCATACACTATTAGCCTCTTGAATCTTGCTTCTTTCACTTATCATAATTCATTTGAGATTCACTTATATGGTTGTATGTATCAGTAGTTTGTTCCTTTTTATTGCTGAGGAATATTTTATTGTATGGCTGTAAAATAAACAGTGTGTTTATTTACCAGTTGCAAACATTCGGAATGTTGGCAGGTTTTGGCAATTATGAATCAACATTCGTTTAAAGGTTTTTACATGAATATTCAGTCTTCTCCTGGGTGACTGTTTAGAAATGGGATTGCTGGGTCATATGGTATGCTTATTTTTATAAGAAATGGTCATAGCGTTTTTCAAAGTGGCTATATTTTGCATTTTCTTCAGCAATGTATGAGAACTCATCCATATGTCATTTTATTTGCTTGTTTTAAAAAATGAACTTCATTTTTTAGAACAGTTTTATGTTTACAGAAAAATTGCCAAGATAGTAAAAAGTTCCCATATGCCCCACACTGAGTTTCTCCTGCTGTGAACATCTTACTATTACATTATATAATTGTCACAATTCATGAAGCAATATTTATTCCAGCACTGAACCAACAGTCTTCCAATATTGAGTATCTTTTAATATTGAACTGACGTTATTATTAACGGAAGTCCATTCTTTATTCAGATTTCCTTAGTTTTAACCTAATGTTCTTTTATTGTTCCTGGATGCCATCCAGGATCCCACATTACACTTAGTCACCAAATCTCTTTAGGTTGCTCTCGGCTATGACAGTTTTTCAGACTTTCTTTGTTTTTGATGACCTTGACTGCTTTGAGGATTACGGTCAAATATTTTGTAGAATATCCCTCCATTGGGATTTGTCTGATGTTTTTCTCATTGTTACACTGGGGTTATGGGTTTTGGGGAGGAAAACCACAGAGGTAAAGGGCTATTTTTGTGTCATAATAAGGGTATCTATTATGATTTAGGCATGATTTAACCACTGTTCATGTTGACGGTGACCAGTTGGCTGAGGTAGTGTGTGTCACATTCCTCTGCTCTAAATTTACCTTTTGCCTCCCCTTAACTCTATATGTGATTTTTTAGAAAAATATTTTTAATTCACAAATAATAATTATATATATTTATGGGGTACATTGTGATGTGATATTTTGATATGTGCATACAAAATAGAATAATTAAATTAATCTAATTAACATATCATTACTTCACCTATCCATTTTTGTGGTGAGATATTTGAAATGTACTCTCTTAGCAATTTTGAAATATACAATGCATTAACTATAGTCACTATGCTGTGCAATAGATCGCAAAAACTTATTCCTCTTGCCTAACTGAAACTTTTTCTTTGACCAACATCTCTCCATTCCCTCCCTCCCGCCATCAGTCTCCAGTTACCACAATGCTACTCTCTGCTTCTATGAGGTCAACTTTTTTAGTTTCCACATATAAGTGAGACCATGAGGTGTTTGTCTTTTCGTGCCTGTGCCTGGCTTATTTCACTTAGCATAATGTCTTCCAACTTTATCCATGTTGTTGAAAATGACAGAATTTTCTTTTTTTTAAAAAAGGCTGGCTAGTATTTCACTGGCATGTTTAAAAAAATATATGTATCCATTGGTGAATGCTTAAGTTGATTCCATATCTTGGCCATTGTGAATAACGATTCAATGAATATGGAAGTGGAGGTTTCTCTTCAACATATTGGTTTTATTTCCTTTGGATGTGTACTGAGAAGTGGGATTGCTGGGTCACATGGCAGTTCTAGTTTTAGTTTTTTGAGGAATCTTCATACTGTTTTCCATAATGGCTGTACTATTTTACATTCCCACCAACAGTGCACAACAGTTACCTTTCCTTTACATTCTCATCAACCCTTATCTTTCACCTTTTTTTTTTTTTTATAATAGCCATTCTAACAGGTATAAGGTAATATCGCATTGTGGCTTCCATTTTCATTTTCTTAATGATTAGTGATGTCGAGCATTTACTCATGAACCTGTTAGCTATTTGTAAGTCTTCTTTTTTTTTTTTTTTCTTAAAATCGCTGGCTTTTATGTCAATGTCTTCCAAGAGCTCATTAGAATCTATAAGATCGCAGGAATTTTGCCAACAAGGGCTGCATAGAAACCACAGGGGCGACTCGGCCAGGGCTGCTCCCATTGCGGTGGCCAAGAACTGGCTGAGGGCATGACACTGGACTCTTGTGATAAACACTTTACTCTGGGTGAAGACTACATATTTAAGGACACAACTGCGCATTTAGATCAAGCAAGCGGTGGTGATCTCAGGGCATACACGGAGCTTCATGCTGAGAACACCCAGGGGTTCTCAAGAGTCTTCCTCCTCGTCTTTAATTTCAGAAATTCTGTCTATAGATTGAAGGATTTCGGCAACAAGATTCAGTGTCTCAGCTCCGGAAACCAGTTGCTTAATGGAAGCCTGTGCGCTGTTCACGACCACCCGGAGGTTCTGCTTCACCACTGTCAGGCTGGCGCCTGGCCGCACCGCAGGGCTTCATTCTCTCGCTGGAAGTTGGAGACCTGCGCCTGGAGCAAACTGATTTCCTGTTTCAGTTTCACGACGTGGTTTTCTGCCTTTACAGCCCGTGTGGTCATCAGCTCCAGGTTCTGCTCCACCTGCTGAACCACCGACTCCAAGTCGTGGTAGTCGCTTTCCTCCTTGATCATTTTTGCTTCTAATTTCCGCTCAAGTGTCCTCACCATCTCTGTTTGAGCTTCAGAGAAGCTCTGAACCTCCTTCAGCTTTCTTCTCAGCTTAGAATTTTCATCTTTCGGTGCTTCGTAACTTATCTGCAGCGTCCGCAGGTGCCTGTCTCCCAGAGACTCTCCATGAACCGCAAAATCTGTGCTAGGACTCCCTGCCGGAGAGGCCGGAGACAGGCGAGAATCAGTGTCACTCAACGCCCACGGGGGCAGAGACTCAGGCCCTGCCAGCTCCGACGGGGTGGAGAAAAAGGAAAGGTATGTGCTGCAGGGCGACGTGCAGGCAGGGACCCTCTCTGGGTGAGTCTGCTCGATGGCGGACGGCAGGTAGGCCCCACTCCATCCGGTGTCCTCATCCTCCTCCTCATCCAGGAGGTCACCGGCCCCTGTCGGGTCCTCGAAAAATGGCTGCTGATACTCCAGGCCATACCCCCCGGTTTGGGAGGGTGGGGAGTTGTGGTCAAGTCCCAGTGAATGCCTCCACGCTTCCTTTGCATAAATTCTGCTGGCCGGGTCCTCTTTTGACAGGCCGAGGTTCTTGGTCTTCAGAAACTCTTTAAAGGAGAATGGATTTGCCTCTTCAAGATCTTAAATTTGTCATCTCCAAAACGTGTCTCGTGGGCTCCTGACGGGCTCTGCTTAGAACATTTCCCCTTTCCATAGCCAAAATCATCGGGAATGGCGAGGCTCCGGGCTCGGGAAAGCGGGGTGACGCCCGGGCGGCGCGGGTAGCCCGACATCGCCGTGGGCCCGGCGGGGCAGGACCTTCCTAGCCCGGCAGCGGCGGCTCCATGGCCCCGGCTCGGCCCGTGCCGTGGCCCGTGTCGCCCGCCCCCGTCGCCCGCTGCTCGGTCACCCCTGATCCTCCGAGCCTCTCGTAAGTCTTCTTTTGACCAATGTCTATTCAGGTCCTTTGCCCATTTTTAAAGCCGGTTATTTGGTTTTTTTGCTATTGAGTTTAGTTCCTCATATGTTGTGTTAGGCCATTCTTATATCACTCTAAAGAAGTACCTGAGGCTAGGTAATTTATTAAAAAAAGAGGTTTACTTGGTTTATGGTCCTGCGGGCTGTACAGAAAGTGTGGTGTTGGCATCTCCTTCCGGTGAGGGCCTCAGGGAGCTTACAATCTTGGTGGAAGGTGATGGGAAGCCAGCATGTCACATGGTGACAGTAGGAGCAAGAGAGAAGGGGGGAGGTGCCATACTCTTTTAAACAACCAGATCTTGCGTGAACTTAGAGTGAGAACTCTCTCATCACCAAGGGAATAGAACTAAGCCATTCCTGAGGATCCATCCTCATGATCCAAACACCTCCCACCAGGCCCTACCTCCACCACTAGGGATTACATTTCAACATGAGATTTGGAGCAGACAAACATCCAAACCATACCATATTATATGTTTTGGATAGTAACCCCTTATCAGATGTATGGTTTGCAAATATTTTCTCCTATGCCATGTATTGTCTCTTCACTCTGCTATTTGTTTCCTTTGCTGTGCAGGAGCTTTTTAGAGTGATGCAATCCTATTTTTCTCTTTTTGCTTTTGTTGCATATACTTTTGGGGTTATATTCAAAATATCGTCCAGACCAATGTCATGGAGCTTTTCCCTTATGTTTTCTTTTAGTAGTTTTACTACTAAAAGAAAGTTTCAGTAGTTTAGTGAAACTACTAGATTTCAGGTCTTAATTTGTCTTTAATCCAGTTTGAGTTGATTTTTGTATATGCTGAAAATAAGGATCCAATTTCATTCATCTGCATGTTGATATCCAATTTTCCCCACACCATTTATTGAAAAAGCTGTCCTTTCCTCATTGTCTCTTCTTGGCACCTTTATTAAAACTCAATTTTCCATAAATATTTGGGGTTATTTCTAAACTCTATCCTGTTTGACTGGTTTTATGTCTGTTTTTATGGCAGTACTGTGCTGTTTTGATTACTATAACTTTGTAATATATTTTGCAGTAAGGTACTATGATGCTTCCAGCTTTTTTCTTTTTGGTCAAGATAGGTTTGGCTATTCAGGGTCTTTTGTGTTTCCATACAAATTTAAGGATTGTTTTTTCTATTTCTCTAAAGAATGACATTGGAATTTTGATAGGGATTACACTGCATCTGTAGATTGCTTTGGATATTATGGACATCCTAACAGTATTAATTCTTTCAATTCATAATCATGCCTTTCCATTTACTTCTGTTTTCTTCAGTTCCTTTCATCAATGCTTTATAGTTATCAATATATAGATCTTCACTTCCATGGTTAAATTTATACCTAGGTATTTTATTTTATTTTTTTGCTATTGTTAATGAGATTGTTTTATTAATTTCTTGTTCAGATAGTTTGTTGTTAGTATTGAAATGCTACTGATTTTTGTATGTTGATTTTGTATCCTGAAAATGAACTGAATTTGTCAGTTGTAATGTTTTTATTTGGTAAAGTCTTTAAGGTTTTCTATATATGAGATCATGCCATCTGTAAACAGGGACAATTTAACTACTTCCTTCCAATTTGGATGTTTTTTCATTTCTTTTTCTTGCCAAATTGCACAGGCTTGGACTTCCAGTAAAATGTTGAAAAGAAGTGAGATTGAGCATTCCTGTCTTGTTCTAGATCTTAGAGGAAATGCTTTAAACTTTTCACTGTTGCAAATATTAGCTATGGACTTGTCATTTAAGGCCTTTATTGTGTTGTGGTACATTTCTTCTCTACCGAATTTGTTGAGAGATTTTATTATGAAACGCATTTGAATTTCATCAAATTCTTTTTCTATATCTACTGAGATGATCATATAATTTTTGTTCTTCATTCTGTTAATAAAATCAGAAACAAAAGAGGAGACATTACAACTGATACTACAGAAATACAAAGGGTCCTTTGGGAAGCCAAGGCAGGCAGATGACCTGAAGTCAGGAGTTTGAGACCAGCCTGGCCAACATGGTGAAACCCCGTCTCTTCTGGAAACTACAAAAATTAGCCAGGTGTGGTGGCAGGCACCTGTAATCCCAGCTACTCAGGAGGCTGAGGCAGGAGAATCTCTTGAACCCAGGAGGTGGAGGTTGAAGTGAGCCAAGATTGTGTCACTGCACTCCAGCCTGGGTGACAGAGCAAAACTCTGTCTCCAAAAAAAAAAAATAAATAAATAAATACAAAGAGTCACAAGAAACTACCATTAGCAATTATACCCCAATAAATTGGATAATTTAAAAGAAGTGGGTAAATTCCTAGACACATATAACCTGCCAAGACTGAATCATGAAGAAATAGAAAATCTGAACAGACCAATAATAGACAAGTAGATTCAATCAGTAAGAAAAAGTCTCCCATTAAAGAAAAGCTCAGGACTGATTGGCTTCACAGATGAATTCTGCCAAACATTTAAAAATGTACTAATGCTAATCCTTTTCAAACTCTTCCAAAAAAAATTGAAGAGAAAGGAATATTTTCAAATTCATTTTATGAGTCCAGCATTACCCTGATACTAAAACTGGAAACAGACACTACAAGAAAAGAAAGTTACAGGCCAATGTCCCTGATGAACATAGATGCAAAAATACTCAACAAAATACTGGCAATGCAAATTCAACAGCACATTAAACAGATCATTCACAACGGTCAAGTGGGATTTATCCCTGGGATTCAAAGCTATTGCAACATATGCAAATCAATAAATGTGATACTCTATATGTGGTTTTGATTTCACCCCCCCTTCTCAATTATGTTCTCTGTCCTATACCATAAATGTTTTTTTCTATATAGTCTTACCATCAGCCTTGAAACATGCTTCAGAAAAATTATCAATCTTTTTGCTTTTAAAGCTTATCAATTTGTTCTAATCCAAGAAACTTAAAAAACAACAGAATTTGGGTGATTCTGACTGAATTGATTGGGGTGGGACAGAGGCATCAGTATCTTTTAAACAGTCCTCACATTTGCCTTCCCACTGGGTACACCCTTACCTGATGAAATCCTGTTTACCCTCCAGGATTCACCTGCATATCATTTCCTCAAGGACGTCTTCCTCAAGACTTTGATCTAAATCAGGTGCTCTCATAGCGCCCTGTTTCCTTTCTTAGAGCATTGATCATATTTTTAATCCAGAGTTTCAAACCCTCAGCACCACTGACATTTTGGGCTGGATATAACTTTGTTCTGGTGGTCTGTCGTCTGCCTTGTGGGATGTTTTGCAGCATCCCTGGACTCTGCTCACTGGATGCCAGAAGCACTTCATCCCCAGATATGGCAACTGAAACTGTCTCCAAACATCGCCAAATGGCCCCAGGAGGGAACCCCTACCCCTCGCCTCATTAGAACCACTGCTCTAACACATGGTTATTTTATATGTAGTCTGTCTCTCCCTCTGTACTATAAACTCCAGCAGGGCACTTGCTTTGGCAACACATATATACCCAAATTGGAATGATACAGAGATTGGCATGGCCCCTGTGCAAGGATGACACACATTTGTGCAGCATTCTATTAAAAAAAAAAAACGCAAAACCATCAGAAGAGCTTTCTTTTCTCCTAGATTCCCAAGGACATACCTCAATGCCTAGGCACATCCCAGATGTTGGACAAGAATTTGTTGAATAAATGAATGAATGAGATGGCTAAGCCAGGATTTCAGAGGTCTAATAAGGGTGAAGACCACAGGTGTCAATAGCAGAGAAGAAAAGGAAGGAATACATCTGAGTCACATTTAGAGAGCAGAAATTAAATTTTATGGGAACACAGTCACTTCTATTCATTTGCATATAATCTGCAGCTGCTTTTTGTGCTATAGACGGCAGAGCTGAGTAGTTGCAACAGAGACCACATGGCTGATGAAGCTTTAAATATTTACTGTTTGACCCTTCACAAAAAGAGTTTGTAGACCCCCTTTTTAGAGATTGTGTTTAGAATATAAATCCTAAGTAAACTATTATGAAAGTAGCTAAATGATTTTGATTATTTGCAAAACAGATTTCCATTTTTAAACATTTTACCATTGCCCTATTTCTCACACACGTGAGAAATTTGCATGCACAAAAATGCACAAACATGCATTGCAGAGATGTTCTTTCCTGATAAATAGTTTATCCTGTTATTGGATTTTTTTTTTGAGGGGTTTTGAATGCACTCCACTCCTCTTTTCCTAGAAGGTCAGAACTTCTTTTTTTAAAAAATTTCAATCTTCTAGTTTTCTAAAGATTTTGTTGGGAACAAGGGAAAATTAAGAAAAAGGGTCTCAGTCCTCTGTGTAAAAACTTTTTTTATAGCTTTTGTCATGCTAAAGACACAAATCTGTTTATTTTGTGGTTGCTGACAGAATATATAAATTCTGTCTTGAAGATTGTGTGAAGCTTTTATAGTTCATTTGCTGATTCATTCAACAAGCATTAAGAAATGCCTTCTGAGCACTGGGCCCTGCGGATGCAGAGATGCATAAAACGCATTCTTTGCCGGTAGCCAGCCAACAGCAACAGACAGGAAGCAATTACCTGGAAGACAGCCTTGTTTGTGCTAAAATAAAGTGAAAATGGGAGTGCAGGGAAGGTCCAACCAAGGCTGCTTTACAGAATGGAAGGAAGCATAGGTTTTGTATCTTAAATTATACTTTTATTTGTTATTAATAGATACTAAGGCGCCAGTATCGTTGGTTAGAAAAAGTTTACCCCCAAATCTAAAACTCAAATGTAGTATCAACTATAAGAATCATGTTTAATTATTTTCCACCAGTACTCTCCCGATTAGCATGAAATATAAGAATCAAGTTGGCCGGGCGCGGTGGCTCACGCCTGTAATCCCAGCAAATTAGCCGGGCGTGGTGACGGGGTGCCTGTAGTCCCAGCTACTCGGGAGGCTGAGGCAGGAGAATGGCGTGAACCCGGGAGGCGGAGCTTGCAGTGAGCCAAGATCGCTGGGCGACAGAGCGAGACTCTTTCTCAAAAAAAAAAAAAAAAAAAAATCAAGTTTTATTGGATCATTTTCTGAAAATCCTCTCGTAACTGCTGCTGTTAGCACAGGTGATGTCCCTTAGGATTGAGCTCTGCGTGCAGCGTGGAATATCTGGGTACTCAGGAGAAGACTATGGGATTCAGTACAGTTTTGGGGAATCAGGGGTGCCTGCATCTGAGTTCACAGATAACCAAGGTCTCTTCGGGAAGGGTACCTGAGGTTTGTTTCCTTTACTAAGTATCTCTTAGGTTCCAGCCCACTGAGCTGGCATCTTTTCCCAGACAGTATTATTTTCATGGGTGGTGTGAAATAAGGTCTGAGGCAGTGTTTCTGTCCTTGAATGTTGCTGTGTATTAGAATTACCTAGCGAGCTTTGAGTCCTGAAACCAGGCTACTTCCCAGACAAATTACAGTACAACATGGTGTCTGAGGGCAGGACCCAGACAGCTGTAGTTTTTAAGCTCCTTAAGTGACTCCAATGTGCAGCCAAGTTTGAAATGGCTGCTATAAATCAACAACTCTGAAATGTTAGCTTGCCTTAAAAGTTCCCACTGGGCCTGTTAAACAGATTGCTGGGCTCCAGCCCCAGAGTTTCTGATTCAGTGGGTGTGGGGCAGCTGGGTAATTTGCATCTCTAATAAGTTCCCATGTGATGCTGATGTGCTGTTCTGGGGACAACACTTTGAGAACCACTGCTTTAAATTAAAGTAATGAGAAGGAATGACTGTGGGAGAATAGTGGTTCTTCCTATTTCTTCACTAAGTTGGTCCAGTCTGCTTTTGGAAGAACGAGAGTGGAGAGGGTCAGGCTGGAGATGTTACTGCAGTCGTTACTGTGTACCTTTAAGACATTCTTGGAATGATATATAACTCATCTTTAGAATGCCCTTGCCCTATTTGGGAAAACACAGTACTTTTCAGGGTCTCTCACTTTGCCTCTCTCTCTCCCCCTTTCTCTCTGTCTCTCCTCCTTCCTAGAAAAGTCTTGAGAAGGGAACTTGGTTAAAATACTAAAGGGCATCTAAGGGAATCAGTTGCATTCAAAACACTTTTAATGTTAGAGGAAATTTGACATGTGAAAAACCTTTTGTAAAAAGCAATCTTAAATGATGTAGGTATTTCTGATGATTGTTTTTTAGCCCTATAGGAAAAACTTGTAACTAATAGCAGAAAGACTCATTCCACATGAAATAACAGTGAGTTCAAAAGTAATAGTAAATACAACACAAATAATTAAACATATTTTAACTGTCTATATTGACATCAGCAAAGAGCACCATGGCCATACCTTAATTACCTTAAGCATTTATGAAGCAGTCTCATACCACCCCAAACTGATTTCTCCTTCAGCCCACCTCTTACGTGACATAAAACCAGATGTTTATATCACATTCTAAATACCCTTTCAAACACTTCATATTCAACTGAGGGAATACTCTTCTTGCTAGTCATGATTATTTAGCATCTTCTATTTATATAGGCCATTTAATGAGTGAAAATTTCCCAGTGGCTGTGAAATTCCAGAAAGTAAATCAGAACAGAGGACACATTCACTAGTAGATAATTATAGGCCCTGGAGAATTTATAACAACACAGATATTTTAGGAAGGAAGTGGTGAAGTCAATTAGGCAAAATCTACAGAAGTAAAATGGCGAGCTGGCCAGTGTTCTCTGAATTTTGAGTCCTTATCCTCTGAAAACCCAGGAGCTCTTTGATGTGATGTTTCCCTTTTCCTTACTTAAAGAAAGACTTTATTTTTTAAGAGCATTTTTAGATTTACAGCAAAATCAAGAGGAAGGTGCAGAAATTTCACACGTATCCCTTGTCCCCATACAAGCACAGCCTCCCCCATTACTAACATCCCCCACCAGAGTGGTACGCATGTAACAATCCACAAACCTACATTGACACATCATTGTCACCCAAAGTCCATAGTTTAACATTAGGGTTCCCTCTTGGTGTTTCACGTCCTATGGGTTTGAACAAATGTATAAAGACGTGTATCCACCATTGTAGTATCATACAGAATATTTACCCTTCCTACAGATCCTCTGTGTTCTGCCTGTTCATCCTGCCCTTTCCCAAAAACCCTGACAATCACTGATTTTTTTTTTTTTTTTTTTTTGAGACGGAGTTTCGCTCTTCTCGCCCAGGCTGGAGTGCAATGGCGTGATCTCGGCTCACTGCAACCTCTGTCTCCCAGGTTCAAGCGATTCTCCTGCCTCAGCCTCCCTAGTAGCTGGGATTACAGGCATGTGCCACCATGCCTGGCTAATTTTGTATTTTTATTAGAGACGGGGTTTCTCCATGTTGGCCAGGCTGGTCTAACTCCCGACCTCAGGTAATCTGTCCTCCTCAGCCTCCCAAAGTGCTGGGATTACAGGTGTGAGCCACTGTGCCTGGCCCTGACAATCACTTATCTTTTTACTGTCTCCATAGTTTTGCCTTTTCCATACTGTCATCTCATTGGAATAATACAGTGTGTGTTGCCTTTTCAGATTGGCTTCTTTTCCTTAGTAATAGGCATTTAAGTTCCTTCCATGTCTTTCCACAGCTTGATAGCTCATTCTTTTTAGGGCTCAATAATATTCCATCATCTAAATGTACTTCCTTTCCTTTTTTTTATTCCTTCAGATGATTAATCTTTCTTTCCACTCTCTTTTACCTGTTTATACAATCCAAGGACACTTAAAAACTCCTTGCTATGAGAGATTATTCTTGTATGACTAAGAGTTTATAAATGATCCAGAGTTGTAGAAAGCAATCTGTTTTAAGAAGAAGAAGCAAGAAGGAGCAGAGAGAAGACATGCTTTGGAGTTGCCTTTTAGCAGTTCTGGCAGGTTGAATGTGAAAGTTAACATAGCCCCTTGCAAGGCTCTCGTGACTACTAACAGGGAAAATACAGAAGCGAGTCTGCTACTGAGTGGGTTCTCAGTCTGTAAATGTTGGTTCCTTCACTTTCAATTGCTTGAAGAGTTTATTTCCTTTAGCAAACATTTACTTAGAGACTTCTCTGTGGCATGTTTTGGGAATACAGAGATGTGAGAGATAGTTCCTTCTTCTGGAGGACTTCATAGTGTAAAAGAAAGGTAGAAAAATAAACAGGCGGCCGGGGCGATGGCTCATGCCTGTAATCCCAGCACTTTGGGAGGTCGAGTCGGGTGGATCATGAGGTCAGGAGATTGAGATCAGCCTGACTAACATGGTGAAACCCCATCTCTCCTAAAATTACAAAAATTAGCCGAGCATGGTGGCATGTGCCTGTAGTCCCAGCTACTCGGGAGGCTGAGGCAGGAGAATTGTTTGAACCCACGATGTGGAGGTTGCAGTGAGCCGAGTTCGCGCCACTGAACTTCAGCCTGGTGACAGAATGAGATTCTGTCTCAAAAAAAAAAAATCTTATACTGATTGAAAAACTTATTGTAACATTAGTACAGCCAGAGTCTGTGGAAAAACACAAGACTCAAAAGGTTCAATTTAACAACAATTTATTGAGCATCTACTATGTTTTATATATTATTCTTTGCTCTTGAGATGTATTTGTTACCATTAATAATAACAACAACCACAATGAACCAAAAAGATCCCAGCCTGAGGAACCAGGGCAGGGTAGGTGTGTATGTGTACAGAAATAAACAGTAAACATCATAAGTTATATGACATTTATAAGTAAAACGCATGCTACTTTAGAGGGTGATAAGTAATAGTGATAAGCTGTAGAAGAGAAAAGATCAGAGTAGGTAGGATGGGTCAGGTTGGGGTAGGCAGTTTACAATTTCAAATAGGGTGGTCAGAGTAAGCACAGTTGGCCCTTGAACAGCATAGGTTTGAACTGTGTGGGTCCACTTATATGTGAATTTTTTTTTCAATAAATATATTGGAAAGTTTTTTGGAGATTTGTGACAATTTGAAAAAACTTGCAGATGAACCACATAGCCTGGAAATACTGAAAAAATTAGGAAAAAGTTATGTCATGACTGCATAAAATATATGTAGATATTAGTCTATCACTATCATAAAATATACACAAGTCTTATAAAGGTAATAAACATTTATCAAAAAGTGCACACACTTACAGACCATATGTGGCACCATTCATAGTAGAGAGAAATATAAACTAATGTAAAGATGCAGGATGGAATCACAACTGCATAAAATTAACTGTAGCACATACTGTACCACTGTAGTAATTTTGTAGCCACCTCCTGTTGCTATTTCATGAGCTTAAGTGTTGTGAGTATCAGCTTAAAACTGTATGACCCTAATCATCTCTGGGTGAGCAGTTAATCTCTCCAGTACACTGTGTATGGAAGTAAAAGTGATGTCTCAAGGTTCTGGCACATTGTGTTTATTGCAATACCATAAACCTTGAATAACATCATGGGGCTCATACAAAGTGCCACCAGTGATGCTGGGAGCGCTGCTGAGATGCAGAGAAACATCAGACACGTCTTGTAAACAGGCAACGTATTTATGGCATCAATAAATGCAGTATGGTATTGTGAATGTATTTCTTCTTCCTTATGATTGTCTTAATATTTTCTTTTCTATAGTTTGTTGTGTGAGTACAGTCTCTAATATATATATAACATTAAAAATTGTGTTAATTGGCTGTTTATGCTATTGGTAAGGCTTCCAGTCAACAGCAGGCTATTAGTAATTGAGTTTTTTGGGAGACAAAACTATACATGGAGTTCTGGCTCCATAGGTTGGCACCCCTAACCCCTGCATTGTTCAACTGTGGTCCTCATTGAGAAGATGATCTTTAAGCAAATACTCAAAGGAAGTGAAGAAATTTACTAGGCTAATTTTAGAACAGACTGTTCCAGGAAGCAGGGATTTGTTGAGTATGCCTGGAGTATTCTAGGAAAAGCTGAAAGGCCAGTATGGCTGGAGAAAGAACAAGAGAGAAAGAAGGAAATTGAGGTCAGGAAAGGGAACAAGGCAGAGACAGACCATATAGGGCCTTAAAGATTGAAGAAAAATCAGTGTAACCTATGACATAGTTTTCAACATTAACTGAATAAACACTATTTTCTACTTGTAATTTTCTATAACAGATATTTCTAATTTCACCATTACAAGTCAACAATCCTCAGAATTTTTGAAATAGATTCCTGAATAATGCAGGGAGGATTGCTGACCTTATTAAACAGACATACTGAGGAACTTAGCTTTATGATGACAAGATTTAATAAGCAGTGATTCAAGATAAACTTTGTGGAAACTGCCATTTCAATACTTTTTATCCTTCTTTCTACCTAATTAAATAAATGTTAATGAGTGGCCTAATGCTTTGTACCATCAAAAGCATGTGATGTGTTTCAACAGCTCCTTTCCTTAAACATTGTTAGGTGCTATTTAACATATCATTTCAAACAAGAATTTTACAATGGTTGAATTTAAAAATTTAGAGCTTATAGTAACTTATTTTTATATTTCCCAATTTCTGATCAAATATCAGGGAGGATACCCAAAAAGACAGAAGTAAAAAGAAATGCTAAGGAAGCAAAAAAATAGAAGCCTCAACCAAATGTGTCAGTTGCAACAAGAAAGTACATAGAACATCCCTCCCACCATTTTTTTGTTGATATAGATATTTTATTGGTGGTTGTCTGTTTTAGACAGTTGTGCTATATGAACATTGTTATTATTTTAAATGTTGAATTATAACAGAAGTATCAATATGTCACAAATTTTATTAACACACATTTGGAAAATGATACATTTTCCATTTACCGTGGTTTATTTCTGCCTACTATTACTGTGTTTTTTGAGCTCTTCCTAATTTTTCTTAGAATAATTAATGATATTAGGCACTTCTTCACAGAGAAAACATCCCTCTCTTTCTCTCACTGTCAATCTATTTATCATATTTTTCTGTATATATGAAACAAATTCTTTTTTTTTTTTTTTTTTTTGAGACGGAGTCTTGCTCTGTCACCCAGGCTGGAGTGCAGTGGTGCAATCTCGGCTCACTGCAAGCTCTGCCTCCCAGGTTCACGCCATTCTCCTGCCTCAGCCTCCCGAGTAGCTGGGACTACAAGCGCCCGCCACCACGCCCGGCTAATTTTGTTTTTGTATTTTTTAGTAGAGACGGGGTTTCACCGTGGTCTCGATCTCCTGACCTTGTGATCCACCCGCCTCGGCCTCCCAAAGTGCTGGGATTACAAGCGTGAGCCACTGCGCCCGGCCAACAGATTCTTTTTTTTTTTTTTTTTTTTTTTTTTTGAGACGGAGTCTCGCTCTGTCGCCCAGGCTGGAGTGCAGTGGCGCAATCTCAGCTCACTGCAAGCTCCGCCTCCCGGGTTCACGCCATTCTCCTGCCTCAGCCTCTCTGAGTAGCTGGGACTACAGGCGTCCGCCACCACGTCCGGCTAATTTTTTGTATTTTTAGTAGAGACGGGGTTTCATCGTGGTCTCGATCTCCTGACCTCGTGATCCGCCCGCCTCGGCCTCCCAAAGTGCTGGGATTACAAGCGTGAGCCACTGCGCCCGGCCACAAATTCTTAACCTAACAGAAAAAAGGAAATTTACAAGGAAAAATATGTATTGTCTAAGAACATGCCCCTGGGCTTCTGACACACCTGCTTTTGAATCCTGCCTCTTCTGTGAGACAAACCTGCTTATTGCTTAATCTATTTAATATTTGAACTTATTATATATAAATTTACTATCTACCGCACAGAATCATAATGCAGAATAAATAAGATAAAAGTGAAATATTTTATCACACCCCTTTTAAAAAGGACAAATGTTTGGCCTTCCAGCAATGTAACAATCTGAGCTTATGCAAATGGGACATCTTATAAATACTTATAAACATAAAATGAGCTCAAAAGACTGTAATTTCCAGGACTAAAGCCAAAACTGGAAATAAAAATGAGAATAGCAAGGAGACACTGAAAGCCCACAGTGACTGGGGACTGGGTATGTGATGGCCAAATAGTGGTCGCAGGTGCATGCGAAGTGAAAGAGCTCGGAGCAAGTGTCATGCCTGAATCTTAAACCTCAACTCCACTCACTTTCCTTGAACAGTACTGGGAAGCCTGGATGGGAAAAACAAGTCAGCCATGAGAAATGTGTTCCTTTGGTCCTTTCTCAGATGCAAACATAAAATTTTCTTGTAACCCAAGGTACAGGAGACACAGAATAATGAGTCACTGCTAAAGACAGACTCAAAAAATAATAAAAAATATTTCTACTGTAAATATATCAAAACATCCCATCGAAGAACATAAATTTATACAATTATTTGTCAATTAAAAAAATCTAGTGAGGAAAGCAAATAATGTCACGAAGATGAGTGTTAATTGCATAGGAATTGGAAATACTAGAACAATTTAAAAATTTTAAAAAAAGTTAAAATGATGAAATAGAGAAGTCAATTTTCTCCCCCCCGCCCCCCACTTTTTTTTTTTTTTGAGACACAGTCTCGCTCTGTTGCCCAGGCTGGAGTGCAGTGGCATCATCTCGGCTCACTGCAACGTCCACCTCCCAGGTTCAAGGGATTTTCCTGCCTCAGCCTCCGGAGTAGCTGGAATTATAGGCATGCACCACCACGCCCAGCTAATTATTAAATTTTTAATAGAGCGGGGTTTCACCATGTTGGCCAGGCTGGTCTCGAACTCCTGACTTCAAGTGCTACACTTGTCTCAGCCTCCCAAAGTGCTGGGATTACAGGTGTGATTCACTGTACCTGCCAGTGAGAAGTAGATTTCAAGTAAAACAAAAGATTATGAAAAAGAAACAAGGGATTAGAACATAAAGTCCTAGGAATGAAAAATAGGATCACTAAAATTACGCAATGAATGTGCTAACAGCAGACTAGATACAGATAGGAACAGAATTTTATAGGGACTGGTATATTTGAAGAAACTATATCCAAAATACACTGTGAGAGATAGTATCGGAGCAGATACAGGACACAGAATGCAGAATGCACATATGCCCGTGGGGCTGGGCATGCAGGCTAACACAACCAAGCAACAATTGGCCCTGTGTGTCTCGGTGTGTTTGTTTCCAGTTGCTGCTGGAACAAAGTACCACAGTTTCACCAGTTTGTTCATCATTGAATCAACATCATGCTATTTGAATACTGTGATTTCATAATAATCTTGTTGGTAGTGAAGAAATTTCAAATCTGTTCTTAAGATTTGCTCAGGTTTTTTTGGGGGGGGGTCTTTTTCATTTCCATATAAAATTTAGAATCATCTATTGATTTCCCCAAAACACCTGCTGGATGAATGGGGTAAGACTGAATATGTAGATAGATTTGGGGAGAATTGACATCTTTACAAATGAGTCTTCAATTCATGAGCATGGTCTGTTCATTTATTTAGTTATTCTCTCAGCAACAGTTTAGTTTTCAGTGAATCAAAGGGCATGTCTTTCAATAAGTTATCCCTGTGTATCCATTTTTTTGCATGCTATTGTGTATGGTATTGATTTTTATTTTGTTCTTCAATTTAAAAAAGTAATATGTACATATGTACTATATGAGTTTGCATCCACCAACTTTGCTAAATTCTTTAAAAAATCTTATAGTTTGAGTTCTTTTGGATTTTCTCTGTGTGCATTCCTGTCATCTGTGAATAATTACATGATTACTTTTTTCCCAATAATTATACTATTTATGTATTTATTTTGGCCTTATTGCACTGGCTGGGTGTAATAGAGGTGATGAACATCTATGTTTTTTCTGATCTCAGGAAGAAAGCTTTTAGTGATTTTTCTATTATGTATAATGTTAGCAGTAGGTTTTTTCATATATAATATTTATCAGAAGGAAGTTCCCTTTTAGACTTCATTTGCTAAGAATTATTTTTTAATCATGAAATGATATTAAATTTCATCAAATGCATTTTCTGCATGTCATTTCTCTCATTTATTCTATCAATGTGGCAGAAATAAAGCTATTAGTTGCCGATATTGAGACAATTGAGGACATTTGAATATGGACTGTGTATTAGGTAACATAGTTAAAGCAATCTTAATTTTTTTCATTATGACAATAGAATTCTGTTTATGTAGGAGAGTGTCCTTGTGTCTAGGGTATACATGTTGAAATTTTTACTTCTAAAACTTATTTTTAAGTGCTTGTACAATAAATAATATCTATCTCTGTACTGAGGTCCATGAAAACACATACAAGTTGTGTCTCTGTTATTTCTCCATCTATCTATCTACAAATGTAGCAAAATGCTGACAGTTGGTGAATCTAAGAGAACTGTAAGAGTGCCTGGAGTATTCCTTTAATCTTACTATAGGTTTGCAAATAAAAGACATTTGGGGGAAAATAAGGATAAATCAAATGCAGATTTAATAATGAACTTTTTACCCTTTTAAGTAACTTTATTTCCATTGCAAAGGTAATATTTATAAAAGCATTTGTATATGAAACCCAAAGAAATCTCAATAAATGTAAAAACTGAAGTTAAAGAGACATAATTCTCTTACCATATGAAATGAAATATAACTAAAAATTAGTTATAATGTTCGATACGAACACTTTTAAAGTTTAAGTGAAAACTTTAATTACTATTTAGAAATTAGCAACAGAGATAACCATATCACAACATACCAATTCTAAAGAACCAGTAACCAGAGAAAAATTCACATCTTAAATATTTTATTTTGTTGTTACATAAGAAAGATTTAATAATGAACTAACATCCATTATATGCAATAAATATATACACCTATTATGTACTTTCATAAAAATGAAAGTTAAAAAATTAAAACACTCCATCCATTTTATGAATATACCACAATATGTTCATCTAGTCACCTGTTGACAGACACTTGGATTGATTTCAGTTTTGCTTATTACAAATAGTACTGCTATGAACATCTGCATACTACTCATATGGGAATACATTTTTATTAACTTATTTTTGGCAAATACTAGGAGCAGAATGGTTGTGCCATGTGGTAGGTATATATTTAACTTTTTAAGAAACTGTTCAACTCTTCTTAAGTGGTTATATCATATTTGCATTCCCACCATCAGAGCATGAGACTTCTAGTTGCTTCACATCCTTAGGGTCAGTTTTGTAAATTCTAGTCATTCTAATAGGTGTGTTATGGACTATCACTGTAGTTTGAATTTGCATTTCCCTAATCATTAGTGATGTTGAGTATCTATTTATTACTCATTTGTCATTTAGTTATATTCTTTGGTGAAGTGTCCAAATATTTAGCACAATATTTTGTTAGATTATGTGACTTTTTAAACATTGAGTTGTGAGAGTTGAGTATTCTTGAGACAAGTCCTTTTTCAGGTGTGTAATTTGGAAATATTTTGTTCCAGTCTGTGGCTTATTTTTTCAATCACTTACCATTGAGTGAAAGACCAAAAGTTCAAAATTTTGATAAAATCCCATTTATCTTTTTATTTCTATTTTTTTTTGCTTAGAAATCATGTTTTAGAAGTCTTATGTAAGAGATCTTTACCTTGGGGGCGGGGCGGGGACAGGGCCGATCCCAACCACATCCTGGCCGATTAAAAAAAAAATCTTTGCCTCACCCAAGGTCAAACATTTTTTTCAATTTCTAAAATACTTTCAGATTTAACATTAAGGTATATGATTCATTTTGAGTTAATTATTATTTTTTTGCATATGGTAAAAGATATGGAGTAAAGTTTGTTTTTTTAAATAGGGGTATCCAACTTTTCCTGTACCATATGTGGAAAAGGCTATTCTTTCTCCACTAATTGCCTTTACACTTTGCTAAATACGAATTAATCATACATGTGTATGTCTACCTCTGAACTGAACTGTATTCTGTTCCATTGTGATTTGTTTATCTTTTTGCCAATACCATACCGTCTTGATTATTATAGCTTTATATTTACTCTTGAAATCAGATAGTGTGCATTCTCTTTGTTCTTTTTAAAAGCTGTTTTGGCTATTTTATGTCCTGTGCATTTTCATATAAATTTTAGAATCATCTTGTCAAATTCTACAAGAATATTTTGTAGATTGGATTGACTATATAAATCAGTATTGAAGAGAACTGACATTTAACAACATTCAGTCTTCCAGTCCATGAATTCACGAACATGACATGTCACTTCCTTTATCCAGGACTTCTTTAATTTCTCTTAGCATTTCTTTTTAGTTTTCAGTGTATAAGTCTTGTATAACTTTTGTGAGATTTATTCTTAAGCATTTCATATATTTAGATACTATTGCAAATGATTTATTTTCCAGAAGATATATAGCTTATTGAATTATATTTTTGGGAATAACATTTTAAAATTTAAATTTCTAATTATTTATTGTTAGTATATAGAAATAGAATGATTTTTGTATATTGATCTTGCTTCCTGGAACTTTGCTATACTCATTTAGTTTAAGATTTTTTAAATCTAAGATTACATTTATTGTTTTTTGTGTGTTTAGATCATTGTTTTTTTTGTTTGTTTGTTTTTGAGGCAGAGCCTTGCTCTGTCACCCATACTGGAGTGCAGTGGCAGGATCTCTGCTTACTGCAACCTCTGCCTCCTGGTTTCAGCCTCCCAAGTAGCTGGGAATACAGGTGTGTGCAACCACAGATGGCTAATTTTTTATTTTTAGTAGAGACGGGGCTTTGCCATGTTGCCCAGGCTGGTCTCGAACTCCTGACCTCAAGTGATCCACCCGCCTCAGCCTCCCAAAGTTCTGGGATTACAGGTGTGAGCCAGGGCATTCGGCCAGATCATTGATATTTAATGTAATTGTTAATATTGTTGGAGCAAAAATTACCATTTTGCCTTGGGACAGCAAGAGCAGCCACTGTGAGGAAAGGCATGGACCTGCACCCAGATCCTTCTTCTCTATCTCCTCTATAGAACAAAGTCTTTAATCTGCTGAGGAAAGGGCAGCACATTTGTGACCTTCAGGTCACAGATGAAGATCCAATGCATCTGGGGGAAGGAAAGAAAAAAATACCCTCTATTCCTGGGTGAGAGAAATATGTCCTGGGCCCAAACCACTGGAAACTTTCTATCATCGAGTGAGAGGCAAGTTCACCGAGAATACCTTGCCCAGAAGATTCAGGGGCACGGTGTCTACCTAAGAATAAATCTGAGCAGCAACAACAAGGAATGCATATGCCATCTGCCAACACTGGGGAGAATAGGGCTCCTGACAGCCACAGGCACAGGAAAATTCAGATCCTTTTGCAGACTCCTCTCCACAGACCTCACTAGGTGATCACAAGAAAGACTGGGCACGGTGAGATGCTGGAGAAAGCTCCTGATAAAGACATATCCGAGACTGGGAAGAAAAATAGGTTTAATGGACTCACAGTTCCACGTGGCTGGGGAGGCCTCACTATCATGGCGAAAGGCGAAAGGCGAAAGGCACTTCTTACATGGCAGTGGGAAGACAGAATGCGAAAGAAGCCAAAGCGGAAAGCTCTTATAAAATCATCAGATCTTGTGAGACTTACTACCATGAGAGCATTATGGGGGAAACCACCCCCATGATTCAATTATCTCCCACGGGGTCCCTCCCACAACATGTAGGAATTATGGGAGTACAATTCAAGATGAGATTTGGGTGGGGACACAGAGCCAAACCATATCAGTCCCCTTTCTGATGGGGGTGTCTGTGTGCGATTCTCAGGAGTTCTGTACTCTCTTGCTATCCCACAGCAGGACTACAGTAATTTATTAAGAATTTTAGCTGAATTCTTCCTACTAGTTCGACCAGTTTCCAGCACCTCTCCAGACACACATGGGCTCACATTCTGTCTTTTATTTGAAGCTTTTGGATGTGTTGGTTGTCCCTGAGTTCCTTTCTTTGATGGGTTTTAAATAGTTGTGATTTTGCAAATTATCCAGCTTTTTTTTTTCCTTCAGTGGGAGCACACTCTTTCTAGTTTCTTACATTCTAGGCAGAAGCCAGAAGTTAGTAAATGTTGTTTGAATGTGTGTGTCTGTGTGTGTGTGTGTGTGTGTGTGTGTGTGTGAAATGATGTAAGGATGAGGGATGTCTTGAAATTGTGCCTCATAACATATTTTACTCCCTAAAGTTACAAATATATTTGAAACAATTCTATATTGGGAGTCTAAATATTTTAAACACCTAAACATTAGAATTTCTATAAAAGCTCCTTTCAAACAGTTGTTCCTGATTTTACAAAATGCTATGGCAATAAATGAAGCAGGATTTATCATAGTGGTGGTATTTGGTGATGGCATAATCCACCCGCAAGCAAGTGGCTGGTTAAATCAACTCAGTTCGTTAGAGATTGACAAGGTATTGCCTTCTTGCTGGTGATGGAGTGGCTTAACCACTCCATGAAAATATTGCATTGCAACTGTGTGCATATGGTATATTCATTCTCCCTCTCTTGTCCTTATTCTCTTTTGGTTTTAAGAGACATAAACTCTAGATACATTTTAATCTAGAATTGTTTCAGGTTCCAGATACTATGGATAAGCAATATTGTACATTAAAATAAGAACCTACCTTGATATCCTTCTTAATTCACAATGTTGTTACAAAGCTCAAAAGAAATGAATATAATAGAAATGAAAGTACTTAGACTCCAAAATTCTATACAAATACAAAGGTTTAGGATAAGAACTGTCTAAACATAGTGGCTTTTTAGTTAGAAAATTAACCATTCCTAGCAAAACAGTAAGAAAATGGACTGGAACCTTTTTCAGATTTCTAGTAAACCACAGGCACAGGAAGACTTCTCAGGTCTTCCAAAGATTGTTGCGAAAAAAACAGAGAAATTTTAGGAATCACGTCTTTCCTCTGAAAAGACAGTTTCTTTGTTGAACTATCTACCTTTAAGTTAGACGTTAGCACAATATTTTTTATCATAGGTAGGCTTGAAGCCTAGTATATAAACATTTTATTTTACAGGGAGGAGTTAACCAAATGTAGGTAGGTCCAACAAGATGTGCCTTTATAAATAAAATGTCATTGTTGAGGTTACACGGTGAATATAGTTTGCTAATCATAGGCAATTCTTGTCTTTCTTTGGTCCTTATGCTTTTCTGGTTTTAAGAGCCATAAGCCAATCTCAGACATAAACTTTATAAAATCAAAAATGATTGTTTGAAAAGAGCTCTTTTACAACAATTCCATGTCTCTTTCTCAGCCATCTACTTGATGTTAGTTGTATGGTACAAGAAGTATTAGAATACATTATAACTGATCTTAAGCTAGTCCGCATTGCTGTGCTAGGCTTAATAAGAAACCTTAGCAAATCCATTAAATACTGTTTGGGACTATTTCTTAGTACTTTTAAGTGACCAAGACCATTGTATTAGCCAAACGTAAATATAAAATCTGTAGTCGTCAATAGTGTTTGTGAGGAATTTTATACAAAGTAGCATAATTTTCTTTTTTCTTTTTGACAGAATCTTGCTGGGGTGCAGTGGCGGCAAGATCTCGGCTCACTGCGACCTCCGCCTCCCGGGTTCAAGTGATTTTCGTGCCTCAGCCTCCCTAGTAGCTGGGATTGCAGGCAGGCGTCACCATGCCCGGCTAATTTTTGTATTATCAGTAGAGATGGGGTCTCCCTTTGTTGCCTGGGCTGGTCTTGCACTCCTGGCCTCAAGTGATCCACCTGCCTTGGCCTCCCAAAGTGCTGGGATTACAGGTGTGAGCCACCACGCCCAGCACCGTAGCATAATTTTAGAGAAGTTCATTCATAGCTGTCCCAGGAAGTAAGAAGGGAAGATTCAGGAGAAACCGTCATGTGTGACTTGCTCTCAACTGAATCTGTTTAAAATCGTCATTGAGCTCAGGACTGAAAGGAGAAATCATACAACACGAAGCCTGAGGAAGAATTGTAATATTTGTGAGATAAACTATTCCTCCATTCAGTATATATTGATTGAACACTCCCTTTATGGAAGTAGCGAACCGTAAGATCCTTTCCTCCTTTAACTAGCAACATTACCCCGGTTCCTTTGTCTCTCCTTCACTTGTGGTAATGGGCTAGTACACCACGACGCCCTTCCCCTCTCAACCATATGAACGAAGTTGGTTACATGTAGCAGGCTGTTCCAAAAGTTTACTCCATCCCTCTAACCACAGAGTTTGATTTAGAGGTAAATAAAGGCCCTAAACTTGACCAATGTGAACTCTTTCTAAGACTTAAACTATCCCTTGGAGAAATACAGGGAGAGACACACTGAACTCTGGCAACACAACATTATTTGAGACTCTGGGTCCAGTGATGCCTACAGCTAGATGCACTTCTGAATTTCTAATTTCTTAGGCCAAACTTTTTCCTTTATTCCTAATCTAGTTTCTAGTTTTCTAGTTGGGTTACTGTCACTTCCAACAAAAGGATTACTAATAACTTATTATGAGTCAGGCATAGTTCTGGGTATGTACTGGAGAAATTATGGTGAAGAAGACCCAGGCTTCGTACTTGTGGGTGTAGTTGCAGACTTGCTGTGTATGCGTGCACACATGTGGGGGACCGATGTCCGAGGCATTATGGTTTCTACAATCATGTGGGAGGAATGACCAAAGATCATAGTCTATTGCTGAAACTCTTCGTGCTTCTGATTCCTCCCCAATTCACTTGAGCTGCTGAATCTGAATTGATGAGGTACGTTTGCACTAAATACACGTTTTCATAGCTTGTTTGATCAAGAGAAGGTCTCATAGTTCTCTCAGGTTTGATCATAAGCTACTATTAGAGAGTTTTAGAAAAATACCTAAAAGTATCAGTATTTAGAAAAATATTTGCATATGTGCAATAAACATCCTAACTTTTGTGACTAGGAATTGGAGATCAGGAAATATTGTGGGCTGATGAGAACATAATCACCAGACAGAAAACCGTGTTGGAGGTGCTGAATGGAAAATTTTATTCTTTTATTTTTTAGACAGTCACGCTTTGTTGCCCAGGCTGGAGTGCAGTGGTGTGATCTCAGCTCACTGCAAGCTCCGTCTCCTGGGCTCAAGTGATTTTCCTGCCTCAGCCTCCTAAGAAGCTGGGATTACAGGAGCACACCACCATACCTGGCTAATTTTTTGTATTTTTAGGAGAGACGGGGTTTCACCATGTTGGCCAGGCTGGTCTCGAACTCCTGACCTCAAGTAATCTGCCCATCTCAGCTTCCTAAAATGCTGGGATTACAAGCATGAGCCTCTGTGCCTGGCCTTGGAAAATTTTATTATAATGGAAACATAAATAGGATTTAAGAGAAAAGGATGATGAAATTAGAAATATGAAAGAAAATAGGACAGATAGCAAAGTCATATCTAGAAGGTTCAATCTAAATTGTAATCAGAACCCCAAAAGGAAAAATAGAACAGATGAGAGAGTCAGAAGCAATAATTAGAGAAATAAGAGAAAAAACAACATTATCTTAAAAATGACATTAATCTAATAAAAAATACTCATTCAGTGTTCAGCAAAATAATAAATACAAAACAACACCTAGAGCTGTGCTTCCTAAAGTGTGTCCCATAGACCAATATTCTTATTTGATGTTCATCTGAAAAATGATTTTGTGGCCTGGAAAGTTTGGAAAATTTTGCATAATATAATGGCTTCTGAAAGATTCACATTGTGCATTTGCTAGTTAAGTGAGATAATACTAAGACAAACAAATCTAACATATTTTAACACAGAATTTACCTAACTTCTATGACCACTTTTTTGTGATAACACTCATAAAATGTGTCAGAATAGAGTTCCACAGAATTTATTTTGGTGAAACAATGACTTAGACATTTCCTGATTAGATCATTAAATTTTAATACATTGGTATCTCTATTTCTATCTATATCAGCTCTATATATACATCTTCAACTACAACTATTTCTACCTCCACATCTCTATCCCCATCTCTGTGAATGCTTAACATTAAAAAACTATAAATATTCATAAAATAAGAAATGAAATGACTATTTTCTAAACCAATGAATTAAAAAAAGACATTAGGAGTGATTTTTTCTTTTCAAAAAATTTATTGCATTTTACTCAGACTTGACACTGAATTTATATTAATGTAATAATTACTAATATAATAGTATATATTTCTATAATTTTTATTTTTTAATTATATATTATAGTATATATAATAGTATATATTTCTGTAATTGTTTATTGTTTATAATTGTTTCTATAGTTATTTCTATAAAGGAAATTATAGTATATGTTTCTATAAATTGAAGTCAACAAATTTTAGCGATATAGATAATCTTAAATTTTTTTGTATCATTTAAGCCGGTGATTTTAATCCTGGAAATCTATTCTAATGACTTCATATGAAGAATGGACAAAGAATATACAAGAAAGTTCATTTAATCTTTAAAAATGAAGATACAAGTCATAGAAAATGTTTAAAAAATTGCCAGGCTGGGCGCGGTGGCTCACGCTTGTAATCCCAGCACTTTGGGAGGCCGAGGCGGGCGGATCACGAGGTCAGGAGATCGAGACCACGGTGAAACCCCGTCTCTACTAAAAATACAAAAAAATTAGCCGGGCGTGGTGGCGGGCGCCTGTAGTCCCAGCTACTCGGAGAGGCTGAGGCAGGAGAATGGCGTGAACCCGGGAGGCGGAGCTTGCAGTGAGCCGAGATCGCGCCACTGCACTCCAGCCTGGGCAACAGAGCAAGACTCCGTCTCAAAAAAAAAAAAAAATTGCCTATTTGGAAACCATGTATCTGATAAGGGGTTAATATTCAGAATATATAAGGAATTCATATAACTTGATAGCAAAAAATCCCAAATAACCCAATTAAAAAATGAGCAAATAACCTGAATAGACATTTTTCCAAAGAAGGCATGCACACAGCCAACAGGTGTATGAAAAGTTGCTCAACATCACCAATCGTCAGTGAAATGCAAATTAAAACCACAATGAGATATCAACTCACACCTGTTAGGATGGCTATATAAAAAAGACGATAGAAAACAAATGTTGGAGAGGGAACATTGTTGTACATTGTTGGTGGGAAGGTAAATTGGTACAGCCTATAAGGTAAACAGTATAGAGGTTCCTCCAAAAATTAAAAATAAAACCACTATATGATTTAGCAATCCCACTTCTGGGTATATATTGAAAGGAAATAAAGCAGTATTTTCAAGAGATATCTGGACTCCTATGATCATTACAGCATTAATTCACAATAACCAAGATATAGAAACAACCTAAGTACCCACTGATGGATGAATCGATAAAGAAAATATTTTATATATATGTATGTGTGTGTGTGTGTGTGTATATATATATATACACACACATATATATATACACATATATATACACATTCACACATATAATTCAGCTGTAAAAAGAAGGAAATCCTGTCATTTGCAACAACACGGAAGTATCTGGAGGACGTTATGCTGAATGAAATAAGCCGGGTGCAGAAAAACAAAAACCATATGATCTCACTGATGTTTGGAGTCTAAAAAGGCTGAACTCTTAGAAGCAGAAAGTAGAATAGTAGGTGCCAGGAGGTGAGGAAAATGGGAGATTTTGGTCAATGGATATAAACGTTACAAAGTGAATAAGTTCTGGAGATCTGATGTACAGTGTGGTGATTATAGTTAATAATACTGTATTATTTACTTGAAATTTGATAAGAGAGCAGATTATAAGCATCTTCACCACTCTCTACCCTCACACAAATGGCAACTGTCAGTGGTGATGAGTGTGTTACTTAACTGGCTATCGTAATCAGTATATTATGTATATGTCTATCAAGTAATCACATTGTACACCTTGAATATATGACTTTTATTTGCCAATTAAATATTTTAAAATTAAAAAATGCTTGTTTACATTTCACTATTATGTTGACTGAGTTTGTGGTGGAATTTTGAGAAAAGTATCATTGCATATTAAATTATTGGTTTTAAAGTCTTTTTCTTCTCTTTTTTTATGACAGCAATACATGTCTACTGAGAAAAATTACAAAAAAAAGATAAAAGTAGAAAGATGTGTTGATGCAAATATAACAAAGGATGCTACAAGGATGATTAGGTATTGTGCATATGCCAGGAAATATTTTTCAAATGAGTGAGTCAATAAATGAGAGAATAGGTTCTGGCTGACTCATGGTTTCAGTAAGCTCCTGATGGATTGAATTTATGGTATTTCAGTGCAAATTAGCATTTAGCATTCCTTCCAATAGTTATCCCTTTATAAGCAGTTTCCTTGAAAACATTGTGACTATAAACAGCCCTCCTCAAAAAGCATATAAATTGCTTATAAATGAGGAAATGAATATTTTATATGCCATAGAATTTTATGTTCAATAGTTTTGTGATAGAGTGAAGTTAAAATGGATGGTATGGGAATATGTACTCCTTTGTTTTATCCCCACATTTTTAAGAACTGCTGTACAGCTGTTGAACAACTCTTAAAATGTCTCAAGACATTCATCATTCGGTGCACTGTGTAAATGAAACTTGGCACCAACAATAATCAAGAAACTTGAGTGTCCGCAATGGCTCCCAGTAGGAGACAGGATATGCTTCCCGGACCAGATGGGAGCCCACACAGGGGAGCAGCAGCAGGAAGGGGTGGAAACCTGGAACAAGCAAAGACACTGGCAGCGGTTCCCAGGGAGAGAATTAACTACTGGAGATCAAGTTCAAATAAGGGCCTTGCAACTCACATCACACCCAAGCAGGCACTAAGTGTCTAAGGAGAAATCTACTGGTGTTACTTAAGAAGGGCAGAATGGAGACAGCAGGATGTCAATCAAAATAAGTCCTTTTTAGGAATTCAGTTCAAAATTAGGAAGAACAGAAACAAGAATGACCCCTTGATGGAGGATACTAGTTGGAATGTGTTAATAATGAAAACGGGAGGATGTCTAATATATAAATCTTCCAGGTTTCCAGAGTTGTCTGTGGGGTCGTTTAATAAGAAAAGAGTTCTGAGATTAAGGTCTTAACACCAGGTGGTCAGTTTATGCAATATCAATGTGGAAGGAAACCTGAAGCCTTGCTAGAGCCATAGGATGAAGGAGTGGGAATTTTGGCATAAGAGCAGACAACATAGGCATGAAAGAAAAAGAGGTTATCTTTACTTCTAACACTATAACAAACCCGAATGACTTGGAAGGTTTATTAAAACAGGTTGTTTGCCTCCACTCCTAGTTTCTAATTCTGGAGTGGAGTAGGGCCAAATAATTTGCATTTCTAACAAATTCCCAAGCGATGCTGGTGCCGCCTGTCTGGGAACCACACTTTGGGAACTACTACACAGAGGATGCCATGTTGTGTAGGAGGCTGGGAGGAAAAAGCAAGGATACCAATCATAAGGCGGATAGAGACAGGGTGAAATGCAAACACATTGGAGCCGCTCTGGAAGACTCCGAATTCTGGTCAGTATCTCTTGTAAAAATGGTGTGTCATTCCAAATAATCTAGGTACTCTGCTTCAAGGAGGTGAAGAATTACTCCTCACTCTTTAAGCGTGGCCTGTGTATACTGACTTCCTTGCAAAAAGTAGACTATGGAAAGAGGAGAAACATGGAGTAATTTATTGTGCAGAAACTTGACCAATACTACTTCAACCAGGTGATTAAGGTCAACATCATCAGATATAAGTCACGATGATAGCATGTACCATGATAAGTTGATATGTTGTTCATCTCTGTGGTTTTCCTTCCAAAAACACTTAACCATAATCTAATCATGAAAAAAAATCAGACAAATCCCAATTGAGGGATGTTCTACAAAGTACTTGTCTAATACTCTTCAATATGGTCAAGGTCATCAGAAACAAGGCAGGTCTGAGGAACTGCACAGCCAAGAGGAGCCTAAACAGACATCATGACTGAATGTAACGGCATCCTGGAAGAGAAAAAAGATGTTAGGGAAAACCCGAGGAAGTCTAAATGAATAATGGACCTCAGGTAATCATAATGTATCACTATTGGTTCATTAATTGTTAATAAATATGCCATACTAATATAAAATGTTAATAACAGGGGTAACTGGGTGTGGAATATGTTGGAACTCTCTGTACTATCTTTGCAATGTTTCTGTTCTAAAGAATAAAGTTTGTTGAAAAAATCCAAAACTTGGAAATATGGCAATAAAAAGTGGTATGCCACATTACTTCTTGGCAAGGTACAGACCTTTACATGAAAGGTTCATGTCCAAAATAGATATTGGGTGCCTGAATTGTGAGAGTGTGAGGGAGGCAGTGAAATTCTCTTTTAAATATTTTTAGCACATTGCCTTTTGTGTATGTTACTTACGATGGTCTTTTGAGAAATTTCTCTGATTGCTCTAGGAAGAATAGTTGTCTTCTGAGCCATTGACTTTTTGCTTTAACATTTATGGATAGTGTGAATCATGCCACAGATGGTGTCTCCTTCGTTGTGACACTGGTAGACAATTTTGTGACCTCCCCTTCGCAGATTAGCAGGGTCTTTCAGCATGCACACCATTCACCTGGAACAATCTTTGTTTCATGGAACCCCCTTTTCTGGCATTTTCTTTACATTTACTTAAGCCACATTTATTCTATGAGTAAATGAAGAAGATGGTTTGCCTTTTTATCCCCCTATTTTACAAAAAGTTCATTCAATAAATACAACTGTTAAATATTTCTTTTTGGATTCATTTCTATGTAAAACAAATATTATAACATCAATTTCTTCTATTTTTCCCATTTAAAGGCTAGCACTTCCCTTAATACTGCTAGTTCCTACATTCCTATCTTATTGTTGCCTTTTCACCTGTTCAAAATTCGTAAGAGGGTTATTTCATTAACTGGAACTAATCCATTGGCTTCTTTTCACTCATTAAAATACTTATGAAATATTTTTTATTAAATTTTAATCTGTTTATTTTGAGACTAGGTTATGAGACTGGCTAATTTTTGTATTTTTGGTAGAGATGATGCTTCACCGTGTTGCCAAGGCTGGTCTCAAACTCCTAGGCTCAAGCGATCCACCCACCTTGGCCTCCCAAAGTGCTGGGATTACAGGCGTGAGCCACTGCTCCCGGCCAAAATGTTTCAACAACAAAAATGTCATTGATTGCCTTTGGAAAATGCTGGGTAACCAACTCATTATTTTGAAAAGTGATATATAAAAGGTAAGAATTCGGCATTTACTCTTCCTTTCCAATATGAACTGAATTTAAACAGTTGATGAGGGAAGTTTTTATTTAAAGGAGAATTGCAGCTAATAAATGAAGAAGACATGACAGCATCAGAGAATTACAATTTTCTAATTACTAAAGACTGACAGGATTAGATAGTGATCATCAGTTGCTGCTATCATCACAAAAATGGAGAAAAGCAGAAATTACGTACTTCCTGATAGCAACATACTACGTCACTTGAAAAATATTCTTACCATGCATCAAACCTGACTCTAATCATGACTCTAGGCCTCATGACTAAATTACAGGAAATTCAAGGGGCAGAGGAACAATTAACATTGAATGTGATCAGCAAAGTTCAGACTGTGAGAAGCACTACAGGAAAAAATGGTCAGTTTTTTTTGATACATAAACTGCAAAGGAAAAAAACTGGAGGGAAACCTATGGGTTGAGAGAGACTTAAGACATGTATCAACCACATGCTATAAATTTGGATTTGAGCAAATTTTTTTTAAAAATTGGGACAATTCATACATTTGATAAAATTAAGGTATTATTGCTAATTTTAAAGACATAATTTGGTATTGATTATATTAAAATGTTCTTATCTTTTGGATATACATACTGATTCTTTTATTTTTATTTTTATTGTATTTTTTAAATTAAAAACAATTTTTACTTTTAAGTTCAGAGGTACAAGTGCAGGTTTGTTACATAGGTAAGCTTGTGTTATGGGGGTTTGTTGTAGAGATTATTTCGTCATCCAGCTATTAAGCCTAGTACCCATTAGTTATTTTTTCGGATTCTCTCCCTCCTCCCAATGCTCCACCCTCCGTAAGGCCCCAGTGAGTGTTATTCATGCTGAGGTATTAATGGCTGAAATAATATAATTCCTTCAGTTTCTTTAGCTACAATGCTTGTGTGGGGTTTTTGATGTGACTGTGTCTTGAACAAGGTAGTCTATGAAATTACAATAGTTGAAGCTGGGTAATGTGTAGTACATGGTGCTGTGTTATACTATTTTTCTACTTTTGTATATATGTAAAATTTTCCATAAAGTAAGGTTTAAAATATAATACTAATGTTTAAAATATAATACTAACATAGTGACAACCCATGTCCACAACTCCAAGTTTAAGGAGAAACATTAGGGATATAGCCAAATTTCTCTTTGTGCTGTTCCCCAATTACATTTCAGTCACTTTTCTTCAGGCATACTGTTTCCCAGAATTTATCATTTTTTAACCTCGTTGATACCTTTACAATTTTAGTGCATATACATATATCTGTAAGCTATATAAAGAATTTCTGGCACATTAAAAAAACTCTGTCTGTGGTAGTGTATCATATATACAAATATATTCAACACTATATTTGTGGGGTTCATTAATGTTGATACATGATATAAAGCTTTAGTTCATTTTTTTACTGTTGTTTAGGATTTCATTATAGGAATATAAATTTGTCTATCTATCACCTGTTGATGAATATATGGGTTGCTTCCAATTATTTGCAATTGTAAATAATGCTGTATGAAACTTGTATACATAGTTCCTTGGCATCCTGAGCAAGAATTTCTCTAGGGCCTGTTGCTAGAAGTAGAAATGTTAAATTTTATGGCATGCACACCTTAAACACTACTAACTATTGCCAGTGGCTTTCCAAGTATTTATACCAATTTGCGTTTTTCTACCAACAATGGCTAAAAGTTCCCATTTCTCAAACTTTGACAAATATTTGCCAATATTTTAATTTTTGTCAAATGGATGGGTATGAAATAGTATCTTTTTTGTGTTATTTTGCATTTCTCTGACATCTAGTGAATTTGACCACCTTTTCTCATGCTGTTGGTCATTTGATTTTCTTTTCTGTAAACTGCCTGTTCATATCTATTGCTCCTTTCTCTATTGTGTTTGCTTTTTATTATGCTGATTTGTGGTAGTTCATATATATGTACTGTACTTTTTGTTATTTTTATATATTTCAAATACCTTCTCCCAGTATACAGTTTTGCACACTCTTTTAATCATATTTGTGATCCATGGAAGTTTTAATGTTAATTTAAATGTATCTATCCTTTTCTTTATGGTTTATGCTTTTTGTATTTTTAAAATTCTTTCCCTTCCCTAATGCAATAGGAAATCCTATAGTTCATTTAAAAAGTTTAAAAAATTTGATCATTTAATTTGGACCTAAATCCAACAGGGACAGTGTGTTTTTTGGTGGTAGAATAGCATTCTCAGCTGTCTTCCTATCTGAGAAATTGGAAGCCCAGAAGCCTTTTTACACATAGAATAGCCTAGTACAACTTTTGCTAATACGTCTTTCTCAAAAACTTTGTGGGTTTTCTGTGTATCTGTTTCCAGTTAACTCTATTTGCCCAAAAATATACTCACAATTATTTTTAATACATAATTTTCTCTATACTTAATTACAAGTATTTTAAGCATATTGCATCTGTGGGACCATGCCCCTAAATATTATAGATGCTGTTTTTGTCAGTAAGACAGCGTACTAAAACCATCTAGAGATGGCTACACTCTTGCCTTGGTCTTTGATATGGGGCTATAACCTAATTTGAAAATCTACTGACTAGAGAAGCTGGAGAAGGGAAAGAGTTCAGTGTTTTAGTTAATAAGCTTTCGGTTTTCTATGTTCCCTGTCATTCTGCTTGCCAAGGTGTCCAGTTGTTTTCTGAGGTTGTGCCTTTCTCATAGAGCCTTTCCAAATGCACCTAAAAGCAACTGATTGACACTTTCAACATTTTGCCTGGAAACCATGAGGCACATGTTCACATATTTATTTTTTTTCTTTATCTCAGGTGACAGTGGTGCCCATCTTTTGGCTACTATGTAACGCAAGTTGTTATTTTTCTAGCCACCCATAACAGTTTTCTCACAAATTGTCCAGTCTCCTATGAAGTTTCTTTGTCTTCTGTTGTCCTGTACCCAAATCAATACCACACATGTTAGCTTTTCATTTTAGCATTTTATGCAAATAAAGTCATGTAATTCTTGCAACTTTACAAGACAGGTACTGTTATTACACTTTTCGTGGCTGAGAAAATGGGGACTCTCCTCTGATACAGGAGTTTTGATATTAATAGACATCCAATAGATTTTGCTAGATAAAATGAATAAGCAAATACTTTTTCTGATTAATCCTAATACTTGAATATTTGATTCATATTTCAACGTATTTAAATACTTTTTTTGAAATTTAATGTATGTCCACTGAACTGAAAAATGTTTCTTTGATCTTGTTTGTTTATTTATTTATACATCTTATGTTTTTCTTACCTGACAGCTTTCCCCTAGTTAAGGTAGGCTACATTGTTTTCTTGGAACCAATATTTCTTGAAAATGTTGTTTTCTTGGAACAAAAATACTTCTTGAAAATATTCTCAGAGGAAGAGAATATACAGATATACAGAATAAAAACAGTAGACTAAATAGTGACAGAAATTACAGTAACAATTAAATTATGATTACAGATTTAAAGATAATCCCAAAAGGGGACTGAAAAGATATATATATATATATGCTTCTCACTGCTTCTTCTTCTCACTGCTGGTACTGCAAATGAGGCTAACATCCATTCACAGTTGTACTACCACTGAAGGTTCCTGGTGATTCTCCATATCTGTGAGATATATATGTGGCACATATATATATATGGCACATATATATATGGCACATATATATATATGGCACATATATATATGGCACATATATACGGCACATATATATACGGCACATATATATATGGCACATATATATATATGGCACACACATATATATGGCACATATATATGCTTTTATATATATGTATATTATATATATGCTTTTCCAGACTAGAAACAATTTCCAGATAAATTTGTTTTTGGTGTTGATATTTTGCAAATGTTTTAATTTTCCTATTATACTGCAAAACTCTCATTTTTCATGATATAAGAGAATTAATGAAGCAAAGTAAATATTTGGATTTTATTTTTGGCTATGAATTTCCCTAACTATAAATGGCAAGTAGTATATGCAGTATTTGTTCAGCACCAGATGACTCACAAGAGATAGAATATACAGTTCTGCTTTTGATAACAGTCCAAATAATGTACAGTTCTATTTTTGATAACATTTCAATACAATTGAAGGAGAGACTAAGACTATTAATGCTAAATAACTACAGAATTATGGCCATATAAATTTATTTGTGTGGGCTGAGAAAGGAGATATACTATGGATAAGAAAGGAGAGATGAATTGAAGTATTCAAAGTATCTTTCTTAGTACTGATGGGATGTGAACATATTGATAGATTTGTTATGAATAGGCGGAAGAAGGTGAACATATGCTAGAGTATATGCCAGAGGCAATAATGCACCTTGTATTTTGGTGTATAAATTGGGACACTAACTGCTACAGAGCAGAACATTTGAAGCAGGAGTGAAGTCTGGAGTAATGCCATAAATTGGTACCTAGCACTGGCTGGGTGAATAGTAGCAACTAAATAAATATAGTAGAAGGGAAATGACTGAAATAATGCATTATGGGGAGAAAAGAATCAACTTTTGTTGGGCTTTGACTGCCAGATCAAAAAGTCAGATTTGATGTCATATGTGATGGGGAACATTTTTTTTTTTTTCCACTGAGAGTTATTAGGAACTAACACTTAGATCATCTCCCAGGTTAGACACATGGAAATCAGCTTTTCTCTCTTCTCTATCTTCTCATTGCTGGTACTGCAAATTAGGCTAACATCCGTTCACAGCTGTATTACCATGGAAGATTCCTGGTGATTCTCCATATCTGTGCTGTATGCTCTTCTTGGGTTAAATATTGCTGGCAAAACTTCACTATTGCTTGACAATATACAAAGGTTCCATATTGCCTTTAAGGTACATTTTAATCTTCATACTTTAAAAGCCTATACTGTTTTTTATTTTCCACTAGTTTTCCATATCTCCCTGCAGACCTTTTCTCTTCAGTAATTATGTGTACCCTGGTTGTTCCCGCTTCATACCAAAGTTTGTTCTAGACTAAGTTAATTTATTCATTGTAATTTCTCAGTCCAGAAGGCCATTCTCTTCTTTCAAACTTACCTCATCACTTATTAATTTTTTCACCTGGTGCTCCTTCAGTTTAAAAAAATGATTTCAGAATGCCTTTATCCCATTTCCCTATCAGACCTAATTAATAAGCATATTTAAGAAATGTTTAGACTATAGTTCCTTTCCATGTCTTTGTGCAAATCATATACATAAATAAATAAGTAGTGAGTGGGTGAACAGAGCTGGGTTCATGGCAGGAATTTAATACACTGTATGTTGATTTATGGCCAAGCAGAGAGGCAGAAAGCAAATGAGTCAGCCCCATGGAGTTGAGGATCGTGAGAACTTGTACCCACTATTAGGCATTGGAGTTAAAATTCTATAACGATTCCAATCTACTGCATGAATAGGAAGCTCCAGTTTGAATATATATGATGTTCTTATATTATTATGACACGCTTGTCTTACATCCTCCACTCCAGCAGTATTTTCCCATGAAGCCTATCATTGCATTTACCTGCTGCTGTTCCCTGATACCTGGAACTGATTATCATCCTAATCATTTGATGTCACATTTTCCTTTATGACTTTCACTGGTTTAAACTTTATAACTCTTATGATATCTATTAAATTTTCTTTTTTAGCTTTATTGAGGTATAATTGACAGATAAAAGATCGCACATATTTAATTCATACCTCCTGATGAGTTTGGACATAAGCATACACATGTGAAACCAGAACCACAACCAAGATACTAATTACATGCATTACCTCCCCAAATTTTCTTGTGTGTCTGTGTTTTCCCCAATTTTCTCTCTATTTTTTCTTGATATTACAGATCAGGTTAGCCTGGAAAGTAACAATCTTCAAAGGGATAAAAAAAGAAAGTTCTGCAATTTTTTTCCCCTCAGCAATTTGAGTCATTTTCATTGTTTGGGAAAGCCAACACTGTAATAGCTCAAGTGAATAAAATGCCTCCCTGTCATTTACAGAATCTATGCCTAACCTCAGAGCCCTGATGAGTCATGCTGAGTCACTGTAGGATGAGTGTCTGCTCCATCTCAGCTGATACCACTGACCATTTGTCCTCATAACTCTCTAGGTAAAGGTTTGCTTAACCTAGCACACTGTAAAACCAGGTCATCCTAGGTGCAGCCTAGCTTCAATGTCTTCTTCCGGCACATGAAACTAATGAAGTTTCCACTTAAGCTCTCAGCCTTTGCAAAGTGTCTTGATGACCCAGCCTTCAATAATATGTAAATGTGTTTTTAAAAGTCAGCTGCTTATGCTTTTGGAAATATTTGACCCAGTGACTCACTACTCAGTGAATGTTTATAAAAGTGCAGGAATGTTGGTCACCACCCATCCCTTAGTGTTTCCACGGAGAATGATAAAAATGGTCAGCAGCTGAGACCACGCACAATGTGCCCTGCTGTCTCCAAGAGCCACATCTGCCACTGTTCTGCTGCTTGGTCTGACTTTAAGCATTTGGGTGACTGGAAGGTGGGCTAGGACCCTAGACATGTGAATGGGGACAAATGGACAAAAGATTCCTCATATATTTACATCAAAAAATAGGGATACTGATCTTGATCTTTTAAAAAACATATATAGATTCTCCTCTCCATCCTTTTAAGACTTTCTTACCAAAACTTTAGAAATATACATATTAAATTCTACGTTTTCTTTATACACATATATAGAACAAATTATGGAAGAAAAGATACCCGATATTAACAATGGTTAATTCTATGTGGTAGATTAACCACATAGATTTTAATTTTTTTCTTATATACAGGGGATTTTAATTTTTTTCTTATACATTTCTTTCTTTTCTTATACATTTGCTTTTCTCTTATACATTTCTTTCTTTTATGTATTTTTGAGTGATTAGAAAAATAGTAGGCCAGGAAGGGTGGGTCACACCTGTAATCCCAGCATTTTGGGAGGCCAAGGAAAAAGGATCACTTGAGCCCAAGAGTTTGAGGCCAGCCTGGACAGCACAGTGAGTCCTCATTTTCACAAAAAATTAAAAAGAAAACATGACCTGAGTGTGCTGGTGCGTGCCTGTGGTCCCAGCTACTCGGGAGGCTGAGGTGGGAGGATTGCTTGAGCCTGGGAGGCAGAGGTTGCAGTGAGCTGAAATTGTACCACTGCATTTCAGCCTGGGCGACAGAGCCAGACCCTGTCTCGAAAAAAGAAAAAAATAACAATAGTAAAATATTAAGCTTTTCTCAGATTTTAGATGCTTCTGCTGAAAGGGTAATAGACCTTATTACCAAAGGTGACAGAGCTGCATACCCACCAGGTGGCAGATAACAAAATCAAAATTTGAATTGTTGAAGCTTCACATATGGTTCTGATAATCAGTTTTGGAAACCACTGCTTTATGCATGTGACTTTATTAAATTTCTAACTGAAGTGGGCTGCTTTACTCATTTAGGCTGCTGTAACAAAATACCACAAACTGGGTGGCTCATAAACAACAGAAATTTATTTCTAAGAGTTCTGGAGACTGGAGGCTGGGAAGTTCAAGAGCAAGGCACCAGCTGATTTGTTGTCTGATGAGGGCCCACTTCTGGGTTCATAGACATAAATATTCACACCATAGCAAGGGCAAGTCCTGAGTTCATGGAAATGCTCAAAAAGATGGTGGGGCCGGGTGCGGCAGCTCACACCTGTAATCGCAGCACTTTGGGAAACCGAGGTGGGCAGATCGCTTAAGGCCAAGAGTTCAAGACTAGCCTGGCCAACATGGTGAAACCCCATCTCTACTAAATATATAAAAATCAGCTGGGCATGGTGGTACATACCTGTAATCCCAGCTACTTGGGTGGCTAAGGCAGGAGAATTGCTTGAACCTGGAAGGCAGAGGTTGCAGTGAGCTGAGATTGCACCACCGTACTCCAGGCTGGATGACAGACTAAGACTCTCAAAAAAAATAAAGTTTTGAGGAAATGGCAGCATCCTTGCTTTTGAAAAAATTGAATACAACAATGTAATTGTCTGATAAGGAACTACTGTGAGAAAGGAAAATGTTTTCTTTCCATTATAGTAGCACAGTCTTGCTGCACACAATTAGTACCTTAGACAAAGAGTGCAACTTAATTTATAGGAGTCCTTTGTGTCTTGACTGTGTGGAAGCCCAGAGCTAGGTGTTTTGCTCAGTTTTGGCAACTATCCTTAATAAGATTTTTTTCGGCAGTACTATCTTCACCTGTTCATCACTGGCTATTTTTAAATTTATTATTTATTTCTATTTCTTTTTCTATTTGTTTAGAGACAAGGTTTCATTCTGTCACCCAGGCTGGAGAGCAGTGGTGCAATCATAGCTCACTACAGCCTCAGACTCCTGGGATTAAGGGATTCTCCTGCCCCAGCCTCCCAAGTAGCTGGAACTACAGGTGCACACCACCATGCCTGGCTCCTTTTTTTTTTTTTTTTTTTGGTAGTCATATGAGGTTTCAATATGTTGCTCAGGCTGGTCTCAAACTCCTGACTGCAAGTGATCCTCATGTGTTGGCTTCCCAAAGTACTGGGATTACAGGCTTGAGTCACCAGGCCCAGCCTGGCTCTTTTAAAAAATAAATCATTTTAATGCTCCTCTCTTATATTTGTCTTTTATTGTCAGCTTCTTCAACTTTTTTTGGAAGTAAGAGATACAAGCAACAAACATACAAGCAGATATTCAATATTACTTGCTTTGTTTATTGTATGGAGAATGTATTTTTAATAATAATAACTACTCCATGAAAGTACAATAGACATAAAATGTAATATTTAAATGTTTTTTTCCAACTTGGCTTTGGATATTCAATTTTTGCATTAAAAATTATCACCATTTTTATTTCTTTTGATCTTTTAATTCACTGCTGTTTTATTCAGTGCTGTTTAATTTAAAGCATACATAAATCATTATCTCAATCGCCAAGGACATTCTGAACATTAATTTGCATTTTTATTGGTGGAATAAAAATATAAATAAAATTAGTACAAAAGTCTGCTAATGAGTTCTCAATTTAAAGAAGTGAACATATACTGTAAGAAACAAAATCATTTAGGATTTAATGTAGAGAAGACAAAGTCTTAAAGAAAATTTTACAGCTTTTGTGTGATTCACATATACAATTGACTCTTCAACAACTTGGGGATTAGGAGTACCAAACATCTGAAAATCCACGTATAAGTTTTGATTCTCCCAAAATTTAACTACTGATAGTCCAACTTGACAGGAAGCCTTACCAATAATATAAACCATCAATTAACACATATTTTGTATGTTGTATGTATTATAGTTCTTCAAGTCTTGAAAGCGAGGAAGTTAGTGCAGCAGATATTTGATGGAGAAATATTCTAGGCGTTGAAGATGACCAGTGCAAAATCTAAGGCATGCTTGGCGTATTTGAAGAATAGCAAGAATGCCAGTGTGGCTGGCATAGAGCAAAAGGGAGAGTATTAGGGGATAAGTTCAGGACTCTGAGAAAGCAAGGGAACCCCACTGGAAGGATCTGGGGAGAGAAAGTGACATGGTCGGTGACATGATTTGACTGTGTGCCCCACCCCCATATCTCACCTTGAATTGTAACAATACCCACATAATAAAGGTGGGGGCAGATGGAGATAATTGAATCATGGGGGTGGTTCCCCCATGCTGTTCTCATGGTAGTGAATAAATCTCACAAGATCTGATGGTTTTATAAATGAGAGTTCCCCTGCACAATCTCTATTGCCTGCCGCCATGTAAGATGTGACCTTCCTCCATGAGTGGGAAACCTCCCCAGCTATGTGGAATTTTGAGTCAATTAAACTTCTTTCCTTTATAAATTACCAAGTCCTGGGTATGTCTTTATTAGCAGCATGAGAACAGACTAATACAGTCTGACTTCTGATTAAATTAGGATCTATTTGGCTGTCATTCAAATTGAATCCTGGAAATGACTTTTGACTCTTCCTTTCTTCCTTAATTTCTGATTCCAACCAACCACTAAGCCACCCAGTTCTGTCTTCTTAACACCTCTTGTGTTTGTCCATCCACTGCACTTCCATTCATGGTATCTTAATTTACACGTGGCTCCTCTCTCCCAGATTATCACAATTGATAGATGGTGAGATGCCTTCTTTCTGCTCCTGTCATCAGGCCCTTTGCTTGAATGTACTTTATCATGTTTCTATTTCAAAACAACTTTAAAATTTATGCTATTTGGAATTATCTTATACTTTGAAAGCATAAAAAGAAAAGAAGAATGGTATTAATTGCATGCTTTTGTTGTATGAAATCCCTATTGAGTGATGAGACAATCCATGGACACTGACAACACACTGGGAGAGATCTCAGGTTTCTGATTTCTTCTTGCACATTAAATAACAAAGCCTGTAATCCTAGCACCTTGGGAGGCTAAGGCAAGAGGATTGCTGGAGTTCAGGAGTTTGAGACCAGCCTGGCAACATAGGGAGATTCCATCTCTACAAAAAATTAGCTGGGCGAGGTGGTACACACCTGTAGTCCCAGCTACTTGGGAGGCTGAGGCAGGAGGATTGCTTGAGCTCAGGAGTTTGAGGCTGCAGTGAGCTGTGATTGCGCCGCTGCACTCCAGCCTGGGTGACAGAGAGAGACTCTGTCTCAAAAAAGAAAAACAAAAATCAAACATGATCTATTTCCCCTACTCCTTTTGTTCTGTTTATCTGGGGAAAAGTTATGTCTTCATGTGTGATAGGGTTTTCCAACTATTTAGTAACTAATATTATAAAACTCCAGTTTATCTTGTAGCACCTGTAAGGGAAGAAAAAAAATTATTCTAATGTAATTCCTTACTTTATAGGACTTGCAAAAGGAAATGGAATGGTAGAGTCCTAGATTTAAAATTGTGGTATTCGTATTTATATTTACAATATTGTATTTACAAATACAACATTATTATAATATTATGTTAAAAACACATTACAAATGTCATTAATTGGCTTTCCTTATTTAATTATAAATTCTGGTTTATATTTCTCCATTACCTTCCCAAATTTGTACTTTTTCAGTCGACCTAGCCTAACTGTGGTTTTAGCAAAATTATTCGGCATTGTTTTGGCAAATATCAAGAACAAACTTTTAAGGTTTAGAATCTTTTAATTTTATACACAACATATATTAACTAGAATAAGAATGATTTGCAGTAGATAATTCATCAATTATAAGCCATTCGTCCAAGGATTCCATTAGTGTTCTGGAAACCTGTATTTACATTTTCTACCACTCTCTGTATCTCCCTATCTCTCTCTGTCTGTTTCTCTCGCCCTCTCTATTTCTAGCTCTCTCTCTCTCCATTTCTTTCTTTTACTTCCTCCCTCCTCTGTGTCTCTCTCTTTCCTCCTCTTTATCCACCTATATCGAACCTACTCCCTATTGAATCATCTTGCTTACTGATCCAAGGTGATTTTCTTTGTGTGTGCTGTTCTATTTTCCCAGAATACCCTTGTTTTTAAGAGTAAAGTATTTGTCTTTTAAGAATAAGACCAAACTGAAACAAGTATTCCTCTGTGAAGAATTCTCAGACTTATCTGAGGAGAGCTGTCTACTCCCTCCCCTTTGTTTCATTTCTGAAGCATTTGGATATGAGTATCTTGTCATATCATATTGAGAACTGGTTCAATCTGAAAATCTGTCTTTTTCATTTCTGAAACCTCACTACATATTACAGCTCAATGTCTGTGAGTTGAATAAACGAACAGTAAGAAAAAAGGTTGACTATCCAAATTTGATGATATTAAATAACTATGACAAATTTTGATTTCTAAGATTCCTTTTTTTTCTCTCATTTAACTTGTTTTAAATATCTTACCAACTTCTGTGTTGTCATGGAATGTAAAGTAATTTTGATTAGTTGCTAAATAGAAGCATATTAAAGGTAAAATTATAGCAAACAATGATGTTCTCTCTTGTAAATTACAGACTTATCGGTCTTCTATATATCCTCCCACATCTGTAGTCTAGCTTTATTTTCAATCAATGGTTGGTCTGGGACTCCCAACCTGATATCCTAGATGAGGAACAAGCTGAGTTTGGGCACAGATTGCTATTACAGTTTTGATTTGGTCTGTTACCCTTAATTGAGAAATCCTAGTTTATGATTAATTTATATTTGATTTCTAGACACTGATTATAAAAATACACTTAGAATTTAATTCCTTCGAGTTTATTGATCTTTGATTTCTTAAGTCCATTTTAAGATCAATTTTAGAATATATTGATCTTTATTTCCTTAGACAGGGACTTTCTATGTGCCAATCTTGATGATGCTGATTTGTATTCCAATCTTTTGTGCTCTAGAGACGCTTTTATTGCAATACTACCATGACAACCAGGGTGAAAATGAACAGAGCCTTGCAGATGAAATTCCGGAACAGAGTTTTATAAATAGTGCTGTGTCCTAGGTCTCCTTAATTTTAGATTTTGTTTTTATAACTCAATAGTTTTTAGAAGAACTGAAAGTATGGCTTCCTGCCACAGCAAATATTTATATCCACAAAGCACAGGTTTTAAGTACTGGAAATGATTCAAAGTGGCATTTTAAGGTCTAATTTACATGTTCTTCAGCAGTCAATCTTAATAACAGATGAAATGACTTTTCATTTATGTAAGACAAAAAATCAAATTATTTACTTTTATAGCAACATATGAACTTTGCAACTTAGATGTCCTACAGGTAACAAAATGTATATGGATTTCATCCTGATAGCACTGAAAGATGAAAAGCCAGTCTTTAGACTCAGTTTCTGTTACCTGTTTCTGCAAAACAAACATAGCTGATGGCTTAGTAGCTTAAAACAGCAACTATTTAATCATATCTTCAAGGTGTGCATGTTAACTATGCTCCACTGGGAGCTTTTCTTCATGATGTTGACTGGCACTGGAGTCATCTGACGGCTCCCCTGGGCTGGAATCTCCAAAGTGGATCACTCACATGATTGCTAGTGGGTGCTGGCTGTTGACTCAGGAATCTTGCTCACCTCCATGTGGCTTCTCTTTTTGGCTTGGTCTTGCCATGACATGGTGGCTAGATTCCAAGAGAAGGTAAGTGGAAGGTATCCTCTTCTTAAGGCAAGGATTCGGAAAGTCACTTCCACTGCATTCGGCTGGGCACAGTGGCCTGATCTCTTTCCAGGGAAGACCTCTTTCTAGGCGGAGGGGGGCGGGGCAGGGGCGGCGAAATTATCTCTGTCTCTCAATGTGGAGTGGTACATATGAACAGGGAAGGCAGGAATTGATAGTGGCCATTTCTGGAGATGATATATCACAGACCCCTAATAGTACTCTCTAGGATAATAGCAGTTTTATCTGACCTGCTGTTTAGCTCTCTTTAAAACCTAGTTGGTACTACTATTATTTAAGGAAGTTGATGGTTTAGGCTATTTTTCTATAGAATTAGTAAATGAGGGTTTGTGAAGCTTCTGAATATGTACACAGAATTTTGTACAGTGGTAATTTTGGGGTGGTGGTGGTGAAAGAAGAAGTAGTACTTGGTAATCAAATGCTTAGGCTTAGGAGTCTCATGTAATTTTCCTATTAATTTAGGTGGTGCAACTTACTGGATGTATTACTTTGGTAAATTAGTTAGCCTCTCTAAGCCTCAGTTTCTTTATTGATGAAATGCACATAGTAATAGATGTATTTCATTGATTGTTGTAAGTCAATACATGCAAAGATCTTAGCACAGGGCTTGGCACATAGTCATGGTCCAATACATTTTTTTTTATTAACATCATTCTCAATAAGTCAGTGAGCACCAAAAGGAGGAATACCATGGCCCTCTGTTTTCTGAGCACAAACCCTAAATTAGAGGATCAGAAATTCACATTCTTGGACTAAATTTCTTAAGTCTCCCATTGAAGTACTTTCTTAAACTATGATAGAACAGGATGATTTCAGGTTGAATCAGATATTGATATAAGAAATGGGTAGGAAAAGAGTTTCCATGTATTCAAACCTGACTTTGGAAGTATTGTTTGTCCTGTGGCCCCAGTACCTATAAAGTTTGATAAGATAGGATGGTGGGATGGGAAAAGATTTGCTCTGTCTTAAAGAACTTGTAAAAATTCCCCAGTCTACAAGTAGAAGGTAGAATATAGAGGAGGATCCTGGATTGATTTAAGGAGTGGGCAGAGAATAGCTGCAGACCGTGGAGCAAAAGGGAAAATGAAAAGCATTCTTGGCAAATGCCATTTTGGGAACTAGAGACAGAGTAAGATGGCAGCATGACATTTCAGCTGTGTATATTTCACCCCTCAGTTCACCACCCACAATTCCCAAGCCCTGTGCTAAGATCTTTACATGTATTGACTTACAACAATCAATGAAATACATATATTATTATGCCCATTTCATCACCCCTTAACACCCATATAAATGCTTTCTCCAGATGATCTTCTTGCATATCTTCTTGGTCCTCTTTTCTTTGTTCTTGTCTCCTTGTTCTTTTACTCAACTGACCTTTTTATTTTCTCTGATTCTTACCTAACTGAATCCTCAGGCCAGTATACTGACAGCCTGTTGGACATGTGCTTTAGGACTGCTAACTCTGGCCCATATCAATTGTATTAGCCAGGGTCAATTACGGAAGCAAAAGCCCTCTGAAGGTTATGGCATAGAGATGTATTATTGGGATAAGACCTTACTGGCAAAGCAGGGAAATAAGGTTCCAAAGAGGGAATTGGAGGATCAAAGAAAAGTTGGTAACCAACTCTAAAGCATGGCATGGGAGGACAAGTCAGAGCTTGCAAAAACTCTGGGAAGCCAGGCAGTTTTGCTGAGATGGGATCATGTTGCTTCTGTGTCTGGTGGTGGTCCTTGGGTCACTCTTGAATGCAGCCTGGCAATTAGGAAGAAGAGCTGAAGTGGAGGAGAGTGAGACAACCTGGAATCTATTGGTACCTCTGCTTTGTCTCTTGCTATATCTACCACATTGACCCTATGGAGTAAAGGCTGCTACTTCACTTCTGGCATCCAAATCTCACTCAGAATTCCTTGTCAGCTAAATCTAACTTATGATTCTGATATGGTTTGGCTGTGTCCCCACCCAAGTCTCATCTTGAATTGTAGTTCCCATAATCCCCACGTGTGGTGGGAAGGACTCGGTGGGAGGTAACTTAATAATGGCGGTGGTTTCCCCTATGCTATTCTTGTGATAGTGAGTAAGTTCTCACAAGATCTGATGATTTAATAATGGGCTTCCCTCTTCACTTGGCTCTCATTCTTCTCCTCCCTGCTGCCATGTGAAAAAGGATGTGTTTGCTCCTTCTTCCACCATAATTGTAAGTTTCCTGAGGTCTCCCCAGACCAGTGGAACTGTAAGCTAATTAAACCTCTTTCCTTTATAAATTACCCAGTCTCAGGTATGTCTTTATTAGCAGTGTGAGAACTGACTAATACAGATCCTATAGGGAAAGAGTTCTGGGAAGTTTGGTTTCAGCCCAGCCAAGTTGACGTAGTGCAAAGTACTACACTATTTGACTCTTATTTTTTCTCATCTCTAATTTTAATGCACCCAGAGCTCTAGGTAAGAGATGCTCCTGTCCCCAGGCTTTGCCCTGTGGGACCCATACTCGGGCTATTCAGTAGGGAAATTGGGCAATGTGGTTCTGGTTATGAATAATGATTGTTATATAACTTATCTTGTTTTCCTTGATTCCTTGACTTCCAGGGAATTCAAATCAAATTTTTTTTTGCCACCAAACAATAAGTATCTTAAGACTCTCCCACCTTTTTCTTTTTCAGTGCTTTCATCTTCATTATTCTTCTTCATAACATGGCTCCTGTTTATTTATTTTGTGTATTTTAAAATAAACATTTAAATACATACATTAAGTATCTTTATATTTTAAAATGCTTTACTTTTTAAACAGGAAACAATTACATAAATAAAATTTCCAAAAGTAGAAAGTGAATATACATTGAGAAGTCTCTCTCTGTCATTCCTGCCCCTTTGTATTGAGTTTTTGTTCTTGCATGCCTTGCTGATCTTGCCAGAGATTTTTCTTCTTTGAGACAGGTCTTGCTATGTCACCCAGTCTGGAGTGTGCAGCCTTGAACTCCTGGGCTCAAGCTATCCTCCTGCCTCGGGCTCCTTATGCCAGAGATTTTTTAATGCCTATAGAAGAAAACAGAAATTTATCTTATTTTCGTCCCTTTTTTACACAAATGGTAGCATTCCAGGTACAGTGATCTGTGCACTTTATTTTACATATAACTTAAATATGTATACAACCATGAGAGATTTTTCTAAATAAACGCACATAAATACATAAGACCTTTCTCTTCTTTTGGGAGTAGATAGAATAGTAGATAATAGTAGATAGCAGAACCACAAATTGATGAATGATGAACCAACTATAAGCTATATTCCAAAGTTCAATCAAAATAATTATTGTGTCATCTGTTGTGTTGGATGGTATATATTATTATTTTCCTTCTTAATCCTCACAATGAAATTGGCCCCATTTTAAATTCCGGAATCAGTTCATTTACTCATTGCTTTAGGCTTACTCATCACCCCTCAGTTTACCACCCACAGTTCCCAAGTCAATCCTGAATGATGTGAAGACCATCTTCACATTAATGGTTAATGGTATTGAATGACTCAGTTTGCTGTAGGCACAATTGCCAGTGTGCCTGGGGTAAATCCACAGAACCAAGGAAGCATAGGCTTTCCATCGACTGTGCCACGTTGCTCATCCATGACTGAGATGCTGGCTCAGGCCCTCCATTTGTCCTCCAGTTAGTCCTCTCTTTAGGATTGGATTTCTGTCTTGAAAGCCTTCCATATTTTCCCCTAGTTAACTTTGACAATCTTTTCCTCAATGTTTGCCTGAATTACCTCTATATTTTCAGCTGTGTACTAGAATCCAGTTCAAAATAGATCCTCCTGGAATCACATTGTTTACAATCCCTTTCCTATGTCTTGTCACTACATGGAAACTCTTGTTGCCATATCTCAGATAGTTGATTCAACCCCCCACGCACACTGCTAAGTTAAATCTAAATTCACTATTCCACTATGAATACCCTAGTGGAATCTTATTCACTATTCCACTATGAATTTAAATTCACTATTCCACTATGAATATTCTAGTTTGTACTAATAATTTGAATGGAGAAATTATCACTAAAACTAGTTCAACAGCTGGGCGTGGTGGCGGGTGCCTGTAATCCCAGCTACTCAGGAGGCTGGGGCAGGAGAATCTCTTGAACCTGGGAGGCAGAGATTGCAGTAAGCCAAGATTGCACTACTGCATCCAGCCTGGGCGACAGAGCGAGACTCCATCTTAAAGAAACAAACAAAAAACCAAAAAAAAACCCCCCCAAAACCCAAAAAACCCCAAAACTAGTTCAGGTTCTCTGCTCTTGGTCTTCTAGATCTGTTTCCTTTACGTTTTCCTTTTAGTCTGGCACACCATGAAACCAGGCATGCCTTACTCATCAAATTTGAGTATGTTATGTTTATTATTTTTGTGGATCAGACAGTAGAGGAAATATTGTTGAACAACCTAGTTGCATTAAGGCTAAATAAAAAATTTTAAAAGAATATGTAATTTTACTGACTTTGAAATCTGTAGAAAGTATTTCAAAGAGAAAAGTAAAACTAGAATAGAGTTGTTTTTCAGATCACTGGCCAATGAGTTGCAGGGTGGCTTTAATAATACTGGTGGACTCTTTCTTGGATTACAACATTTTGAAGATTACAGCTGGCTCTTCTCTGATTACACTTTCAAAGACATTCACTCTATTTCCTTTTAAATAGTAGGTGAACTATATTAGGAAAGAATTACTCTGAAACTAAGGTACCTATTAATTCAGAGGTGTCCAATCTTTTGCTTCCCTGGCCACACTGGAAGAAGAAGAATTGTGTTGGGCCACATGTAAGTAAAATACAGATAACATTAATGATAGCTGATGAGAAAAAAAGATTGCAAAAAAATCTCACAATGTTTTAAGAAAGTTTAGGAATTCATGTTGGGCCACATTCAAAGCTGTTCTGGGCCGCACGTAGCCTGCAGGCCATAGGTTGGACAAGCTTATATAAGTCAATTTCTTTTCCAAGTCTTTCCAAAACCTCACAGTCGAAGTGAGGTTCACCTCTTTTGACAACATCTTAAAAATAGAAACATTGTCAGACCTGATGCAGTGGCTCAGACCTGTAATTCCAACACTTCGGGAAGCTGAGATTCGAGCCCAGGAGTTTGAAATCAGCCTGAGCAACATGGCACAACCCCATTTCTACAAAAAAAAAAAAAATTAGCTGGGCATGGTAGAGTGTGCCTTTAGTCCCAGCTACTAGAAGGTTGGCAGGGGTAGGGGGTTGTGCCGGGACGGGAGAGTCACTTGAGCCAGGAGGTCAAGTCTGCAGTGAGCAATGATCATAGCACTGCACTGCAGCCTGTGTGACAGAGAGGGACCCTGTCTCAAAAAAAAAAAAAAATTACATGATAAATTTTAATTGCAGAGAAATACTATATCTGGCGGGCTTAAGTCTATCAACTGTTTATTGCACAAGAATAGCCCTGACAAAATATTTATGTGGTATAGTCACAGATACTATTAAATAGGGATTTATTTTACACGTAATTTAAACATCAGAATCATAAAATCAGAGATAGTAACATTACAGGAAAGGGGTCCTGGTCCAGACCTCAAAAGAGGGTTCTTGGATCTCGCACGAGAAAGAATTCAGGGAGAGTCGGTAAAGTGAAAGCAAGTTTATTAGGAAAATGAAGGAATAAAAGAATGGTTACTCCATAGACAGCAGCCCTGAGGGCTGCTGGTTGCCCATTTTTATGGTTATTTCTTCATGATATGCTAAACAAGGGGTGGATTATACATGCTTCTCTTTTTTAGACCATAAAGGGTAACTTCCTGACGTTGCCATGGCATTTGTAAACTCTCATGGCACTGATGGGAGTGTAGTAGTGAGGACGACCAGAGGTACTCTCGTGGCCATCTTGGTTTTGGTGAGATTTAGCCAGCTTCTTTACTGCAACCTGTTTTATCAGCAAGGTCTTTATGACCTGTATCTTATGCTGACCTCCTATCTCATTCTGTGATTTACAATGCCTTTACTGTCTGGGAATGCAGCCCAATAGGTTTCAGCCTCATTTTACCTAGCTCCTATTCAAGATGCACTTGCTCTGGTTCACATGCCTCTGACAGTAAGGACCAAAGATTTTAGTTGAAATGCAATAAAAGCACATGGCTCCATGCGTATATTTCACATTATCCTCTAATTAATTGTATATGAAGTTGGAGAATGATGTGTGGGAATAAATTGATCTACTTTGCGATTTTCCTAAAATTTTAACTTAATTGTAGCTAATAGGTATTTTATCATATATACCATTTGTAGCAGACTGTTTCCTGTAATTATTCAAAATATGATTTCCCTCTTTATGCCCATAAAATGGAGAGATAAAAGTGATTTTTCTTAAAAGGAGGCTTAGAATGTACAAAAATGTACCTTTCTTATTCAGTGCTCTGAAAGGAGGCATTTTCTTCATTCACAGCACAAAATTATAATTCAAGGAGGAAATCTGATACAATGATTTAGAAGTAAAAGAAGCACATCGATTCTCCAAATCTTTAGCTTTTTGTTAGCACTCTTGTAATTGCTGTTAAAAGAGCAATTTAGCTCTTAGAAGTGCTGGGAGATAATGCCTTTGTTAGCTGAGAGGCAGGAGAATGCAGTCAAATGGTGACTGCGAATTAGTCTAGGCAGATTTCTGCTAGCAATCCGGGCTGTATTCAGGTCTGACTTTGGAAACTCATTGCATCTCAGGTTGCCTATTCATTCACAGGGGAAGGCTGGCTTCATGGGGCAGCCGTGTTGGCACTCTTGGAAGATACAGCTGAAGTGCACAGGGCTTTTTCCTCCTAGGTGCTGATTGAGTGCAAAATTGCAGGCTGTGCTTGGACCACACAAATGCTCGTTCTCACAGCAACCTCTTGTGTATTCTGAGTCTAGCTTCTATATAAAACCTCGAAGTGTGTGGTTGAAATCCTGCTTGGGGAAGAGAAATGTCAAACAAAGATTACATGGAGAGAGTAATTTATAGAGTGGCTGCAGATGGGAGATGAATACAAGTGAGAGAGCCATCGTGGATTTCCTCCAAGATTAGAAGTGATGACTCCGGAGATCAGACTCCAGGTCACCTGCTCTGTTCATTATGCGGTGGATCTGTCGGAGGCTTCTTCTGTTGGAGCCTTAGTCACCTTCTCTTTTTTTTTTTTTTTTTTTTTTTTTGAGACGGAGTCTTGCTCTGTCACCCAGGCTGGAGTGCAGTGGCGCAATCTCGGCTCACTGCAAGCTCCGCCTCCTGGGTTCACGCCATTCTCCTGCCTCAGCCTCTCCGAGTAGCTGGGACTACAGGCGCCCGCCACCACGCCCGGCTAATTTTTTGTATTTTTAGTAGAGACGGGGTTTCACTGTGGTCTCGATCTCCTGACCTCGTGATCCGCCCGCCTCGGCCTCTCAAAGTGCTGGGATTACAAGCGTGAGCCACCGCGCCTGGCTTGTCACCTTCTCTTAGTCAAGTCAATAATTATTTTCTTCAATACATATTTTATATGCAACAGATAGTTTCTAAATGCCCAGCATTGAGATGGTTGCTGTTATAACAAAGAAAAATCAGGTGCAGCATCTAATCTCAAGCATCTTGCAAGACTATTGAAGTGATAAGACAATTAAAATATATGAACAGACAGCTTGTAATACAATATTTAAATGAAGTTGTGATGGATGGAGTACACCACAGGAATTTAAAGAAAGAGATAAGTGTTAATTAGATGATTTTTTTTTTTTTTTTTTTTTTTGAGATGGAGTTTTGCTCTTGTTGCCCAGGCTGGAGTGCAATGGCGTGATCTTAGCTCACCACAACCTCTGCCTCCCAGGTTCAAGTGATTCTCCTGCCTTAGCCTCCCAAGTAGCTGGGATTACAGGCATATGTCATCACACTCGGCTAATTTTGTATTTTCAGTAGAGACGGGGTTTCTCCATGTTGGTCAGGCTGGTCTTGAACTCCCAAGCTCAGGTGATCTGCCTGCCTCGGCCTCCCAAAGTGCTGGGATTACAGGTGTGGGCCACGATACCTGGCCTAGATGAATTTTAAGAGATGACTTTATGGGACTAACCTCTGGACTTTACAGGATGGATGGGATTTGTGTGTGAAGATGGGGTGAGTAAATAGGGTAGTTGGGTCAGCCCAGCCCTAGTTGCCCTGTTCCCACTTCCCCACAGTCCAGCCCACTGATCTTGCCTCCTACGGACTCAGCTTGAACCCAGTTTCTGAGCCACTCTGAATGGGCCATTTCTGAACTTTTACCTGCTGCAAGACTGCCAGGTCTTTTTTGCTGCTGCTCAGCTACAGGATCCGATGCCTTGGTGATGACTAGAATGCTCCCTTATTTTAAGGTTCACGTGTATTGTGGGTTAAATTATGTCTCCCCCTTTTGTCTGAATATGTTGAAGCCCTAACCCCCTGTACTAGTGAATGTGATCTTACAGAAATAAAGTCTTTGAAAATGTGATCAAGTTAAGATGAGGTCATAATGGATTAGGGTGGGCCCTAAATCTGATGACTCTTTCCTTATAAGAAAAAGAGAAATGGGGAAATTTGGACACAAAGATATGCAGAGAGGAAAACATCATATGAAGAGACAGAGTCACACAGGGGAGAAGGCCGTATGCAGATGGAGGCAGATTGGAGGGATGAAGCTACCAGTGAAGGAATGCTGGCTCCCACCGGAAGTGAGGACAGAGGGAAGGATCGTTCCCTAGAGCCAGTAGAGGCAGCTTGATCCTGTTAACATGAAATTTTTGACTTCTAGTCTCCAAAACAATGAGGGAATAAATTTCTGTTGTTTTAAGCCACCTGGTTTGTGGTAATTTGTTATGACAGTCCTGGAAAACTCATGCACATGACTTAGAAAACAAGAGCTGCTTGCAATTTTCTTCCAGCACTCACTTAGCTTACATAACCAGAACTTTGTTTCGGTGGCTCTTTCCAGTCATCATTTTATATAGCATTGATGCGATCAGGAATAATCAAGGCAATCAAAACAGTAGACGGGTTAAAATAATGGTAGTTTTGCATGTTCTCACTCATAAGTGGGAGTTGAACAATGAGAACACATGGACACAGGGAGCGGAACATCACACACCAGGGCCTGTCAGGGGGTGGGGGGCAAGGGGAGGGAGAGCATTAGGACAAATACCTAATGCATGTGGGGCTTAAAACCTAGAAGACAGGTTGATAGGTGAAGCAAACCACCATGGCACATGTATACCTATGTGACAAACCTGCACATTCTGCACATGTATCCTGGAACCTAAAGTAAAATAAAAAAATTTAAAAAAGGTAGTTTATCTCTGCAGTGTTTGCTATGTAGTCATTAAAATGAGACAGAAAGAGATAGACAGATCATCTAGACAAACAATGAACAAAGAAACATTGGATTTAAACTGTACTTTAGACCAAATGGACCTAACCGATATCTACAGAACATTTTGTCCAACGGCTGCAGAATACACATTCTTCTCATGAGCACAAGGAACATTCTCCAGGATAGACTATATTATAGGCCACAAAAAGTCTCAACAAATTAAAAAAATTTGAAATCATGTCAAGTATCTATTCAGACCACAGTGGAATTAAACTAGAAATTGGTAACAAGAGAAACATTGGAAACTGCATGGAAATTAAACAACATGCTACTGAATGACCACTGGGTCAATGAAGAAATTAAAGAAAAAATAAAAAAATTTCTTTGAACAAATGAAAATCAAAACACAATATACTAAAACCTGTGGGATACAGCAAAAGCAGTGCTAAGAGGGAAGTTTATAGCAATAAAAGCCTACCTCGAAAAAGTGGAAAGATTTCAAATAGACAATCTAACAATACAACTAAAGGAACTAAAATATGAAGAACAAACAAAACTCCAAATTATAGAAGGAAAGAAATAGTAAACATCAGAGCAGAACTAAATGAAATTCAGGCTACAAAGTACAAAGCAGCAACAAAATAAAAAGTTGTTTTTCTTAAAAGGTAAACAAAATTGATAAATTGCTAACTAGACCAACCAAGAAAAAAGAAGGAAGACTCAAATAAATAAAATCAGAAATAAAATATTACAACTGATACCACAGAAATACAAAAGATCATCAGAGACTATTACGAACAACTATATGCTAACAATCTGGAAAATTAAGAAGAAATAGATACAGTCCTGCTCACATACAACCTACCAAGATTGAATCTGGAAGAAATAGAAAACACAAACAGATCAGTAATGAGCAATGAGATTGAATCAGTGATAAATCTCCCAACAAAGAAAAGTTCAGGACTGCATGGCTTCACTGACAAATTCTACCAAACTTACAAAGAAGAGCTAACACCACAATTCTCCTCAAACTTTTCCAAAATATTGATTAGGAGGAAATTATTCCTAACTCATGCTATGAGACCAGCCTTACCCTGATACCAAAACTAGCCAAGCATGCAACAACAACAAAAACATCTACAGGCCAATATCTGATGAACGTCGATGCAAAAAATCTCAACAAAATGCTAGCAAACTGAATCCAACAGCATATCAAAAAGATAATACACCATGATCAAGTGGGATTTTCCCAGGGATACAAGGATGGTTCAATATGCAAAGCAATAAATGTTAATCACCATATCAACAGAATAAAGAACAAAACACAGGTGATCATCTCAATAGTTGTAGAAAAAGCGCTGGATAACATTTAACATCCCTTCCTTATAAGAACTTTGAACGAAGTTGGCATAGTAGGAACAAACCTCAAGATAATAAAGTCCATTTATGACAAACCAACAGCTAACATCATACTGAATGGGGAAAAGCTGGAAGACTTTCCTCTAAGAACTGGAGCAAAACAAGGATGCCCACTTTTACCACTCCTATTCAACATAACACTGGAAGTTCTAGCCAGAGCAATCAGGCAAGAGAAAAAAATAAAAGGCATTCAAATTGCAAAAGAAGAAGTCAAATTGCCCTTCTTTGCAGATGACATGATCATGTATCTAGGAAAAACCTAAAGATTCCACCAAAATCTCTCTGTATCAGATAAGATCCATAAATTCAGTAAAGTAGAATATAAAATCAACATACAAAAATTGGTAGCACTTCTATACACAAATAATGAACCAGCTGAGAAAGAAAACAAGAAATGTATCCCACTTATGATAGCTATAAAAACAACCAAAAAACCATAAGAATAAATTTAACTAAGGGGGTGAAAGACCTTAAAAAAAACTACAAAACACTGATGAAGGAAATTAAAGAGGACACAAAGAAATGTAAAGGCATCCCATGTTCTTGGATTGGAAAAATTAATGTGCTTAAAATGATTATACTACCAAAAGCAATCTACAGATTCAATGCAATTTCTGTCAAATTTCCAAGGTCATTTTTTTTCACAAAAATAGAAACTCAATCCTAAAATTCGTATGGAATTAAAATGGAGCCCAAATAACCAAAGCAACCCTGAGCAAAGAGAACGAAGCTGGAGACATCACACTACCTAACTTCAAAATATATTACAATGCTATAGTAACCGAAATAGCATGGTACTGGTATAAAAATAGACACATAAACCAATGGAACAGAGACACTCCAGAAATAAATACATATATTTATAGCTGATTTTTTGACATAGATTTCTAGAACATACATCAGGGAAAGGAATCCCTGTTCAATAAATGGTGCTGGGGAAACTGGATATTCATATGCAGAAGAATGAAACTGGATCATTATCTCTCACCACACACAAAAATCAACTCAGGATGGATTAAAGACTTAAACCTAAGACTCAAACTCATAAAATTATTAGAAGAAGACAGAGAAAACATTTCAAGACATTGATCTAGGCAAAAATTTTATGGTTAAGACCTCAAAAGCACAGGTAACAACAAAAAAGTAGACAAATTATAACATGCAAAACCAAACAGCTTCTGCACAACAAAGGAAACTATCAAAAGGGTGAAGAGACAACATGTTGAATTGGAGAAAATATTTGCAAACTATCCAACAAGGAACGAATATCCAGAATACACAAGCAACTCAAACTGCTCAACAGGAAAAATAATCACATTAAAAAGTGGGCAAAGGACATGAATAAACGTTTCGCAAAAGAAGACATACAAATGGCCAACAGATATATGAAAAAATGCTCAACATTATTAATCATCAGGGAAATGGAAATCATAACCACAATGAGATATAATCTTACCTTAGCTAGAATGGCTATTATTAAAACGTCAAAAAGTAATTGATGCTATTCAGGATGTGAGAGAAGGGAACTCATGCACTTTTGGTGGGAGTGTAAATTATTACAGCTACTATGAAAAACAGTATGGAGATTTCTCAGAAATGAAATCAGTATATCAAAGGGATACCTGCCTGCCTGTGTTTATTGCAGCACTATTCACAACAGGAAAGATATGGAGTCAACGTAAGTATCCTTCAATGAACAAATGGACAAAGAAAATGCAATATATATACACGATGGCATACTATTCAACCACAGAAAAGAATGAAATTGTGTCATTTAGCGCAAAATGAATGAAATCGAAATCTCATGTTAAATTAAGTAAGTCAGGCACAGAAAAACAAATATCTCATGTTTTTACCACATTTGGGAATTTAAAGAGTTGATTTCATGAAAATTGAGAGTAGAATTTAGGTACCCGAGTCTGGGATGGATGTGTGGGTGAGTGGTGGGGTGAGGGCCTTGAAGAGAGACTGGCAGTAAATCTTAGCCAAAATAATAATTTGTAAGCTTCTTTTGGATAGGAATATTTTGTATTTTTCAAATCACAAACCTTCTAAGTCTCAATTTTCTCATTTAAAAAACATATGCTTGACTTAAATTTGCAAATTCTTTAATATTTAAAATCCTATAAAAGAAAACAAATGTATAAAATTTCAAGCTAATTATCTCTGTGGAAATTTATGTGGATGCTGCACACAGAAGGAACAAATCGAAGAAAAATCTTACAAGTAAAATTTCACTTATGTAATTTCCCAATTTCCTAAAACAAGCAGTTAAAATAGACATGAAATATCTTAATTTTCATTCCACAGAATAAATAAAACAATACAATTTTATTTTTTAACCAAGCAATTTTAATTTCCCTATTTTCTTCACATAATATTGTATTTGAAATGAACTTTTTCTATCATATGTAGTGCAAACACATAAGCCTACTTATTCAAGTGCACAGATATTGTTTCTAGCAGGATTTAAAATTGCTATTATTGGGCAAACTAATATAAAAATGGACCTTAATGTTTGTATGTTGATTCAACAGGATAGAATTTAATGTTGCAAAAAGAAATGATAAGCAGCAGATGAAACAAGTTATGATCTTTGCCTGTATTGCCACATTAATCATTCATTATTAGAACTAAAATTTTAAGCTTTTTTTGTTAATATTAGTCATTATCATACATATGCATATACTTTTGTATAAATAACACAACTAATATATTAGTGCCAGTTATTATCTGTGTGGCTATTAGCAAGTCATACAGTTTTCCTCATTAACAAATAAGCTACCTAAACCTCTGGTTTCTCATTTACAACAGGCAACAGATTTCTTGAAGAAAAGCAATTGGTGTTAATGCCTGGCATGGGCTTAGCACACAGATTCTCAATAAATGGAACTTATTAGCAGTTGATAGGTATTTGTATCTATTGTCAGTGAATTTCAGTATTTTTAAATTTTAAGACAATACTTAAGTTTTGCCTTGTTTATAAAAGGAAAAGCCAATCATGTAATAAATTCTCAGAATCTTCTTAAGCTTAACACCTACTTTTCTTCTTTTTTTCTTTTATGATGAACTATAGCATCTGAATTGGCTTAATTATTTAGCAAATAACATTTTCTAGATTTATAAAGATAAATCAGTCCGAGTCATTTTTTCTGTAAAGGATATCCATTTTTCAACTCTTTCTGCATGGGGACTTTAGATTTTGGGAAAAATCTTTTTGAGAAGTAATATTTTAGATTCTATGATTTCTTAGACATACTGCTGGTAAATGTTTTCTTTCATCTGTGCATGCTACATGGGATTTCTGTGGGCAACAATCATGCCTTCTGCGGTTTTTGCAGTCAGTAACCCTACCCCTTAGTGTGATCTTGCTTAGGTATTAGAGAGACTCAGGGCTGGAAGAGAATATCTAATGTTCTACCCAGCATGTAGTCCTTGCCAAGTATCTCTTACAGATTCAAATCTTTTGTTATGACTCTCCTCCCACACACAAGGGATTCATTCTTTTTCGAGTAGACCTTGGTAAGTATGTGACCTTTCAAAGATTGTAATAATCTCATTTATGGTTTTTATTTAATAACTTGTTTGTTTATAAAGTTTTCTATTGTTTGAAGACACATTTAACTAAGATCTGTCTTCCTACAAGTTTTTACTGATTGATTGCAATTCTGCTCTCTCACATTTAACAGAATTAAGTTTGGTTCAATTTTTCCCAAAGCTAATCCTTTAAATATTTAAGGAATCTATCATCTCACTATATATATTGTATTTTCTAAGCTGAACATTTCCAGTTTCTGTAGGTGGTTTTTCATATGATGAAATTTTTGAATTCTTCTTCATTCTGGGTGTTATTAAGTTTACCAACATCCTTCTTGAAATGTGGTGTAAGATTTGAACATTCTTTTTTTTTCTAACATTCTTTAGTTAAGATTTTTAACACTCTGAAGAGGCCTGAGCCTAGGGCTTTATTCTTTTGTTTGTTCAAGCTACACAGTTATATTAAGGCATTCTGTCTTTACTGGCTAATAATGCAAGCATTTGTTACTCTTTGTGAGTGTATGTGACTGCTGTTTGAAATCCATTGTGATGTTTGGCAAAGTGTCTTAATCATGCACAAACATAAGTAAGAATACTTTCATTTTTCATAAAGTCATCAATATTCATTTAATTGTCTCTTAAATGTCCTAAATAATATGATTTTTCTTTGAGATGGAAAAAAATCCCATAATTATTTATTAAGAGCAATTAGATATTCAAGTTGGAGTAATGTTAACAAATTTTCTAGCATAGTAGTACATAAATGCTTTTTGATAACATTTCCCTTCATTAAAAAAATGGTATCTCCAGTCCTAAATCACACATTTACCCAGGTAACAAACCTGCACATTCTGCACATGTACCCTGGAACTTAAAAAAAATTAATTATTAAAAAAACTAAAAACGAAACAAAACAAAAAATGGGGTGATTCAAACAAAGGTCACATGGTTTGTTATGCCATGTTGCCAATTAATCCATATTAATTATGGGTTATTTCCTTGATTGAAAAGGCTCTTGGTCAAGGGGATTTGCAAAAATAAACTTCTTTGATAGTATAATTCCTACTCGAGGGTATTTCTCCCTTTAGCCTGTGACTTTCATTCTTTGTTTATTAAATTCATGATGAAAATTATTCAGAGGCAGTAGTTCAAGCTTGCAGACATTCTGTAAAAATGGGTCAGCAAATGTTGAGACATAGGATATTTAAATAACTTCCTTAAAATCCAAAATAAAATCATTTCTCACTTTATGTTCATTGTAATGCAAAAATCATGAAGATTGATAAGGATATTGTTCTAACTTGCGTGGCAAATAAATTTAAACATTTAGTGGCTCCAACAAGTAATGTAGACTCTTCAGTAGTTACTTTTTCTATCCAATGTTACATTCACACTCATCGCTTTAGGATATTCACCATTCAGTGAGTAACCAAATTTTAAACACCAGATCAAGGGAGAGTGTTTTTTTTTTAAATCAGAAACTAATTTCACGCAGAACAGTGATTCTCAAACTTTAATGAGCATATGAATCCCCTGGGAATCTCGCTAGAATGTATGTCCTGATGGTGAGTCTGGCATGAAGCCTGAAATTTTTGCATTTCTAACACCTCCAGGTGATGCCAATTCTATTGGTCCCTGGACAACAATTCAGCTAAATGTTCCAAATTTTGATTTACCATCTCCTTACAGTCATTATTTCGTTGTAAGTGTTGAAGCCCATCACGCTTACTTATAAATAGTTATCTTTTTATTATAATTATTTTTATGTAACCAACCCCTTAGACTGTAAACCACTTCAGGAGTAAGAATTTTTCTTTTGAGCAGAGCTTACGTCGGTAAATAGCATATAAGAAAGAACTCAATACAAGTTTTTCACTGTATTAATAAAGTCATCTGCATTCACTACCATGGTATTTATATTACATAATTTAAAAAATGTTGTGTTAACACAAATCAACATAGAAAATGCTTTAATGTCATCAGTTTTTTAGGCTTGTTATTCTTCTATATGAATTTGATGAAATGTGCTTAGACTTAGTTTTTTGATAACTTACAAATGAATTGTAAGATAACTTACAAATTGAGATTAATTTTAGTTTTACAAATATAGTCTTAAAATTATTTGCACAATGTTAAAAAATAAAATTACAGAAAAGTAAAATTAAAAAAGTGAAAGTCTTTCCTCAATTATTATTCTTTCAAGAATATCACTGCTAATAACTGGTGTGTATCTGAATGGCAGATGCACCTGACAGCCATAACTTAAGCACACCCTGAGAATGACTCTATAGTCTAAGAAGAATGTGTGTTCGGAGTTCTGAGCTAAGGAATCTGGGAGTGGCCACCCGGAGAGTCATTGCTTATCTAAGAGAAACATTTGAACTCCTGGCCCATCCCGTGGAACACACACCACATAGGGAATCAAGGCCCTGTGTTTTGGGTTAAATGAAGGTGGCCAGGTGGAGACTGCTAGGAGGAGAGTGCTAAGTGAAAATGCTATGTAAACTGCATGCTTTTTATAAATGGTAGTGGTTGCTCTGTCCAGCCCACCACCACTGTGCTGCCCTGTATGTTAAGTCCCCTCAATAAACCCTCTGTCTCATTTGCTGGCTCCAGGGCTCTTCTTTGGCCTCTTGAACATGGTGCCACTCCTATTGAAATCAATAAGGGTCTAGCACAACACTATATTCAAAGCCTTTTCTTCTAGATATACAGTGGTTTTCTTAGGCATAGACACATAGAGGCATACTTTATTTTTTTTATTTCTTCCTAAAATTCAGATCATTCTGTAATACCCTTCTGTTTGCCTTAAAAAAACTTTCATGGCATGTTCATAGCTTAATACTTAGTGATTCTGTTTTTAATACTTGGCATAGTTTTCAACTCACGGTAAAACTACTCAATAAAAATATTGAAAACTACTCAATAAATATGCATTTGATAAGTATTGAATGAATGCTAAATCTAATTTCTGATCTCTGGATCCAAAAAAATTACAATTTCCTTGTTGAAAACTGTTAGCTTCTCACCTCTTCCAATGTTTAGCTACTACAAACATTGTTACAATAAGCTTTTTTTCTTCTTTGGCTTTTGTGCACAAGTAATACAATTTCATATAAATAAAGTGACTGGGTCAGACTCTATGAGTTTTGACAATATTATCAAACCACCCTTCAAAAAGGGAGTAGTGCCCTATTCATTATTGCCAGTTGTCTAGGATGACTCTCTTGCTCGGACCCTTACCATCAGTAGAGACTAACAGTCTTTTTAATAGGTGAAAAATACATATAATAATAATAATTTTTTATTTTGCTTTTTAATCAAAGTATCACTTAAAGTAAAAGGAACCAATCTTAATGGAGAGCTCAGTGAATTTTTTACGTAAACACACGCATGCATAATCACCACAAAGCTCAAGCTATAAAATATTTCTACAGAACATGAGTCTTTCGTGTGTCTCCTTAATAGAATGTCAGCTCCCAAGGTCAGAAATTCTTTTTTGCTCACTGGTGTTCTCTAATGCTTAGAAGAGTGCCTGACCCAAGGGAGACACTCAGTAAATACTTGTTGAGGGAATTCGAACCTTCCCATGGTGGGGTGGGCACAGCCTCAGGCTCCTATGCACTGTTCATGCTTTGACTTCGGTCCACGTCTGCAGCAGGGTTGACGGGAGCTCTTCCACATCTCTGCAGTCTCTTCCACATCTCTGCAGTCTCTTCCACATCTCTTCAGTTCCTTCCCGCTCTTTGCCTTGGGTCCCGAGGACTCCCTTGCCCCATGCTGTCATGGGAATCCATGGTGAGGTATAAGCTTCAGGCCCTGGACAACCTAATGTATTACAGTGTCAAGATGTTAAGGATGTCTAGGATCAAGGTAGTCAAATTTAATGTTCCCCGAATTTTACAAAGGCATCATAGCTATGCTAGCTATATCAACTACGGCCATGATCACATCATTCAGCAAGGCCACGAGTGAATTTCAGGGCTAATCCGCTGGACTCAGGGATTACAGAGTGAGGCTGATGTTGGGTGTCTCCACGGAGAGCAGGTTGTACCAGCTGAAAACGCTGATGGCCAGGGAAAGGAGGATGGATGCAAACCTGTAGTAATTCGTGTTCAAATCTTAGCTGCTGGCACCTGTGACTGGATTCACAGACCTCCCAAGTCCAGCCTCTTGGGCCATACTTCAAGGTTCCCAAGTCAGGAGTGCACCTTGCCTTGTTGACATAATTATTTTTAACTTGCTTTTCTTGTCAGAGTTTGAACATCATTTTATGGTTTACATCAGTCACATTTTCTCTCTATGACTTGCTAATTTAGATCCTTTGCATACCTTCCATTGTATAGTTTGCTTTTTTTCTTCTAAATTTCTTTTAATATATAGAGATATTACTTCGGATATTAATTCTATTATGTAATACATTAAAATATTTTCTCCTAATTTCTGATTTACCTTTTAACTTTTTTATTTATAAATCCAAATCTGTATTTCTTTTTATGACACATGGTTTTTATGTCATGCTTTGCAGTATCCCAATCTCTCCTCAAAAATTTCCATATTTGTTTCTCCCTTATGGCATTTACTTTTCTGTGTACTTTAAAAAAATTATTTGAAATATGTTGGGGCTGTTATATGAGGCAGAGGTCTTTCTCTTTTATATTGGATAAGCTATTAGCCCTATTACATATTTTTCCACACCGATTTGAAAGGTCACACTTAATCTAAACTAAATTTTCTTATATTCAAAGCGCTGGTTTTGGATTGTTATATCCATGATTTATTTAAGTATTCCTATTATTATAACGAGCCTAACTATTAATAGTGTAAGTTCATTAACATCTTTCAACTATTTATGAAAGCTTTAATGTAATTATATTCGTAGCCTTTGATTTTTTTTTTTTACCTCTTTTCCATTTTCTTTACACAGAAAAACAGTTCAACAGTTTCATCATGGCATCTAATTTATTCAAATTAACTGTTACAATTAATGTAGTGGCTTCTAGGTTTGAGGGGTATTTCAAAATTTTTATTTGTGGGACCAAGTTCCAGTATGTCAAGAACCGAACTTTTCATTATCTCAATAAGGTTATTATTTTATCATTTATTTTACAAATAAATTGTTTCATTTAGCTTTCAATCACCTGCTCAGCAGTTAATGTCTCTCAATCCTAAGAAGCCCTGATAATTATAGCTTTCACTTTCAAATCTTTCATGATTTGAGTTATTTGATTTTTATTGGCGGTAAGGCCACCTGGCACAGTTAGATGCTTTTGCAGGTTTGTGATGCCTGTCACTTTTCTCTGTGAAGCTCCATTTTGATGTCATTCAGTTTTCAGCTTATGAACCTGGGCTTAAGATTTATTATGATCCATGTGGAGCAAAAGGCAAATGACTGATTTCTTCTCCTAGGATTTGTGTTTTTAAAATTTTGTGTATTTTCTTTCTTTCATTGGACTGCAAATTACATGAGTGCGAGGACTTCTGTTTGGTTCTTTGCTTATGGCAATGACACAGTAAGCTCTCAATAAATATTTGTCACATGGATGAATAAATGAATATACTAAATACATGACATTGGTAACATATTTAGGCTAGTGAATTTATCTCAAAGCAAAGTGGTAACAGAACTGTCAAATATAATTTTCACAAAGTTAAATAAAAAATCATTACTCTCCTAGATATAGAGAATGAGTACATGTCAAACATTTATTTCATTTATTAAAAAGAGAATCAGCAGGATGATAATGCTGGTAAAAATGATAAGGAACATTATAAAGGACTGACTGTTAATAGGCATTTGACTCAAAATTTACAATAAATTTACTCAGATACTAAACTGGTTGCTGTCTTGTAGGCAATGTAATATTTGGGGTTATCTGTCCTATTGGACAGAAATCATTTGCATTTCTAATGGACAAAAAATTATTTAAAAACATATAACTTCACAATCTGGGCCTCTGATCAATAGCAGATAAGGAATCCAACAATGACACACTTTCATAGATGATTAAATAATCCTGAAATGCACCTGTTAAATAAAGCACTTTGGGAGGCTGAGGCAGGTGGATCACGAGGTCAGGAGTTCAAGACCAGCCTGACCAATATGGTGAAACCCCATCTCTACTAAAAATGCAAAAATTAGCCGGGCATGGTGGCGTGCGCCTTCAGTCCCAGCTGCTTGGCAGGCTGAGGCAGGAGAATTACTTGAACCCAGGAGGCAGACGTTGCAGTGAGCCGAGATTGTGCCACTGCACTCCAGCCTAGGCAACAGAGCAAGACTCTGTCTCAAAAACAAGCAAACAACAACAACAACAAAAAACAATGCTCCAATATATGAAAAGGACACCGTGCCCTCCGTTTGCCTTATTTCAAAATGTTGCATATTTTTCTTAAAGAATAAATGAGTAAACTGGAAATATTAAATTCTTTTAAGTCTGGCCCTTGATTTGATAGCATTTTCTCCAGTCAGAAGTCACTGAAGTGATGTCATTTTTGCTTATTGTCTTCTTCTACATACAGGAATTTTCATATCTTTCTATCCAAAGCTAAAATTTCTGATAGTGGTTAAAACATTAAAGACAACTTGGCATATAAATGCATCAGAACTTTTATATGCCTCTTTATATGTCTCTTGATAGTGCTTAAATCCTGTAGAAAGATCTTAAGTGTTAGGAAAGAAAAATCTTCATTATGTTTAGAACTCTGAAATAAAAGGCAAAATTTATACCCACTTGATGGGGCATTGGCAAAGGCAGTTGTGGCCTCAGAAGAAATAGCAGGAACCTTCCACTGGTCGGGGCTAGATTGGGTCCATTTGGACAAAATAAGAAATTCCTAGAGGAAGATATGGTTTGGAAATAAGAGAACAGACCTTCTAGACCAGATTAGCCACCTATAAGTGTAAATTTGGATTAGTCATAATCCCAATATTAGGTTAAACATTTGGAAGAGATAAAATGGATTCCAACTGTGAATATATTTAACTAATCAAGGAAATGTTTTTTAACATGAATTTGTGTGAGGAAGTTTTTGAAATGTAAACAAATAGTTTGGCGACATGGTATAGATTATGACTTGTATATTGCTATCAATGAACTCATTACACACACACACACATACACACACACATCCCGATTTATAATGTTAATACGTGTATTTTGTTTTGGATCCTAAAATGGTATTCTAATTTCCTGTAGAGGTCGCTTTTGGTATAACCAACACATTGAAGGAGCAGGACTCTGGGTGAAGTAAAGGGAACGTGTTTTCTCATTAACGCCGCCGCAAACCAACTCTGTGCAGTTGTTCTTCTTTTGCCCTTGGATAAAATTCTGCAAAGGCCCTGCTGGTTAGCTGATTGTTTTCAGATAATGGAAATATCTTTAAGTACTTTGGTTCACTAAAAATAGTCTGAGTTCCATAATTAATATGTCTATTTAAAACTCCTTTCCACCCTCCCGGAGCTCAAGGCTTCTGCGAGTGGGAAGCTTCAGTGGAGAAGGGGGATGTGGTTGGCCTCATTTGTTTTTAACAACATTTCTTCTCGATGTGGGAAGCTGAGACTTCCAACTTCTCTGTGGTTGAGCAGGGGAATGGGGAGAGCTAATGGAAATGAAAATTTCTTCCTGACTGGAGGTGACTTTTTGTTGTTGCTTTTTTTTTCTCCCTGGCAGTGAAACGGACTTAAGGCATTTTGTGTGTTTCTCAGAGACCACAGGTCACTGGGAGTTTCTCACTTCTGGTTTCCTGATACAGCCTGGTCTCTTAGAATCACCCCTTAGACTGCAAAAGACTCTCTCTCTGTTGGGATCCCATCACCTCTCCAAATGGTTTTCAGAGGCAAAATCTTCTTAAGATAGTTCCTGTTGAACCCTGTTCTATTTTTCTCTGCTACCATTTCTTATCCAACAGGCATAGAATAATTATAAATTATTTCAGGGGCTATTTTTACTTTTTGGGGAAATATGTATTAAAAAAATGAAAACATGACTATATAAACTCTCAAGGTCCTGGGGTATCCTATTTTGTAACCATCAGTACAAGGAACTGCTTGAGTATTAAGACGCATTGCCATCAATGGCTCAGGCAAGCCTCATTTCTAGAGTATACTATATGGCCCACAACAGGCACCCTCTGGGCTCAAGGACTAGAGGCCAAAGGAAGGGAGCATTAGAGCTTGCATCCCAGATCATGATCTACCAAAGGGGTCCTAAGATGGTAGGATGCCAGTTGATAAAGAGTGTCACTCTTGGCCTAGACTCTTCTCACAGGGCATGGCAGTGGGTTCACTGAGAATCTCACCATTGTCCACTTGCAATCTAACATTCACAGTGGAAATTTTATTAATTATTTTATTAGCAAGTGTTCTTTTATCACTTGTTATTTGTCTAGATTATGAAGCACACAATTTACTGTAGTAAAGGATATAACATATATTTAGGAGGGCAAGATTCATACAGAAGTTCCTTGATTTACATTGGGATTATGTCTACCTAAACTCATAGTAAGTTGAAAATATCATAGGTTGAAAATGCATTTAATACATCTAACAAAATGTCACAGCTTAGCCTTGCCTACCTGACACATGCTCACAACACTTAGATTAGCCTACAGTTGGGCAAAATCATCCAACACAAAGCCTATTTTATGGTACAGTGTTGAGTATCTCATGCAATTTATTAAAAGCTGGACTGAAAGTGAAAAACAGAATCATTGTATGAGTACTTGAAGTATGACTTTTACTGAATGCATATTCATTTTGCACCATTGTAAAGTTGAAAAACCATAAGTTGAACCATAAGTCTGAGACCACCTGTAATTATAAAATAATTATGATTTTACAATATGAATATTAAAGATGCTACTATAAGAAAGTGCTAAATTGTAGAATATGGATTATAAGTTGTGCATGAGTTCAGGGAAATTGTGGAAGATCAAGAAGACTCTAGCAAATGGCACTTTTCTGAAACTGTTCCACCAAAGCCTGTAATTGCTTTCTGGTTGCAAAATACACATTCTTCCATATTCCCTTGTGGAAATATGTGGTTGGCTTCATTTGTGTTTAGCAACACTCCTTCCTGAAGTGAAACTTGTGTTCTTGGCAATATTTGACACACTGACCACTCTCTTCTTCAAAAACTCAGCTTCCCTTGGTTTTGACTCTCCTGCCTCTGCCATTCCTCAGAAGCTTCTCATTCCTCTTTATGGACAGCTCTTTTTCCTTCCTTCCTTCCTTCCTTCCTTCCTTCCTTCCTTCCTTCCTTCCTTCCTTCCCTCCCTCCCTCCCTCCCTCCTTCCTTCCTTCCTTCCTTCCCTCCTTCCTTCCTTTCTCTCTCTCTCTCTCCCCCTCCTTCCTTCCTTCCTTCCTTCCTTCCTTCCTTTCTCTCTCTCTCTCTCTCTCTCTCTCCCCCTCCCTCCCTTCCTCCCTCCCTCTCTCTCTCTTTTTTTGGCAGGGTCTCACTCTGTTGCCTAGGCTGGAGTGCAGTGGTGCAATCATAGTTCACTGCAGCTTTTAACTCCTGGCCTCAAGTGACCCTCCTACCCTTTCACCTCAGCCTCCCAAGTAGCCAGGACTACATGTGTGTCACCATGTCCCAGCTAAATATATACATATATATTTTGTTCATTTGTTTGTTTGCTTGGTTTTGTAGGGTCTCACTATGTAGCCTAGGCTGGTCTTGAACTCCTGGCCTCGTGTGATTCTCCCACATTGGCCTTCCAAATTCTCTTTTTGTTTTATTAATTGGTATGTTTCAGGATTCCGCCACCACCTTCTTACCTTATCAGTCTGCACATTCTCCAAGGGCAGTCTCATTCACTAGCATTTATGCTGGTGGTTCAGATTTAAATCCTTTCTCCTGAAATTCTAAGCTTTCCCTCCAGATCTACTCACCTGGTCCTCTGCTGAACACTTCCATTTGGAAGTCTCACAGGAAAAAACAAACAAGAAACCCGACTCATTACATCCTAAACAGAACTTGTCACATTCCTCCCACCATATCTTTTCCTTATTCTCCTGTGGTTCTTTTCTGTTTAAGTGAAGTAAATGCTTGTTTTCCGGTGTAATTTGAATTTAAAAACCCTACTTGCTTTCAAACGTTTATCTTATTTTCAAACTTATCCAGCTCTTAAAATTTTCAGCCTTGATCAATTTCTTTGGTTTACATTATTTTAGCCAGAGATTCTTTTTTAAATATGTCACCTTCAGGGATAGAATTAGGTCCAGCAGCACCTGTTTACAAAGAACAAAGCACACTAATCTAATTAAATATCAACTATTAATAATCATGATTTATTGAGTACTTACAATGTTCCATGCATTTCGCTAAGGGATTTTCATTATATTTATTTCTCATAATAAATAAGTAGTTATTACCATGTTAAACAAATAAGGAAGCTGAAGCATGTGAAGTCTAAACAACTTTACCAACCTCCACTGGCTGAACTACATGGTGAAGAAATGACTAAAAGGCAGATCCTCTGACTCCAAAACTCATGCCCATAGCCATTTACTGAGTACACTGTCCTGGCAAGGAGAAAAACTTTAACAGAAAGTGAGTTAGGGCAGGTACGTATTTTGAGACAAGAAGCCTATAAAATGGTTTAGGTTCCAGGATGCTGGCCAATACCTTGATACAAGAGAGATACAAGAGCTCTATGAAGCCAGGAGCAGGAGGGCATCTGTCTTAGTCTGTTTTTTGTTGCTATGACAGAATACCTGAGACTGGGCAATTTATAAAGAAAAGAGGTTTATTTTGGCTCATAGTTCTGGAGGCTGGGAAGTCCAAGATCAGGTGGCCACATCTGGTCAGCTTCCTGTGAGGGCCTTGTGCTGTGATATAATGTGGCAGAGAAGTGACAGAGAAAGTAAGCATGGGAGAAAGGATCAAAACACAAGGGATGACCTCACTTTATAACAACCCACTCTCACAGTAATGAATCCAATCCCGTGAGAATGAGAAATCACTCACTCCTGAGAGATGGCATTAATTCCATCATGAGAGTGGATTCCTCATGATCCCAGTGCCTCCCAAAGGTCTCGCCACCTTTCAACATCATCACACTGGGGACCAAGCTTCAACATGAGTTTGGTGGGGACAAAATATTCAAACTATAGTTGCACTGAAGTCATATGAATGGTCAGAACTTATGATATTTAAATGGTCCCTTTGAGGCAGGACCAATTAATTTAAAAATTAAGTAGGCATTAAGAACATTAGTAGTCCAGGGCTGTAAAGCTTGATATCATATTTAACTGTTTTCTATAGCTAAGAAGGAGGACTGGTTTGACAACATTTTTATTTTAATTATATTGATGACATGATTAATAACACTAATATGTGCTAGGTAATTACAGTGCTAAACCTCATATTAGTGTAAGAGAATAGTAAATTTTCGTGTGTTGGAGAATAAGAAGGCTGAAAGAACATTGCATAGGCAATTAATTATAGTCAATAATAGGTATATGACTGCATTAACAGTCAGATCATGGTTAACTCTTTAAGGTTCATCTGAGAGTGTTTTGAAGGATATAGTGAGAGCAGAAGAACCTGTGTGTTAGTCTGCTCAGGGTGCCATAACAACATACCACAATCTGGGTGGCTTAAACAACAGAAATTTATTTTCTCACAGTTCTGTAGGCCAGACATTTAAGATCAAGGTACTGTCAGGGTTGGTCTCTGCTGAGGCCTCTCTTCCTGGCTTACAGATGGCTGCCTACTCACTGTGTCCTCACATGGTAAAAAGGGACAGAGTTTTAGTGTCTTTTCTTTTTCTTATGAAGATACCAGTCTTACTGGATTAGGATCTTACCCTTATGGCCTTATTTAACGTTAGTTACCTCTTTAAAGGCCCTATATCCAAATACAGCTACCTTAAGGGGTTAGGGCTTCAACACATGAATTTTTAGAGGGATAAAGTTCAGTCCCTGATACACTGAAATTCACAGAGAAGCCAAGACTTTGCCTGTGCATTGGAGTCATTAGAAGCTGGGGCTCTAGGGCTAGACTGTCTGGATCCCAGTTGCACAAGAGAGAGTGCTACTGAAACTCCTCCCCTCCTCAGTCTTTTTTTTAGACAGAGTCTGTCACTCAAGCTGGAGTGTTGTGGTGCAATCAGGGCTCACTGTAGCCTTGAACTCCTGACTCTAGGGATCCTCTTGATTCAGTGTCTTGAGTAGCTAGGACTACATTGTGTATCATCATGCCCAGCTAAGTTTTTAATTTTTTGTAGAAAGGGTCTCTCTATGTTGCCCAGGCTGGTCTGCAACTCCTGGACTCAAACGTTCCTCTCCTCTAGGCCTCCCAAAGTGTTGGGATTACAGGTGTGAGCCACCTGGCCTTGCCTGAAACTCTCCTTCTTAAACACTCTCGTGGGCTTTTACATGGAGATGTTAATGACTGAGTCTATCTCACAGGATTGCTATGATGATTAAATAAATGAAAACATATAAAGCACATAACACAATGCCTTGCACTTGGGCAGGCTCAGAAAGTGTTAGTTATTATTTTTATTGTTGCTGAATAGGTTTTAGATTTTGTCTAAATTAGGCAATGTGTTTTATATTAGAATTTGAAAAAATGATATAAAGCATTATTACAGGAAGGTGAAATTGACATCTGAGATATTAGAAACTTCTTGTGGAACAAAGAATTTATTTAAAGCATAAAGGTCAACTTGTTTACCACTTTGTTCCTAAGAAGTAAAAATAAATTGTTCAATAATGTGAGAAAAAATTGACTGTGCTCATAGCTGCTTGTTTGAAAAATGTCAACCTTATGAAAGATTTACAAGGATACAATGACAATACATTAATTATATCTTGAAACATGCAAATAGAGGTCAATGTTTAAAAGTGTGCAATTTGGTATGAAGTAGAACTTTCTCATGAAAATAATATATTGTTGTAATTTTTCATGAAAACTACAAAAATGCAATCGATATAAGAGCAAAATTTAAGAAAAACTAAAGTTATGGTATTGTAATCTGATTTCTGATATTGTTCAAATCACAATAAGCTTCTACAGTAAGTTAATACTCTCTAATGAAGGAGATCATTAGCATATTCCTAGGAATGAGTTAAATGATTTGCAGGAAGGAAATATATTAACATAATATTAATATTATGTGAATGATTGAAGAGAATGAGGTGAAAGCCACGATGTCATCTGTGACCTTACTTTGAAGGTTATATACCATCACTTCTGTGATATTCTTTTTATTAGATGTGGGTCACTAATTCTAGCTTACGCTCAAGAAGAGGGAATTTGACTCTGTCTTTTGAGAACAAATTGTCAAAGGAATTTGCAGACCTATTTTAAAATCACCACAACATGAATTAACTTTTCTCATCATGCCCAATCTTTATCCCCTCAACAGCATAGTGTAAGAGTTAATGTATCATATTCTCAATAGAACAGTGCCCCAATAAGACATTGATTTAGGAAGTGGAAACAGGAGAGAAGGAAGCTTGCAGAATCTGAATTCCTAGAGATCAACAGGGTGCGTGTGTGTGTATGCATAGACAAATGGGTTGGGACACAGATGATGTAAGGGAGGTAGGTTGGAACTGGATGCAGGAAGTTAAAAAAGAAACTAACTAGACAGCATCTCTCTCTGTCTTCAGAATTGGTATACTTCTAGTCACTGAACAAGTTCAAGTTAAATCCTGTGATTTTAAGGGTCATTGGTCTTTTCATCTTTGTTTTGGACCCATGGTACATAAAATCCTCTTTATGTTGAGGTGCTTATATTGAATAGATTTGATGGAAGAAACCAATTGCTATTTTAGTGCTAGAATATACTCTTAGCTAAAGCCATAAGTCAATATTTATTATTAGGGTTGAGAAGAGACTCAATAAAAGGAAAAGTTCAGTTTAGTAATAGAACTGGAAATGTGTTTTGATGGTGACTGTGGGTTGATACTCATGAAGTATCTGATTTGCTGAATAAAACTGGACCTTCTCTTTTTGGGGAAGTGAGTAATGAGTTGTTATTGTGTGATAAGGCTTATGCAGGGCAATTAAGAGGGCTTGGCTTTTCATGGGCAGTTATTAGTTCAAATTTTCTCTCTTATCGTTCTCTTAATTACAAACCTATCAGACTTTGCATACTTAAAACATTTTATTTTTTAATTATTAGGGATACATAGTTATATGTATTTATTGGGTACATGTGATATTTTGATACAAGCATGCAATGTGTAATGATAAAATTAAGGTTATTAGCATATCCATACCTCAAACATTTATCATTTTCTTGTGTTGGGAACATTCTATTTCCACTCTTTTAGTTATTTTGAAACATACAATAAATTATTGCTAACTACAGTTGCTCTATTATGCCACTGAACATTAGATCTTATTTCTCCTACCTAACCATATTTTTGTACCTATTAATCTTATGCTCTTTATCGCTCTCTCTTCACAACCCTTCCCAGACTCTGACAACCATCATTCTACTCTCTATCTTCATGACATATATATATCTGTATATCTATGTCTATATCTATATCTTTATCTATATCTATATCTGTATCTATATATATCTCCCATATATGAGTGAAACATGCAATACTTGTCTTTCTGTGCCTGGCTTATTTCACTTAATGTAGTGTCCTCCAGTTCCACTCATGATGTTGCAAATGATAGGATTTTATTCTTTTTTATGGGTGTATTGATTTGGGAAATATTGTTATTGTCACTTGGATCTCTTGTGTTCCTTTTATCACACCTCCTTGAATTTTCAGTGTCTGCTGACTCTATAACAACATTGTTAAGGGCTTTTCACTGAGGCATGTACAATGAAGAATCAAAGGGCTTTTATTAATGAATATAAAATATTTGTTAAACAAATGTTAATGTTTGTTGCTATGGAGCAGATATTTTCTTCTTGGTAGAAAGCAGAACATGGCCCTGGTAAACATGGTGAGCATCTTGATTGCATGTGTGTTCCCTTATATCTCTGTGCCTTTCTTAACTCATGCTGCTCTCTAGCTTTCCAAAGCCTACATTTCATTTAGCCATTTCAAACTGCTTGTTACTTAAGTACCATCTGTCCCCAAATATTTCTCTTAGTCTATCATCTAGGGATTACCATCCCCCTCAACACCATCTTATAGCTTGATGTTAGGAGGGAGACAACGCAGTTAAAGCAATTCACGAAGAATACGTGTGATTAATAGCCTGCCACATCTTAAAAGTGGGTTTGCATTTGAAATAAATGCAGCAGAAAACCAGTTGACCCAGATTAATCTCTTGATGAGAGATTGCAGGCTTTGGGAAAAGTAATAAAGAAAAGTAATGAAATTCAAATCATGTAGATGACATGTTTGAAGTGATAATGGAGAATTAGAAAGAGTTTTTATCTTCCTCAATTTTATAGTTCAAAGTATTTTCTATCTATTGGATAGGTTGTCCTATTCTACTGCTTGCAGGCAAACTGAAAAGTTAGAATGAGAGAAATGAACTAAATGTTCCCATCATTCACCCACCTGCTTAGGACAGAAACTTTGGAGTTTCATGTTTGATTCTTTACATCCTCCCACAACCCATACAGAATTTGTCACAACCGTGTAGACTCATCTTTCCTGATGCATCCACGTCAGACCACGGTGCCCCTCCCACAACTTCTACCCCTAGTCCGAGGCACCATCCTTAAAACTCACTTTCCACCATGCTCTTTTTCTCACCACGTTCCAACTATGTCAGCCTTTCTGCAATGCCTGGAACATGCATTTTCCTGTGTCTAGGCATTTTGTTTTGCTATTCCTTCTTCCTCCTCCTTCCTCTTCCTCTTGGAGGGATATCTTTCCCCCAATATTGACATGCACCCTACCTCTTTTCAGCCAGATCTTTCCTCAAATGTCTCATCACAGAATATCCTAAACATCCTATTTAACAAATCGTTGCCCTCACTCTCAGCTATCTCCTCGTCCTGATTAATTTGTTCATAACCACCCCCCAACATTTGTTTACTGTCTTTCTACCTCCCTAGAGCCTATGCTTCCTGTGGCCAAGGACTTTGTGTTTTATTTATTGCTGTATTTCCAGGACCTACACACACAGTGCTTGATATATAGTAGCTGTTTGCTAAATATATGTGAATAAATGAATAAATGACCTTTTAAAAGTAAGCATATGTTATATTTATATTTTTGATGGAGAATAGTAAAGTGAATATATATTTAATTACATTGTTATTTTGTTATTTGAGGTGAAAATCAGGACCTAGTGACCTAGAAATTTCAGAAAGTAAGAAATAGCAAAAACCTATTGTTAAGGAGTTTATAAATAGGAGGAAATAAAAAGAATATCGCCAATTCCGATAATGCCAAGTACTATGGTCTATATTTTAACCTTGACGTGTACTGGGATTTTCACACAATAGGATGAAAAATTATTAAAAAAAATAACACAAGGTAAAAGAAACTAAAGAAAAATCAGGTAGTGATTGGATATTGATTATTCAGGGTTCTTTAGTTGATTTTTTATACATATAAACTTTTTCTGTCTGGGTAGAAAATGTACTGAATTTGTTGAAATATCATTTCTCCACAGTTTCACTCATTTCTCTTGGTACAGTACTGATTTTTTTTCTCAGTATTCAATATTATTATTCCTCCTCGAGCTCTGTCTCCCAGTAGTGCAATGCTTCTTGAGGTCTGGCTGTTACAAATGCTAGTAGAGCATTAAAATGTTGAATATTTTAGGTTATGAGCTCATTACAGCTGTCCTCAGAAGGTTGATTGCTCTAAAATAACAACAACAAAAACGGTAATGGCTAATTTTCTAGAAATCTGAGAAGGTGCAGCCAGGACAGGTGATGTTCCTGTCATCAGCTGCTCCAGGCAGTCCCATTTCCCCAAGCAATGGCGTAAGTGATTTTAAAGAGCGAATACGGCAGTTCTGTAACACAGGACTCATTATTCCACTAGTGCTGAGGCTCAGGGCCACCAGAGAGAAATCCTTTTTTTAACAATTCTAGCTGCCGAAAGCATTGGAAAGAATCAATTCAAGTCTAGAGGAAATTCTTATGTGACCCTGAGGCGGTGTCATAAAGGGCTCCCTTTGTCACAAACGTCCCCATTTTAATTGCAAAATTGTTTCATTAAAAACATGCTGTATTTCATTTGCTTTCTTCCAGTCAATATATGTGACAAAAATCATATCATCGCATCACTTATGATATTCCTGAGTTAATGTTTTCAAAGTTGTTATGAAAGAAAATGTCAGCAGTTTTTTGCCTATTTGTTCATCTTTCTGTCACATTTCTGTTACTTCAACAAAGAGCATCTGGCCCATTAAAACCAGCCGTGAAAAATGGTGTTATATTCGATCCTGTGTTTATGCTATTTTTTCTTTTTCTATTTGACTTTTTTTATATCTCTGCTTCACTGTAAGTCCAAATGTAGAATTATATATACATACATATATATATATTTTCTATTCTACGAGTATTTGAATATCTGTTCTTTGTTTAGGATTGTTGTAGTTACAAAGGAAGTGCACATACCATTTTTGTTGGTAGGCTATAACATTGCACACACACGAGAAAGGATCAGAAGAAAATATAAGAAAGTTGGTGGCTGAAAGACAAAGTAATGAAGATTGACAGATTTTTTTTCACATAGGAGGAGATATGTGTGTGATAAATATCGACCTACATAATTTAGTAAAGTTCTGTTGAGATTTTGGAACTTAAGAAAAACCTTGAATGTAGCTAATAAGTCATTTACATTGAGCTTTACTCTTTTATGTACATTATCTTGTTTGATCCTCACTAATACTTATGATAAGTAAAGACAGTCATGGTTATTTTAAATATTACCTTGCAAAGAAGTTCAGCAATTTGCCTGAGTTAGTAAGTGACAGAAGTAGAATCCAAATCTTGGTCTCCTGTGTTGAAATGCTGAATGCTCTCCATTATACCAAAGTGAACAGTAGAGGGACATTGGGCAGTTTGTATTAGAGAACCAGTAGAGAGGCAGAAGTGATTGTGACATGCCAAGGATAAAGTGGATGTAATAAGATAGTATGCTGGGCACTAGGGAATAATGTTAATATTCCAAAATAACCCATTTATTCAGCAGCTATAATAAATGACTCTTTATCCAGAATGGCTGGCTCTTTTAGATGAACAATGTTCTCAGAATTAGGCCGGGATGTTGTATGTCTACACAATTTCTACTCAATACTTCAAATTCTTGCCTTTAAAAATAATACCATCATCAAAGTCACACATTAACAGCAAAAGCATAACAATATCCTTGAAACTGTCTGTTACTATCCACACCAGCTTAACTGTGTCACCAGATGGACACCACAACATCATCAATGGGTCACTTAGAACCATGTATGATTGTATATTTAGAAAACCCCATCATCTCAGCCCCAAATCTCCTTGAGCTGATAAGCAAGTTCAGCAAAGTCTCAGGATATAAAATCAATGTGCAAAAATCACAAGCATTCCTATACACCAATAATAGCCAAATTGTGAGTAAACTCCCATTCACAATTGCTACAAAATAATAAAATATCTAGGAATACAACATAGAAGGGATGTGAAGGACCTCTTCAAGGAGAACTACAAACCACTGCTCAAGGAAATAAGAAAGGACACAAACAAATGGAAGAACATTTCATGCTCATGGATAGGAAGAATCAATATCATGAAAATGGCCATACTGCCCGAAGTAATTTATAGATTCAATGCTATCCACATCAAGCTACCATTGACTTTCTTCAGAGAATTAGAAAAAACTACCTTAAATTTCATATGGAACCAAAAAAAAAAACCACATAGCCAAGACAATCGTAAGCAAAAAGAACAAAGCTGGAGGCATCATGCTACCTGACTTCAAACTATACTACAAGTTTACAGTAACCACAACAGCATGATACTGGTACCAAAACAGATATATAGACCAATGGAACGGAACAGAGGCCTCAGAAATAATGCCGCACATCTGCAACCATCTGATCTTTGACAAACCTGACAAAAACAAGCAATGGGGAAAGGATTAAAGACTCAAGATGGATTAAAGACTTAATGTAACACCTAAAACCATAAAAACCCTGGAAGGAAACCTAGGCAATACCATTCAGGACATAGGCATGGGCAAAGACTTCATGGCTAAAACACCAAAAGCAATGGCAACAAAAGCCAAAATTGACACATGAGATCTAATTAAACTAAAGATCTTCTGCACAGCAAAAGAAACCATCATCAGAGTGAACAGGCAACCTACAGAATGGGAGAAAATTTTTGCAATCTATCCATCTGACAAAGGGCTAATATCCAGAATCTACAAATAAGTTAAACCAATTTAAGAAAAAAACAACCCCATCAAAAAGTGGGCAAAGGATATGGACAGACACTTCTCAAAAGAAGACATTTATGTGGCCAACAAACATGAAAAAAAGCTCATCATCACTGGTCATTAGAGAAATCCAAATCAAAACCACAATTAGATACCATCTCATGCCAGTTAGAAAAAGTCAGAAAAAAACAGATGCTGGAGAAGATGAGGAGAAACAGGAACGTTTTTATACTGTTGGTGGGAGTGTAAATAAGTTAAACCATTGTGGAAGACAGTGTGGTGATTCCTCAAGGATCTAGAACCAGAAATACCGTTTGACCCAGCAATCCCATTACTGGGTATATAACCGAAAGGATTATAAATCATTCTACCATAAAGACACATGCACATGTATGTTTATTGCAGCACTATTCACAATAGCAAAGACTTGGAAGCAACCCAAATGCCCATCAGTGAGTAACATCTTCTTGGAGGAGGACAAGAGTGGTTCAGTTTGCCCATAAGGTAGTCTAAGAACACAAAGGGGGACATAAGCCCTGTTCTCAGAGGACTTAGCTTTTAGAGAAACGTGTTTAGCAATGTGCAGCAATGTCCTCTCAGAGTAAAGAAGTTTGTGTCAGTATTGTAAGGCCCTGTGGAAATAGTGAAATGCCCAGTACTATATGGTGCTCATTCATTCCAGGAGGGTAAGCCTTTCCGTAAACCTCTTTAGCCTTCTCGGAGATGCGTTTTTGCTTTGACTCCTTACTCCTGGCTTACTTCTCACAGTTTTCCTTGCTGCATCATTTGGATCAGTGAGGCTCTCACTGCTTGTTGGATGAGTCCTGGCTCTTCACCCCGCCAATGTTCTTTGATGGTTGCAGTGCAGCACCTGGAGTGTTGGTATAGACCTCTTTTAACCTCCAGTTCCAACATTTCTGATTTATATCCTGGGGCAAGTTATTTTCCCCCAGTCCAGTATCTTCATTTGCTGTAAAATGTAGGTTATCATGTGTTTTCAAAGTTATTTGGAAAAATAAATAAGAATAATCATTAGAAGCATTGCCTCCCTATTCTATGCTCCAACTCCTCGCAGCCTGACCTATTTTAAGTCCCTGTTTACTTTAACAGCTGCTGCTGCTTTTAGTAATGGCAAAGGATGCAAGAAAAGATGCCTATTGAAAGCAAGAATATATTTTTTAAAAATCAGGTCTTCTGAATTATCCAGAATGCTCCTATTTAAATGTCTCATCTTAAGTATCACTTTTTATTTAACAGAGGTGGTCTCAGTCTTTTGCGCAGACTGGCCTTGAACTCCTGACCTCACGCAATCCTCTCAATCTTCCCACTTCTGCAGCAGCTGGGACTACAAGTGTGCACTACTGTGCTGGGCTTACCTATTTTTTTTTTTTTTTTAAATTTTACTCAAGGTATGTTAGGGTTTATACACTCATCTGCAGTTGCCACTTTGAAATTCCAGTGATAGCTACAGACCACAATAACTTCTTGTCTCGGCCAAGGTATAAACTTTCATGGTGTCCATTGGGTGGTTAGGCAGTGGGTTCTTCTTGTGGGAAGGGATATACTATTTGGAAGTGTTACTTTCCAATGGACTTCTCTGGTGGTGATTACTGATAATCATTAAAAGGGAGACAAACCTAAACTCCAACACAACTAGTGAGTTTTGACATATTGTCAGCTGCTATCCTCGCTGGGGTTATGGGTTGTGCCTGAGGAAGTGGATGGGGTGGGTGATGGGGAGTGGTTTGTGGAAGCAGTGATAGGGAGGGGGTGTAAAAAAGTCTAACCTAAAATATACATTATAGACTTTGACTCATAATATCCTTTTAATAAAGATAATATTGTCCACATTTTAAAGATGAGAAAATTGAATTTTAGAGAGCTTAGTTACTCAAAATCACACAACTGGATTCCAATTCAGGCCAGTCTGACTCCAAAATCCTTAAATACTGGGGCAGGGTGTGATTATGTCCAGCTGGTGAGGCCCACTTGCTCTAGGACTCTGACTCAAGTGGGCCTCACCAGCTGGATATAATCTGTTCAGATTCTGACCTTTGCTCTTATACTCATTTTCGATGTCACATTCTCTCATTCTCTTCTTATAATTCTCACTCAGGACTCTACAAACATGTGGTTTCTAACCTGGCTCTCTTGGCCCACCCTTGACTCACTAGCCTAGAGCTGCCATGCATAGTGACCAGCACTGAGCATTGCCCATGGCACCAGCCAAGGCTCACCTCTCATCAAAATGCTTACCCAGAGAGGGTACTTCTAATATTCACAAAAATATTCTAATACACACAAAAATAATTGTTCATATTCACTGACATAACTCTTTCTACTCTGGAAGAGGCTAATGGTGGCCCAGAGGACTACTAGTTGTGTTGGAGTTTAGGTTTCTCTCTCTTTTAATGAATGAATTAGGGATGGCTGTTTACGTAGTGGATACAGAAGAATTAGGAGAAAAGTTGCTGTCCATAGACCTCCTCCTTTGCATTCATTATGTAATGAGAATACAGAACATCTCATCCAGAAAAGAAGGTTGTCTATGAGTAATTGCAACAATTCAGAGGGCTGGGGTTCTCAAAGTTGTCCCAGGACAAAGCAGCCTTGTTGTCACCTGGAACTTGTAACAAATGCAAACTTTAGGGGCCCAGACCTACAGAATCAGAAACTCTGGGGTGACGACCCAGTGATTTGGTTTAACAAGCCCTTCAGGTAATGCTGCTACCTGTTCAGTGCGAGACCATGAGCCAGTTGATGAGATACTACTTAAGTTCTGATGCGTTTAACCTGTGTCAGGACTTGGACGTCTTCTAGAGTAGTATTTACAGAAACAACATGTTGTGAACTTTGAAACTATCATTGTCATACAGGAATAGTTTTAAGTAAGAATCCATATCTGTGGATAGGCAACATAGTCAAAAATGAAATAAAATGAAATATCTGTACTTTGGAGCAGAAAGTATGATTCAATGTTAGTTACAACCAGGGCTACTCACCAATCTTGGTCTTCTATCATATTAGTTACTAGGGATTTTGTAGTGAAGTCCACAAGTTGTGTGGCTTAGAACCATAGAAAAATTTATTATTTCACAGTTCTAGAGGTTGAAAGTCCAACATCAAGGTATCGGCAGGGTTGGTTCCTTCTGAGAGCTATAAAGAAGCATCCGTTCCCTGTTCCTTCCTTAGCTTCTTTGGTTTTCTGGCTATATTTGGCATTCCTAGGCTTTTAGATGTATTACCTTTATACTCTGACTTCATCTTCACCTGGCGTCCTCCCTGTGTGTATATCTGTGTGCAAATTCCCTCTTTTTAAGAACAAAGCTGGAGGCATCATATTACCTGACTTCAAACCATATTACAAGGCTACAGTAACCGAAACAGCATGAGGCTGGTACCAAAACAGACACTAGACCAGTGGAGCGGGATGAAAAGCCCAGAAGTAAGGCCGCATACCTACAATCATCTGATCTTTGACAAAGTTGACAAAAACAAGCAATGGGGAACGGACTCCCTATTCAAAAAATGGTGTTGAGATAACTGGCTAGCCATATGCAAAAGATTGAAACTGAACCCCTTTCTTACACCATACACAAAAATTAACTCAAGATGGAGTCAAGACTTAAAACCTAAAACTATAAAAACCCTGAAAGGTAACCTAGGAAATATCATTCTGGACATAAGACCAGGCAATGATTTCATGACAAAGACACCAAAAACAATTGCAACAAAAACAAAAATTGACAAGTGGGACCTAATTAAACTAAAGGGCTTCTGCACAGCAAAAGAAACTATGAACAGAGTAAACAGAAAACTACAGAATAGGGGAAAATATTTGCAAACTATGCATCCAATGAAGGTCAAATATCCAGAATCTATAAGGAACTTAAACAAATTTACAAGCAAAAAAAAAATAGCCCCATTAAAAAATGGACAAAGGACATGGACAGACACTTTTCAAAAGAAGACGTACAAGTGACCAACAAGCGTATGAAAAAAGGGTCAACATCACTAATTATTAGAGAAATGCAAATTAAAACCACAATGAGATACCATCTTACACCAGTCAGAATGGCTACTACTAAAACTTAAAAAAAAAAACAACAACAGATGCTGGCAAGGTTGCAGAGAAAAAGGAATGCTTATACACTGCTGGAGGGAATGTAAATTAGTTCAGCTATTGTGAAAAGCACTGTGGCAATTTCTTAAAGAACCTAAAACAGAATTACCATTCAACCCAACAATCTCAGTATTAGGTATATACTCAAAGTAATACAAATTGTTCTATCAAAAAGGCACATGCATATAAGTATACATGTGTCACACTATTCATGATAGCAAAGATATGCAATCAACCTAAATGCTCATCGGTGTTAGACTATATAAAGAACACATGATACAAAAAAGAATATGATCATGTCTTTTGCAGCAACATGAATGGAGCTGGAGGCCATTATCCTAAGTGGACTAATACAGGAAAAGGAAACCAAATACCGGATGTTCTCACTTATAAGTGAGAGCTAAACATCAAGTTCATATGGACACTAAGAAAAGAACAATAAGCACTGGGGCCTACTTGAGGGTGGAGAGTGGGAGGAGAGTGAGGATTGACAAACTACCTATCAGGTACTATGCTTATTACCTGGTTGATTAAGTAATCTGTACACCAAACTCCCACAAAAGGCAATTTACCTACATAACAAACCTGCTTGTGTACCCCTGAAGCTAAAATAAAAGTTAAAAATTAAAAAAAACCCCCAAACCCCATTTCCTCTTTTTAGGAGGAATCTGCTCATATTGGATTAGGGATCATCCTAATGATCTCATTGTGTTTTGATTATCTCTGTAAAGATGCTATTTCCAAATAAGGCCATATTCTGAGATACGGGTGGGGGGTAGGACTTCAGTATATGTTTTTTGGGAGAAAGAGTTCTACTCATAATATACTTACCCAACTGAAAACAGGGAGATGATTGTGAGCATAGTGCTGACAGACAAGGTAAAGAACACTATAGACATTTTCCTAAAAGTGTTAGTCCAGAATTAGGTGACACTAATTAATAAGCAAAGTGCACTCATATTTAGAACCAGGCTCATAACCAGTATGACATCACTCATCAGTAAGGGTCAAGAATAATAAAGCCTTTGAGTTTTGGTCTGCAATTATCTGGGAGGGTGTTGCAGGGAAGGAGTTGCTATGTGTGCGTTAGCTTTCACCTGGGGCTGATACCAATCTGTTGGTGGTGACTACCTGGAGTACTGTCTTGTGGAGATCTGTGGCTTCTTCCAGACTCCATGGATATACTACTGATTTGAATTAATTTGAATTTGAATTAATCTATAACAGCTCAGAGGAGTGAGAGATGGCCTGGTGATAGAATGGACATAGTTTCTTGTCTCAATAATTTGAGTCATTGATTTTTTTGTCTTGGCCTCAGGAAGGAAACTGGCAGAGAAAATTCAATTTATTAAACAATTGTATGCAAGGAACTCTGATAGGCATTGTTAACATGAAGGTTCTGCTCTTGGCTTTTCTATTTTCATTCTTTTGGTTGGATAACTAAATTCTGGGTTTGATCTTAGGATGCAGCCGTCATTTTTCATTGCTCGTGCCTGACTTGACTCTCATGAGATGGTCTATGCGTTTATTTCCTTCTCAGCGACCCATTTTTTTCTGAATTGGAATCCTATTTTTGGGCTTTGCACCCTATTCAGGAGATGTAGGACCTCAAAATCTGAGGCTGGGTCTCTGTGCCCTTCTGCCATTGTCTCTCCATCATTCCAAGTTTCCTTCTGCCTTTCCCCAAGACTCTGACTGCGATTTAGCATTAACCATCTGGAATGGCAACTGCCTGACTGCTGGGCTTCCTCATGTTTCCTGCTCTTCAGACTTTCTTGGCCCTTTTGTCTAGGCCCAGTGGATCTACTTGTCCTGACCCAATAATTCCTTATTGGGCCAAGCCTGCCACAAAACAAACCCTCGTTCTCATATAAAACCATCGGAGAAATTAAGAAATTAGGAGTTCTCAACTATCTTTAGCAAGATTAGATCACAATCACTTCAAACAAATCTTACACTAAATGCTATAACACGTCGGACCTAATTATGTTCTCACGGAACAATGGTACGTAGTCAAAGTAATTTGGAAAAAGCAATGTCGGAGAGTTTGTTAAGAGAGAGAACATATGACGTCACAAAGCTGTGGACATGTCGAAGGGCAGTCTGCAGGTTGCAGGTTAGACAGGCAAGCAAACAATTAGAGAAGCAGAGCTTATAACAGTTGGCAATAATAAAGAATTTGTTCCTTTCCTATTATGACAGTAGCTTAGAAAGCTTTGGTTTATAAAAAATGAAACTCAAGCAATTTTTGTTCTGATGTTGTAACTTCGTCTATCATCTATCTTTAGGATCTCAAATACTTTATATATTAGTTCCTCTGTGTTTCTTTGCTACAGTTAAATCGGAATGTTTTCCTGCTGTACTCTAATTCATATTGGGAGCCATATAGAACACTTATAAAAGGCTTTAAAAATAATGTGTTGGAGAAATGCAAAGTCTTAAATAGAAAGGTTTTTTTTGTTTGTTTTCTGGTGTTTCCAGCATATTTTAGTGACAGATATTCCAGGACAAAGATGCACTATTTACCCTTTTAGGATTATTATGTTTACTTCATTAGAAGGAAGTTTATACATGGATAAATAAGTACACTAACCTCTTAACCATTCATGTTACTATTGGTTAACATCATGGTGATTTTTTACAAGTTACTGAGATATGGCAATAACAAATGATTGAACGTTATTTTCAGAACCTATTCAGAAGGTGGCTGTCATCCTAGGTATCTGTTTAATATGTAATGCTAGACATAAATGTACACGTCATTGGGGCAAATGGCAATATGTGGAATATACAAACAGAATTGTTAAAGAAAGTTGGATATCATGAAGTAAATCTACTGAGTAGACACATGAGAATCTCAGGGACTTTGAGTATTAGAATAAACCTTTCCTAAAGGAAAAATACAACAGATTTTCAGTTTGTCAAATGCTTGAGCTGTGAAAAAGCCAGGCCAGAATAATCATATTATCTCAGATCAGCACAGATCCAGTAGAGGGGCTAACTGCTTTCCACTATGGTGCTTCCAAAGCGAGAGTAATTTAATTTGTTTTCTTCTCAATTTGTTCACTTTCATTTTTTAAAAAATAAATTTTATTGCGCATATATTTTTTAAAAATAAATTTTATTGTGTATGTTGTGTATATTTGTATATATTTGTGTTGACAACATGATGTGATGGGGTACATTTCTTTAGTAAAATGGTTGCTATAGTGACAAGTTAACATATATATAATTTCACATAGTTACTTTTCTGTGTCACAAGAGCAGCTAAAATCTACTTATTTAATAAAAGTTCCAATACAATACAATTGTATTAACTTTAGTCCTCATGTCATACATTAGAGCTCTGAACTTGTTAATCCTACATATGTTATTTTGTATTCTTTGACCTATACTTTACCATTTCTTCTCCTCTATTTTAATTTTTAAAAGCTTAGTTTAAGCTCAAAAGTTTTCCATGTATTTTGCTTGTTAGTAGCAGTTTTAGTAGCAAGCTATAATTTAAGATAAAATTAGTAGTGTCTTGCATATGGGTATATGGGATTTTGGCATTTTTGCAAATATTTTTACATTATTTTCTTGTCGTAACACCAGTGTGAAGTATGAAAAGCATCATTATTCTTTCTTGTTTGTTGGTTTTTTTGAGATGGAGTTTTGCTCTTGTTGCCCAGGTTGGAGTGCAATGGTGTGATTTTGGGTCACTGCAACCTCCACCTCCTGGGTTCAAGCGATTCACCTGCCTCAGCCTCCCGAGTAGCTGGGATTACAGACATGCACCACCACGTCTGGCTAATTTTGTATTTTTAGTAGAGACGGGGTTTCTCCATGTTGGTCAGGCTGGTCTTAAACTCCCAACCTCAGGTGATCTGCCCCCCTCGGCCTCCGAAAGTGCTGGGATTACAGGCGTAAGCCACCGCGCCTGGCCAGCATCATTATTCTTGTCATAAAAAGAAGGAAACAGAGAATGGATCATTCTAAGTTGTTTGCAGGTAAGTACATGAATCTGGGCTCCTCTGTCTGATCTTGGCTTTTGATGACTTCCCCAGGTTGAGGAAGCCATCTAAGGACAATAAAGAGGGAAAGGTTAACAAAAACATCCAACAACAATCCACAAAACTTGGCCCAATTAGAATTGGGTTCTAGGGAGTAGACCAAAACCCAGCTGACTGCAGAGTCAGTGCTGCTCAGCTGATGTCCAGGTCTGTGCCCTTGAGCGAGCGTCCTCATTCAGAGGCAGAGCAAGGTGTCTGCTTCTGTTTCTGACTTGCGTAGCATCAAAAGCCATTTTACCTGTAAAAACAAACGAACAAAACCCCACAAAAAATCAATATTTTCTGTCCTAGCATATTTTTATTCTTGATGTTATTCATTCCTTTGATTTATCCAACTATGGGTTAACGTCAAAATAACACTTAAGGAGTGAGAGATGAGAAATATTAAATTGTCACCAGATTCAGCAACTTGGCATGAATTAACATTCAACATCAGAACTGAATAAGTTTACCTCATTCTATAACCAGTCACTTTCTAGGACACCCATAGAATGGGACACAAGGCAGGATGTTTAGAAAAGAAAGGAGAAGAGAGGCCAAAGTTGGAAGCAAGGGCATTACCGAGCAGAACCAGCTGGGGAGTTTAGGAAGCTTGCTAGAAAATTATCTGAAATCTGAACTAAAACAAACATGAAGTTGCTTAGTTTTGTCCAGACTCTGATTCCATTTGTGGTTTTCTAAAAAGCTACCATTTTCTTCCATCTTCTGGCAAAGTGAAAAGAAAATGGGAAGTTTATATCTGTAAAGTCTAGGGATTCATTTTATAATATCAAGGAGTATGTTTTGTGTTGTTGCCGTAATTATAGTAGTTAAATAACTGTGTAATTATATTCATATACAATTAAATGATAAGCAAATAATTTTAATATTTTGCCATTACATACTTATTGAAGCATTGGTTTTATTAAACTTTCAAAGTAATATGGCAAAAAAGTGGCCACATACCAAATAGGGTCATACATTTCTTAAAATCTCTCCTAGCAAATAAACCTACGATTAAATTTAGAGCATGAGTCAGTTGAAAAGACAATTTAATTTTTTTGCCATAGAATTAAAATATTTCTGAGAAGTCGGAGTGCTTTGCGATGTTTGGTGAATAACTTACATAATTCCAGAATAATGTCTCACTTATGGAGAATACACCTACCACTTACTTCGATGAACAGAAATAGAGTCTATGGTTTCTAGAATCACTTTGTTTTATCCTTTTTCATTCCTTTGCAAATTGAACAAACTTGAATAAACAGTAGGTTATTCCATAGTGCTTCATTTACAGATTTATGTGATATATATTTTCATCACACTGTAAAAACTGGAAATATCTCATCTGTATATAGAACATAATTGTCTGAGAGAATCTAGAGATCATAGCCTAACCTTATTTTTTTTTTTTTTTTGAGATGGAGTCTCGCTCTGTCGCCCAGGCTGGAGTGCAGTGGTGCGATCTTGGCTCACTGCAAGCTCTGCCTCCTGGCTTCACGCCATTCTCCTGCCTCAGCCTCTCCGAATAGCTGGGACTACAGGTGCCCGCTACCACGCCCGGCTAATTTTTTTTGTATTTTTAGTAGAGACGGGGTTTCACCGTGGTCTCGATCTCCTTACCTCGTGATCCGCCCGCCTCGGCCTTCCGAAGTGCTGGGATTACAAGCGTGAGCCACCGCGCCCTGCCGCCTAACCTTATTTTTACAGGGTAATATTTCCTCTAACATCTTAAAGTTTGCTTCTGTGTCTAGGAAAGTCAATTAATGTAACTCCTGGATTCTCTTCACTCATTCCAGGATCATTTATTTTATTAGCAAATTTGGGAAGAATAATTGGAGTTGTATATCATGTGTTTAATGTTATATTTGAGAATACTCAATTTTGCACCAAACAAAAAAAAAAAAAAAAAAAAAGAAAAGTAATGGGATGGATGAAACTGATAGTCTCCATTTGGTACAAATTGTGAAGTTGGAAGCCTGTATAACTTGTCTAAGACAAAATAAGTGAAAGATGTGGGTCGAACATAGATGAAGAATGGAACAAACGAGAGTGCCACCTGTAGATAGAAATGGAAGAACCAAGTAAACATTAAATATTAGCAAAGCACAGAACATGTTACATCTACAGTGACAACCAAATAATTCCTAAATCAACCACTTATTGGTGACACCAAGTCTGGCCCCAACTATATGCTGATGCAGAAATTCAGAAATAAGGCCTGGCTGCTCAGTAGGTTGTAGACAGCTACAGCTGTGGCCAGTCAAACTTGCCTCCTCATCTCTCCAATACCACAAGTACCTGTTGGCTCCAGGCACTATCTACCCGTTGGCACCTGTTGTTCAATCTCAACCCTGCCTGGTCTTTGTAATCACAGCATTAGCAGGAAAGGCTGATGTGGAGAGAAATAGGACATATGAACGTTGCATAATCCTGGACTCAGTAGTGTGGTCCTTCCATATCCACCGTACCTTATCCTATCTTGTTCCTCTGCTTGTTTCTATATGTTTTAAAATTAATTTAATACATTGCATGAGTTGAGCATCTTAACGTGATACATGAGACTTGTTGTTCTGTAACTTTTTAGATAGTTTGTGTGGTATTGTACTTGGGGAGTACCATTAGGCAAGGTAAAATTTCCTCTAATACAGGTAGCTCACTCAGTCATGCTTTTCTTACTTTGGGGGTCTAGCTGTTCAGAGAGAATAGATGTTCTACAGCTGTCCCCAGGAACGAGCTCTTCTGCTGCAGCAGGGAGGCCTGCCAGACTTGCCCCCTGAATAGGGAAGTCTGTCTAGTCCTTGCTCGTTTGGTTCTCACACCAGCTAGGCCCTCCGACTTAACCTTTATAGATAATAAAGATAATATTTTGACCTCCCACCTGTCACTATTTAATTTTGTTTTTCAATTTATTCAGCACCTGGGTACAAAAAAGGAATAACATTTGTTGGACCCATTTAGGCTTTCCAAGCTTTCCTCACCTTACAGTTGGGGTCACTGAGGCAAAAGTAGGCCAAGGAATATTTAGATTGTCCTTGTTACCAGGGAGGGTGTAGTAGCATTCTTGTTTCTTTAAGATCAAACATGGAGGTATGGGCTCCTGCTGGGACCCGCTATTGCTCTGTTGTGTTTCAGGTGGGCTGCATCAAATTGGGGTCCTAGTGGTCGCTCTTGTCTTGTATCCTCTGGATGTGGAAGGCTCATGCTCAGCACATCTAAAGGACCTAACCTATGGGCCCCAGGTTATCCTGTCCTGGGCTTGATTATGTTCTCCAGTCTGCTCATGTGTCCTATGACCAATTATGGCTGTATTTCCATCCAGACTTATGGAAGCTTATTTTTTTCTACCTCCTACATTATGTGAACACTGGCTCTGAGTTAATCCTGAGATTAACTGAGGCTGAGTCAAACCAGTGCCTTGTTTCTTCAGGAGCCAGCAGTATAATCCTTTGACATTTTCCCGTAGTTATGTAATCCCTTGACATCTCTCTTGTAGGTCAGTTTTATGCGAAGACAATGACCCTTCACTTGTTTTCAAGTACATGGTCTCTCCTAGACTGCTTTCAAAATCTTGGTTTCCTGACTTTAAGATGCTATCCTCCCTGCTCTTTCTTCATTCCATTTCCTTCCACTCGAGGAAGTGCTAGAATTTTACTCCTGAGTTTTCTAGGAAAAAACAGCTTTCCAAATAAAATGCTTAAAACAGTTTATTTACTAGTAACAAGGAAGTTAGTACCTTCTCTTACCTTTAATTTCAGATCTATCAGTTACTCACCTCCAACATTACCCAATTTCTTTGTCCTTAAAGGGTTCATTTTACTTCAAAACCTGTTGCTATCACTGAGAATAATGACAGTATTTTGCTCAATTATGGCTTCTAGGGCCTAGCACAATTCCTGGCTTAGTAAGGAGGAAATGTATCATAGTGATTAAGAGCTGTAAGAGAAAATATATACCTATATTTTTTGTCACTCAATTTCTATTTTTCTTTTTCTAAAACAGCATCCCAATGTTTCTCTATGGGAAATACTATTGTCCGTGTTAAATATCATCTATTAGGGCTGTTATTCCTGGTCCCCAAGGTATGGTGTGTGCTGGGTCAGCTGTACACTCTCTCCCTGAATTTCAGAGATTTAAAAACCCCTGAAATTTGTTGGAGGTGATTAGTCACAGAGGCAATACCCTGTACAGACAGTATACTACTTCTTTTTCAACTTCATTGAGGTAAAATTTACATAATATGCAACTAACTATTGTAAAGTGGATAATTCAGTAGTATTTAGTGCATTCACAATGTTGTGCAACCACCACCTATCTCTAGTTTCAAAACTTTTCATCGCCCCAGGAGGTGACACTACCTATTGGGCAATCATTTCTGATTATTTATTTCAGCAGTTCTTCACCTGTTGTTATTTCTGGTTCTTCTGTGTTCCCTCCACTGCTGTGAACTACTCCAAATCTTTATGACAATTCCTCTTCTACTTAAGCTATTCAAAATCACCTACTCTTGCTTGCAACAAAATAATTCTAACTAACATGAGATTATGGGTTTTGGAATCAGACAAGTTTCTTCAATGTAAATTGTAATTTTCAGGATTAAATGAGGTAATTTATGTAAGGCAGGTGGAATAGCCATAACATAGAGTATACACTAAATAAATGTTAGGTATAGGTATTAATATTATTATTAGGTACTATATGACAATTTAATAAATAAATTATGACTCAATAAAGTGATCTTCCCTATGGTGCATTTACAGTAACTGAATTTGATCAAATCTAGATTGGGTAGGTAACAGGACTAGGCAAACCAGATATAAAAGTACTTGTGCTTGGCAAGGAAGATGAAGAAAGTGATAAAGAAATAAATACTACAGTATTTTTATAGTTTCAGGTCTTACATTTAAGTCCTTAATCCATCTTGAGTTATTCTTATGTATAGTGAGAGATAGGGGTCCTGTTATTTTCTTTTGCATATACCAATTCAATTTTCCCAGCTCTGTTTATTGAATAGGTAATCTTTCATTGTGTATATTTTTGTTGACTTTGTCTAAGATCAGTAAGCTGTAGGTATGTGGTTTATTTCTGGGTTCTCTATTCTGTTCCAGTGATCGATGTGTTCATTTTTTTTTTTTTTTTTGATGGAGTTTCGCTCTTGTTGCCCAGGTCGGAGTGCAATGGTGTGATCTTGGCTCACTGCAACCTCCAACTCCTGGGTTCAAGCGATTTTCCTACCTCATCCTCTAGAGTAGTTGGGATTACAGGCATGTGCCACCACACCCAGCTAATTTTTTGTAGAGATGGGGGTTTCACCATGTTGGCCAGGCTGGTCTCGAATTCCTGACCTCAGGTGATCCACTTGCCTTGGCCTCCTAAAGTGCTGGGATTACAGGGGTGAGCCACTGCATCCGGCATGTTTCATTTTCATACCAGTAACATGCTGTTTGGGTTACTATCGCCTTGTCATATAGTTTGAAGCCAGGTAATGCGATCCCTCCAGGTTTGCCAGCTTTGCTCTTTTAGCTTAGGATTGCTTTGGTGACACGGGCTCTGTTTTGGTTCCATACGAATTCTATTTCTATGAAAAATGACATTGGTATTTTGATAGGAATTGCATTGTGTCTGTAGAGTACTTTGGGCATTATGGTCATTTTAACAATATTGATTCTTCCAATCCATGAGCATAGGATGTTATCCCACTTGTTTGTGTCATCTGCAGTTACTTTCTTCAGCAATTTGCAGTTTTCCTTGTAGAGGTCTTTCACATCCTTGGCTAAATATATTACAAGATTTTTTTTTTGTAGCTATTGTAGGTGGAATTAACTTCTTGATTCAGTTCTCAGCTTGATTGTTATTGGTGTATAAAACTGCTACTTAGGAAAAGCTCTTCTGGGCATTGGCCTTGGCAAGGAATTCATGACTAAGACCTTAAAAGCAAATGCAGCAAAAATGGACAAGTAGGACGTAATTAAACTATAAAGCTTTAGCACAGCAAAATAAATTATCAACAGAGTTAACAGACATCTTGAAAAATGGGAGAAAATATTTGCAAACTGTGCATCCAGCAAAGGACTAATATCCAGACTCTAGAGGGAACTGAAACATTTCAACAACAACAAAAAACAAATAACCCCATTGAAAAGTGGGTAAAGGATGTGAATAGACATTTTTCAAAAGAAGACATACAAATGACTAAGAAGCATATGAAAAATGGTCTACATGACCAATAATCAGGGAAATTAAATTTAAAACTACAATGAGATACGATCTCATACCAGTCAGAATGGGCATTATTAAAAAGACAAAAAATAGATGTTGGTGAGGATGCAGAGAAAAGGGAAGGCTTATACACCAGGAATGGTTGGTGGGAATGGAAAGTAGCACAATCTCAATGGAAAACCATATGGAGACTTCTCAACTAAAAATACAACTACTACTCAATCCAGTAATCTCACTACTGGATATCTACCCAAAGAAAAATAAATTGAAATGTGGATATATATATATATATTCCACACTATAGAATACTATTTGGCCATAAAAAAGAGTGAAGTCATGTCTTTTGCAGCAACCTGGGTGGAACTAGAGGTCATTATTTAAGTGAAATAACTCAGAAACAGAAAAAGTCAAATTCTGCATGCTGTCATGTATAAGTAGGAGCTAAATAATGTAACACGTGGACATAGAGTGTGGAATAATAGACACTGGAGGCTTGGAGGGGTGGGACAATGGGAAGGGCGTGAGGGATGAGAAATTACTTAATGGGTACAATGTTGACTATTTGGATGATGGCTTCACCACTATGCAATATATCCATGTGAAAAAGCTGTACTTGTTCCCCCTAAATTTACAATAAAAAAGAAAAAGAAAGAAAAAAGATATAAATACTCCAAAAAGTGTTGGGGAGTGTTGAACATTTGTTTCTCCACTCCTGATGTTTATTTCCAAGTGAAGGGATATCAAATCCTTCCTGCTGTCTCTCTGCCCGGTCTTTATTCAGCTGATAAGTTTAACAGCAGAAAGTGAGCATGCCATCCTCTACCTCTTCCTCTTCCTCTTCCTTTTCCTCTTCCTTTATCTTGGAAATGAGTTGCCTGTAGGAAGCAAAGGTCCTGCCCTGATCGTCGTGAGATTTGGGAATGTGGGAAGTACTGCCGTGGTCCAGAGGTTCTATGCTGAACGGGTGGTATCCTTGTTTTACTACTGGATTCCTTTGGGTTCCTTATGACTGTATTACTTGTTTCATTCTTCTTATCTGGGGGGAAATAATCTGTTTTAATCAGTAACTAGAGAAGAAAGATACTACTAAGACAAGAAGGAGATTGCAAGTTTGTGAGATAAGAAGAGTAAGATTGGAGAGGACAAGGATGCTACTTTTCACCTAGTCATTGGGTCCTTGGGTGTTTATTTGCTGGAGTATTGATGTGAAAGCCATGTGCAGGTGAACCATGGAAAAACATACCTTTGTATAATTTAGGAGAGTTAATTGAAGCAAGTATATTTACCTGCATTTCTTGGAAGTACCAGAATTAATTTATGAAGCTATTACTACAGATTGTGAAGCTTAACTTTCTTGATAGTTTGATTTAGAGGCAATGGTTTGGTTCTTTTGCATGGCAAATTAAATAAAGTCAGCCTAACTGTGGTCCATTATTTCTCAAGCTACATTATTTTCTTAGCAGAGAAAATCATTTGTTAAACTAATGGGAAGTAATTGTCCACGTATATTAGAAGAGACATAATTTCTCCCAGAGCTAATACTTTGCTTAGGATTTAGTTTTCGTTGGCAAGCCTAACTTCAAGCACTAAGTATGGACAGGTCAAAAGAGGAAGCTATTCACTAGAAAAAGTGGGTTTTGCAGAATAGAATCAGTATGATGGTGATAATAGCATAGATCAACATAGTAATATATAACATCTTCACATCAGCTTTCTTGAAAAAGAATTACTTGAGTTGGGTAATACTTTAAGTAAAAATCATCACTCTTGTAGAGAAGGATGTCTTTTTAACTCAATCAGTATGTAAGGAAAGTAAGCAAGAGCTGGAGAAAGACATTCATAAGTTGACATAGTACCTAGCATATCAATACACTGTCATATTGGATTCAATATACACATAGAATATATTAAATATATATTGAGCAATGTATTGAATATACCTAGAATAAAGCCATAAGCATGGCCTTATTTCTCTGCATCTAATCTATAAGTTACTCTTTCCACTATTTCCACACAGATACAAATTATGTCATTTGTTGTACACAATGAAAAATTGTTCTTATGGCTCTTATAAGAACAGTGCTAGTTTTAAGGAGCCTATAAATATTGGTGACAAAAAAGGAATGCATGATGTAATTCAAGGTGAGTCAAAGGCTAGAGACTTCACAGACTGAATTCTGGCCACACAGAGGGGGAATCAGACCTCAGGTTGATTCCCTGGTGTTTTCTTGTCAACAGAAAGCCCAGGATCAGACAAGGCTTCTCAGTTCCAGGAGGCTCCTTGCTGCTGCCCATTCATGCCCTGTGCTTTTCTGTGCGGCACTTGTAGTTTATGCTGTTCAATAGACCGAGAAGAGTTCTGGGCATTCAGTTTATTTAAGTCTTGGCCAGCATTTAAGACAAGGTAAAAGACTGCCTCTTCCACGAAGCCTTCTCTGAGCACCCCAGGAAGAAGGAATTGTTTCTTCCTTTGACTGATTACTTGTTTACACTGTTAGATTATTTACTGAATTTCACCTTATCTTAAAGATGTATGATTGTCCGTACTGGGTCTTTAGCCTGAGAGTTTTCCAGAGTGACAGCCATGGTTTACTTGTCTTTGTATACACTAAAAATTCTTAGTGGTGTAATGTAAATGTCATAGTCATTCAATAGATGTTTATCGAATGAGATTCTAGTATGAGTGAACAGTGTCAATTATAAGAGAGCGGGAATTTGTTTTTGTGAATAAAAGAAAAAGTATTACTCAGTGTTGGCAAAGATATGGAGGTCCAGATGCTCTCCTAGAATGTTGGTGATATCTAAATCATTGCATCCTTTTTGGAAGGCAATTTTGCATTAGTCATTAAAATTTGTAGTACATAAACATTTTGATCCAGTAACATAACTTTGTATGAATAAGAAGAGTAAGACTTATTAATGAGGATGTATACACGTGAGAATGTTTCTTCCTATAATGTTTATAATAAAAAATACAAACTACCTAACAAAAAATAAATCAATATCCACTTGGGGACATGAGTAAGACTTTAACTTTCTATGTATATATCTGCACCATTTGATTTTTTATAATGAACACATAAAAATATATGAAAATATAGAAAAAAAATCTCAGTTGTTTTGTTCTCACCAAAGGAGCTGCTATTATTTGGGAAGAATCATTCTGAAATAGAGATGCATCTGCCTTCCGTCTTATTTTCCCATTTTATTTTGACACGGAAGGCAAGAATAATCTCAGAATATTGTTCGTGGCATTTCTTTTCCTAAGTACTCTGTTATCCACCCAGTGTTTTTCAAGTTACCCCCAAGTTAAAGCTGTCAATAGACCTTTGTTTCCCACAGGATAAAATCTGAACATGTAGACTTTATGTACAAAATCCCTCATGATTTGTTCTATTCATCTTTCCTCTCTGCCTCCATTTTTTCTCTGGAGCATCTCTTGTACATTTAAGGTTGGTGCAAAAGTCATTGCGGTTTTTGCAATTTTTTTTTTTTTTTTTTTTTTTTTTTTTTTAATAGAATGGGGCATTGCCCCAACTGCTGTCTGAAACTCTCCATTTCAGGCTTTCGTGATTTTGACATTCTGTTCCTTTCTTTTAGAATGCGTGCCTACCTGGTAGTTTCTTCCTTTTCTTCTGGGAAGCCTCTTCTCATGTGTCACCTTCCCTGTGATGGTCTCTTTGACTATTCAGGTGTCAGGAAATCCTCCATTCCTGTTGTTCTCACACCCCTATCCCCCATCTCTCTCTAATGCTATTGTTGCTGTCACACCCCTATCCGCCATCTCCCTATAATGCTATTGTTGCTGTCACATCCCTATCCCCCATCTCCCTCTAATGCTATCACACGTTTATAGGTGTGTCTTCTCCACTTGATGAATAATCACTGGGGACAAAGCCTTATTCATCTTTATATTCCCAGCTGGCGATGTTTGCATGAACTTTGTAGTTGATAACGTGCTATCAGTGGAAATTATGTTTCGCTTCGAAATGATTATAAAATAGTGATCATGGGCTATTGTCTCATTAAATAACAACTTTTGCTTTACCATTATTTTAACCATTGTGGTGCAAAGGCAAAGACACGGTTCTCTCCCTCAGTTAGGAAGCTGATTCATCATATTTAGATATACGTCATGCCCTTTACTTTGAAGCACGTTCTTTTCTTACCCAATGATTTTGAAATACGACATAAATCCTGTTTTAGCTCTTTTTCATGAGGACTTTTTCAGGCCAGTCTCTAGACCATCACATCGTTTCTTTCATGCTCTCCTGGACACATCACCACTTGTTTTGCTCCAGGCAGTTCTTCACAAGCTCCCACCCCTTGGCTAGCCCCATGGCATACAGGACTAGATTAAAACCTTTAGAAAAGCTGAAACAATCGTTGTGCCCCTATATGTAATATCAATTAAAAAATTACTAAGTATGGAAGGGAGTGGTGGCTCAAGCCTGTAATCCCAACACTTTGGGAGGCCAAGGTGGGCAGATCATGAGATCAGGAGTTCAAGACCAGCCTGGCCAACATGGTGAAACCCTGTCTCTACTAAAAAATACAAAAATTAGCTGGGCATCATGGCGCATGCCTGTAGTCCCAGCTACTCGGGAGGCTGAGGCAGGAGAATCACTTGAACCCAGGAGGTGGAGGTTGTGGTGAGCTGAGATCACGCCACTGTACTCCAGCCTGAGCGACAGAGCGAGACTATGTCTCAAAAAAAAAAAAATTAATAAGTAGTAAAACTCAAACTTACATATATGCCAAAATGAAAACAACTTCTTCAAAATTCTCTGATTACAAAAATTAATGGAAGAGCAACTTATTTTTCTCCTATGGCTTTGCTTTCGAATGTCCTAACACATATCCTAGTCTCCACAGTGATAGTCTCATATCATTGGTAGAGTATCCTGTTGCAACAGAGGGTTTTGTGGAATTTCCTTTAATATTAGACATTCAAACATTTTCATAATTCTAGAAGAGGAGAAGGTCTATTAATATTCAATAGTTGCCATAGGTTTATATAATTTTGGTTTTGAAAGAGACCTTAATGATCATTATTTCAGCCCATGGATTACAAAGCTTCACTGAGGCAAAGTACTTCTTTTAAAAATTAAAAAATTAATTGACACATAATTGTACATATTTGTGGGGTTTATAGTGATATTTCAATACATACAATGTGTAGTTATCAAATCAAACTAATTAGTATATCCATCACCTCACACGTTTATCATTTCTTTGTGTTGGGAACTTTCAAAATTGAGGTGAAATATTATACTTTAAACAAGCAATACAGTGTGTGGACCAGATGGAGCTGGAATTTAAATAATGGGTTAGTTTTGTTTCTATCACCCCACACTGTCTATGTTGTTTATTTCTGTTTTCTGGAGGGTAGGATTGCCAGATTTAGGAAATAAAAATGCATGCAACATTTGGGACCTACCCATGCTAAGAAATTATTTGTTGTTTTTCTGAAATTCAAATTTTACTGGGTGTCCTATATTTTAACAGGCAGACTTATCCGGGAGTAGAGAGACAAAAATACTAATATTTAATGAGCACTGAGCTAGTTGCTTTACTAATATTTCACTGAGTTCTAACCGTACCTCTGCAATTTTTAAAATAGTTTTTATATTTTAATATAAATATCGATGTGTTTTTGTGTTTTTATAAAAGTGGACAAAGAAATTAAGCTTGGAGAGGTCACATTCTCTGTACCAAGAATAGAGCAGAGAAATTAAACTCTGGAGCCAGGAATAGATGAGTTCAAATGTGATTTTTTTTTATACTTTGGAATTCTCTAGGGTTTCTTTTGTTTGTAATATTTGTTTTATTTCCTCATCTTGAGGAGAAAAAAAATCCCCTCCTTTTGTGTGTGCCACGTATCTTAAATAAAATCTAGGTTTTAAGCAGGAACTACAGGAGGAAGGCAAAGCCCTTATAATAAAACAGGGTAGAGTTTGCAAAGAAGTAGAGTGAGATGAGGAGGGTGGTCAGGCAGGAGGTGACTTAGAGGTTTCTTGGGCAGACCGTGAGGATGCTGAGTCAAATCAAGTAGTCCCCTCCTTTCTTATCTTCTCCTTTCAATGTCTAGCCTTTCCTGATTTTAGTAGATATTCCTCAACTTCCATCAGCCTGAGCAAATACAAGTCAAGCCATATTGGTCAGAATGGTAAAAAGAAATTCTTGTCACATCTTTCCTTCAAGGTATGGGGCAAGACATTTTTTGGAGTTTAAATAGACTCTTCTCATCCTTCTTCAGGGAACATGATCTTTTTTGTCTGCTTTTTAGGTGGTGAAGCTTCCTTCCTTTCACTCCATGCCCCATACTTGCTTCTTGGAATTGCTGACTGCTCATTCAATCCTCAAGAACTTTTTCATCTCATCCCTTTCTTGTGTTACTCTGTGTGTGTGTGTGTGTGTGTGTGTGTGTGTGTGTGTGTGTGTGTGTGGTATGGTTACGTGATTCTGCCCTTGGTAGATACTGAGGCGAGGCTTACTAACCTCTAAATGTCTCCAGGTATTTTTCTGTCTTTTTCTCATCACATGAATTATACCAAAGAAGGAAGGAGTCCACATCAAAGAAACAATATCCTTCTAACCTAACAATCATGGCCCTACAGAATTGATTTCCAACTCCCACCATGATGCTACAGATTTCGGGATGCTTCCAGGATATATTTGAATCTGCCCATTGTGGTTTGTTTTTCAGAGTCAGGGCCTTCTCTAAAAGTCATTGTTTGGAGCTTGGGCTGCAGCTCTTAACTCTCCCTGTCCCCAAGCCTGTGGAAGACAGCACTTTCTGGTTTTGCTCCATTTTAAACTCAAGATTAAACTCTTAAGCACTTATCTTTGCAGAAGGACCTCCACCTCTGCCTTTTGAAATACTTATTCTCCTAGTTCTTACAGGGAAAATTTAAATCCCCAAGCTTTCAGTCTCTAGGCTTCTTGAGGATCATCTTGTAGGGGGCACAAATTATTAGTTTTCCACTTTTTCTCCTTCAGGGATGCCATATTCTAATTGCCGAGGCCTTGAAGTCATTACCTACAGACCCTGCAGCCTGGAAGTACACACCTTGAAAGACAAGAGTTTTTACTTAGAGACTATTAAAGCTTAAAGTATGAGAATAGAGTGTTATGCAAATGATTTCAAGTGTGCATCTAATCAATTTTGTCTTCCACAAAACCCTTTTCAATTCTCTTCTACAAATTGAATTTTTCAGCTAAATAATCATTCCACAGACAGGCAGTTATGGTTACTTTCTTCTTTTCTAATAAAGTTCTCCAACTCAGAAAATATTGTACATACTGCCTGAAGTTATATATTTCTTTCATTTTTACATTTAGGAGAACAATCACTCCCCTATTTAATACCTATTGGGTATAATCAGCACTATATTTGATCTGGGGAGTTTTGAAAATGGAAAAGCTATTTCAGCTTTGTTAAATGATTTAGGAGTGATGCAGAGTATAAAATCTCAAATTAAAAATGAAGCTGAGTTATTCCTGGGTCTGGAGATGCCTACTATCAGATTGAAGAAATCAAGAGTACTGCAGACCACTGGGACCTGCCTAGATGGAACTCAGCACGACTCTGGTGCAGCTGGAAAGAAACATTTGGGAGCATTCAGAGTCATAATTTTTGGGTGTAACTTGGAGGATAGTTGAAAGCACTTCAACAGAATTGAGCACTCAGGAGGTGGGGGACAGACATTTACAGGGCAATGTTAGATGGAGGGGAAGTAAAAACCAGGGTTAGACTCTCTGGCCAGAACTTGAAATATTTTCCTGGTTATTGGCTTGTCCAGTACTTTCTGTTCAAATGTTCAAGGGTCAAACTTGATGTGTCCTTATGTCTTTTCCTGACTTTGGACTCATGTGGATGCAGGAGACTCGTCCTTATTTCTTCTCTTCCTTCCCAGTGGTTGAAATCAGGATTTGTAATTTTTAAAATTGGTTATATTAAAGAGATGGGCCAGCAACTTTTGGTCAAGCAAGTACTCTACTTGACTTTCAAACACCTTCTTTGAAACAGGTTATCTCAGATCTCTCTTTTACTAGAGTAAGTGTTTTATGAATCAGGATTAATTCGATCAGGGTCAGTTAAAGTTTCATCACTTCTTTGAGATTGATTAATATTTGACTTTGTGTGATCCTACAGATTATTTTTGCTTGAATAAGGCTTATCTGAGTACTTGAAGCACAGAAGAAAATGAATAGTTTCTTAACATGGGCATACACATAAATTATATAGCATAATTACGAAGAAACTTACATACCCAGGTGAGGGTGAACTTTGGTGGAGTAATTGCATATCTGCGATGCTAAAAGCAATATTTAATATTTAATGAGTAGCTTATTTCTTAATTTCTTTTTCTTAAAGTGTCTTTTTGGAGACAGAGTCTTGCTCTGTTGCCAAGGCTGGAGTGCAATGGTGCAATCTTGGATCACTGCAACCTCCACTTACCAGGTTCAAACAATTCTCCTGCCTCAGCCTCCCAAGTAGCTGGATTACAGGTGTGCGCCACCATGCCCAGTTTTTTTTTTTTTTTTAAATTTTAGTAGAGACAGGGTTTCACCACATTGGCCAGGTGGGTCTTGAACTCCCGAACTCAAGTAATCCGCCTGCCTTGGCCTCCCAAAGTGCGGGGATGAGGCATGAGACACCACGCCAGGCTTTATTTCTTAAATTTGTAGGGATGATGATTAACATTTTAGGCAGAACAAGTCTTAATTTTGAGAATATCACAGTTAGAAGCTCTGTGGCACTAACATCTAAGCTTAATCAAAATCACTTCTATGTTTTTTTCCAAATGCTCCCTAAGGGGTAGATAAAGCCCCAACGTGAGAGTCCAGGATTCTGTCTATGGGGTTATGACTGAGCTGGAATGCCAATTTAAATATTCCCACTACTAAGCCCATTTTCTTTTTATTACATGGTAATATGATTCTTCTTCCTAGAAGTCTGATAACCAGGTGACAGATGGAACCAAACTGTCTAAAAATGACAAACGAATGAGTAGATGAATGAATAAATACAGATAGGCAGCCAGGAAGGTCAGATATCAATTTAAAGCTACAAAATTGAAAGGTAGAGAGGGTATTTGTCTATATTCTTTTTATAATATGCCATTTTCAACCTATTTTGAATGGCAGAAATTCTTATGAAACAGTTGTATTTATTGCAGAGGTTATAATTTAGAATTAAGAAAAACTATAGATTTTATTTATTTGATATTTATGTACTACTCTTTTATGAAGGCATTTGTATAGAAATTGTCTGTAATACTACATAGAGAAAATAATAGCATAACACTAAATGTTGTTGTGTTAGGCTGTTCTCACACTGCTATAAATAAATGCTTGAGACTGGGCAATTTATAAAGAAAAGAGGCTTAAATGGTTCATGGTTTCACAGTCTGTACAGGAAGCATGATGCTGGCATCTGCTCAGCTTCTGGGGAGGCCTCAGGAAATTGTCAATCATGGTGGAAGGCGAAGGGGAAACAGGCAACGTCTTCTATGGCTGGAGCAGGCTGAAGAGAGAGAGGGAGGCAGGTTCCAGACACTTTTAAACAGCCAGATCTCATAAGAAGTCTGTCATGAGAACAGCACCAAAAAGATGGTGCTAAACCATTCGTGAGAACTCCATCCCTATGATCCAATCACCTCCCAACAAGCTCCACCTCCCACACTGGGGGTTACTGTCTGACCTGAGGTTTGAGCAGGGACACAGATCCGAACTGTATCAGCTGTCATGATTTTGCAATATTTGCCAACATTCTAAATTGCTTAACAGAATATGAAACCCTTAAAAATTAGATTATTTATTATTTGTCATAATCCCATTGAGTCTGGGATAAACACAAGTTAGTTTCAAAGTACACTATTTATGAATATATACGTATAGTAAAGCTTTACTATAAGCTACATGTGTATATACATATCTCCATTTGATAATAGCCATTTTTTTGCTATTTAAATATATTGAATTCACAGCTTTGAAAATAAGTCTGTTTACATTTAGAACTAATGTAATAGAATTATAGTATTCAATAATATTAAGTAATGGCAAAATAGAGTAGCCTTTTATTAAATGGCAAATCAGGTAAATAAATATGCATTAGAAAAATGAGAAATGGAGGTAGGGAGGAAGAGAAGAACGGAGAGAGAGACTGACTCCTATAATGAGTTAGAACTTAATGACTTGTTAATGACAATGCTAATGATGGTGTTGATGAAATGTTTAATAACAAGTAATTATTAATGACAATTACTTTATAGTGCATGTTATTTAGCAAAATTATAGAGAATTTGTTCCATTTCTGAAATTAAAAAAATTAAAATTCAGTGTATAACTTGAAATAAGATTCATTTAGTTTGCTGTTGTATTGAGCTTTAAATAAATTTCCCTATAATATAAAAATTCTATGTAGAAAATTATCAGTTCCAAAGGTAGTTTTTCAATATTTCATTTTAAAAAAGTTAAAAGTACTTTTATTTCTCCTAAAATTTAACAACATTGATGGGAAATGAAGCAATAGAGAGAACTGGACCTCCAACATTTAGCAGAATGTAAACCATTTGAAGATCATTCAATGGAATTTTTCTGTCCAGCCATACTTTCTTTCTTTGTTTTTAAAGACAGGATCTCACTCTGTTACCCAGGCTGGAGTTCAGTGGTACAATCACAGCTCACTGCAGCCTCGAACTCTTGAGCTCAAATGAGTCTCCCTCCTCAGCCTCCCAAGTAGCTGGGACTACAGGTGCACACCACCACACTCAGCTATTTTTTTTTTCTTTTAGAGCCTGGATCTTGCTTTGTTGCCCCGGCCTGGTTTTGAACTCCTGACCTTAAGCAATCCTCCCACCTCAACCTCCCAAAGTGCTGGGATCATAGATGTGAGCCACTATGTCCGATCATACTTTCTCTTGAGAAGTGAGTCATTATCAGTGATTTTAAAAAAGAGATAGTAATTAGGTATGAACAAAATTTTACTAAAGATTTAGAGTATTTCTTCTTTGTCCCTCTCTCCAACCCCTCCTCTTTCTTTCTCTCTCATTCCTTTCTTTTCCTTTCTTTTTTGCTTTTTATTCTTCCCTTTATTTCTTTGAAAAAATATTCATCATGTGTGTTATACGTAGCAGTTATTGAACGAAGGAAAACATGTAAAGGAGAAAGAAATGTGGGTCAGAACTGTTAAGTATTTTGTGGAAAAGTATCTTGGGACTCATCAAAGATAATTTAGAAGCAGTCATAAAAATCATTTTAAACTCTGCTATTTTCTAGTCATTTTATTCTATTAGTTGTTGAAAAACCAAAATCTTACAATTGGAATTCATGTGAAATTATCTTATGCTGTTGTCTCTCTTTCAAATGCAAAGTTTATGTGTCCTGTGCGTGTTAATGCCAATTTTTCATCATCCCACCACGTTAAGAAATTTTCTGTCCCGAATATCTTTGTCATATGTACATATTTTAGACAGCTCTTCTGGCCAAGAATATGGATCATTTGCAGCATAGAGGCAAGTTGATACATATAGCATCATGATAGTGGAGCAAATTCCACAAAAACTGCTAATGGACAGAGAAATTTCATGGAGAAAAGCTAGCAGACAGAGATGGAATAAAACAATGGGTAAGTCTGTAGGTGGCAGTTAACTGTTGGCATTTTATTTTCAGGACAGTTGTTCCATTACAGCCTTGTCAGTAATAAAATAATGTTTCATTTTGCTGTTCAAATTCTGATTCATCATGAACTGATTCTTTTTTTGCTTTAATCTCAGTAATGAATTTGAACAATATTAATTCAGCATCCTTCAGAGAATACTGTGTTTATGTACATTTTGTATTTCTGTCTTACTTTTGACAAGAGAAGTCTATTAAGTACTTTATCGTAGAGATCTTCCTTTTTTTTGGTGAAATGGCACCAGTATCTGCCCAGCTGCCAAAACTTGAAAACAAAGGTCATACTGAATTATTCACTCTCTTTTATTAATAATTCCATTCATCCAATCATCTCGAGGCCAGGTTACTAACCTCTGCATTCCTCCAGTCCTTGTCTTTCCCTTCCTCTGTCACTGCCACTATACCAGGGCAGGTTATCTTTATATCTATATCGATATCAATATCAATATCTATATCTTCTATATCTATATTGACAGAAAGTGCAACAACCTCTTTGTTGACTTGTTAGCAATCAAGTCTTTGATTTGCCAACAAAGTATTCCTTTCAATGTGCAAATTTAATTCATATATCATTTTCCTATTCACATTTCTTCCACTGCTTGCTGTCACTGGATAAAATGTAAAGTTTCCTTGCATTGCAAGGGGCCTCATGATCTGGCCCTTTTCACTTCAGCATCTGCTTCTTCCTATTCTCTGTCCCATCACCAGCTGAGCAGAACATCTCCAGCCTTCCTCCAAGAAGCTCTCTTACCCACCTCCCCATCCAGGAAATACAAGCTTATCTTTCAAGTCAGGTTATTGTACTCAAGATTCCTCCACACACTTAAAGGCTACACATTTTCTGTGACCCTAATGTACCTTGGACTTATTCATCTTATATTATTACTTTTTTGTCTCTACATCAGACATGAATTCATTGAAGCAAAAACATCTATCATTTCTGTCTTGAGTCCCCAGTTCTCTGCATTGTGCGTATAACATAGTATATGTTCAATAAATATTTGTTGAATAAATGAATGAATCAACTACTCTGTGATACATATATCTGCATGGATTTTTGCAGACAACATAAGATCTTCATGTTAAAAATTAGCTCATCATTTCTTTTCTTGATTTTCTTGTCTTAGAGTTATGCATCCATTCTCTAAAGTGAAAAGACTGTGAGTAACCTGGTTTCTGTCTCTCTCTCCCTCCTTCCTACCTTTAATAAAAAAGAGATCAGAGTCATATGAACTTAATTTGCCAAATTTCCCTTAAGTTAATTATATGACTAATATTTAACTTATATCTTTGTTCCAGGCTCTTTTCATTCCAATTCATTCTCCAAACTACTGCCAGATTTATCTTTTCTGAGATCCCATCTGCATCTCCTCTATTTGAAAATTTTCACTAATTCTTGTTGCCTATAAGTATGGTAGCCTGAATTGTAAGACTCTGCCATATCACTGCAGCATGCCTTTTGTTTACCATTTAGTGATTAAACCAATTCTACGTATACCCTATACAATAGTTACACCAAATATTTTGTCTTTCCCAAATATGCTATATTCACAGGTATCTTAAGATATTTAGACATCACTGCTTGGGTCAGTGAACTCCTATATTTAAGACTCAAAGTTGGATGAAAGTTGGATGAAAAGAAATGCATCAGACCTTCCAATATCTTACTCTCTACCCTAATATTCCATTCATTTATTTATTTATTTATTTATTTATTTATTTACTCACTGATTTCTCAAACTTTATTTTTACACTAATTTTATGTTAGGCCTTATTTTGGGAACCAGAGTGTTAAAAGATTAAAAATAAAAGTTAAATCCCGTTATTAATAGTATTCACACACTTGAGGCAAAATAAATAGCATAATATAATTTTTTTAAAAAAATGTACTATTTGTTTGATTTTTCTTGCAAAACTCTTTAATTATATGCTTTATAGACTATAACATTATGGTTTTATAAATTGCCAGAAATATCCTCTTTTGTCTCTGTGCCTTCCTTTACTTCTCATCATCAGTCTCTGAGACATATCTTATTTTCTCTTCAGTTTCTCGATCATAATTCTCAATCTCCATTAAGATGGAAGACTTTGAAATGTCCATAAATCTTGTATATTACTGTAGTATTGAAGAGAACACTGGAAATGTACTGTTCTCTGAGGTGTTTTTAGTTGTCAATCATGCTCCTTGAATCCTACTTTTCAGGGACTGCATTTTAATCATGGTTCCCATGCACTATTAACTATTTAGTTGACTATCTCTCCTGTCATTTGTGAATTTCTTGAGGGAGGGAGCTTATCTTGTTCATTTTTAGAATTCCAGCTCTGCATAATGTTGAGTACATAATACTCAAACATTTTTTGAAAAAATAAGTGAATGAATGAATGATTGACTATTGCACTTTCACTCTTGACTTAGGAGATAGACCCCAAATATTTATTGACAGGCAGTAGCATTGGTTGCTGACAGAGAATGTTCTTTTCTCTTTGCTTCACAAATAGTTCAGAGACACTCCAAAAATCCTTTTGGGGATGTAAATGCTACATTTTTATTCTTTGATATTAGTGGCATAGATACTGTCTTCAGCAAACACCTCTTAAGGAATTCTTTAGATTAATTGACACTCCCCATCACCTGTCCAGAATGTGCTAGGTCCATTACATGCATTGTCTCATTTAATCCTCATTCGCCCCATCTTTTTTTAAAATTGATGCATAGTAGATGTAAATCGTTTTAGGATACATGTGATAATTTAATACATTCAACTTCTGGGCACCCCTTTAATAGGCCTGCACACCTCTGCTTTTCTCACTTGACTTGTATGCTTGCTGACAGGTTCTCTTTGTTCCAAAACCTGTTAGTGCCAGCTGTAGTTAATACGGAAATTATGTCATTTAATTAAGATTGTATAAACTTGCTAATGTTAAATATCAAAAGCAAGAAGGTTATTTTTTTCTGGGAAAATTTAGTTGATTCTTTCAAAAGATATAATGAAAAAGAATTGCTAGAAAACTGCTTTCAAATTAGCTTCGGGGAAGTTTCTATAAAAGACTGAGAGGAATATGTAGTCATATAACTTCAGATATACTCTTAGATTCTAGCTCCATTTATTTATTTATTTATTTATTTAGAGGCGGAGTCTCGCTCTGTCACCCATGCTGGGGTGCAATGGCGCGATCTCGGCTCACTGCAACCTCCACCTCCTGGGTTCAAGTGATTCTCCTCTCTCCCGAGTAGCTGGGATTACAGGTGCATGCTGCCACAACTTGGCTAATTTTTTGTATTTTAATAGAGACGGGGTTTTACCGTATTGCCCAGGCTGGTCTTTTACTCCATTTATTTTTTTTAAAACAACCTTAAGCAAATGACCTCTTTGAGGTTAGACATTTGTTTGTTATGGTATTCTCCGTGTTCACAATAGTGAAGGCAGGCTGAGCATGGTGGCTTACGCCTGTAATCTCAGCACTTTGGGAGGCCAAGGTGGGTGGATCACTGGAGGCCAGGAGTTTGAGACCAGCCTGGGCAAGATCGCGAGATCTCATCTCTACCAAAAATAAAAATTAGCTGAGTGTGGTAAATCTGTAGTCCTAGTTATTCAGGAGGCTGAGGTGGGAGCATTTTTTGAGCCCAGGAGTCCTAGCCTGCAGTGAGCTGTGATCATGCCACTGCACTCCCACCTGGATGATAGGGCACCCTATTTCAAAAAAAAAAAAAAAAGAAAAAAAATACACACACATATGTACACACACACACACACACACACACACACACACACATACACACACACTCACATATAGGATAGTGAAGGTGCTTAATAAATAATGATTAAATAAATAAATGTGTATTGACATAAAAAACACTAACGGGAGATATATGCTATGTTTCCAGTGGTTAAAACAGAAACAGTCTGTATATGGTTTTAAAAAAGCCTCTATTTGCACAGGAAAAAGTCTCCTGAAATAAATATATTAAAATATTAATATGTTTTTTTCATCTTGCGGAGGGAAAATTTTACTACAGTCTATATATTAATATAGTAAATAACAATTAGCAATTTTATATGCTTATGATTACTTATATGATAAAGTGAAAATATAAGAGAAAAAGAAATGTTCGAAAAAGTTGTCATCAGTAGAAATCGTGCAAGCAGCACTTTAAAGATGGAGTAGAATGGTTAGCAAACAGCTCTCCTTTGTGTTTCAGCATTTAAAAATAAAGCAAGAAGTTTATTTTTTTCCTGATTTGATTAAGTGGAGAGAATAAAAGAAGGGCAGCTAGCATATGGAGCCACAGAACTTCTGGCCAATAAGGAGTGTAGAGCAACAACAACCAAAAATATAAACTCTTTACTTGTCTAATTGTTTAATTAAGAAGAGTAGTTTGCAGGTAGATGATGGAGAGTAGGTTCTGAAAGTCAGATGGATGAGGATAAAAACCTCCAAAAGAGCATTTGAGTGTAAACTGGCCTTATCTCTAGCAGGACATTCAAAATAAATCTACCCACTCAGAGCCCTCAGAAGAAGGCTATCTTTGGGACTCTCTTCCTATTATTGCACTGGTTAGATGTGATTCTTTTTCTACTTCCATCTCTACCTCACTCTAGTGGCACTTTTTGTATGCATGACTTCTGCTGATATGTTTCTTTGAGGGTTGCATGTTTGATATACTTTTGAGTACCCTCTCCAAACCAATACACTGCTTAAGCCATGATATACACCAAATAAGTGTTCATTGCATAAATAAATTCTAAGTATGCAAATTAGGCAAGAATTGACTGTGCACGGTCAGTTGAGTGTTTACTAGTAGTAATACAAATGCTACATCATATATCAACATCCATTTCCCAAAAAATATATTCTTAGTTTGGAACTTCTAATAAAAACACTATTTGTTAAACATTTGCCAGATCTTCTTGAGGAGAAACTAACTGAATTGCTTTTACAGCCCTGATCTCTACAGTTCTTAGAACAATGACCATAGAATTCTGAGTCCTTCAAGATTTTCAGGTCAATGATGGATTTAGACACAGGCAGTGAGTGTATGGATTTTTTCTGAGAAATTTCTTTGGATATTTAGATGGAAAGAATTTGTCGCGTCCTTAAGTTAGGTCTCCCAAGCTCAGCAACTAGGAAATAAATAGAACTTGCAAAGTTAAAATCCCATTACATGGAATTCTGTAGTTAAATAGGCATGGCAGTATGAGAGAAAAAATGTAAAATAAGTATGACCATGCTTATTTGAGGTTTTGACTATTACTGACACATGTAATGGTTCTTATTAATAATAGGTCTCTTCTGAAAAAAACTTCAGAGAAAAAGAAAAACAGCAAGAATAAAAATCTTTATTAGAAACAATTCATAGTCATCTAAATCTCATAGACTATTATATAGATTGGGATGAGTTAGAATAGGATATAAAAATGCTGTATAGTAATCCATAAGCTAAAACCCTAATGATATGAAAATGAAGAAATATAAAAAATAACTCAAGTTTCATAATCTCAACAATGGACTTTCTTAGCATTTTTGGGTTGATGGTCTAATATATCCTTTTCCTGAATGTTATGATCAATGTATTCATGATAAATGTTTTCAGTGAAGATTTTGATCTTTAAGTTATAAAATGTTTGTTAGGAAACCATTAGCGTTACCCATGGGATCTACGAGGTTGGAGGAAGAGGGCTTGACTGGGTGTACACAGCTTTCTTCTCATGGCTCTGTTTGGGGAAGAAGAGATGTCCTGCTCCCCATTGGCACCAGACTCTTCTCATTACATCCTGGGCAGTGCGCCTAGGAGAAAGAGAAGCCCGGAGCTGGCACAGGTGCAAAGGTGGTGAAATCATTGATGCTATGCTGTGAAAATTCTACCATCAATCAACTAGCACCAGTGGGAAGCTCATCAGAGGAAAAAACCTTTGCTTGTTCACAAGTCGGGACACATGTCCTCTAACGAAACTGTCAGTGTGTAGGTGTTGCCGTTACAACCATTTTCCTTTTCCTACTACGTAGAAAAAGCTCAGAGGGAAAGAAAATATCCCAGAGAAGGCAAGACCCTACAAGGCTGTGAATCGCCTCTCCAAGGTCTGGTGGGAGAATGCTGTCAGTCACATTCCTTCCCAGAGATTAACTCTATGGTCACTTTGATAATGGCTTGCTCAATTTAAAAACTGTTACTTAAGAGAAAAACACAGCTAGAACATAGTACACCCAACCTCAACTGGCTTTTCTACTATCTCAGGATCAAAATGTACCCTGTCTTCACTCTGCTAATCAAGTATTTGTATGAAAATGCGCTGTATTCATAAACCCAGTCTACTACTTACCAGGTATATTGATGGAGGGTTTGCCTGTCCTCATTTACCGAAGGGCAGAATGTCCCATTTATTTCTCTTGAGCTAAAAGCTCCATTTGCCCTTATAAGACAAGAAATTAGCTCAAGCTTCAGCTGGTGAATCCTAGCCAAGTTTTTGAATACAAAATAAAATAACGCCATAATGGAGCTCTTCCTCTGGTTCTCAAGTTTTTGCTTTTTTTTTTTTTCAAAGCCTAATTCAAGAGAGCCAAAATGCTACATTTCTATGACTCAATCTTTGAACAGTTTAATTTCCTGCTTTCTTGGAAAAGTAAGTTTGTAAGATAAGTTATCTGGTAGATCGCGAAGACTTAAATGTCATCATTACTTTGCTTTATTAATGACAGCTTCTTGACAACGTGTCCCTGGAAGTGCAGTGGCATGATCTCAGCGAACTGCAACCTCCGTCTTTCAGGTTCCAGCTATTCTGCTGCATCAGCCTCCCTAGTAGCCGAGACTACAGGTGTGTGCCACTGTGCCTGGCTAATTTCTTATATTTTAGTAGAGGTGGCGTTTCACCATATTGCCCATGCTGGTCTTGAACTCCTGAGCTCAAGCCATCCTCTCACCTCGGCCTCCCAAAGTGCTGAGATTATAGGCGTGAGCCATTGCACCTGGCCCTTTTCATGACTTTTAATAAGTGCATGTGAAGTATATGGAACCTTAAACTCTCTGATCTTCCATGTAAACATATATGTATATGTGTGTATACATATATATACACATATACATATACACACATACACACATATGTACATACTTAGAGTCAATCCCCATTATTCACAGATTCTGAATTTGCAAATTTACCTACTTGCTAAAATTTACTTGTAACCCACAAATTAACACTCAAGACACCTTCTTAGCCATTCCCTGACAGACCATAGGGTTGTGAAAAATTTGAGTTGCCCAACATGCACACTGTCAGCTGAGGGTGACCAAGGTGACACCTGCCTTCTTGTTTCAGCTCTCATACTCTAAATGAGTGATTTTTTTTGTGGTCTGTTTAATACCATACGTTTTGCATTTTTATTCTTTTTGCCAGTGGATTTTCTGTTTAAAACAGTCCCCAATCATAGTGCTAAAGTGCTGTTTAGTGTTTCTAAGTGTAAGATGGCTGTGATGTGCCTGACGGAGAAAATACATGTATTAAATAAGCTTCATTCAGGCGTAAGTGATAGTGCTGTTGGCCATGAGTTCAATGTTAATGAATCAACATATATTAAATACAGTATCTTTAAAAAGAAACACAAATAAACCAAACTTACATTTTAATTGGTTGATGAAAATGTTGTGAGGAGAGGGTGAAGGAACTTAAACCTATATTTCCCTAGAAGCAATGGTTTACTATTCACTCATTCAGTGTTTGTAGTGACTTTATAGAACATAACTACCATGAATAATAAAACTCTACTTGCATGGGTGTATGTGTGTGTACATATACCTATTTATTGTCATTTTAAAATTGATACATAATAATTATACATATTTATAAGGTAAATGTGATATTTTGATACAAGCATACAATGTGTAATGATTAAATCAGGATAATTAGGTTATCCAGCCCCTCAAACATTTATTATTTCTTTGTGTTGACAGCATTCCAAATATTGTCTTCTAGCTATTTTGAAATATACAATAAACTATTGCTAATTATTGTCACCTTTCCATGCTGTCAAACACCAGAACTTAATTCCTTCTATCTAACTATTTTTGTACCCATTAACCATCCTCTCTTCATCGTCGCCTCTCTCCTTCCCTTCCCAGCCTCTGGTAACCATCATTCTACTCTCTACCTTCATGAGAGCCACTTCTTCAGCTCCCACATATGAATTAAAACATTCAATATTTGTCTTTCTGTGACCAGCTTATTTCATTTAACATAATGTCCTCCAGTTCCATCCATATTGCTGCAAATGCTAGAATTTCATTCTGTTTTATGGCTGAATAATATTCCACATTTTTTTTATCCATTCACTTCCTGATGGACACTTAGGTTACTTCCATATCTTGGCTATTGTGCATACTGCTGCAATAAACATTGTGATTTTTAGGTAATTAATTAAAAACCAGTAAGTTTACAGTAAATGGAAAATAGGCATCAAGGTAGGTACTGTGAAAGAAGCATCAAGAAGACATTGTTCTTGGCTTGAAATAGAGAAGATATGAGTACATTTCTTGGAGTTGAAAAAGAGGTGATATGGCCTGCATAAGAATGAGGTTCAGGAACTGGGCAATGATGCTTCTAGTAAGAATGTACCAACATAGAGTGAGTGAATTGGAATGACAAACATGTGCAATCATTTATGTTTTTCTGACTTGGAAAACATTTGAGAATGGTGTAATTACTGGATAAAAATTGTGTGTATTTAAGAAGGCTATTCTAGATTTGAAAGAAAAAGAGGAACAAAGTGAGTACGATGGAAGACTGTGTAGCTCTGTCATCAAGAGTTGGAATTCTGGCGCCAGACTGCCAGGACTCAAACCCTGGCTCTGCCACTTCTTGACCGTCTGGCTGTTCCCCAAACCCATTTCCTCTTCTTCTTTGGCAGGCATGCAGACTACATAAATGTAACCACGTAATTGAGTTCCAGACAACAGCATATGAAGGGCTGATGTGCGCCACGTCCAGAACTGGCTCATAAAAACCTTCCATGTCTGACTCCCCATGCTCTTTCCCCATATGCCAGTTTACAAAGACAAGCACTATATGACAGGCAGAATAATGAGCCTGCCAAAGACATCCATGTCCTAATCCCCAGAACCTGTGAATATTCTAGGTTACATGGCATAGGGGAATTCAGGTTGTAGATGAAATTAAGTTTGCTAAAATAGGGAGATTATCCTGATTGTCTGAGTAGTCCCAGTGTGATCAAAAGGCCCTTAAAAGTGGAAAGAATGGCAGAAGAAAGAACTATAGAGATGGCAGCATGAGAAGGACTTGACCTGATGTTTCTAGCTTTAAGATGTAAGAGGCACATGAACCAAGGAAAGCGGATGTCCTTTCAAGGATACAAAAGGCAAAGAAACGGCTTCTTCCATCGAGCCTCTAAAAAGGAATGCAGCCCCGCCAACATCTTAATCATTGCCCAGGGAAACTTGTGTCTAGTGTCTGATCTACAGATTTGTGAGATAATATATCAGTGATGTTTTAAGCCACGGAGTCAATGGTAGTTTGTCACAATAGTAATAGGAAATCCATATACACTGCAACCTTGAAAGCCATGTGTTGAAGATGTCATAACCACCAGATGGAATGAGTCTGGCCTCTATGTCAGTTCTTAGAAGAGATCTGCCAACCAATCAAAACACCTACTTTGGCTTTATGTGAACAACAAAGAAACTTCTATTGTTTGAGCCTTCATGCCTTTTGGAATCAGTTTCTTATGGTGCCCAGTGTTACCTTGGTTAAACACTTTGGCAAGTCAACCCCATTGCTTTAGTTTCCTCATCTGTAAAACATGATACAATATCACTTGCAAGGTTGGTCTTGCTCAGCTTAAATTTATCTTCAAGGTAAAAGTTTAATTTCTAGTCTGATATGTATTTAATAGGTATTCGATATTCTAGAATTCTTTCCTGGTTGTTGCAAGGATTCGATAAGCTAATATATGTAAAATCACTTAGAATGAATACTGACACATATTGCATCCTATTAAATGTATCAACTATTATTATTCTTATGCAGTGATGTAAGGAGAAAAGCCAAGGTGGGATTTTGGAGGCCAATGAATCAATGTAAAATTGGCAGTGAACATAGTAGCAGGGTTAAATTACTATAAAAACACTTAGATATGTGTGGAAAAGTATACATCTTTACTGTCTATAATTGATCTAACCTTGCTTTTGGTTCAGTAGAGTGAGAAGTACTGATGCTTTGATTATATAAAATAAAGAGGGCTTGCCCTATTGGGCTGTAAGTGATACATTTTGGAATGTATCCTTTTCCTTCTCCTCCCTGCCCCTTCTTATTAATTTTTTTCGTTTTGTAAATTATATTGCTTTCCTTCCTTCTTTTTTGGAACTTTTTAATCTATTAAGTTCCTGGGATAATAAGATCAGTTTTCCTTCTTATAAACGATATGTTAATAGAAATATGAAGAGATAGAAACCATAAAATCTCAACCCTGAAATAAGGAACGTTTAAAAACATTTCTGAAGGTAAGCTTGGGAATATGTTGTTACCAACAGAAAGTTTAAGAAATGCAGCTGGGCGTGGTGGCCCACGCCTGTAATCCCAGCACTTTGGGAGGCAGAGACGGGCAGATCACGAGGTCGGGGGATCGAGACCATCCTGGCTAAAGCGGTGAAACCCCGTCTCTATTAAAAATACAAAAAAATTAGCTGGGCGTGGTGGTGGGCGCCTGTGGTGCCAGCTTCTCCGGAGGCTGAAGCAGGAGAACGGCGTGAACCCGGGAGGTGGAGCTTGCAGTGAGCCGAGATCGCGCCACGGCACTCCAGCTTGGGTGACAGAGCGAGACTCCGTCTCACAAAAAAAAAAAAAAAAAAAAAAAAAAGGAAAGAAAGGAAAAAGAAAAGAAATGCTTTGCAAGGAAGCATCAGTGATTCCTTCACTTCATCTTCCTTAGTTACTATGGCAACAGTCAGAAGAAAAATAACCCCAAAACTCATCAAACATGGTCATCGGAACTCTTTCTCAGCTGCCCATCCTCCCATAGGCATTGAATGAATCCTGTGCGCTGGTGGCACACCTTTATTACTGACTCTCAGCAAGTGATTACTCTGCAAAATAAAATGAAAAAAAAAAACAAAGAATGAAATTAATTAATTACATCATATTTCTAGGCTTCAGCATTTTCCATGGAAAAAATAAAAAAAAATGATAGTGTTCTAATGCCTTAAAGTCAACAACTTCCAAATTTGGGTGAAATGAGTCGTTTTATGAAATTATTTAATACAAATTATGTAAAATTTGGACATTTATAAAAACCAACTTTTAAACATATGAGCTGGGAGGAGGCTATGGTTTAGAAACTATTGTAAAGTATGTGGCTGTTTGTGTATTATTTTTTCCTGCCTTTTAGGTATTTCCATGCTGTTTTGTGCTAATAGTGAGGAAAACCAGGTGTTAACTGTCAGGCTATTCCAAGTCATTTTGCCTTTTTGATTTAAATAAAACGACTTAACTCTCACCCTACAAAAAGCAGAAACCCGCGTCTCTTCCAAAAGTCGTGGGGGCTCTGGAAGTGATACTTTTCCTCACTGTCACCAGCCATGTCTTCCCTTTGCCTGAGGTCTTGTCTATTGCAGGTATTTTCCCTTTAGTGCTGTCCACCGTTGACCGACATCCAGATTCTTTCATCATCCAAATGACCACACGCATGCTGAGAGTCTGTAATGGATTTTAATAAAATTTAGGGCTTAGGTGGGTGATGTATTACACAGCATTATGCAACAAGTGAGTTAAAATTGAAAAACAGAACTGGGCTGGGTGTGGTGGTTTGAGCCTGTAATCCCAGCACTTTGGGAGGCTGAGGTGGGTGGATCACCTGAGGTCAGGAGTTTGAGACCAGCCTGGCCAACATGGTGAAACCCTCCCTCTACTAAAAATACAAAAATTAGCCAGGCGTGGTGGCGCACCCCTTTGATCCCAGCTACTCGAGAGGCTGAGGCAGGGGATTCATTTGAACTTGGGAGGCAGAGTTTGCAGTGAGCTGAGATTGCACTACTGCACTCCAGCCTGGGCAACAGAGCGAGACTCCATCTCAAAATAAATAAATAAATAAATAAATAAATAAATAAATAAATAAAATAAAATAAAATGAAGAACAGGGCCGGGCATGGTGGCTCATGCCTATAATCCCAGCACTTTGGGAGGCTGAGCCAGGCAGATCGCTTGCACTGCACTCCAGCCTGGGCAACAGAGTGAGACTCTGTCTCAAAAAATAAAATAAAATAAGTAACATAACTCGCTTACTAAAGTCACTTGGCCCTTTTCCCTGAACATCTCACCGTGTAGAGCTCTGGCTCCTGGCCGTCTTGCTGGGCTCCTCCTTCTTTTCTCTACAGATCCTCGAATTCCCTGTGTCTCTCTCTTAAGCTGTTGGAGAACCTCCAAATTCCTTTTAATGTAGTGTATTGTACAAATTTATTTCTCTTTATTTCATTTTTTCCTTGCAGATTATCATTTTTACATTTCCTTTTCAAATCTAAAACTACTATTAATAGTTTTGCTTAAATAAAGAGCCACTTATCCTAGAGAGAAATAATGTGCTTACATAGGAAGTACAATTCCTCTAGTCAATTTTGGCCCTGAATAACAGTTTAATTTTCTTTCACAGAGAATTTAGGGTAGAAATGTATATTTGTACAAGATACTAATTTTACGTGGATTATGCTATGCATTTTAATAATTGTAACTAATTGATTGGTTTTATTGATAAATTATCTTCTCAGTTTTAAAGGTGAGAAAGATGAGGGGCATGGATGTTGTCACTTATTTAAAATCACGAAGCCAGCAAGTGAACAGAAGCAGAATTTGGTCCCAGGCCTTTGAATTTCTATGCCAGGATTCTTTACATTATACCAGTTGACACCAGTATACATTAATATGAAGGCTGCATATAGAAACCCCCACATAATTCTTGAAAATTGCCCTCTCACAGTAGTGTCTGAGGTGCTGGCTTAAACTAAGGAAGTGGAAAATGTTATAGAAAGGTCAGAGAAGAGCCATTGACTATTAAACAATGGGAAATTGGACTTTGTGGAGAAGACTAGAAAATGTGATCAGATTAATAGTCTGCCACGCTATGATTATGCCATGACAGTGTCTTTCAGGCAGGTTTTATGAAAGGACATGTTTGTGTTCTGTGACATTAACTTCAAAAGGTTATGGTTGTAGCTGAAAAAATTTCTAACTTCCCTTAGTTGATTTGTGGAATCATGTGTGAATTCAACTAAACTCTTCAAAGACCTACTTTTTGTTCTTGTTTTTTTTTTTTATCTACAATGTTTGGATTTCATAAATATGCTCTATAAAGTAATATTTTTGTATGTTAAAAACACCCTTTAAAAACTTAGTGATGGGATAAACGTATCCTGTCATCGTGGCATACTAAATAATGAAGTACAAACTTAACACATAAGTGTTGGGTTAAAACTTACACACTACAGTCAGGCAAAAAATAGTTACTGTCTACCTGTAACTGATCTCATCTTGTTCAGGAGTCTCCATTTATTCTGAAGCTGGACTGAGGCTGTCCAGCAGTAGAATTAAACATGCCAATTAAAGAACGATAACCCAGTTCTTTTTCCACTTAAGACAATTTCTTTCAGATTAATTCAGTATTATTTGAGTAAATAGACAATTCAGGGTTTAATTCTCTGTCAGGTAGGTTTCTTCCCTCTCTTGCAGGCCTCTCTCTTCCCTCTTCCTTGTTAAGAAGGGATCGGGTGCTGGGAGATCCCATATATCCCCCTGGCGTTCATGGGAATAGTGCTTAACTCCAGTGGAGCTGTCTTATCCCGCTGTCTCTGTACAGAGGCCTCTGACCTCACTGCTGTGTCTTGTGCTCTGTTCTCAGGGCATGGGCAGTGCATGGTGACTGCTCCAGGGTTTTAAACCAGGCTCCCTCCTCTGTTCTCAGCTGGGACTCCCAGCTGATTTCTTGTGTGATTTTCCTTCACTACATTACGCAGCTAGTGGCTCACTTTCCCCTGTTGGGAGACAATTTCCCATGGCTATCTGATATTTCTGCATGTTTTGTGAGCAATGAATGGATAGTTCTTTGTTTTGGACTATCATTTCGAGGATCTCAACAGTCTCAGGAGGTAGAGATACTGTCTTCTTTGGAGCACAGAGCAGGGATGTTTACTATCCACATGAAAGAGCTGGGTTCCTTAACCTTTGAGCAGCTGTCATTCAGTCTTCTTTCTCTTTCCCTGTGGGACTGGGGCTTGCAGAAGCAGCATGAGAGGTACTGATAGCCAGACCATGGTGGTTACTCTGACTCATCAACCTGACCTTCATCTCTGTCCCAGGGGTCTGATGATTTCTTCCAGGATCTAGGAAACAGTGGCAGTCTAACTTATTAGCTGGCAAGTAGGGTAACATCGCAGACCCTTCTCAGTTCTCAGCACACCCCTCAAGAACACAGCCTTCACCTTTCTCCTGAGTTTCACATGGTTCAGGGGACACTTGGGAAATTCACGATCCCTTCTGCACCGTTCACAGGCCGTGAAGAACTGGAGAGAGCAGTCTCAAGGTCCCTCCCTGCCTAAAGATGCTACACTTCCCTTTCCACGCTACCACAAGTGACTCCCGTGCTGGCGCCCCATGACAGGGCCTCATGAGACAGAGCCAATGGGAAATAAGGCTTCTGGCTCACTCACTAATCTTGATTCTTGATCTATAAAAAGAAGTTTTGTTGTTTATAAACCCTCTTTTTCCTTTCCACAAAGTCTCCTTTTCAAGGTTGTAGCATGACTTTGTGTCTCAAGGTACCAAGTTGTAAGTCAAAAGCTGTAACTGACTCCTTTTATGTGTATTCTTGCTCAGAAGATCCTGATTCTCCTTTCAGCCATGTGTGACCTTGGCTAGACAGAGGACAAATAATTTTGATATGATTCCAAATATTATTCCTGTAGCACCTAGACATATTTGCAAATATGGACAATGAATAGACACATACAGGCTTCTTTAACTTGCCTTGGAACATGAGAGTAAATAACAAAAAATCAATTCAAAAGTATGCATTTACAAACCTTTCAGGCTATAATGACTTTAGTCAGTTCTGTTGATTTATATTTGTCAATGGAGTCAGGAATCTATTAATTCAACAGTATTTAATATAAATGCTGCTAACCTTTTTCTTCATTAGAAACCAAATATGAAAACGAAACAAAGCAGTCCTGGAGTAGAATTGTTTTTATTTCCCTGGAAAAGAAAATTCTCAGGGATGAGCTATTACATTTTTTCAAATACAGGTCAGCTTTAAGAGAAAACAGGTTTAAACTGTCACATAACCGCAGCACATGTAGGGGCTGTTCCTCACAGTGTTCTCGGAGGCTTCTTGAGATGTATGCTCAAGGGGGTGCTGAAGAAGTAAAGAAACGTTTTTTCACAGTTTGGGCATGGAAACCAGCTCAAATGAGCTTGCAGAGTTTTTTACCTGGAATATCTACATCTGTATCTGTGCCTATCTCTGTATTTATCTATATTATTCACTCAAGTGATGCTTTAATGATTTTAAAACTTACTTTAAGTTGGAAAATGATTGTACTTGAGAAGTTGATAGATTAGATTTATTTTATTATTTTTAAAATTTATATAAACTCAAGGGGTACAAGTGCAGGTTTGTTACATGGATATGTTGTGTAATGGTGAAGTTTGGGCGTTATAGTGTAACTATCACACCAATTGTGTGTATTGTAACAATTAAGTTATTTACCATCCCTCAACCTACTTTCGCTGTCCCACCTTCTGAGTCTCCAATGACTATTGCAGCCCATACCCATGTGTACACATTATTAGCTTCCACCTACATATGAGTATGTAAGGTATTTGACTTTCTGTTTCTCAGTTGTTTCACTGAAGATAATGACCTGCAGTTCCATCAATCATTTTAAAATAATAAAGTCTACCCTTCCAAAGGCACTATAATGTTATCTTAATAATGATCTTAAGTAACTCTCTTAAATTAATAATAATAACAATTTTCTTAAAATAGGATTTTCAGTAATGTTAAATAAATGCTTGAAATGAGGGAGTTAAGCTAATCTCATAGTTTGCCTCCAGCTCTGACGAGCTGTGAATCCACAGTGCTGCAAAATATAGATAATATTTCAGAACCTCTTTATTGGGTGACATTGTTCTAAGTGTCATTCATAATTAATTTCATTTAAAATTTGGTGCCCACAGTTTTAGAATTTTGCCCAAATGTTTGGATTAAAAACAAAGTACCTTTGCAATTTTTTATTATATCAGTACTATTAAATTCATTTTGAAATAGCATACTAATCCAAAATATAGAAGGTTCAAAATATCTATGATTTACCTAGTGTAACTTTTAACTCAGGGATAGGACTATTGACTCATCTGTCACTGATATTGGGCTGGCACTAAGCTAAGGGGCAACACTGAGGCATTTTGGCCTCTTTTTTCTAAATTGTTCACCTCACTTTTTGGCTTCTCTCTGTCTTTCCATTTCCTTTTCTCTGAAGGTAGGGGGGGATATTTTCTGTTTTTTTCAGGGTTTTCCATTGTCTGCTTGGGCTTCCATAATAAGATAACAGAGACTGGGTGGCTTAAACAACAGACGTTTATTTGGCCACACTTTTGGAGGCTATACATCCGAGATCAAGGTGCTGCAGGGTTAGTGAGGCCTCCGTTTGTGTTGTTGATAGCCACCTTCTTGCTGCGTCTGCACATGGCCTTTCCCCTGAACTTATGTACTCAGGGCTGGTGTCAGGGCTGAGAATGGGTGAACTCTGGTGTCTTTCCTCTTCTTGTAAGGACACCAGTCCTATTGGATTAGGGCCCCACTGTTATGACCTCATTTAACTGTAATTACCTTCCTAAAAGCTCTGTCTCCAAATACAGTCACATTGAAAATTAGGGTTTCAATATGTGAATTTTGGTAAGACACATTTAGTCTCTAACAGCTGTCATCAGGCTCTTCTCATGCTGTGAAGTTTTTTCTCATCCTCTGCCTTTAGCTCTCCTCAAAATGTATCTGTCTTCACTCTCAGGATTCTTTCTTTGCTCATCAAATGAAATAGTTTTTAGTGACTACTAATGAGCCCAGACATTAACTAGAGTGTAGGATGATATATTTGTATTTTGAAAAGAAAACTTCCATAAAAACTACCTTACTGCAAGTTACATAAGATAAAGATACACAGTTGCTACAGGTGACAATTTTAGCCACACACAAGTAGAAAACATAAAGGCTTTTAGCTTTGCACCCTTAGGTCATTCTGTTAGAACTCTGCTTTGCCGGCCGGGCACGGTGGCTCACGCCTGTAATCCCAGCACTTTGGGAGGCCGAGGCGGGCGGATCACGAGGTCAGGAGATCGAGACCATCCTGGTTAACACAGTGAAACTCCGTCTCTACTAAAAATATAAAAATTAGCCGGGCATGGTGGCGGGCACCTGTAGTCCCAGCTACTCAGGAGGCTGAGACAAGAGAATGGCGTGAACCCGGGAGGCAGAGCTGGTAGTGAGCCGAGATCGCGCCACTGCACTCCAGCCTAGGCAACAGAGCAAGACTCCGTCTGAAAAAAAAAAAAAAAAAAAAAAGAACTCTGCTTTGCCTGTGGATAGCGACAATTGTAGGCTTCTGGCAGGTTGCCCATATTAAAAAGGGAAATTACAGACTTCCGCCCTTTTGGCTCTCTGACCAGCACCATGGTGGTTGGCAAGAACAAGCGCCTTATGAAAGGCGGCAAAAAGGGAGCCAAGAAGAAAGTGGTTGATCCATTTTTAAAGAAAGATTGGTTTGATGTGAAAGCACCTACTATGTTCAATATAAGAGATATTGGAAAGATGCTCATCACTAGGACCCAAGGAGACAGAATTGCATCTGAAGGTCTCAAGGGTCGTGTGTTTGAAGTAAGTCTTGCTGATTTGCAGAATGATGAAGTTGCATTTAGAAAATTCAAGCTGATTACTGAAGATGTTCAGGGCAAAAACTGCCTAACTTCCATGGCATGGATCTTACCCGTGACAAAATGTGTTCCATGGTCAAAAAATGGCAGACAATGATTGAAGCTCATGTTGATGTCAAGACTACCAATCGTTACTTGCTTTGTCTGTTCTGTGTTGGGTTTACTAAAAAACGCAACAATCAGATACAGAAGACCTCTTATGCTCGGCAACAACAGGTCCGCCAAATCTGGAAGAAGATGATGGAAATCATGACTCAAGAAGTGCAGGCAAATGACTTGAAAGAAGTGGTCAATAAATTGATTCCAGACAGCATTGGAAAAGACATAGAAAAGACTTGCCAATCTATTTATCCTCTCTATGATGTCTTCCTTAGAAAAGTAAAAACGCTGAAGAAGCCCAAGTTTGAACTGGGAAAGCTCATGGAGCTTCATGGTGAAGGCAGTAGTTCTGGAAAAGCCACTGGGGACGAGACAGGTGCTAAAGTTGAACGAGCTGATGGATATGAACCACCAGTTCAAGAATCTGTTTAAAGTTCAGACTTCAAATAGTGGCAAATAAAAAGTGCTATTTGTGAAAAAAATAATAATAAAAAAGGGAAATTACAAACAAAATATCTCCAGTTAATCGGCTCTAATAAAAAATGAACAGCACTTTGGTTATTCTAATGTACTATCAAATACCAGTAAAAAATGCTACAAGATAGGTGAATTGGAGGATTACACAAACATTCAAGACCATGCAAGGAAAGACTTTTCTTGACCTCCTGACCTTGGAGAATGGATCTTGAAAAGCTACTTCCATCAAAATAAAGATCGTGGTCACAAACATATCCACTTCAGTGGAGGACTTTAAGGAATTTCCTGGCACCCAGCATCCAAGGATGCTTTGAACTTTTGTTCTTCTAGCTGCTGATTTGTAGAGACCTTGTTTGAAATAATGTTTCTGGTTTCCTTGATACAACGATAATCCTACTAATTCTCTACAGTTAGGCTTTGTTAAAAAATAATATGAACTGGCTTTCAGCTCTGCCTGTGGATTTACTCCTAATGGAAGAGCATTATATTAAGCTTATAATTTTGAACCTGCCAAATTTTTCAAAAGGGCTATTTTTTGTGTCAGTATCCAGAAACACACTCACAATTGAGGAATCTTTCTTTTCAAAAACAACTTATCTGGTGAGTAACAATACCTGTGACTGCAGAAAAGCCAATATATCTCTCACAACACTAATCACATGATGTTTGGAAGAAAAGCATTATGGCTGCTATTTACATGTGGAGAGATCTATTTGTGCACCCCATCTTTCTGTTCATTATAAGCACATTACAGTCTCCTGTTCACCTTAATTATTTTTTCAGAACCCAATAGTTATTGTTGAAATTTGTGTGTCTCATGAGCTAGATGGAAATAGATAATTCTTGAACAAATGGAAGATTCCAATACAACAGATTTGGCCTCTGACATTCAGAGGCCTTGATAATTTGGTTAAAGTCACTGGGTAGATTTTAGGCAGACAATATTTGCCCAGTGGCTCAGAGAGCTGGATTGTGTTGGGGCTAAAGGAAAGCAAGAGAAGTCTTTATGTGATCTTAGAGCATGCTTAGGGGATTCTGTTTTACACAGCATCAGCAGGACATCATCCTAGTTGATAAAGAAATCATCACAAGAATATATTTGGATTAAGTGCAGATCTTGAACATCAAATAAGGTCAGGCTAATAACTTTTATGAGAACTTTTTCTTTGTTTGCTGACTGTGAGATCATAGGTTAGTATGAGTAATACTCACCAATTGTTTAAGTACCCATAGATAGTGCCTTGCTGATTTTGTAGGCTGTAAGAATAAAGAAGATTTTTAGGAAGGAAAAGCGATTTTCCTGAGTATCCTTGGAAGTTGCAGACTTCTACTGTTACTCTAAAAGAGTTTAATCGTGTGGAAAGTTGAAAGAGAATGTTTGTTTTATGCATTGTTTTCCTGGATGATAACTGCCAAATGGAGGCACAGGCTCTGATAATGTCCATTTACTTGATTTCTTTCTATGTTCATTTTTTTTTTTCTTTTTGTGGAGATGAAGTTCTCACTATGTTGCTAAGGCTGGTCTCAAGCTCCTGGGCTCAAGTGATCCTCCTGCCTTGGCCTTCCAAAGTGCTGGGATTACAGGCATGAGACACTGTGCTTGGCCTCTATGTTCATTTTAATTCTGGCCTAATGGTCTGATTTGCTGCTATCTCTAAGAACATTATTATAGAAATTTATACTGTTGATTGTTGCAAGACGCTACATCTAAAATTTAAAAACCAAACAAACCAAACAATCTGGCTTCAAACCTGAAGTTAAGGCACAGGGAGGAGTCTGTTTGTATATTCTAATCTGTTCTTCTGACACGCTTTGTTCTTTTTCTGTGGAAGCTCAACAACAGATATGTGCAGAGCTTACTAGTTTGTTGTGTTTCAGCTCAAATCTTTCCTGGAATCATTAATCTTAAACTTGAACGTGATAGATACTTCAGGCTGTATGCTTCAACTGCCTTTGTCAAAATAGGCATTTGCATTATAATAGGAAAGCATATGAAATTGCCCTGTTTGTTAGAGATTCTGCACAGTCTGATTTTTTTTCTGGAAGTAGAACTGTTGCTTCTGTTCAGAGCAGGTATGTTTACTCTATTTATGTTTAAATAGCATTGCTTAGGCCTTGAGTATGTTGGGTTAGCAGGTAGAATGCTCCACTGCAAGTAACAGAATAGCTGACTGAAATAGAATTAAATGATATGGCTTGATTCTTTTTTCATGTAACAAAAAGTCCAGATGTTAGTGTGTTCCAGTTTGTTTTAGGCGTTCAATAATAGTATACAAGACCCAATTTCCTTCCATCTGTAAGCTCTGTCATCCTCAATATGTCAGTGATGTCATGTCTATATCTATGGACTCAAGATAGTTGTAAAAGCTTGTAGGATCATATCCTCATAACACTCTTTTGAAGTCAGGAGAAAGGGCAGGGTTAAAAGTCATGCAGTGGAAAATTGCAGCAAAGAGTGCTCCTCATATTGGTTTCCTTTTATTCCTGGTTGAATAAAAGCAAGCAAAACAACTATCAGGCATTTTAGCCTGTCTCTAGAATCTGGCCCTTCCTACATGGAGGAAGGGTGGCAGGCATAGCTGTGGGAGAGTAAGCCAATGCTGCCTCGCTCTCGGGCAGTTGCCCCACTATCTCTGGTGCTATCCTTCCTCTTCTTGGTGTTTCCCATAAGGAGACCCAGGCTACACATCCCCGCCTACCATCTGAAGGAGAAAAGGACATGTCCCAGAAAAACTTTTGACCCACTTTCCATAGACAAAGCAAGACCATATATGAAACTCATTCTCTCTGCTATGTTCAGTAATCTTAGAGAAGAAATTTAGGTTTTTGTGTCTTCTAAAATGCTGTAAGATTTGTCATTGTTTACTAATTGCTACCTTCTTCTTGAAAGCCAATTGAGGAGAGTTTTGGGGCAACATTTTCTGTTGGTTTTCTTCTGATTTATTTTGTTATTTCTTTATAATTGTTTCTCAGCTTTTTCCTCCTATCTGTTTGGAGTTCACTGGGTTCCTGACATACATGTCTTTGCATGCTACTCCTCTTCATAGTGTAATCTTATGTGCTCCTTTGGCAGCAAGTATAGCCTAAATGAGTTGATGACTTCCAGGCCTGGATCTCCAGCTTGCATTTCTTTATTACGCTCCAGTTCCATACACCCAGTTATTACTGCGTAAACATTTTTATTGGCTGTCTCGTTGGTATTTTGAACTCAGATATTACAGACTGAATTAAACTTTTTTCCTCTTTGCACTGACCCCTCCCCTGGCTTGCCTCATTTCCTTCATTTCTGTATAACTGAATGGCCCCTCGGATATACCCAGTGGTCCAAGTCCTCTTCCTCTTCTCTCGAATCCAACCTCCCCCAAAATCCTGTTGACTGTGCCTCCTAGATATTTTTGTAATCAGTCTCCCGTCCACTTCTACGGACACTGCCTGAGTTCAGTCGCTTCTCTTGTTTTACCTTGATTATTCATTGCAGACCCTCATAACAGCTGTCAGCATCCCTCCTTTCTGACCCACAGCTTTCCTTTCTGTAACCCCAAATCAGGCTGATTGTACTTGAAACTCACATCTGAATAAAAGATTTCTCCTGTTTAAAATCCTTAGATAGCTTCACATAACCTTCAGGATAAAAATCCAGACTCATAACTTGTCAACATGAGATCTTCAATGGACTTTAACATTTTTTGGTTCACAGACATCTTTTTTTTATTGAAGAGTTTTTTTTTTAATTTTTGGTTTTTTATTTTACTTTAAGTTCTGGGATACATGTGCAGAATATGCAGGTTTGTCACATAGGTATACATGTGCCATGGTGGTTTGCTGCACCTATCAACCCATCATCTAGGTTTTAAGCCCCGCATGCATTAGGTATTTGTCCTAATGCTCTCCCTCCCCTTGCCCCCAACTCCCCAACAGGCCCCAGTGTGTGATGTTCCCCTCCCTGTGTTCATGTGTTCTCACTGTTCAACTCCCACTTATAAGTGAGAATATGCAGTGTTTGGGTTTCTGTTCCTGTGTTAGTTTGCTGAGAATGATGGCTTCTAGCTTCATCTATGTCCCTGCAGAGGACATGAACTCATTCTTTTTTATGGCTGCATAGTATTCCATGATGTATATGTGCCACATTTTCTTCATCCAGTCTATCATTGATGGGCATTTGGGTTGGTTCCACGTCTTTGCTATTGTAAATGGTGCTGCAATAAACATATGTGTGCATGTGTCTTTATAGTAGAATGATTTATAATCCTTTGGGTATATACCCAGTAATGGGCTTGTTGGGTCAAATGGTATTTCTGGTTCTAGATCCTTGAGGAATCACCATACTGTCTTCAGTTATGAGGAAAGGTATGAAACCTTTCTGCCTGCTTTGGTGTTAAATGCTAAGTTTCTGTTCACAGGCCTGTCTCTGCATTTTTTGGGCAAGAACTTTAAAAACATGGTCTAGTCCTTTGTAGCTGTAGTTTATAACGCGCCTGATACATTGCAGCCATTTAAAAAGTGATGAATTATTAACCGAAAATCTTTCTCTTTAAATGTGTGTGTTTATGGTCAATAGTGTAAGCAATCTGAATACGTATATTACTTTAGGGACTATGTCTGTTTCCATATTTCAGTGGTGCCCCATTTTTTTCATTTAATTGGGATTCTCATTATCTTATTTTTCCCTTCAGTGGAATTATCTGACAATCTGACATGATTGTAGGCTGACTCCAGTCCTCAAAATTTCTATTACAAAATCTAGTCAGAATGGAATAATAATTACATGGTACTGGCAGAGTAAGTACCCAGAAGAGGATCACTAATACTCTCAGTTCTTGATAATGTTTCATAAAAAGGGGTAAGTTAACCTCCATCCCAATTCTATTTCCTTAAGATATTGAGGCATAGATTTACAGGATGTAGGTTGTGTCGCTTCTCTTTTCTTTTTAACCATTTTCTTTATTAACATGTCTCCAGAAATCCTCTTTCTCTCTTGACAATGCATTCACTGATTACACATTTTACCCTCTGAAGCCAACTCCATGGTTTAAATCATTTTAGGCTATCAAGAAAATTACACAGACAAATTCAGTATCAAGCTGAACTAGATACTTAAATGAAAATAATTGGAATGATATTCAGAAAACATCCTGTGTAAACAATCAAATGGCAAATATAGTTTTAAGAAATTATAAATGCACTGCATTTAAATAATTACAAGAAAATGTGCATTTTGAACATGACAGAATAAAACATAAATGGATGTTGAATAAAAGCTCAAAAGCATAGGCAACAGAAGCAAAAATAGACAAATGGGATACATCACATTGAAAAGCTTCTGCACAGCAAAGGAAACAATCAATAGAGTGGAGAGACAACCTACAGAATGGGAGAGAGTATTTGTAAACTATGCAGTTGACAAAGGGTTAATATCGGGACTATCTAAGGAACTCAAACAACCCAGTGCCAATACAAACAAATAATCCAATTTAAAAACGGGCAAATGACCCGAATAAACATTTCCTTAAGAAGACATACAAATAGGCTGGGTGCCGTGGCTCACGCCTGTAATCCCAGCACTTTGGGAGGCCGAGGTGGGTGGATCACGAGGTCAGGAGTTCGAGACCAGCCTGACCAATATGGTGAAACCCCATCTCTACTAAAATTACAAAAATTAGCCAGGCGTGGTGGTGCACACATGTAATCCTAGCTACTCCAGAGCCTGAGGCAGGAGAATCGCTTGAACCCGGGAAGCAAAGGTTGCAGTGAGCTGAGATTGTACCACTGCACTCCAGCCTGGGTGACAGAGTGAGACTCCATCTCAAAAAAAAAAAAAAAAAAAAAGGAAAAAGACATACAAATAGCAAATATGAAAAAATGCTCAGCATCACTAATATTAGAGAAATGCAAATCAAAACGGGGGTATCACTTCACCCCCGTTACAACAGTTATTACCAAAAAGACAAAAAACAACAAATACTGGTGAGGTTGTGGCTAAGGGGGATCTCTAATGCACTGTTGGTAGGAATGTAAATTAGTACAGCCACTATGGAAACAGTATGGAAGTTTCTCAAAAAACTAAAAATAGAACCACCGTATGATCCAGCAACCCCATTACTGGGTTTATATCCAACGACAATGAAATCAGTGGCCAGATGCGGTGGCTTATGCCTGTAATCCCAGCATTTTGAAAGGCTGAGGCGGGTGGACCACTTGGGGCCGGGAGTTCGAGACCAGCCTGGTCAACATGGTGAAACCCTGTCTCTACTAAAAATACAAAAATTAGCCAGACATGGTAGCACATGCCTGTAATCCCAGTTACTCAGGAGGCCGAGGCAGGAGAATTGCTTGAACCCGGGAGGTGGATGTTGCAGTGAGCTGCAATCATGCCATTGCACTCAAGCCTGGGCAACAGAGCAAGACTCCGTTTCAAAAAAAAAAAAAAAAAAAAACGAAATCAGCATGGTGACAAGATACTTGCACTCCTATGTTTATTGCAGCACTATTCACAATAGCCAAGATATGAAACCAACCTAAATGTCCATCTACAGATGAATGGATAAAGAAAACGTTGTGTATATATATATATATATATATATATATATATATATATATATATAAAATCACATTTAATAATAGTATTCTATTACATATATGTGTATGTACACATACATATGTGTATGTATATTACATACATGTGTTTTAGACATATATGTAATAGACATACCATTCAGCCATAAAGCAGGATAAGATCCTGCCTGTCATTTGCAGCAACATGGATGAACCAGAAAGTTATTATGTTAAGTGAAATAAGCCAGGCACAATAAAACAACCTCCACATGATCTCACTCATATGTGGAATCTAAAAGAGTTGATTTCATAGAAATAGAGAGTAGAATGGTTACCAGAGACTGAGAAGGGAAGGGGAGAGAGGACAAGACCTGGAGAGGTTGGTCAACAGACACAAAGTTACGGTTAGACAGGAAGAATAAGTTCTAGTGTTTTATTACACAGTAGGGTGACTATAGCAAATAACAATGTGGTGTATATTTCAAGATAGCAAGAAGAGATTTTGAATGTTACCACCACAAGAAATAAATGATCAGTGTTTAAAGTATGGATATGATAACTACCCTGATTTAATCATCATACAACATACACAAGCATTGAAACATCGCACTGTACCCTATAAATATGCAGAATTATGTATCAATAAAAATAATTTAAAAATAGATATGCACAAGTGAAAAGGCAGCTGTGGAGGCCTTTTCTAATCACAGAAAATTGTGCCTTTAAAAAAAATCTTTCTTGCACAAGTAACAGCCATAATTTCTTCAGAATGCTTACCATGCATGTTGATTCAATCTAATAGGACAGGCATAATTCTTCTGTGTATGGTAGAGTGACCTGGTTTTAAAAACTGCCACGAGTGGCTAGAGTGAAATTATAAAGAGCATGCATTCTAGTGCTTGAGTGCCTGGCTCCAAATTCCAGTTCTGCAATTTACCAGCCATGTAAATCTTGGCAAGTCACTCAATCATTTTGTACCCCAGCTTCCTCTTATGTAAGCTGGGAATAATAATAATAGTACTTGAAAGGGGTAACATGAGAATTCAATAAGTATATTTGTCATGTGCTCAGAACCACATCTGGTACTCTGTACATGAGGTCTAAAAGGCGGGAGGGTGGCCATTATTGTCAAGGACACTCAGTCTTCATTGAGCACATTAAAGATGCCAGCACAGTGTGTCTACCTTGTATGCATCGTATCATTTAATCTTAAAATACCTCTTTAAAGTAGATTTTTTAAACCTGCATTTTACAAATGAGGAAACTGAGGCTTAGTGGTTAAACACTTGCCCCAGCTTAGTAATGACCATGCTGGGATCTAATTCACTGTCCTACTATAATAGGGCTCTAAGGAATTTGGTTAAGAAAATGGCTCATTTTAACATCTGATATCAAATTGAAAAAATAAAGTTATCCAGATTATCATAAAGATGTCTTTTCAGAAATCATGGTAAGATGATAAGAGAAGGTATTTACTTTTCCTCAGGTATATTTCTTGTGTTGTTGCCTGCCCTAGTTTATTAAACCCTTGACATGATAAAAAATATGCATGTAAAATCTAATTAGAAAGTACCCCTTGATTTTGAAACCGGCACATACACAGTTTTCTGAGTCCAATAAAAGAAAATAAGAGGGCTTATTGTGAGGCAACTACAAGTGAAATGACCTTCAATAGGTACTACTGTACAGAAAAAAATGTATCAGTAATTATTCTGAATTTGAGATAATAGAAAACAATGAAAGATAAATGATCTAAACTTTAGTCTCTTCAATATGACATTAAATATTACTATAATATTTGTGTCACATTTTAACATATAGGAAAATCATTCATAATGATATGTCTCTAATTGGAGCTAACAATTCCTCATGATAAGCACTGCCATAGTACTTTGTAGGTCATGCTCATAGCATCCATAGTCTTTATTCATATGTGTGTATATCCCACAGTGTGTGAGGTCCTACTGTATGTGGGACCCTGTGCTATGCGGGCTGAGAAGACCATGATGAGTAAAATAGACTGCTATGACTCTTGCCAACACAGAGCACATAGTGTAATGAGGAGGAATAATTAAAAGAGTAAAATAGTACATCTTCATTCTAAATCATCTGTTTTTCAGTTAATGGTGACTTTATTCCCCCATAAGAATGTGTGAATATTTATTTTATATTTGTTCACCTAAGGAGGTTACTTGAATTGTTTCGTTAAAATTAAAGCCTATTTTAAAGGTAAATTAAATTTTTCCCAAAAGAAAAAAATGACTTTCCACCTGCAATATGTAATGTTTCCAAACTGTGCTCCTAGATTTAGGTCTCTCAAGGGTTACCCCATTTCACAGTGACACTGACCTGGTTTGCTTTCTAATATTATCTTCTTTGAAAGAAATGTTATGATTTTCAAGTTTCTTGAGGTACTCCCTGTCTTTTTAAGATCTTGTATTTTCTTATTTTAAAAATACTTACATTTAGACTGCATCACCCTTCACATCAGTTTTGTTTTCCCTTAAAGCACCGTTATGCTTAGCCATTTATTTACCCAAGCCAGCTTGTGGCTCCAGGGGAAGGGCGGCCACAGTGTTGAGTACTGACTCGCTCTCCTCTGTTGTGATCGCACCCAGAGAACTAAGAGCATGCTGAGAACCCAGAGAATTAAGAGCATGCTTCCCTCTTAATGAGGAGGAAGAGGAGACTAGAGTTAGCTGAGTGGTGGAGTGGTGGTGGAGACTGGGGACAGCGGGTGGAAAGGGAGAATGCAAGCAGGTAGCAGGTAAACTTCTTGGGGCGTAGCACTGAGTGTTTCAGCCTTCTCCTGACGACAAACAGCAGTGGCCATGAAGCTGTGAGAATGGCTGAGTCCTATTTCTTGGATATGAAGCAGATGCAGGAATGCCATGGAGCATTCTTTATCTCTACAATATTAGAAATACATATCTGTAATTGGAGCAAAAAAAGCACAACACTTACCAAAGGTAATTATATTGCTGACTGACAAAATGAAGGATTCTTAGCAAGTATTTTTATGAGTCAATACTCAGATCAAATGTCTTGAGCCTGTGCAGTTATCAAAAATTTAGTTACATATCATACCACTTCCTGAAGAAGATTGTCATATAACAAAAGAGCCATTTAATAATGGTTGCTCTGTTTACATTGTTTATCGGATTAGTAATGGTGCCTCTCTCTATTGAGTGCAGCTTGCTCCGTTTATTCCTCTTCCTCCAAGCTAGAAGTATCACCTTCAGCAACATTTCTCCAGGATATTCGACCAGGGGACACTGTTGTATGTTATAATGAACCAAGGGCACACCAATGGGAGCTGCTGAGCTATACTACACACTTGCAATGAGGTTATCGAAGAAATATCCAATGTTGGAAATACATATTGTAATTGGAGCAAAAAAAGCACATTTACCAAAGGTAATTATATTGCTGCCTGACAAAATGAAGGATTCTTAGTAAGTGTTTTTGATGAGTCAATACTCAGATCAAATGTCTTGAGCTGTGCAATTATCAAAAATTTAGTTACATGTCATACCACTTCCTGAAGACGCAGATTGTCATATAACAAAATAACCGTTTAATAATTATATATTTACATATACATCCACATATAATTGTAAATATGAATTATATGTATTTAAATATTTATACATTGGTAGCATTAATTTTTTTTACAAGCAATTCCTAGTCACATCTCGTAGAATACCAGCTTCTCAGGAAACACATCTTCAGCCATGCTGATACTAAGAAATAGGCAATTGTGTTTATGCTGCTTTCTTGTCTCTGTGATATTAGCTAAACTTATAGTTGAATAAAATTACATGTTGGGGTGTGAATTTGGAAAATTACTTGGTTAAGATAGGCTGAGTTCTAGGCATGGCTCTGCCAGAGGTCAGTGAGAGATTCTACAGGCTATGTCGATGTACTTGCTTGTCCTCCCGATTTTCCTTTCTGGCATAAATTTCCCTAGCAGTGTTCCTTGCTCAAAGAAGCAGTCTCAGGCTGTTCTTTGCCCAGGGATGTCTTCCCAAGATGACCAGAAATGGCTTCATGACCTAAGGGTGGACAGCAGTGTTCTGTTGTACCCACAACATCGTGATCTCACACGGAAGAGATAAGGCCTGTCATCAATCCATCAGATTACTCTTTCGATAGTGCAAATTGGAATTACAGAAAGGTTTCTTTTTGGAGAAGGGCCGAAAGAAACAAATATGCAGAATGTAGGTAAGTATATCTTAAGTAAGATAGAATTTGTCTTGAGTGATTTTTACTGGCTCCCTTTTAGGAATCTTATCTTAGTCTATTTTTTAAAATAATCAAATGAAATAGTTCCTACCTTTCTTCTTTATTGCTGTGTGAATTTTTAAAAAATACTTTTTCTTAATAGCTGCATGTTTGTCTCGGATATTTTGTATGTTGTGATTATTTTAAGGGAGACAATTTGCACACTTACTATAAAATTATTGGGTAAAAAAAGCCACCATAAAACTGGAAACTTTAAATTGTCTCCAGTCTTTTTTTCTAAAAAATGGAAACCAATAGTCTATAAATGTACCTTGTGGTTATTATTCTTTTATAGTTTTCCACTAACTCTTCTTATTGATTCAAGAAGTTATTTTTTAGAGCTTTTTGGAGTGGTCACCAAAGAAATTGAAGAGATCATCTGTCAGCCATCGACACCCTACTGGCCCTAGATAGGTCTCCCTGCCATTATGTAATTCCCTTGAGGGAGGGAACCTGGAGGAGGATGAGAAGAAAAATAATCAAAGAAACAAAACAAGCATGGATTTAAAAGAAAAGCTTTCTGTCATCTTTCTTCTTATTTTTCTTCTTCTTTTTTTTTCAAACACAGGAGTGATTGAGTCACAGCCTGCCCTAATGGTATTTTATTGAGTTTCTAACTGCCAAGTCATGTCTGAGCTGCCAATTTCAGTTTCAAACTTTTAGAAAAAGAACTGTTCCATATCAAGTCATTTGTTCCTATTCAATTTTGCAAAATAAAGAGATCACTTAAAGAACTTTGGGGAGGAGGATATCTGAGTTTTAGGGCCCAAACCCCTTGGCTTAACTTTCTACTATGTTGTCCATTAAAAAGCCAAAGAAGGGGACATTTTTCACTATAGCACCAAAAACTTATATTAAGAATTGAGCAGATGTGGGGTTCAGATAGGAGTTTTTATGGACAACAATACAGGAAACAGGATTAAGAAATAGCATTGGCCCATTTCCTTATGCTACAGTTCCGGGTCTGAAGTGGCACAGCTTTGATATTCTGTTTGTCATTCTGTGCTGTGGCACTTTAAAAGTAAGAAAAAGCATTGACGTATTACGGCAGTGATTCTTAAACCTTTGCGTGCATCTGAATCACCTGAAGGACTTGTCAAAACACAATTGTTGGGTCCTACTCCCAGAGTTTCTAATGCAGTGGGGTGGGACCTGAGAATTGGCATCTGACAAGTTCTCAAATAATTTTGTTGTTACTGGTTTGGGGACCAAGTTTTGAGAACTACTTTATTACAAGGTTTCTCTTCTCCATGGCAGCTGAGAGGAAATTAAGGGTGTTATTCTGAACTACCTAAAATTAGGAAGTTAACTGTGGTTAGTGGTTTTCAGTCTTGTGTATTTTTTTTTATGAATCACTTGAGGAGCACTGTAAAAAATACTGATGTCAATATCGTTGAGATAGAAGTAGGACATTGAAAATTTTTGAAAGATCCCTACATGTTTCCAATATGCACACAGAGTTGAGAAATCTTTGTCATTTCCTAATTAGATATCAAGGATTTTCACCTACTCTAAATGAACAGTGTTGGTAGTACCTGGGCAACCTCTGAGGGGCAGAAGAGGAGAATTAGTGACAAATCCTCTCACAGTAACTTCTAATGCAAGGCTTAGAGTAGGTATAACTTGATAAATCAGGAGTCTCTAACACAAACCAATGAAAGATTTTACGAAACTTTGATGGAGTCTTTTCCTATTCAGAGTGAAAAGATGGGGTTGTACACCTAAAAGGAAGCTGAATTTTTTAAAGGCCTTCTATTTTTGGGGGGGAATATGGTAGGCATTTTACCTTACAGCATATACTCCAGCACGTGAACTGAGAGGTTGACTTGTCCACAAGGAGAGAAATTTGAGAACTTATGCTATATTCTAATACTAAGCTTGGCCAAATGCATTCTGCTCAAGAATGAGTCAACTGAGAAAATCGGATCAAAGCTCATAAAACAGTCTGCAGCCCAAGAGAAGAACATTTCTCTAAGTGTTCAATAGAACATCTTTCCTGCCAAATAGAATTACTAAATGACAAGGAAAGAAAAAACATTTAAAATACTGCCTGATGGCCTAATTTGTTTTAGGAAAACATTATTTGTAACAATAAATAGGTCAAGATAAGTAGAGACTAGCTTGTGATAAGAAGAAAATGGAAGGAATCAAATGATTCCAGAAGCAATAATAGAAAAGATATATTGCAGGAAATTGAATTATTTACACCATATCTGTATTTTAATAAATTAGCACTAGAAGAATAATAAAAATAAGTTAGTTTAAGCTTTGTGCAGTGGCACTATTGTAGCTACTGAGGTTCCTCCAGGGTGCGATTATTGCTAGTTAGAAACATTTCCCAATACCCTGGTGTGATGACTTGAATTAGAATGGGCATTGGCAATTTTTGACAGTCTCTACAGAGACAGAATTTAAAAAAAGAAAAAAGAAGATTCATTTTTAACCATAATGTGCAAATATCGTATTTGATGTATCCTGCACTCTGCCACTTGTCTTCGAGTGCCAAGCTTGGGTGCTTGGGACCACAGGGGAAATGCTGTGGTTGGGAAACACTTGATTATTAACCAGGTCACCTGTCTCAAGTCCTTGCGTGAGTTTCTGCTTTGTTGGCAAGAGGGAAATCTCCAAATTTTTTTGTTGGCCTTATTCCTGGGAAATCTCGACATAGAGTCCATTCAAATCGCCAGCTACTTGCTGTGAACCCTAACCCCTAGTCCAGTCCCTCTTAGCTTTGAGGGACCCCACAATCACCAAGAGAAATAGAAGTTTCCAAAATGATTCAGTCAAATTAATAATTACCACAAATAATTCCAAAGTGGAGAGAAATGTTTACTTGGGTGAGTCAATGGTCTTTCTCTCTGTCCCACAAAAGAGAAGGTGCCCATACTACACTGCTGGGATAGGGGAGCCACCAAAGAAAAGAGCCCTGGAGTCTTACTGCCAGTGAACGACGCACATGCAGATCTGTGGCCTCTTCTCCTTATGATTGGTGGGGTGGGGGTGGGACCCCAGCAGCCCTATTTCAACAGGAAGCAGGTAGGCACTGATCTTCCTAAGAACCATTAGAACGTCACCCCCAACTGAAAATATAGGCAGATTTCCGTGGTGATTTAAGCACTTGAAGGGTAAGTACATATTAAAATGTGCCCCCACAAGATATAGGACTTTGGAAGTGCTCTGTGTGGATGTACCCTCACTTTCTAACATCAACTCCTAATTTTCTCTCCTTTACCTACTCTGCTTTAGAAGTACCAATTCTCATTTCCTGGAATACTCATCTACATAAGAGATGGAGATTCTGTCCATCTTTTTTTCCCTGTGTCCTGCAAACTCTATCATCTTTAGCTTAGAATGTTATGGTAGGCTTTCTTTGGACCATGCTTCTACTGGTTGTCAAATCAGAGGGCTCTTGTATCATGAGGTGGAAGAATATAGTACCAATTCCATTCAATTTCCTCCTCCAGGGATGGCATCAGAAACTTTTCCCTTTGATTAGGGCAAACACAGCTTATCAACTTGAATATATTAAGTTTCTTTGGTTTAAAGCAAGTGACACCAATCAGGCTTGGGAGAGAGAGAAACCGGGCAGCTCTAAGTCACCTTTTTGAAAGAAACTTCTAGATTGTCTCACCTACTTTCACAGAATAAATTGATCTCTAACCATTTTCTCTCATTGTTGTGTCACCTCTCGGAGGGTTGAAACTGCCTTTGCAAAAACTATAACTGAGACAATTATTACAGTGAAAGAGATCTGACCTAACTGACTCCATCTTGCTTCTAACCTTCATGCTGTCCTTGTTCATTTCTGAGTGGAGGCCGAACTAACCCTGAGATGAACTTAGTTTATGGTTTAGCTTTGAAACAAAGATGGTAACAGCCCTTTCCCAAAACAAACCCCCTTCCTACCTAGGGACTAGACTGTCTTTGCAGGACTAACAAATTAGCCACAAGATTAGAAATTATGGTTTAGGAGTCATGCAGCTGGAGGCTGCAAGATTCTAAACCTCCTCAAATTGCTCCTGGGGATAACATCACTATTGTAAACCCTAATACCAGCACTTGAGACATTTTGCAGACCCTGCATTCAATGGATCAGTTGGTACCACCTAAATTGATAAATTGGCTGATTTGGTCTTGTGGCCCCACCCCGCCGCCCCCATGCCCAGCCCAGGAAATGACTTTGCAAGAGGACAGCTTCAACTCCCTATGATTTCATCTCTGACATGACCAATCAGGACTCCCAATTCACTGGCCCCCTACCCACCAAATTATCCTTAAAAAATTGGATCCCCAAATGCTCGGGAAGACTGATTTGAGTAATAATAAAACTCCAGTCTCCCACACAGCCAGCTCTGCATGAATTACCCTTTCTCTATTGCAATTCTCTGGTCTTGATAAATCGGCTCTGTCTAGGCAACGGGCAAGATAAACCCATTGGGTGGTTACAGGGTCCACAACTAGGGAAAGAAAGAGTGATCAATTGGCTGAACTTGGATCACGTGGCTACTGTCGATCTAGGCAGCAAGAGAAAGGATCTTGTAGAACGAGCTCTAAGACCACTTTAGTCTTATAATGGTAGCTCAAGGCTCTTTGAATATGGAATTTTATCAAGCTTCTGCGTGATAGACTTCAGTCTTCATGTAGAAAAATGAAGGGCCTTTGGGAAAGAGTAATGGATGCAGTGTAGCCCTAAATTGACAATTGTTATGTACAAGAACAACTAATTTTATTCCAAAGAGAGTGCAGCTTATATTCACCTGAAAATAGTATATTGATTTTATTGTATAATATTGATACTACTTCTTATAAAACATAACTCTTTTTTATTGTGCTAAAGAAGTTTTCTCCTTCTTCTTGGCTCCTCTTTCATCACAAAGAGCCTCTTTTCAACCCTTTTATTATCATCTCAGATCACTTGCAATCTCAGCTCCTAATCCTTTGATGTTCTCACAGGGAGAGGAAATAAGAAAAGGACAAGAGTGCCAGTGACCTCCTTTGTCCTCAGAGTGAGGTGATGTTCTGCTTAAGGACTGAACTATTCTTGTCAATGGTGTCCTTTTATTGCCTATAGAGATGTATGGATTCATTTCTCAACCATCTCAAAGGTTTTCTCTCCTGTGAACTCCAGTAGCCCTGTCTATACTTGTGGTCTTTCCCACCCATTTTCAGACTACTTTATTCTCTGAATTGTTAGTATTTTAGAACCACAGTAGGTCTGATGACAAAGGGCTTTCAAAAAATGATCCACCTTCCATGAGACCACATATCATCAATTTAAGTATAAAGAGTAAGCATATAATTTATTGCCCAAATTAGAACACTTTTGAAAGTAAAAGGAAACAATAGAAATCACATTATGTCATTGGCTTTAAACTAGGATTTCTCACAAAATGTTGATTTTTTTTGACTTACGGATATATAACTTACAAGGTTAAGAAAATTTGATATATCTTTCATGAAACCAAAGGTTCTCTCAATTTCTCCTGCACATTGAACCTTGCCATATCTGATTGTATTCCTCTAGTTTTAGTTGCTTTCTACTTCTTGAATCTGGTTTAGATATACATATATTTCAAGCTTGTTATTTTTTCAGCTTTATCCCCCTATCCCACCCTTTCACATCTGTACTTTCCCATCATTTTAATCCTTCATCTACCTGACGGTAGATGGAAAGGTGCATTGAAACGTACATGAAAAGACATGGGCTGGGCGTGGTGGCTCACACCTGAAATCTGTGAATTTTGGTAGGCCACAGTGGGAGAATCATTTGAGGCCAGGAGTTCAAGATCAGCCTGGGAAACAGTGAGACTCTGTCTCTACAAAAAAATTAAAAATTAGCTGGGTATGTCGATATTCACTTGTAGTCCTAGGTTCTTGGGGTTAGGGGAGTGATGAGGTAGGAGAATCACCTGGGTCCAGGGGTTCAAGGCTGTAGTGGGCTACAATGGCACTATTCACTCCTCCTTGGGTGGCAGCGTCAGACCTAGTCTTAAAAAAAGAAGACACGGATGTATTTAACTGTGAATTTGAGTTATTTAACCTCATTGGCCTCAATTTCTTCATTCGTTAAAGGAGATAACAGTAGTTCCTTGGCCTACCTAGCTATTTAAAACAACAACACACTGCAAAAAAATCATAATCATCTTATGGTTCATATTATGATCATAGCATATATCATAATAACTAATGTTTGCTGAACACTTACAATGTTCCAGGGCAGATCTGGTATTTAACCATACATTAAAGTATAAAACTCACCTACTGATTGGTAGGGTAGCCAATGTCCTCTACTTACATGGCCATCCTTGTTCTTTTACCAGGGCCAAGGGGGAAGGGATTTAGACCTCCTCTCTAGTCCAGCAACAAAAGAAGTAATGCCTGGCACCTCAGCAGATCCCTAGCACCCCATTCCAATATTACTTTCAGGTTGGTTATTACCAGACAAATCAGTGCCCCCCAAGTCTTGAATTTTTGGCCTCTTTTTTTTGGATTCCCTCTTCCTCTTCTTAGAGGGCTGGCCTATATCTTGAACATGCACTTGGCCTGTCTTTGAAGTGGCCCATTGGGCACTGTCTAGGGACTCTTCTACCTGCCAAACAACCAGGTAGGCCATTGGGGCTCTTGTGTGTGGCCCCCACCCTTGAGGGTCCCCGGACCACGGTAGTAGATCCGGCACCCAGTAGGCAAACATCTGGTGCCCACCTGGCTCTCTGAGGTTGTGGCTGTCTGCTGCTGGCCAGTACTTCCCCTCTTAAGGCTGTCTGTGGGAACTTCACCCATCATTGGATTTAGTCTGCAGGATCCTGGAGGAGACACCTAGTGAACTGGTGAGGAGTCCACAATGGAGTCTTTCTCAGACACAGACAAGGTGCTGCTGGCTCTGCTGACATAGTACGTATCCCTGCGGCAGGAGTGTCTTCGTCCATTTGTTCTGCTGTAATAAAATACAATCATGAGATGCATAATATTTTGGTCAACAATGGACTGCATATGTGACTGTAGTCCTATAAGATTATAATGGAACTGAAAAATTCCTATCCCCTAGCGATGTCATAGCCATCATAATGTCATAGTGCAATTACTTTATTTTTTAAAAAATAAATTCAGTGTAGCCTAAGTGTAGCGTGTTTACAAAGTGTACAGTGTTTACAAAGTCTACAGTAGTGTGCAGTAATGTCCTAGGTCTTCACCTTCGCTCACCACTCACTCACTGACTCACCCAGAGCAACTTCCAGGCCTGCAAGCTCCATTCCTGGTAAGTGCCCTGTAAAGGTGTACTATTTTTTTTTCTCTTTCATACCTCAGTTTTACTGTATCTTTTCTGTGTTTAGATACACAAATACTTACCATTGCGGTACAGTTGCCTACAGTACTCAGTATGGTAAGATACTGTCCAGGTTTGTAGCCCAGGAGGAATAGGCTTTGCCATCCAGCCCAGGTGTGTAGTAGGTTACAGCATTTAGGTTTGCATAAGGGCACTCTGGGGTGTTCACACAACAAGGAAATCGCCTAACAACCCATTTCTCGGAATGTATCCCCACACTGTCTTTTTTATTTTTATTTTTTTGAGACAGAGTCTCACTCTGTTGCCCAGGCTGGAGTGCAGTAGTGCGATCTTGGCTCACTGCAACCTCCGCCTCCCATGTTTAAGCAATTCTCCTGCCTCAGCCTCCTGAGTAGCTGGGGTTACAGACATGTGCCACCAGCTTGGCCGATTGTATTTTTGCATTTTTCTATTCTTAGTAGAGACAGGGTTTCATCATGTTGGCCAGGCTGGTCTTGAACTCCTGACCTCAGGTGATCCGCCTGCCTTGGCCTCCCAAAGCGCTGGGCTATCATAGGCATGAGCCACCGCGCCCGGCCATCCCCACATTGTTAAGTGACACGATTGTACCTTAGACCAGGTAATTTACAAAGACCATAGTTTTATTTTTCACAGTTCTAGACACTGAGAAGTTCAAGATCAAGGTGTCTGCGGGTGTTGTTGTCTGGTGAGGGCTGCTCTCTGCTTTTGAGATTGTTCCTTGTGGCTGCAGGCTATCCCCTTTTTCACCCTCTCCTTAGAGGGATGAACGCTGTGTCCTTGCTTGTGGCAGAAGTCAGAGGACAAGAGCGTCAAACACTGTGTGAAGCCCCTTGTATCAGGGCCTTCATCCTGTTCATGACAGAGGGGTTCTCACGGCTTAATCACCTCAAATAAAGGCCCCCCTTCTTAATACTCTCACATGGACCATTAAGTGTCAACAATTTTGGAGGGAACACATTTAAACCATAGTGAGGAGGGAGGACAGGGATAAGTGTGGCCTGTGGGACAACTTAGGGCTAAAAAATACCCAGGATGTGGGGGACCTTTTCACCATCTTTTGAAGTGTGATTCCATTCATGGCACAAGTCCTTTAAAACACACTGAATGCCTGCTTATACCAACATTCAATACTAATGTTATTAGTAAGTTATCAATAGTAAATTACAAATATATAATTCCCAAATTTCTGTGTTATATAAAGCCAAGTAAATATTTGTGAGATCATTTCCAATAGTAAGCATTATCAGCTCATAAAGCAACCCTTTAGCCCTTCAACTTAGTGTTTAAAGAAACTGATTTTTATGGAACAGAGGAGTTATTAATAAGATTTTAACACACCTGTTAGAGCAGTCTCTGGAATATCTCAAGGATGTTAGCATAATTGAAGCACTGATTTTTTCTTCATATCTTAGGGGAAAAAGGGACTTTGGAATATTAGGATAGTTATTCTACTAAAAGTATGATTATTGATCACTGTCGTTGAAAATGCACTGTATTAGTAGTAGACATGCACCTGATTGTGATCTGTTTCTAGTGCTTTCACAACCACTCACTAGTTATGTAACTGGAAAAGTGTATGACTAGAAAGCACTGATACTAGTATCTTCTCTGCTAGTAAAAAATATTAGAATCTCTCTAAACCCTTTTAGTTCTAACATGTATGATTAGATCACATTGTTGTAACTGGAAAGAAAGTTTTAAATACTAGTGAAGGTTTGACTTAAACTTCTCTACCTGATATTGCTTTTGGTCAACAAGGTGTATAGCAGGCTGTTATCTTTGAGACAGATGAAAGAATCACCAGTATAATATGAACTCTAAAAGAAAAAAAATGAATATATTCACCGAAGAAATGTTATCTCAATTTAAAATTTTCTTTGTGTTGAAAAATTTTTGACACAGCTGAGAACCAAAGTCGCTGTGACTTATTTTACACAGAACCATTGCAGTGCTAAAACTTGTTATTATTCCCATAAATTAAATGGCAATGTATTGTCTTTTAGGTTAAATATTATGTGTGCTTGCATTGTGACTATTCCATGTGATTTTCATTGTGGCAAATAAGTCACATACTTGCTTGTAAATTTTTCTTACTATACTAATAAAAAATTTGGATGCTCAACTGTGAGTGAATCTATATATATATATATATATATATATATATATATATATATATTCTTTGGTTATTTCAACATATATCACACTCCGAATTAACCACTAAAAAATACTTTACCACATATAAAATGCAGTATTTACAAAAAGGTAGCACCAGTTGACATGTGCTACCTTTATTAGCCCAAATTTCAAATGGCTGGATATCTACATGTAAAGTAACGAATTTGAACCCTTGCTTATATCATCTACAGAAATTAACTTAGATTGGCTTAAAGATCTAAATAATGGAGGTAAAACTCTTAGAAGAAAACATATAGGAATAAATCATCATAACCTTGGACTTGGCAATGGTTTCTTGGGTATGACACCAAAAACATAAGCAACAAAAGAAAAAAATAGATAAATTGGACTCAGAGTATGAAACTTTTTACATCAAATGACACTACCAAGAAAGTAAAAAATTGGAGAAAATCTTTGCAAGTCGTTTAGCTGATAAGGGTCTAGTATCAGATTACATAAAGAGTTCCTAGAACTCAAAGACAAAGAGAAAATTGAATGCAATAATGGCCCAAGGATTTGAGTACACATTTTCCCAAAGAATATTTACAAATGGCCAAGAAACCCATGAAAATACACTCAACATCATTAGTCATTAGGGAAATACAAATCAAAACCACAATGAGATACCTTTTCATACCCACAAGGATGGCTATAATCAAAAAAGGAAAATAAGCATTGGTGAGGACATGGAGTGACTAGAACCCTTGACCATTTCCAGCAGGAATGTAAAATGTGCAGCCACTGTGGGAAACAGTTTGTTGGTTCCTCAAAAAGCTAAACATAGAGTTACTATATAACCCAGCAATTCCACTTCTGGGAATATACCTAAAAGATTTAAAACAGGAGCTCAAAAAAATAACTTGTACATAAATGTTCATAGCAATATTGTTTATAATGGTCAAAAGGTGGAACTACAGATATTCATCAACTGATTAAGAGGTAAAGAAAATGTGGTCTATCCATAGAATGAAATATTCTTCAGCCATAAAAGAATGAAGTACTGGTATACGTTACAGCATGAATGAGCTTTGATAGTAATAAACTAAATGAAAAAAGCCAGACACAAAAAGCCATGTATTGTATGTTTCTATTTATATGAAATATCCAGAACAGGCAAATTCATAATGGTATAAAGCAGATGACTGATTGCCAGGGGCTGGGGGTGAGGCTGGAGGGAATGGTGAGTGATTGCTTAATGGGTATAAGGTTTCCTTTTGGAGTGATAAAAATGTTCTGGAACTAAATAGTGATGGTTACAAAGCACTGTGAATGTATTGTGTGCCACTGAATTATATAAACTTTAAGATGATTAAAGCAGTGATTTTATGTTTTGTGACTTTTATCGCAATGAAAAAGAAGAAATGAAAGGACTGTTTTAAAAAATAAAGTCTATTTTATAAGTTCAAAATGGTCAAGTTAAAAGTCTGAAATTTGAGTTGCAGCTTTAAGTGACCTATGACCCGAATTTTGTGTAAAATTTATCCATAAGTCTCATCTATCCAATTTCTTCTTATTTAGCATTGTGGTAATCCAGATTTAAATGAAATGAGAAAAGATTATGGAATCCATTGACCTGTAGTGGTATAGGAAAAGTAATTTAATCTTCATATAATTGAATCAAGGAGGCTCAGATATGATGTTTACTTAGTGAAAATCCCCTCTCGCTAAATTATAAATAGTCAGAGTTTCCACTGTATTTTCTTGTGAACTTCCTGAAAAGCTTTTAGAAGCTATAATGGTGGTGGTAGTGGTGATGGTGTGTGTATTTTATTATACTTTTTAGAAGAATTTTCCTAGGTCTATGTAAGGCACCTGAAATTTAACTTTACCATAGAATTTTCAGATCATTACTGGAAGAATGATGCTACTTCCTATGTTGTTTAAATTATGGAAATGACTACGTTGCCTTAAATATAATTCTAATATTTATTTTACCTAATTCATTCTTTGATTAGTGGATTAGTCCATTCTCATGCTGCTAATAAAGACATACCCAAGACTGAGTAATTTATAAAGGAAAGAGGTTTAATTTACTCACAGTTCTGCAGGGCTGAGGAGGCCTCAGAAAACTTACAATTATGGGGGAAGGGGAAGCAAACATGTCCTTCTTCATAGGGCAGCAGCAAGGAGAAGTGCTGAGCAAAGGGGGAAAAGCCCCTTATAAGACAGTCAGATCTCATGAGAACTCACTATCATGAGAACAGCATAAGGGTAACTGCTCCCGATGATTAAATTACCTCCCACCAGGTCCCTCCCATGACATGTGGGGATTATGGGAACTATAATTCAAGATGCGATTTGGGTGGGGACACAACCGAAACATATCAATTAGGTAATAGGGCACATTGTACAAATACAAGACTTGTGAGAAGCCTTACTACAGAGGACATTCTCCCTCCTGCCACGAGCTGTCATTCATTCAGTTCTCTTCCCCAGATTCTTGAGGACTCTTCTGGAGATTTCAGTGCACGTACAATAAAATAAGTATGTTTTGCACAAATGACATCTATTATGTAACAATCTTCTGAACTTTAAACAAATTTAGTGTATGTTTTTGTAGGTTGTTACATACCTGCTTTTATAGATCTCACTAAAAAAGGGAAGGAATGGCAATGTTGTGCTTGAATATTTGTTAAATCTCAAAACATTTAATTTGACTTCAGATATAACTTTTGCTACTGAATTGTTAAGAACAAAGGTCATTATGCTATCCCTGTAATGTTGTCTAACATTTTGGCACCTTTTGCTCTTAAACATTTGTGTTTCTGAATAATTTTTGTGGGATTGTAGTTTGAGATTCAGGCTTTGTCTATATAAAGTCAAAATAAGCACTCAGTTAACAAATGCTCTTTTTTCTGTGATGCTAGCTAGGTAACCCTACCTTTTATTTTAAATGATGGACTTTTATTGCCATTGTGTAGCCCTGGCCTTATGTATTTGTTCAAACACTTTTTCCAGGTTTTCGTCCTTCTAAGTAGACTCTATTTTGCCCTAAAGTAATACTTATTTTTGAAAATTTTCATTATAAGTGACATAACTGCTAAAAGAGTCATGCTTTTACTTGGATCCAAATGTTTAATTTTAAGAATATTGGTCAGTAGCCAAAAACCTGTGAAATAGAAAAGTGGCAAAATAACGTGAGCCATTTTTCTCTAAAGAAATTATGCTGAAAGTCAAGGATGACTTAAATTCTTCACAAGGCTCCTAACACACTCTGTAGTTTTATTCACATGGATAAAAAACAAAGCAAAAGAATTATACTGTCTAAGAAAAACCTGACAAAATAACAAAATGCCTGATATTAGTATAAGAAATTGATATAAATTAGTATTCAAGAGATTGCACGTCTTCAAGGTGTAAATTGACTCCTGCAAATAAGAGCCAAAGGGCCGTCTTGAGGCTCTTTTGTTGATTTACATATTAATCTTCCTGTAACTGAATATAATTTAATTTAGCATCATTTCATTTAAAAAATATGCAAAATGGCATACTTTATAACTAAATGATGATTTTAAAATGTTTTATTCCAATTGACATAATTCTATGACACTCTTTTGAATGTAGAGAAATCATTTAGTCTTGGTAAAATGCACCAACTTTCTAACATCATAGTTTAGTTTTTCCCATTTATTATAGTTATTGCTACTGTGCAGAGTCATGAAAATAAAAACAAAAATGAAAGACATAATCTTAAACAATAGTAATAGTTAACTTTTATTGAGCATTTGTTACGTGCACGCTACTGTTCTAAGTGCTTCACAGGTAATGGCTCTTTTGATTCTTGTAGTTACTTTGCTAGAGTCACCATAACAAAGCATAAATGAGTGGCTTAAACAACAAAAATTTATTGTCTCACAGTCCTGGAAGATCAAAGTCCAAGATCAAAGTGTCAGCAGGGTTGGTTCCTATGGAGAGATGTGAGGAACAATCTGTTCCAGACCTCTCCCTCACGTCTGGTGGTTTGCTGGGACCTTTAGAGTTCCTTGACTTGTAGAAACCTCTTCCTGATCCGCACTGCCATCTTCATCTGGAATTGTCCCTGTGTGCATGTCTGTCTCTTAATTTCCTTCTTTATAGGAACATCAATCATATTAACATTAGGGTCCACCCTACTCCACTATGAACTCATCTTATTACATCTACACAACTCTTTTTCTAAATAAGGTAAATTCTGAGGTACTGGGCATTAGGACTTTGGCATATGAATATTGGGCAAACACAGCTCCACACATAATAATTGTTAAAGTAAATTAAAATGGAGCTCAGTCCTGAAGACTCCTGAGCCCACAAAGCCAGTTAGGTGGGCCTCATAAGTGACCTTAACCTTGCTCAATTTGCAAACTCAAGTAAGCAAAACTTAAGGTACTTCTCATAAATGCCTATGTAAAAGAAAAATAAAACTTAAGGATAACCAATCAAAAGTTACCAACTAGCTCATATAAGTAGGAATTTTCCAGCAGGATAGATTAAATAAGGCAACTATGTGACTATAACCAATCAAATATTTTCTTTGCTTTACATCCATGTTCATCCAATAAGAGCCTTCCCCTTGTGTTCCTTTGCAGAGTCCAAAACCAAGTTTGGTTTAGTGCTTCCTGATTCATGAGTCACTGTTTGCTCAAACAAGCTAAAACTGATTGTGCCTCAGTGTGCCTTTTAACACAATAGTCAACCCAACTCTGTAAGACAGCATCTTAGTCTTTTTGGGCTGCCATAACAAACCATAAACTGGGTGGGTGGCTTATAAACAACAGAAATTTATTTTTCATAGTTATGAATGCTGGAAGTCCAAGATCAAGGAAGATTAGGTGTCTGGTGAGGGCCCACTTTCTGTTTCATAGATGGCAGCTTCTTGCTGCGTCCTCACATACTGGAGGGAGAAGGAAGCTTCCTAGGGTCACTTTTATAAGGGCACTAGTAGATTAAATAAGGTAGCCATGTGACTATAACCAATCAAATTGGTTACAGCCCATCACTTCCCAACACTCACTATCCCTACCGATACTATCACGCTGGAGATTAGGATTTCAGCATGTGAATTTTTTTTTTGGTGGGGGGGGGATGGTGCACAAACATTCAGGCTATAGTAGGGAGGTATATTTGTTTTCCCCAATAATTAGATGGGAAAACTAAGGTAGAGAGAGGCTCAGTCACTTGCCCAAGCTAGAGGAAAAAGCAACAGTGCTGGAATTTGAATACAGGCAGTCGAGCTTCAGAGCCTACAGTGTCTCTATTTTATTATTCTTTTAAAGTGCGACAGGATTTATTTTAATATTTTGTACTTTTACATTAATACCCAAATGAGTTTATTCTATCTAAGATCAGTTTTCCACTTGATCACTGGATTTTCTTTACCTCAAAGTCTTTTGGGGTTTACTTTTTACCACTAACTACATGTTCCTCCTAATACTATCAAAAATTCATGGCAGTCTTGCTTTGCTTATGATCTTGGTAACAATTTATGACTTTATTTTAGAAGCCTAATTGGCTAACTTATCTAAAATATCAAATCAAGTTGATCTAAATTCAATCAAATGTATGAAGTTGCATCAAACCAGTACTCTGGGTCACATCCTACTTGTGCTGTTCTTGAAGACATTTTGAAAAGAAACAAAGAGCAAACACTATACATCTTCTGCTCCTCTACTTGATATGTGAATGAGAATTCACATTATTCTTCCAAGAAGGCAAAAGCTGCTGAGACACACTCTACAAACAGGCAGGACTTTGTGCGTGCTGTAGAAATAAACTTCCTCACTCTTGGGAGTTTCAATTTAAAAACTGTCAGGGGATTGGATGGTAGAGTTGGCAGTCGGTCAGAGGATATAAAATTTCAGTTAAGGGGAAAGAATTCAAGAGACTTACTGTTGCACTATTGTGACTATAGTTAAAAACAATGTATTGTATGCTTGGAAATTGCTGAGAGTAGATTGTAAGAGTTCTCACACACAAAAATCAAAACAAAACAAAAATCCCCAAATGCCCAAAACCTGTCAAAAGTACAGAGGGGAAGTAATTGATGGACTTGCCGTTTCAAACACCAGCAGAATATACTAGATAATGAACAGTGGTTTTGTCAGGAAAAGAGGCCACCCGTGCATCCCAAATTAGAGCTATTGGCTACAACCTCCACATTCCAACCTGCAGAAAGCGGGATGGGAAGGGGTTAACACAACCTGGAAGTTGCACAGGTTCCTTTTGCTCACATCTCGGTAGCAAAATCTTTGTCATATGGCTACACCTAGTTGCAGGAGAAGGCAGGAGAATTCTAAGTTGAAAATTTTATTAATAGGAAAGAAGAGAACATGAACATTGAGGGGCTAATAGCAACGTCTACCATAAATATGATCAAAATAGGCCCTGTGGCAATACAATTTGACAATAAAGGAGTGCTATACTTTGAATGCAAAGAAACAGATTCAATCTGTCATTTGTAATAAAACGTAGTAAACCTTTCAAGTACACACAACATTTTTAAAAAATGATGTAATACATTCAAGTACCTATTACTCATCTTTAAAAATTATTAGTTCTGACATAAGTTCATCTTTCCCCCACTCAAATGTAAGCCCCTTCTCTCTACTGTTTTGGAGCAAGTTCCTGGCATTGTGTAATTTTATCCATAAATAGATAAGTATATATTTCCATAAGACTGGTATATTTTAAAAAACAATCACAATATCCTTGTTGTAGTTCTAAAATATTAAAGATAATACTTTAATAAAATCAAATATCTATTCGGTGGTCAAATTTCCCTGATTCATTTCATAAATGTTTTCTTATTTTTATAGTTATTTGTTCAAATTAGGATCTAAATGAAGTATGCAATTTGGTGGACATAGCTTACCTTTTAATCTGCAAATTGTGCTTTCATTTCTTTTTCTTTTCTCTCAACTTCTTTTGTTGAAAAATGTTATTTGATATATAATTTCTTATATTCTGGACTTTTCTGATAGCATTCCTGCAGTGTTTCTCAATGTATTTCTCCCTCCCTTGTTTCCATAGATTAGTAGTATATAATATGTAGTTGTTTCTTCACATATTATTAGCAGTCATTGACAATCATCACCTAGATCCACTAAGCATTTGATATCGCAAAGGAGCAATATTCTAATTTTTTTTTTAATTAGAGACAGGGTCTCACTGTGTCACCCAGGCTGAAGTATAGTGATGTCATCACAGTGTGTCCAGAATTAGTTCCTTCCGGTGGGTTCTTGGTCTCACTGACTTCAAGAATGACGCTGTGGACCCTTGCGGTGAGTGTTAAAGTTCTTAAAGATGGTGTGTCCGGAGTTTGTTCCTTCAGATGTTCAGATGTGTCCAGAGCTTCTTCCTTCTGGTGGGTTCGTGGTCTTGCTCACTGCAGGAGTGAAGCCGCAGACCTTTGCAGTGAGCGTTACAGCTCTTAAAGGCTGCGTGTCCAGAGTTGTTCCTTCCTCCCAGTGGGTTCGTGGTCTCACTGGCTTCAGGAGTGAAACTGCAGACCTTTGCAGTGAGTGTTACAGCTTATAAAGGTAGTGCGGCCCCAAAGAGTAAGCAGCAGCAAGACTGATTGCAAAGAGCAGAAGAACAAAGCTTCCACGGCATGTAAGGAGACCTAGCGGGTTGCCGCTGCTGGCTGGGGTGGCCAGTTTTCATTCCCTCATTTGGCCCGGATCACATCCTGCTGATTGGTTCATTTTGCAGAGTGCTGATTGGTCCATTTTTAAAGAGTGCTGATTGGTGTGTTTACAAACCTTTAACTAACACAGAGTGCTGATTGGTGCATTTACAATCCTTTAGCTAATCAGAAAAGTTCTCCAAGTCTCCACCCAATTGGTGCCTTTACAAACCTTTAGCTAGACACAGAGTGCTGAGTGGTGCATTTACAATCCTTTAACTAGACAGAATAAGTTCGCCAAGTCCCCACCTGACCCAGAAGCCCAGCTGGCTTCACCTCTCAACAGCTCACTACATCCTTGACCTCTTGGGCTCAAATGATATTTCCATCTCAGCCTTCCAAGTAGCTGGACCTACAGGCATGTGCCACCATGCCTGGCTAATTTTTTTACTGTTTATAGGGTCAGCATTTTGCTACGTTGCACAGGTTGGTTTCAAACTCCTGAGCTCAAGTGATCCTCCTGCCTCAGCCTACCAAAGTGTTGAGATTACAGGTGTGAGCCACGGTGCATGGCTTGATAACCTAATTCTATCACTCTGCATTTGTTAGCCATAGTGCTTCTATAAAAATACTTCTCTATGTGCTTATATATTCTATTTTTAAAATTTATTTAAATACATATATATCTTCTACATATTTAAATAAATGCAAATATACATAACATATAAATGTATAAATATAAATATGTTTATATATTTAAATACATTTTAACTTTATATATTTAAGTATATAAATCTTTTTATTACCCCAAATTATATTCTATAAAGAATATATTCTTTATAGAAATAAGAAAAAAGAATAAATTCTTAATTTTCCTTATTTGCCAGCTCAGAAAATAATCAGTTGGTTTCCTAATATTGTCCAAAGGTAATCAATGAGTTTCGTTTTTCTTTTGGAGTATTATGGACACAGATGTAAATATATTTGATATTTTTAAGTCCATTGTAGATATGCTTATAGATACCCAAATTTTAAGCTTTTGCAGGGAAAGAGTCTCTTGTATATTACTTCAGAGTCCTACATAGACCTTCATAATGTGCAGATGCTTCTTGGCTTTTTGATACGACAAAATGTTTCAGGCTTATCTTGTACATTTTCTGTTCTCCATTTAAAAATAAATGAATGAATGGGATCAAACTTTAGTATGTTACTTACTGTAATGCTCTACACATTTCTTATTAAATATCTCATAATGTATTTTTTCTAGAACATTAATATTTGCATAGTAGCCGCATTGTATGATATAATTTATTTAAATAACTCTATTGTTTATTTCCAGTTCAGAATTATAAATAACACTGAGTGAATACCCATGTGTTAAATATTTGCATATATCAATACTGATAACGATTGCTAAGGCAAAGAGTATGAACAGCTTAAAGGTTTTTGATACATATTGCCGAATTATTTTCCAGAATATTTGAGTTAATTTGCATTTCAACGATCGTTAAAAATCTTTGAAAAAATTAAATGTTTGTGTACCATTTTATTACACCATGTGGATAATTTTCATTTAAAAATTCTGGCCAATGCAATAAACACAAATTTTATTCCTTTTATTACTAATCAGATGAAATTTTTCATTATCTTTTGAATATTCAATTTATTCTTTTGTGACTTGTCAATTTATACCTCTCTAGGATTTTTTTGTACTAGGTTTTTTTATTTCAGTAGTTATTTATGAGCCCTAAATTTATTAACTCTTGGTCCATTTTGTGGTTTGCTAAAATTTTTCCCAGTTTTTAATTTGATTTTTAATTTTACTTTTCATAATTTTGACATCCAATAGCTTTAAATGTTCATATATTTATCAATTTTTATCTTTATTATATTAGTCTTTTGTTTGGAACTTAAAAGATCTCAACCCAGCACAATTCCTGATACTTCTTAAACAACTTACTTCAAAGTAATACACTTTAAGTGAGATTTACCTTACATTGTCAATGCTTGAAGGCAGCTATACAAATTTTTCTTTATACTCGATATATTCTTCAACTCAGGATAAAAACCAGTCAGAGATGTATAACCCAGATATTTTATGGACAGTTCTAAACAAACTTTCCTTCAAGGCATGACAAATTACACAGAATTCCAGTTTCTCTTAATATTTTCTACTGGAATATTTCAAAAGCAAAGGAAAGTGATTGTATACATCCAGCATAAGTGTCAGCAGACCATTAGCCAAGTATAACAAGCAAAATGATTCTTTGAATTTTTATTTTAAAGCATAAACATTTATGAAAAGTTTACCTTTCACTTCCAAAGACATCTGTTTGTCTTTTAATTAAAAATCGGGTTTATTGTGGTATAATTTATATACAGAAGAAATTAACCTTTTTAGTTGTATAGTTTCAAGAATTTTGACTAATGTATATAGTCATACACCATCACCATAATCCAGACATAGAATACTTTTTAATCATCCCTGGAAGTTCCTTTACACCCTTTTTAAATGGTAACCTATCCTCATCTCCAGCCCTCGGCAACCAGTGGTCTGATTTCTCTCTCTGTGGCTTTGCTTTTATCTGAATGTCACACAGGGACACAAAGAGGGGAACAACAGACACTGGGGCCTACTTGAGGGTAGAAGGTGGGAGGAGGGAGAGGATCAGAAAAAACAACTATTGGGTACTAGGCTTTGTACCTAAGTAACTAATAATCTGTACAACAAGCCCCGTGACATGAGTTTACCTATATAACAAAACTGCACATGTACCTCTGAACATAAAAGTTTAAAAAACAAAGTTAAAAAATTAAAAAAAATTGTTACTTATTAAAAAAAAATGAAATCCTATGGTATGTAGCTTTTCATCCAGCTTTTTCCCCCTTAGCATAAATGGTTTTGAGATTCATCAATGCTGTTGCATGTATCAGCGGCTTGTTCATTTTTATTGCTGAGTAGCACTGCATTACGTAGCTGGTCTATCTGTTCCCCATTGGCATTTGACTTGTTTCCTATTTTTAGCTATTATAAACAAAAATACTATGAGCATTTGTGTATAGGTCAATGATTGGGCATATATTTTCATGTGTCTTGGCTAAATGGTAGGGATAAGATTATGGTTAGTATGACAATAGTATGTTTAACTTTATACAAAATTGTCAACATATTTTCCAAGTTCCTTCACCATTTTTCATTTCTGTGAGCAATGTGTGAAAGTTTTATTTGTTCCATATTCTTGCCTGTCAGTCAGATTTAAGAGTTTTAGCCATTCCAATAGGTGTGTAGTATCATTTCATTGTGGTTTTAATTTGCCCTTTCCCAATGACTAATGATACTGAACATCCTTTTTTTGTGTTTATATGTCATCTATATCTGTTCTTTGTTTAAATATTCTGTCTATTTCTTTTGGGTTGTTTTCTTATTAAAAACTTCTGAGGGTTTTTATACATTTAGATATAAGTTCTTTATTATATGTATGTTTTGCAAATATTTTATCACTTTCTGTGGCTTATATTTCTATTTCCATAATTGTATCGTTCAAAGTGCAGGAGTTGTACATTTTTTTCAATATACTTCTGATTTTGGAGAACATTCGGATTTACAGAAAAGTTACAGAGAGTTCCTCACCCAGTTTTTACCTGTTATTAGAACTTTATATTGTCAGGGGACGTTTGTTAAACTAGGCAACCAACGCTGGCACATGATTGTTAACTAAAGTTCAGGCTTTATTTGGAGTACCTCGATAACTTTATTTAACGTTTGTTGTTTACACAATACGCTGGTAACAAAGACTCTTAGAACTTACTTGTCTGAAAATGCTTTATTTTACCTTTAATTCAGAAATTTATTTTCTCTCTCAATAAAAAATTATTGGTTAACTGTTTCTTTCAGATATTGTTCCATTGTCTTCTAGCTGGCAAAGTTTCTAAAAATAAGTTTCTGATAATTCTTTTATTTCTTCCTTTAGGTGAGGTAACCGTTTTTCCCCTATTTTTTCAGACTGTATCTTAAAAGAATTTCTCTTTATTATGCCAGTAGGGGCAGGACCTGCTGCTAGGGAGATTTCACCAGCTCCAATTGTGTAGATGCCCCAGATTGTGGGGTTGGCCAGTGTCTTGATAAATGAGATAAAGGGCGGGGGCTGGCAATATTAATCTGTTTACTTCTGTTTTAGAGAAGTGAAGAGTGGCTCTGGGATTGATCAGATGTGGATAATAAATAATTTGTTTCCTGTATTGTTTTTGTCAGTTCTCTAGGTTTCACTTTTAATGTGAGAAAAATTTTGTCTTTATGAGGATTTTTAATGAATCTAAGTTCAAATAAACATTTTATTTTTCACCTTAAGCTATTCTGTGCTTTTCTACACATTTGATTTTTACTGAGCTGTTGTTCATCAAGAAAAGGAAAACTTATTTAGCTGATGCATAACATTCACCACTAAAATTTTATTTTCATAATAAAATAATCATTAAGTTTAATTTACCAGTTTTATTTGTCAAAATCTGTTTGTTAATTTCTAAGTCTGATGTTTGAATCACAATGTTAAAACCATTTAAATATTGGTGAGCTCTACTTCATTCATGTTTTCTTTTAAAGCTCATTTTTTGGGTATATTTTGGAGATTCTTATTGATTTCTTCTTTAGTGAGCATTTCTCATGTTCATTAATATTTACTTTAAAATAGTTTTTTCATAATTGCTTTTAATTATCCTAGGACAGTAACATAATTATCTCTGTAAGATCATCTCAGTATGTCAGTGGGTGACTTCGAAAACTGTAAATGATGATCATAGAGGTTCATCAATGTAGGGTATTAGTTAGAAAGGATCAAGAAATTTAGGAAAATACTGTATGTAGAGTTTTAACTCACCATAATTTTGTTATAATGTGGAAATAATAATAACATATCTATAATAGCTAAAATAAATAATGCATTTACTGTATATTTATCCCTTCACTAATTCTTACCTGTATCATAGCACTCATGATGATGAGAAATAAGAAGACATGTGTTAAAAATTATTTCTGTCCTCAAAGGGCTTATAGTTTTGACTATGAGATTAAAAACTTATGGTCAATAGGTATTATCATGAAATTGAAAGTGATGAGTTGCATTAGAGACTCACATAGATTTTTATATATGTCAGGAAAGGTTAGCTTGTGCTAAGATAACAAACAGCCCCCAAGTCATAATGGCCTGTAATGGCATGTGTTTATTTTTCATGCATATTATGTGCCTGTTCTGGGACTACTGGAGGATCTGCTCCGTGTCTCTTTACACTTGCACCCAGCCTAAGGGAGACTCCACCACCTGGAATGTTACTGTTGAGTGCCAGAGGAAACAGCGGGGAGAGGGGAACCATGAAAATCCACTGGCTTTTCTAGTCTTCTCTCCACATTCTATTGGTTTAAGACCAATAGAGTCAAGCGGGTTACTGATTTCAAGGGCATAAGCAAGTTCTACCTACCATGTGCTTGGAAGCAGGAAAACTAGAATATATGTGAGCATCCTTAATGACTATAACATTATAGAAGTTTAAAGCAGGAGAGATTGTATCCTGATGGAAATGACGGGAAGAGCTTCAGGGGGAAGGTGACATTTGAGTCGGATTATTATTGAGGAGTATCATTTTAGCATCTTGGATTGAGGTAGCTTTGTGAAAATCATATATCTTGTAAAACTAACTAAATTTTGAAAACAAATGTTTCTTAAATATAGTTGACTCTTTGTGAACCTGCCTCAGCATGGTATTACCATTAAAAGAATCATTAGTCCTACATGGAAAAAATATTAAAGACTTTTGTGTGGTGCAAGTATGAGAGATTCTTTTCAGAAAGCACATTTTAAAAACTTAGCAATTTTTCTTGTTTTCTCTCTCTCACTCAAAAAGCACAGAAGCTGCCTCCAGAAGGTCGTTTGCCTCCCCCTCATCGAACTTAACCCGCTTCTCTTTCGGCTGACTCCACACTGCATCAGGGTGATTCCACATTGTATTGATTATTCTGTACCTCCTCTTTCAGCATTCCAATCTCTCTTCCTGAGCCTGTCTCCCTATTCCAGTGTAAATAAGTCAAACCTTTCTGGATCTTTTCCAATTCTCCTGGCTATTGGTTTTGTAGATAATCTCACCAAAACATGCCAAGCCCAGTAGTTCTCAAACAACTTCTTTTGGAAGGTGGGGAGGGGGGAAGGATGTGAATACACCTATACTGACATTTTGATCTGTTTTACACAATGTCATGTGTGTGACTATGCTGTTTTCACAGAAATATGCCCCCTAAGGCTGGATAGAATCTTAGGTTATCAGCTGGTCCTGCTCTTTGCTTTCAAATCATTGAGGCATTATCACTGTCACATTACTGTGAGACCTGAAGAGGTGGTTTGATAGGCTAAGGGTCATGGATTTATGTAATGAATCATGGATAAACTCCCAGTCACTGACATCCTGATGTTTTTACCACACTGCACTATCTGAAATTTTGCGCTTTCAGTTTTTTCAGATTGTCATTCTTCAATAATTAAATTTCAATATACATCAATTAATATCTAACTAGCAAACAGCCCGCCAAATTCTGAATCTCTTACTTAGAGCTAGGGATGAAAAGAGTTGATTTCTATATGGTCATGGTCCTGACCTGCAAGGCATTCACAGTCTAGCGAAGAGGCAAATCTTCACTCCTGTTCTCACACAATTTAGTGAACAGAAGATTAGAAGAATAAAGAAAACGGAATGGGAAAACCAAGGACAAGATTCTGTCTGAACATGGAGCAATAATAGTCATAAAGGTGGTCTGTCGCATTTCTGATGTAAACAAATAGAGCCCTTGGAGTAGCAATTGGAAGGTCCAGTTTCAAGTCATGGTAATGCCGCTGTCTCAGCAATGGCACTCTATTTTGTAATCTTAAGCATATCTCATAATTTTTTCATTGTTTAGTTTCTTCATCAGTAAAATGGGAGAGTGTGAAGGTCCTTCCTGAAAGGCCTTCTGTAATATTTTAAATAAAAAGCAATCTATGAGTTCATCAAGAAATTCCTGATTTTGAATGTGAGATTCTGAGAGATAGGATTGATTTCACTGACACCCCGCAGTTTGTTGACAGCCAGACTAAGAAGTCTTCGCTTTACTGAGATGCTGCTTCTGAAAAATACATGATTTTATTAATCAAAAAAGGGCTTTATAAAAACATGTACTCAAAAACTCTATTAACTGAGTTTAGGATAATTTTTCTTTCTGAAAATATTGCAAATGCATTCTTTAAAAAAATAATAGCTAATGTAATCAGGCAAAAAAGAAATAAAAGGCATTCAAATTGGAAAAAAATAAACAAAAATGGCTCTGATATGATAGACAATGCAGAAAAGCCAGAAACATGTCCGATAAAAGCTCTGGATCAATAAATGAGCTTAGCAAGATCACACGATACATGGTTAATACACAAATGTCAACTGTATTTCTATATGCTAGCAATGAATAAGTAGAATTTGAAATGTTAAGAAATGCATTTAACAACAGCACAAAAATAGTAATGAATCTAGCAAAAGACACGTGTAACCTATATGTTGACATATTGCAGTGTGCTGATAAAGGAAATCAAACAAGGCTAAAGAAATGGAGAGATAAGCTGTGTTCATGAATTGGAAGACTCAATATTGTTAAGATATCAATTCTTAACAAAACTGACAAGTGATATTGATAGAAAAACTGGTGAAATCTGAATAAAGTCTCTTGTTTAGTTACAAAGAGAGCAAAACAAAAATTGGCTCATTTCTTCTAGTTAGAGAAAGTGTACATAATATCAGAATATGCATCAAATAATAAGTAAACTGCATGATATTTGCTTCAATTATTTAATTGATAAAATGAATTGTATACAGTAAATAGAGATATGTTGTTCTGTGTTTTGTCCCTGATACAGATTCAGCATTCCCATCAAGGCAAATTAATTTTTTGAAGAATCACAGTTACATTGACTTGTATGAAGCACTAAGTGTGCCCAAATTACAAATAAAATACCGAAAACTTATGTCAAAGATGGCATTTTACACCAATAAATAATTGTTGATCTGCAATTCATGTTAAAATGCAATGGTCAAAATATTTAACCTCAGGTACAGTACAATTCGGTGGTTTCATTTTTCCCTTAAGTAATGCATTTAATTGCTCATGGTATATGAAATATTTGTGCAATCAGAAAAAATCAAATAAAAAGCAGGACTTCAAATGACTTAGTTTTCTAATAAAGCAACAAACATAAAAGGTATCATGTTTCCCTACTGGGTGTTAGAAACAATGCTTGGCACCTATAGGAGATTAAAAAGTGAGGAGGGTAATTTACAGTCCATTGCCCCCTTCCCCAAATCAAATAGTTACATTTCATATTGTTGCTGAAGGAATAAAGCATGTATATATATGAACAAGTAGGAAATGGTCATAAAAACAGATACTAAATATGGTTTCCACTGTACAGATACTTTCTGATAATGATGATAATACCTACCTTGAGAGTTAATCATGAAAGTTAATTAAATGACATTTATATTAAATCACTACATAAATTGTTATGAGTGTTGCAAATGTTATATTATTTCATTATTATTAGGAATATTATTATATGAGGGAGTAGCATAATGGAGAAAGAGCATGGATTTGGATTTGGATGTTACACACGCTTGGCAAAGTTTGGCTCTAATGCATGCTAGATGGGTGATTAAAGTTACTTTATTTCTTTGAGCCTCAATTTCCACCTATGTGAAATGGAATAACTTTTTACCTAATAGAGTTGTACAGATGACGACATGATATGCTCCACGTTTGGTGTTTGTAACTGAGTCTTGCGTATCGTAATAGAAATTCAAGGAATGTTAACCTCCTTTCTCTTTCTTGTTATTATAAGTGATTCGTTACTAATTTGTTATGAAGACATCGTCATTCCCCTTGTCTGCTTTATTTTTAACCCATTTTCTCAGAGGGTAAACAGGCTAGCTAAGCCTAAAGAATCATTAGGGAAATTACCTCAAAATCTTTTTTTCTTTTTTGGACGTGAGCAGGATATTTTAAAAAGTAGCCTCTGGGATTTGCCCAGCCCCTGCATTTCTATTTCTCTCTCTACCCTCCTTAGAGTCGTCCCATCCCAGGCTGATGGTGGCTCAGCTACCATGGCCTTTTCAATGGTGTCTTAGCTGCTAAGATCCTGCAAATGCTGCTTCCTCATTTTGAGCCTATGGAAACATTTTTAAACATCTCGTTGTAATGATTGCACATTGGGATTAGGGGATAAGGAAAGCAAAAACAGATATTAGCCTGCATAAAGAAATTTCTGAAGTATTTTGTCCTGGATAGCAATGGCAAGTCTAGGATTAGGTATCGTGCATGCTTTGTTTATAAATGTAAAATAAATGAGGAATGAAATTATGCTAGCCAGCAAGTCCTGGCTACAAGAAGACTTTTGATTTCTAAATGTTAGTTAATTCTTCTTCTAAGATAAAATATTTAAACTAGTGATAATTGGAACTTCACTTCTCTGACCATGTCTTAGGAACCAATGAAAAATAAGTCAGTTCTTTTGGGAGGCCAAGGTGGGTGGATCACCTGAGATCAGGAGTTTGAGCCAGCCTGGCCAACATGGCAAAACCTCGTCTCTACTAAAAATACAAAAAAAATTAGCTGGGTGTGTGGTGGCACCTGTAGTCCCAGCTACTTGGGAGGCTGAGGCAGGAGAATCACTGGAACCTGGGAGGCAGAGGTTGCAGTGAGCCAAGATCACACCACTGCACTCCAGCCTGGGCAACAGAGCAAGACTCTGTCTCAAAGAAAACCAAAAAAAAACAAAACAAAAAATGGTAAGTCAGTTCTGATATAACTACTTTTGGATGAGGTGATACAGCTGAGAGCTGGCTTTGCTTCCGTAGATGGGAGCCACGGGATGGTGAGGGATTGTGGTGGGAAGTGGGGAAGAGGGGGTGGGGAGCATGGCTTTCTAAAAGGGGTGAGCCCTGGTCACAAACTGGGGTGGTTGCAGTTATTGATATAAACATCCCCTTTCAGATGATGGCCTGAATATTTTTCCTACTCTTCTCAATCCTCCCCTGAATAAAAACGTTGAATAAAAATCAGTTTTTGTTTTTCCTTAACCTCTAATCCCAGTATGCAATCATTATGATATGGTTTGGCTGTGTCCTTACTCAAATCTCACCTTGAATTATAATAGTCTCCAGGTGTCAAGGGTGGGGGCAGGTGGAGATAATTGAATCACGAGGCAGCTTCCCTCATACTGTTCTTGTGGTAGTGAATAAGTCTCACAGGATCTGATGGTTATATAAATGGGATTTCCCCTTCAAAAGCACTCTTGGACCTGCAGCCACGTGAGGCATGGCTTTGTTCCTCCTTCTCTTCTGCCATGATTGTGAAGCCTCCCCAGCCATGTGGAACTGTGAGTCACTTAAACATTTTTCCTTTATAAGTTACCCAGTCTCAGGTATGTCTTCATTAGCAGCATGAGAACAGACTAATACATACTACAATGAGAAATTAAACATTTTTTATATAGGTTCAAAACAAGGAAGCACCGTGCAGGACCTCAGCAGCTAGAACACCCTTGAAAAGGCCAAGATAGCTGAGCCACATCAGCCTGGGGCATGACCACTGTTCCCCTCTAAGGAGGGTAGAGAGAGAAATAGAAACGTAGGGGCTGGGTACAACCCAGGGGTGACTTTAAAAAATATCCCGCTTATGTCCAAAAAAAAAATTATGTCCCCCCCCCCAAAAAAAAATAAACCAGTGACTATTTAGTCTTAGCTAGCCTGCTTACCCTCTGAGAAAATTGGCTAGAAATAAAGCTTCAAATGTCCCTAGAGGTCTCGAAGGAGTCGTTAATATTGCATTTTCAGAGTTACATCCATGCCACGGGAAAGCATGCCAGGACACTTGGCCAGCTATGCTCTGGGCCAAGGTCAGAGAATGAGAATGGGGTTAATTCTTTGTTTCCCAGACCAGTGAGGAGGACTCTCTTTTTAAAGCACCCTATGCAGAAAGGGTATAGCTAAATTAGGAAAAACTAAAACATATGATTTTTCTATATTTAAAATAAGCTGTTTTACATTAATTTAGGTCAGAAACCCCTCTTCAACACTGAATAACGCTCATGTCTAACTGCATGTATGTGCTGTCTCTTGGTTTTGGTGTTTCTCAGAAAGAATCACAGGCAGATGGGAAGCAGGTAGAACTTGAGAGAAGCAGACAAGCAGGAATAGGGGGAGAATGTGTGGCTGCCACGCTGCGTTTGTGACTTCTAATTTTCTGATTTAATGAAAGATATCAGTGTCCATTTGTCTCATTTGTGTGTCAAAACTGTAACCCCTCTTCCCACATCAAGGCATCTAAGGGCAAGGAATGTGACTACTTCTGAAATCAGACATCACAAGAACTAGCCTCAAGCTTGAAAGCTGTTGAAAGTTTCTTTCAGCATTTTCACAAATATCTCTATCAACTTTTTTCTGTAACTAAACTGTTTTTCTTAAGCAGCAGCATTTAGTTTTAAAAAGAAACTCATACAGTTAGTTCTATTGATTTTTTTTTTTTTAAGGTTTGCATTGGGCCTGCCAGTACAGCAAAAACCTGCTTATTTTCTTTAAAAGGGCATGCTTGCAGTCATTTGTGTAGCACCACTGCCAGCGGGGAGAATTCCAGATGTTTTCCACTTTATTGGTTAAGTGGGTCTGTGAAAGGCAGACACAAGTCTACCATTGTTTCTGCAGAAAATTGTGCTTCATGTTCCCAACAGCTGATCTGCTGGCAAACTTTTGATGCCAACAAAATATTGAATTAAAAGGTTTTGTTTATAGTTAAATACTGCATTACTCCATATAGATATGAGAGATGACATGAGAATGACTAGGAATTCATGCGGGCTGGAATGTCAGCAGAAGTCTTTATGGAGTGTGACGGTTTCATGTGATCCTTGAAGGATAATTGTAGTTTAAAAATATTTACATGATTTAGATGAGAAGCTTGAAGAGGTTTTTTTTTTGTTTTTTTTTGTTTTTTTTTTTTTGCAGCTGGGAGAGACGAGATTAAAGGCAGACAATTAGAATGAACATCTTGTTGAAATTGAGGAAAAACTCACTGACTAGACTGAAAAATTCTTATTTGGAAAAAGAATTTGGGAAATAATTTGGGAACAAGCTTTGGGAAAGAAGGTTGGGGTTTGGATAGATTATGGTAAGGAATTGCACTCAGAGCTAGTCTGAATTTTTTTTTTTTTTTTTTGAGACAGAGTCTTGCTCTGTCACCCAGGCTGGAGTGCAGTGGCGTGATCTCACTCACTGCAAGCTCCGCCTCCCGGGTTCATGCCATTCTCCTGCCTCAGCCTCCCGAGTGCCTGGGACTACAGGCACCTGCCACCACACCCGGCTAATTTTTTGTATTTTTAGTAGTTACGGGGTTTCACCGTGTTAGCCGGGATGGTCTCGATCTCCTGACCTCGTGATCCACCCGCCTCGGCCTCCCAAAGTGCTGGGATTACAGGCGTGAGTCACCACGCCCGGCCAGAGTCTGAATTTTTTATGTTAAGTATGAAATGGTCTGTTTCTGAGTAGAGAAGTGACATAAAAATGTGATTAGGATGAGCAATCATTTTTAAGGTTCTTTCAAGGAAAAATTGGAGAGGCAAGAGATTAGTGTCTGATAAATCAACTTATTCTGCAGCTTAGCTGAGCAGTTCTTTTTTTTTTTTTTTAACAATTTCGGGGAAAAATCCCTAAAGCAGCTGTTAAACACCATCCATTTATACCACAAACCCTCAGTTCTGACTCTTGACTTCTGGAAGATTACCTCACCTTTTTTTTTTTTTTTAATTGAGAAGATAAAAACTGTAAATTATGAACTCCCTCTTTTTTTTTTTTTTTTTACTACTTTTACTGCAATGTACTTTTTTTTTTCTTTATGGTCTGAAGGATGCGTATTTTAAATTTTCCCTCGCCTCTCCTCCCTCCCTCCCTTGTATCTCTATCATCTGTCTAATTCATCTCAATCATCTGTTTTCCCTAAGCTCTCTCCTTCACCTGTATGTATTCTAGATATTCTTCCCCACTTTTTGAGGTAATTTTCTTGCTTCCATGTCTCCCTTTAACTCATCTGACAGAGACTGTTTAACTTCTGTTTGCCATGTAGTTATAATTTCTTTTGTATCTTTTTAATTTCTGAAGTTCTTGATAATTACTCTATTTTTTTTTCTCACCAATCCTGCCTTCAGTGACTCTAGATAAATCAAAAAGTCATCTCTCTGTTCATCTTATTCTTTATTTTTACTTGGCATAAACCAATGCATAATCACTCCTTTTTTGTGTTTTTAAAAATTAGGATTTTTTTTTGTCAGTTGTTTGGAAAACTCAAAACGTTATCCAGTATGTCTCTAAATATGTCTCCCTATATTTAGAGTTATTCTTTGTTAGCTTAAAAAAAAATCCCTCTTGTTCTCCCCATGCCCTAACTCTAGTGGTGAGTTCAGTATTCCCAAATCTTCTCTGTCTATATACAGAAGACTTAAGAGATCAGTATGTCCCAAACTAGTTGGAGTAAGGATAATATCAGAGGTAGAAAAAAAGATAAGCTTTTTGGCTATGGGATAAAATACAAGTAAACGTTAACAATGGTCCTCGTTGCTTCCCACCTTCTTCCCAAAGTTCTCAAGTCTTAGGAGAAAAGGAAAACTCCCTACCTATGCGTGATGTGGAGTGCAAGTTTTATTTCTCACTAACCCAGGCAGAATGCAGAGTGCACTGATTGTGAAGAGAAGCTGGTGAGTTAGTTGTTTTAGCAGCCAATGATTCCCCAAGGATACTTACTGAGTCCTTTCTGTTCCTGCTGGAAGAAGACGCCATTTCCATGCTGTTAGTGTGTGAAACAATAGTGGGGCTGACTATGGAAGTGCCTTCATTTGTTGGTTAACTGACTTGTACTTCTGATTTTAATTGAGAGCGGTCAGGCATTTATTGGCTTAGAAAGCTCATGCATAAGGAACTCACATGTCCTCTAAAATGGTAACGTAGCTGTGTTTATTTTTCAAACATAGACTTGACACCTAGACACAAACCATGGCATTATAATCAAATTGCAATAGTCAACTTTATATTTAAGGCATTTAAACTTCCACTAATTTAGCAGATAGTCTGATGACCAAGGAAAGACCATCTCGTTACAAAATGGTGTTTGCTTAAAAATGTCAACTGCCAAAAAGATACTGTCCCTAAAATTTCTACTGACACTATGTCATTCAGCTTTCTCCAGAGAAACAGAACCAATAAGATGTATATCCTATATCACTAGTATATTTAGTTCTTACTTATTTCAGAGATTTATTTCAAAAAATTGGCTTATGAGATTATAGAGGCTGGAAAGGCCAAAACTTGTAGGACAGGCTTGTAGGCTGAAGATTCAGATAGGAGCTGATGTTTCAGTTTTGAAACCAAATATCTTCCTCCCCAGGGGTACCTCAGTCTTAAGGCTTTCCCAACTGATTGAATGAGGCATACTCCTATTATTGAGAATAATCTTTACCTAAAGTCAGCTGATTGTAGATAACCACATCTACAAAATTCCTTGGCAGCAACATTTAGATTAGTGTTGGATTGAATCACTGGGCACTGTAGTCTAGTCAAGTTGACACATAAAGCTGACCAGGACACATTTTCCTCAGGAACCAACTCTACTTTCCAATCTTTACATTTCCAAGATTTGAGAATTCTTAATGTTAAACTCTCATGTGAAATAATTTGTCGAACGTTCTTGTTTATTTTTTCGTTCCCCAAATGTCTCTAGATTTATTCACTCTAACAGACATATTGTGAGTGACTACTATATACTTGGCACTGGCAAGGTGTAAGGCCACACATACACTGGGAACTGTGCCTGTCTTCCAGGAGCTGTCTACCATCATCTTTGTGTAGGTTCTCCAGCCTGATGTTGAAATCATTGCAGTAAAACCATTCATTTGATGTTGCCTCTCCCTCACCCTCTTCCTTGTGTTGTCTGGCGGGGAATGATTGCATGTCTTAATAGGCTGTCAAAAACCAGTATTAGCTTGTACATGACTGATCTAAATCTTAATTCCTTTTTTTTTTTTTTGCCTGAGATTTGTCTGTGTAAGTAAACTTGCTACCGAGGAACACATACACAATTACTTAACAGTTTAAATTCATATTAATATTTATAGCATTTATTCTTGCTGGAATGAACATATAATTTGTATTCCTACATATAAGAATATTATTGGAAAAAAGTAAATTTGCATGAACCAATTTAAGAGCAAACATAAATCTTCATCTACGTGTTGCTACCCTAGTCTTCCTTAGCTCTCAAAAATCTAGTAGTTGATAAACCCAAAACACATACATGAGTTAATTTTTTAAATTGGTACATAATATTTGTATGTATTTATGGAGTACCTGTGATATTTTGTTACATGCATAGAATGAATAATGATCAAGTTAGGATATGTATGGTATCCATTCTCTTCAGTATGTATTATTTCTTTTTTTTTTTTTTTTAGGTTATACAGAATCTTTTAATAAATTGTGTTCTTTTCATTTTTTTTAAATCTTATTATACTTTAAGTTTTAGGGTACATGTGTAAAGTATGTATTATTTCTAAGTCCTAAGTATTTTGAAATGTACAATACATTGTTGTCAACTGTAGTCAGTCACCCTATATGACACTTCATCTAGAAATCTTTCTTGATTTAATTCTAAGAATCTGAGTTGCTTTCCACTACAATTTCCTAAGTCCAGACATCAGTGACTTCCTCGGGGGCTAATTTGCAAGGGAAATAATGAGGAACAGCAAGACTCTTACGAGCTGCAAAGGTAATTTGCTTATTTAACTATTACTAAGGGCAGGAGGAACAGCCAGGCCAAAATGGCCTGTGCTTTTGCATAGCAACATGGCTATTAGAATATTAGAATAGGGGCCTACCATCCCATTTTAAAAAGTGGTGAAGAAATAAAACAGGATAAAAGACAAGTAAAGAAAACCTGAAATTGACCAGCATCTTTAAGACAATTATGAGAATAGTTATTGACTCAGAAAAATCCTATTCATTTCATTGCTTTTTCTTTAAAACATTTTCTACTGTGATAAAATAATATAACAATTTCTGTTCTCCCTTTATTATCTAGCTATTTGGTAATACAGAATGTCTTTGTAAATAGAAAATGATAATATAAAAATCTTATATAGCCAGTCTCTGGTCCCAGATGCTGTTCTTCTCCGTCTACTTCTTTTTCTACTAAGAGATGTGCAGTCCATTAATCTGATATTTAGGAATGGCCTATTGCGAATGTTCGCAAGTGACTGTGGCGAATCTAATCTTTATTAGTTTGAAACTCCTTTACATATTATATAATTAGTAAGCATTTATGATTTCTGTATCCTGGTGGATAAACTACAATATTAATTTCTTTGATAGTTACAATGCATTCTTTACAATGAATAATTCTGGGCAATACGTTCTTTTTCTAGGCACTCTCTATGAAGCAGCTGCAGATTGTATATTATTTTATTAGTCATGGTGACCTTAACTGAGATGAAACATTTCAGAATGTATGTCCTGAACCAAGTAACAGTGTTTAAATTACTTAACTCTGTAATATTTCAGACAGGGCAACCATCCATCAAAGCTAAATGTTATTAATATAAAATTAATGCCTTGAGGGAAAAAAGGGAATAGGAGTACTAGGTACGAGACAGTCTTTGGTTCTCTCTTGGCAAGTTTATATGCATATTTTTAAACTTTTAAAAAATTTTGGATCTGGTTTGCTTCAGTGTTTAGAATCTTTTAGTTGAAAGTATATTTTTAAAAAAATTGTACTCATCTCTACAAAATTAAATGACAGAAGAGCTATTTGGGGGTCATTATACTAGAATAGCAACGGGTACGAATCGCAAAGTTGAGTTGAAAAACTATAGCACGTGTTAATTGAGTTTACATAAACTCAGTCCTGATTCTGCACCCATTGAATAGGTTCCTTTCTTGGAGTTTCTTCTCTCAGAGTCATCCTAAGCTCCTGGGGCTAAGGAAGGGCCACAGGTTCAGGGAAGCATCTCAGGGCCCTACTGATCACTGATGAGATACCTGCATTTCCCTGCCTGTTGGGTTGGGTTCTGTGGCCCTTCTTGTTGTAAAGCCTGCTCTCATCTTTGGCAAGACTAGGAATCTGGGTGCCCGGCACTGATTCTTACGAGGTGCTCCATAGACCCATACCACTGAGGGCCTCAGGAGGGGGTGGGAGTGGAGACAGAGCAGAAGCCCAGATTGCTTCCTGGAGTCAGAGTCCTCCTCCCCTGAGAGTCTCAGACTTGGATTTCTCTGGGGCCCCTGGAGCATCTCTCCACTTCTTGTAGGCTTCAGAGGTGCCCACCCTCTCTCCAATAAAATGACTTAGTCTTTTAAAAAGGCTTTCCAGCTGGGCATGGTGGCGCATGCCTGTAATCCCAGCACTTTGGGAGGCGGAGGCAGGTGGATCACTTGACGTTAGGAGTTAGAGACCAGCCTGGCCAACATGGCAAAAACCTGTCTGTATTAAAAATACAAAAATTAGGCAGGCCTGGTGGCATTCACCTATAATCCCAGCTACTTGGGAGGCTGAGGCAGGAGAATTGCTTGAACCCAGGAGGTGGAGGTTGCAGTGAGCAGAGATTATGCCACTGCACTCCAGCCTGGGCAGCAGAGTAAGACTGTCTCAAAAAAAAAAAAAAAAAACTTTCCAAAGACCTAGATATACACATATATATATATATATATATACATATTTACACATATATTCACATACATACATATATATATATATTTTTTTTTTTTGAGATGGAGTTTTATTCTTGTTGCCCAGTGCAATGGCCGATCACAACTCATCGCAGCCTCCGCCTCCTGGTTTCAAGTGATTCTCCTGCCTCAGCCTCCCGAGTAGCTGGGATTACAGGCATGTGCCGCCACGCCCAGCTAATTTTTCTGTATTTTTAGTAGAGACGGGGTTTCACCATGTTAGCCAGGATGGTCTTGATCTCCCAACTGCAGGTGATTCACCCGCCTCGGCTTCCCAAAGTGCTGGATTACAGGCGTGAGCCACCATGCCCGGCCCAAGGCCTAGATATTAAAAAAAAAAAAATCTGTATTCCCAGTCACGTGCCCTCAGACCCCTTGCAGCCAGGGATGGAGGTGAGACCCCCCCCCAGTAACAGAGGGGGTGGCAACTGCTGTGGCCACTGGATTTCAGCCTCTTGCCAGCAGCGACTCTAAGAAGCGCAGGGAAACTCGACCGTATCCAATCCAGTTAGTTACTTCCCTAGAATTGTAGCTTCCACCTGCACCTTCTAACCACCATGGCAACTTCCTCTGAAGAAGTTTCGCTGATTGTAAAGAAAGTGCGTCAAAAGAAGCAGGATGGAGCTCTATACCTCATGGCAGAAAGAATTGCTTGGGCACCTGAAGGCAAAAATGGATTTACAATCAGCCATATGTATGTGGTTATTAAATGCCAGGAAATTAGTCCAGGAGGAAAAGCTAAAATTCAGCATCAGCTGGACCTATATGCAGGAGATACAATTAACTTCCATTTTTCCAGTGAAAACACAGCAGTGAAAGAGCAAGATGCAGTAAAGGACCTTCTTCAGCAGCTGCTGCCCAAATTCAAGAGGAAAGCAAATAAAGAACTGGAAGAGAAGAACAGAATGCTGCAAAAAGATCCTGTTTTGTTTCAGCTTTATAAAGACCTTGTTGTGAGCCAAGTGATGAGCGCTGAGGAATTCTGGGCCAATCGTTTAAATGTGAATGCAACAGAAAATTCTTCCACATCCGATCATAAGCAGGATATTGACATTTCTGCTGCATTTCTGGCTGATGTCTGGCCCCAAACCGATGGCTGTAACGGTCTGAGATATAATTTAACTCCTGAAATCATTGAGTTCATATTTAGGACCTACCCAGCAGTAAAAATGAAATATGCAGGAAATGTTCCCCACAACATGACAGAGAAGGGATTCTAGACACGTTTTTTCCAGTCCCATTATTTTCACAGGGATCGGCTGAATACAGGGTCAAAGGATCTCTTTGCAGAATGTGACAAAATAGATGAAAAAGGCCTAAAAACAATGGTTTCATTAGGAGTGAAAAACCCACTACTAGAATTAACAGCTTTGGGAGATAAACCATTAGATGAGGGCTATGGCATTTCCTCTGTGCCATCTGCTTCCAATTCTAAATCCATAAAAGAGAATAGTAATGCTGCCATCAAGAGATTTAACCATCACATTGCCATGGTCCTGGCAGCTGGACTCAGGAAACAAGAAGCAGAAAATGAACAAAATAGCCCAGCAGCATGGATGGAAATTCCAGAGATGCAGACTGCTTTCAGCCAATAGTCAAAAGGGTGAAATCACAAGAGTCCAGTGAATATGAAGACTTGGGGAAAAATAATTCTGTAAAAATGATTGCACTAAACATCAAGAAGTCAGATAGGCATTATCATGGTCCAACTCCAATCCAGTCACTACAGTATGCGACAAGTCAGGACATTATTCTTTTCAAAGTATTGGGTAAGAAATGGAAGCTTATACACCCAAGTTAACTGAGGTTCTCTTGAGTAGTGCTGCCAGTAGTACCATCACAGCACTGTCACCTGGAGGGGCACTTATGCAGGGAGGAACACAGCAAACCATAAACCAGATGGTGCCAAGTGATATTCAGTCTGAATTGAAACACTTGTATGTAGCTACTGGAGAACTTCTACAGCATTTCTGGTCCTGCTTTCCTGTTAATATACAATTCCTAGGAGAAAAGGTAGTGAAAATGAAAAGTAACTTGGAACGATTCCAAGTTACGAAGCTCTGCCCATTCCAAGAAAAGATTCGGAGACAGTATTTAAGCCCACATTTGGTAAGTCACATAGAGATACTCCAGGCAGCCTACAACAAGCTCCACACATGGCAGTCATGGTGTCTGATGAAAGAAAATGTGAGATGGCCATGATGCTCACAGCTTTTGTGAGACTGAGAGAACTAGGACCTGCAGCAACTCTGGAAACCTGGCCTATCAGACAAACAGATGACCTCACAGGAGTGATAAGAAACATCTGCTCCACGCCGACTCCCAGAGCTGATGCTACTGTACTTGCACACTGGGGACTGAAAGGAAAGAAGGGACTAAATGCTGGGGAGGTAAATTAGGGCAGAACCAAATGAGCTAAGTTGCAAATATATATATGTATACACACACATACACATATATATGTAAATGTGTATGTACATACATATATTTTAAAAGACTTTACTGCAGTTAATCAGGAACTGCTTTTGATTCACATTAAGCTGCTTTCAGAAATTAAAACCACTTTTTTAAAGGGTGCATTGATAAAATCTGAGGCTTTTTGGTTGTTGTTTTTTTCTGTGTAAACTTTTTTTCCTAAGTTTGTGGCACAGGGTAGACCTTAAGTTTTTCTTCTCCATCCTTCATCCTCCACCCTCCATCAGATCCTCAAGTTTTACTGAATTCTAATTATATCTTCCAATTTTACTGAATTCCAAGCTAAAAAGAGTACTTTAAAGCAAAGGGAGACTGCTGCTCAACCATCAGGAAACAGTTGTCAGAAGACGTCATTGGTCCTGTGTTTCCTACGGAAATAAGAAACAATAAATATTGCACTGAATGTTTGTGGTTTGGAGTCCCTGAATAATAAAGAGGGAACATATTTGCAGAAAGTTGCATAGGGGGCCGGGCGCGGTGGCTCACGCTTGTAATCCCAGCACTTTGGGAGGCCGAGGTGGGCGGATCACGAGGTCAGGAGATCGAGACACTGTGAAACCCCGTCTCCACTGAAAAAAAAAAAAAAAAAAAAAAAATTAGCCGGGCGTAGTGGCGCCCGTAGTCCCAGCTACTCGGAGAGGCTGAGGCAGGAGAATGGCGTGAACCCGGGAGGCGGAGCTTGCAGTGAGCCGAGATTGCGCCACTGCACTCCAGCCTGGGCGACAGAGCGAGACTCCGTCTCAAAAAAAAAAAAGTTGCATAGGGTTTTTTATGTACAATTTTGTCAGAAGACAATGGTGCTGCATGTTTTTCTTTGAGTGCAAATGTACATTGCTAATATTTTTTTAAGATGGCATGTGCTTTGAAAAGACGATATTGTATTTTTAAGAGTTTAAAAATCTTACGAGTGAGAAATATAAAAAAATCTTACTTTCACCTCCTTAGAAGAAATAAAAGATATTTCTCCTATCTCCTTTCCTCTAGTATTTGACTGTTACCGTCCTTGGCGCGTCGATAATCATTGCATAGAGACTGAAAAGCCTAAGTTCAAAAAAAAAAAAAAAAAAAAGATACTGTTTCTTGAATTCGTGCCATATTTTGTTCCTGATGGGATCAACTGACTGTTTAAGACTTTGGATGTCTTGTATTAAAAATTACACAAAAAAGTGTAACTTTTTATACTTACTCCTTTAACTCTTAAAAAAAAAAACAAAAAACTCTGTGTTCCAAAATCCTGGAGGCAAGAAATTAGAAACTCATGAAATCTTGACATGAGTGGGGATGCGTAGGAAGCATAATTTATGAATACTAAATTAATTACCATTTTAATATTAATAATGTGTCAACATAGAATCCTGCTAAAAGATTTTTTTATCTGCACCTTAAAAGTGCAGGGGTGATTTTGTGGCTTTTCAACACTTCTAATGGCCTTCCTTCAATTTCAGCTTTTTCTTTCCCTGAACATGGCCTGCCATAGGAATCTGAACTGATGTTAAAACAAGAAAGAATATCTTAGTACATTAACCAGTTGCCTCTATTCCAATTAAGGACTGAAGTGGGCATTATAAATGCAAATAACTCAATACACTTGTCATACAGACACCATAAGGCTTACCTGATAAGAAGCATAAAATCCTTGAATCATAGACCCAAGAGAAGAGAAAATAAAATGTTTTGATGGCCATAAAGCTGCATGAGAAGAGGCTTGTGATGAAAAAACAAATGTGACAGCTCTGTGTAGAGGAGGCTTATGCTGAGGAGGACTGTTTCTGAATGTTGGGTTACATGACTTGGAATCTTGATGTTTTTGCCTCTTACTTTGCTTTCCTTATTAATTCAGAACATGTTAATGCACTTGTACTCCTTACATTTATACAGACAAAAAAGAGGAAAAAACTAAGCCATGTGTTAAAAAGCATGCCTTCATATGTTTTTAAATGATGCTAAGGGAGTTAGAGAATGAACCTTTAGTGAACATTTCTATGTATTGGGCTCTTGCAAGTAACTTCAAATAACTTATTTAATCCTCGCAATGAGGTATGTAGGAGGGATACATATTCCTATGTTACAGAAATGGCAAACTAGGCTCAGGTAGGATTAGTAGATACTCAACACTGTATTGATGTTCAAAATGTAACATTTTGACTTTGCTGTTTTTCAGTCCTGCCCATTCATTTGTAAAGTGAAAGATTGTGAAGTTATAGTGTGTTATATACTTAGATGTTCCATACTTAAGTTTAATTTGTTGATTTATAATCCTAGAATGAGACTGAAGTTTCCCATCCATACCTGGCTGTAAAGATCATAAATATTAGTTGTGGTAGTTCCTAAAAATAGATATTTGGGGAAGACCTACTGAATCAGACTCTTCAGGTGATTCTTAGCATTGTCATCATCAGACTGGTTTGCACGTGCTGTCTTGGGCACCAGGCTGAGTGCTACGAGGCAAGGGCCATGGTTATAATCCTGACACCTAAAGCCTCCCACCCGCACTCACCCAACTGATCCCTATGCAGCTTCAATGGGCTAGTAAACGGCCTCATAAATGCTGTCTTAACACACTGAGTTTGCTAAGTTTCAAGTAGAGTATGTGAAACTACAAACCTAGAACCTCTAATGTTTAGTTATGAGAAAGAGAATTTCTAGGTGAGTCCAGTGGTTTCCTTTGGGTTTCCTTTAGTTCATTGATCTGACACCTCCTCCACCCCAAGAGAATCACGTGCTTCTCATCAGCAGGTGTTCCAAGTGGGAACTCTTTCCTCATATTTCTTTTAAGATCAACAGGGTGGGGCTTCCAAAATGGCTATTCTCATAAAAAGGAATGAGTTAATGGCATTTGCAGCGACCTGGATGAGATTGGAGACCATTATTCTAAGTGAAGTAATCAGAGATGGAAAATGAAACATCATATATTCTCACTCATAAGTGGGAGCTAAGCTATGAGGATGTAAAGGCATAAGAATGACACAGTGGACTTTGGGGACTCAGGGGGAAAGGGTAGAAAGGGGGGTGAGGGACAGAAGACCACAAAAAGGGTGTAGTGTACACTGCTTGAGTGATGGGTGCACCAAAATCTCACAAATCACCCCAAAGAACTCACATAATCAAAAACCCCTGTTCCCCGTAACCTATGGAAGTTAAAAAATTAAAGTGATAGTATGGAATAAAAATCCGTTTTCATGAAAAACAAAATGGCTTTTCTAAAATCTAAGAACAAAAGGAGGTGGAGGGCTTGGAACAAGAGGATGTAGGAATAAAAGTATCTAGCATATACCATTAATAATGCAGGTATATACCAAAGTTCCATTTCCATTCAGTCCCACTAGATCATTCCCAGGACACGCAGAATTATTCCATTCCATACGCTGCCTACAACTTGAATTTTGAAGGGTGCTTACAACTTTTCTAGATTTCTTTTTTAGCCTACCTTCCTACACTGTTTTATGACCCTGAGTTAGGAATGTGGTCAGCACCTTTTCACTTGGTGACCAAGACAAAGAGAGTCCTGGGGCCCTGGCTTTCTCACGTTGTGGACGACTCTGGACTGAGGCACATGTCTTATCCCCAGTTGACTTCCATGTGAAAGGTCTCATTCTCTAGGGGTGTGCCAGCCTTATACATCTAAGATCTGTACTCTCCTTTGCTCAGATATACAAAAACCTTAAAGGCACTGGAAGTACCGTAAGTATAGTGCTATTAGGCCCCAGGAGAGGGGAGAAGCATTCCTCCAAGGGCGCCTTCTTCCCTCCTGTTGATTATGGTGGTTTTCCTTCTGATTGTACCCTATGAAAAGACCATCTATTCACTCTTTCTTCAACAGCCTGTCTTCCTCAAGAGAAATTACCCTTGTACTGCTGACGTTCTGGAACCTAACCTCCACATTGTCCAGGAACTCTAAATAGTGCTACTGTTGAACTCCTCATTTAACAAAGCCATTTCTCTGCCTTCTCAAGGCCGTAGGACTAGTCACAGATGGTTTTCAACCATCTTTCACTTGGGAGGTTTCCAAAAAGTTGTCTGAGCACAAGAGAACCTTGCTGCCTCCTGTCCCATTCCTATTGCTTAACACCAAGGAAAGTTGACATGTCCCAGGACCTTAGGGAACTGTGTTACCATTGTGGCTGCCTCTGCTGCAGCTGAGCCCTCCTATGCTGCCTGGCGGCTGTCAGAGCCATGGTTACTAAAGATCAGGGGAACTTTATCCTTTAAGAAATGACCTCTAAGTAAACAGTCACCCAGTTATACATCAGAGAAGTGACGGAGAAGTCCTTATTCCATATAAGTTTAACCTCAAATCAGCTTTGTGCCTGCATGCTCCTTGCTACCCTCTTGTCTGTTGTGGTCTCTTTCATTGTCCATTTGCTTCTACCGTCTAATTTTGCACCCTGGCTGATTAGGCTTCTCTGGTTCTTAGCCCCTGCTTCCCTTCCTTGCTTCTTCCCTATTTCATTAACTACTAAATCAGTTTCTTCTATTCTTATTCTTTCAAATCTGTATTCTACACTATGACTGGTACAATTTTTCTGAACTTCAAATTTTCAAGTGTAAGCTCTTGTTCACAATATTTACATGACTCCCTTGTGCCTGCAAGGTGAAGCCAAAGCTCTTTTATGCATTGCAGAGTCTTCCTGGTCTGGCCCCTCCCTAGTGCCCTGTCGTCTCCCTTCCATGCTAATGTGTGAGCCATCACTTCCTCTTGTAAGTTCTCACCACGCATTATTGCCATTGTATGTGTTCTTGTCTCTTCCTAGAATGCCCATCTGTCTCCTGTCTTCCTGGAAACACTGTTCATGATTAAATCCCTGCTGAGGCATTACTTTTTAAATGAAGTGCTCCCTGCCTTCCAGACTCCATTAATTGTTTTCTCCACTGTACCACTTGTGAATCTCATAGGCTTTTTGGCTTTTTTTGTGCATTGCACATCACAGTTTTATTTGTTTACGAAACTTTTTAAAAGTCTTTTTAAACATCTATTTTGTGGGTACCTAGGTGTACATATTTGTGGGTACATGAGATGTTTTGATACAGGCATACAATGCATAATCACATCAGGGTAAATGGGGTATCCATCTCTTCAAGCATTATCCTTCATGTTATAAACAATCTTTAAAACTCTTTATTTTTAAATTATAATAAATTATTGACTGTAGTCACCCTGTTGTGCTATCTGTTACTAGATCTCTTTTATCTAACTATATTTTTATACCAATTAGCCATTCCTCCTTACCCCTCCTGTCACCAACTACCCTTCCCAGCCTCTAGTAGTTATTCTATCTCCATGAGTTCAACTGTTTTAATTTTTAGCTCCCACAAACAAGTGAGAACATGCAAAGTTTGTCTTTCTGTGCCTGTCTTGTTTCACTTAACATGACCTCCAGTTCCATCCACATTGTTGGAAATGACAGGATCTCATTTTGTTTTATGGCTGAATAGTACTTCATTGTTTATAGTATGTCTACCACATTTTCTTTATTCATCTGTTGATGAACACTTAGGTTGCTTCTAAATCTTGGCTCTTGTGAACACTGCTGCAATAAGCTTGGAAGTGCTGATACCTCTTCAATATACTGATTTCCTTTTTTCTTGGTATATACCTAGCAGTGAGATTGCTGGATCATATTACCATATAATCTATTTTTAGTTTTTTGGGAAACCTCCAAACTTCTCCACAGTGATTGTCCTATTAGGTTGGTACAAAAGTAATTGCGGTTTTTGCCATTAAAAGTAATGTGTCAGCCTCTGTGATGTGTTGGTGACCATTCAGAGGCATAAGTGAGAGGAGAGAAGCAAGCGTTTCATTTTCTAATAGTTCTAGCACCCAACATTTAAGGAATTCTGGGGAGTGGTTGTCCAGCCCCATCCACTGCTTAGTATATATTGGCAAGAAGGAAGGAGGAGGTTTTTGCCCTTAAAAGTCATGGCAAAAATTGCAATTACATGTACATCAACCTAATGATTTAGTCAGCAGTGTGTGAGGGTTCCCTTTTCTCCACGTCCTCACTAGCATTTGTTATTGCCTGTCTTTTGGGTAAAAGCCATTTTAACTGGGGTGAGATGACAGCTCATTGCAGTAAAATCTGTCTGTGTTATCAGCCTTTGTCTATGAAAGTGGAAACCATGTCCACCTCAGCATGGGGTTGAGCAGGCTGCAGACACTGAACTAAACTTCAGTAGCTATTCCGTGTTGAACTGAATCCCAGGAAGAATGCCTATTTTCCAGCCCTCGCTCTGGGCACTGAAACATCTCTCCTTTCCATTGTGACTTCAAGACCTGACCTCTAGCAGGCAGACCTGTGAGGTATCAATCGGTATTTCTCATTCTAACCCTCCTCCTTCCCTCTTGCCAACATATACTAAGCAGTGGAGAGAGCTGGACAATCTCTCCCCAGAATTCTTGAGATGTTGGGTACTAGAGCTATTAGAAAGTGAAATGTTTACTCCTCTTCTCTTACTTATGCCTCCGAATGGTCACCAACACATCACAGAGACTGACACCACTGCCTTTATTCTCAACTGTTTTCAAATGCTATTATTTTTATGGACATTCTAACTCTATGTGTTTTGTACATCTATTTATGCTTCTCTGTAGATAAATATCCTACTGACAATTTCTGGGCAGAGCATTGCTGTCCATGGGCTTCACAAGGTGCTCTTGTGTTGTAAATCTATTACTTATATAAAAGTGGCTAGTAGGTATTGCAGTAATGTGGTCACTAGGACAGCTGGACTAAGAGCTCTCCTTTCTCTGGGCCCTTGAAGTAAAGCCACATATTTGTCAAGCCGGGTTAGAAGATTCATTGTGACTTTTTGGGGCTGTCTCTTTCCTCCTTTATGGAGTATTCTTAGCCTGTGTTCTTTTCTTTCCTTCTGTTCAAAATTCTGATAGCTCACCTCAAGCTGCACGTTGACCTGCCAAATCACCCTAATGTCTACTTTGTGCTTTTGGTAACATCATGAACTCCTAGTTTTACCCTTTGCCTGTCATTTTGTTTCTTAATTTCCCAAAGCCTTTATAGAGACGATATCACTGCTCAAAGTGTAAGCTCTCACAGATAATACATACAACTTAAAAAGTCTTCAGTGCTTAATCCAAGAGAGTGTCTAGTGGTGGGACAGTATCTAAGGTGGGAATACCTCGTGGGATGGGCAGATGTTGGGCAGCAGTTTTTGTTTTTTTCATAGGAAGTAAATTCTAATTACCTTTATATTATGGGGAATAAATCATATCCCCAAGCGTGTTTAGTTACGGTACCAACAGAAAATGACATTGTTTGCGCGTAACAACATGCAAACAATAATGATTTAATTTTATTAGTTTTCTTAGAAATGTGGGCAGCCATGATATTTCATTTGTAGATTTTAGGGGAAAGATTTAGAAACATGTCTTACAAGAAATCTCTAAGTATGATCAACTTTGAAAAGAGAAATGTCTAAAGCAAGATTTTATTATGGAACCAGATGATCTCTGAAAGGTAGTTGTGGAATGAAGGGCAACAGATTCTTAGGGGTTGTTTTAGAAAACTGAGCTGGAACCAATGGTTTACAGTTAAATAGAGAAAAAAATGTAGGCTCTATATATTTAAAAAAAAAAAGAACAGAAAGAAACTTGGAAGTGGACCAGGTTATCCTGGGGTAGTGAGTACCCCTTTATCTGAAATACTTATGAAGTAGCTGAAAGACTAACAGGGATTCTGAAGATAACTTACCCAAAGCATGTGTTTGGTTGATGTCCGTGATATCTAAGAGCTTCTGTGATTCCATCAATTGTCACTTTAGTTTGGTGTATGTAACATAGCATATATTGATTGCTGATTGGTGGTGAGTTGTCTCATGTTTTATTTGCTAAATCATTTATTTGTAGATGTTTATGAAATCTACCAGTGTTTCTAAAGTTCAATCATCTTAGCGTTAGAGGATATATGAGAAGGAAAAGATGAGTTAGTGGTGACAAGAAACTGGAGAAAACATCATGAGAAAAATAATAACAAATAGATTTTGAAAAGTAAGTGGTGCAAAAACAATGAGTTTTGTTAATTATATATTGACCAAAGGGAATGATAAGAGGAAAAACATTTTTATTTAAAAATTACATTTGTACATTTTATTTTTCAGATGTCAAAAGTCATCTTCTGTAGAATTTCTACTGTTTGGTCAGCAACTATTATGATGTATCAAACATAAAACTATTGATCAAATGTCCTGGAGAAACAACAAACATCTTAGTATACATGGTGAGCTGCACTGATGCATGGTTAGTTACAAGCACAGGTAAAAGAGAGCTTTCCAGAATACGGGACGATTGAAGTAGGGCCCTCGTCTCTCCTGCTCACATGTGTATTTCTAAAGCCTAGCATAAGGTTTGAGATAGAGAATTGCTCAATAAATTTTTGTTGAACATATAGGTAACACATGGTGTTCCTGTGTGCACAGGTCAATTGAAAGAGCCTCCAGTTATCTTTCCATAGTTTCCACAGTTTGCACAACATCTTGTCTCCAGCAGAAATATTTTCCCAAGTTCCAGCTTGGGTTCTGCCTTTTCCTTGACTGTCTTAATACTCATCGATCTCCTTCTTTGAATTCTTACGCATGGCCTCAATCGTTTCGTTTAAATTTATCATATAGTTAACATTGTCTTATTTCATTGTCTTTGCCATGTTTGTATTGGACCCAGAACTAAATTATCATTGCCCTGCTGCTAATAATATCTTTTTTTTCCCCTAGTAACAGGGGACAGGGAATTGAGTAAATGCTTACTAAATATGTGTTCATTCAATGGCATTAAGAACCTAGAAGTATTTGGCAAAAAGGTAGGCTTAGAGAAACCCCCATTCATTTTTTATTTTTATTTTATTTTTTGAAACAGGGTCTCACCCTGTTTCATCCAAGCTGTAGTGCAATGGCATGATCACAGCTCACTGCAACCTCCACCTCCTGGGCTCATGTGATCCTTCTACCTCATCCTCCCGAGTAGCTGTGACTACAGGCATGTGACACCACACATACCTGTAGTCAAACTTTAAATTTTTTTGTAGAAATGGGATTTTGCTATGTGGCCCAGGCTGGTCTCAAACTCCTGCCCTCAAGTGATTCTCCCACTTCAGTTTCCCAAAATGGTGGGATTACAGGTGTGAGACACTGGGCCTGACTAACGCCGATTAATTTAAAACCACCATAGAAAACTTATTACCAGGCTTGCCACAGAGATTTGATGGATCTTTGATGTGAAAAGAGGAGATAAGAGTGGGAAGATGAGAAGAGAAGTAACGGTGGGTTCTCCCCAGAAATCCTGATCTGAAATAAGAGGTAACTTCCCCCTGCCCAACATCCATGGAGTTGACTTCATTCAAAATAAGGTGGCTGAAGTAAGCTTCCCGTCCCAATATCACCCCCAAAAGGCTTGAAGTTGACCATATTTAGAGTATCTAGTCTCCTACCATAAGACAATTAGAAATCTGGAGGTTTCTTCCAATCCACATTCATCAGTCATTTCAGTGGAAGTGGTGCCTCCTCAGAAGCTGTGTAGCATGGTGGGTGTCAATGACACAGAAGAACAGTGCAAGGCAACAGGCCAAATAAAAAAAGATGATGCTTATGGCCTACTTTGCCTTTGTTAAATCTACTTTAGCCAGTCCCCTCTCTAAGGTCACTTGTGCCACCAGAAGCAATGCAGGACCACTTTTCTAGAGAAAACATACTTCAGTAATTTAATATGCTTTCTATCTAGAGAAAATTCTGTGGCTGTGTCTGTTTTATAGATGCTGCTTTACTGGTTCAAGAATATTTAAAATCATAAAAAGTAGCTTCTTGTGACATATCGTTAAGTGACAATAAATCAGATGGATAAATAGTATGCACAGTATGATTCTAAACTAAACCTTTCTGCACAAACACACCTGCATAATTTATTTATCGTTGTGTATTTTTATTTAGACGAAAGCTGAAAGAACATGCATCAAGTTTAGTATTGATTAATGCTTTTAGTGTTCATCATAAACTTTTCCCGCATTCGGACCATTTTTTATGTTTTTGCAACCAATAAACAACACTGTTCGCAACTGGCTTTAGTCAGCAAGAAAATAGGGCTGGGGATAAATCAAAACTGCAATTACTCTTGCTTTTTAAATGTAGAAACTGGAGATCAAGCCAGGGTCGTCATTACAACGCAATAGGGAAGAGGATATTCTAACTCCGGGGCACTCCAAACATGCAATAGATATGAACCAATTCTTTGGGTTTAATAAAGAAAGTAGGAACTGAGTGACATATAGCAGGAGCTGTCTAGGAAATAAGTTTGTCTTGGTTTGTAACCAGGGAAGCTGTGGAGATAAAAAGTCTTGCTCTACACTTAATATTTTCCTTATCCAGAGAGCTTCAACACTTCATGTGAGATGGTAGAAACTTGAAGAATTCATAGGGAGTGACAGAAACTGAACTACAGGTCACAGCTCTTGGAATGGGGAATGTGAAGGACTCAGGACAGCTCTGAGACCTGGAAGACACTGGCACAAGCAAATGTGCCCCATAGATGCAGGTCAAGCCCAAATGATGAGAAGGGCTATGCAGACTGCAATAAGGGGGCTGGGTGTTTTGCTTCCATTTTAGTTCAATCTTCTTTTCAATCCAGGGTTTTTGTGTGCGCGTGTGTGTGTTAACTTCTCACGAGAAGTCATTTACCTTTCATTTGAATGTTTCTAAGATTGTTGTTTACTAATGCTAGATATAGCCTGTTATTTTGTTAGCTAGCCCACTAGATACTATTGCTCTTGTGAAAATCCCGCTCATTCCTTATAATGCCCAGGTCAGTTCTATCTTCCTCCTCACAACCCTTTATGCTCTTGTAATTGACTTTTTGCCCCTTCAATACTCAACTTCAACTTTCTTCTCTCTGGCTTGAGTCTACTGTCAAGACTGTAAGAGCTAAAGTCTTGATTTCCTGGTCTCCCTTGCAATTAGGGGTGCCCTTTGACATAGTTCTTGCCAACGAGATACATGTTGAAATTTATAATATAATCTCTTCCCTTTTCTTCTTCCTGTGAACACAGAGCCCAAGCAGCTATGTGGAAACCACAGAGAAAAGTCATGATAACTTTGAGTTACTAAACCTAAGCAGACAACTGCTTACTTCCAGACTTCTTCATATGAGAACAAATCAACCTCTCTTTGCTTAAGCCACCATAATGAGGTTTTTCTTTTACTTGTAGGCAAACACAGTGGTAACTGATGAAGTTTCATGTTTAATGCCCCAACATTTTCTTATGTACTGTGGATGCTAACAAATGATGTCCCTCATCCCTGACAGGTCTTAGCGCTTTCCTACTTCTGAGTAAACATACCCTTTTCTCTCTACCTGAAGGCTCTTCTCTCTTGACCAGGGTCTACTTATCCTTCACATCTTTCTTAGATGCAGATCCCCAGCTAACAATATTTTCTTATTTCTTACACTGAACTCCCTGCAGCTTTCTGAAGTGCCTCTCTCTAGCTGCTTTCCCAATTCTGCCATAAAGCCTAGTTACTTGTATATTTATCTTCCTTATGCACTCCTGTGATGAGATTAAAGCTGCTTTAATGCTGACTGTACTTCCTTTCTCTGTATCCTCCTATCTCTTAGCACAGGTTGAGCATCCCTAAAATCTGAAATGTTCCTTAATCCAAAGTATTTTGAACACTGACATGACACCACAAGTAGAAAATTTCACACCTGACCTCATGCGATGGGCTGGAGTCAAAATGCAGTCAAGGAGAAAGAGGAGCCCTCATATGCTATTGGTGGGAATGCAAATTTGCACAGTCACTGTGGAAAGCAGCATGGAAGTTCCTCAGAAAGATTTGGCGAGTGTTTAAATTCAGACCAAATACTTGATTATACAAGAGACTTTATTTCCTTCTTGTAAAAATGTTATTTAATTTGATTCTTCGGGGAACTAGACAATCTCAAGGGCAAGTCTTCAATATCATCTGAGTTTGATTAAACTGAGTACTCTTTAAATCAGGCTGTTTTTCTTGAGCTATTGTAATATTGAGATAAAACATACTTAAGGAGAAGGAGGGGAAGATAGGAAAAGAAGCAAACTGATAATGATACGAGGGGAGAAGTAGCTCCTTCTGAGTTTGGATATGTGCTCACTAAGGTAGAATATTAGAGCTGAACTGATTAGAAAACTCTGCTGATAAATTTTACAGTGAAATGTCTTATGTGGCTTAGGGGCTGAAAGCTCCCTAATGCGTAGTACTGTTCTGTGAGTCCTAATTCATTTTAATATTAATTAAAGTTCATTTGTTACCATTTATTTTAATATTTTAAATCCAAACTTAAACTTTTCAAGTTTTCTTTAAAAAATAAAAGCAACTAGTACAGGTAGAGAATAAGATATGAAATAAATCAAGCAAATACAATACTGGAAACAAAAACTAAACCAATAGAGAAGGACTTCCGTTTGCTGTCTAATTATTTTGAATATACATTAAGTTGTGCAAGAATTAAAAGGAAAAGTGAATTTTATTTTACTGCTATCAAAGACATTGATAGCTGCTATTTTCAAGTTTGACCTATTTATACCTGTCTAAACATGAAATATGAATAAATCATGATCTATAAAAATATAGTTTATCATCTCTTGGTATCAGGTGCTTTTAAAAATATTTTCGATTCTCTAATCAGATGTATAAACACAAAGCATTTGAGTCAGTTGAGAAGTATTACATAGAAACATAACCATGTGTCTTCATGGTTTATGTATCTTTAATATATCTAATTTAGGACAATAATGAATATAGATGCGATTGTTGCTTTGGCCTAGAGGAATTCATCTGATAGAAATGGCCATTGTAACTGCATCTGCATAAAATTAATCTCAGATTTGAGAGACTTGACTGATTAAAATGTAATCACTGAGAGTTTAGAATACAAATTGTCTGGTTTACTTTAAAAATAGTTGTAAATATTAACTGTTAAAAATTAACTATAAGGAAAAGGCATTATTTGAAAATAAGTAGGTACAAAAATTTACTGTTTCATAAAATAACCAGGCAGTATTTTTACAGGATTTGAGGAGGTCGTAACCTGAAAAACCAGGTAAATAACACAAGAGGCTACATGACTGTATATAAATAAATGTGGAAAATTCTAGATGCTAAAGTGGCTAATGAGAATTTCAGAGCTCTGTAAAGACTGAGCATTTATAGCTAAACTGTAAACTTCTCAATAAAATGATTACTAAACACACACACATTTACACAGACTAATATATTTTATTATGTACATATTTGATATATATTCTTTATCAGCTAATATTTTGAAACTTCAACATATATACATACATATATATGTATATGTATAAATTTACAAATTATATACAAGCTCTGTTATACTGGTTTTATAAAACTTACACAAATAGAGACATTTTAAGAAGTATAGTGTAAAAATGGCAAAACCCGTAGTATTTAACTTTTCTTATTCATTTATGGTACAAAAATGATTTTTCTCCTACTCAGATCTTATCAGTGGTGTTCTGGTGGCTTCTTCAATGTCTTGCTCATACTGATAGTCTCATCCAACTATAGGCTGTTTTTTTGAAGGCTGAATATGCACTTAGTGTGAAGCTTATCACTGGTTCTGCTGGAGGCGAATTTATACTTTAAATAGTCTTCTTATTATCAGAGTTTGAGGATCTCATCTTTTCTCACTGGATGATTATAATTTTACCTTTGAATTGGGATTCGGGGATGGTAAAAAGAGCTTATTTTTTCAGTAGGAGAAATATCAGCTCTTATATTTTCTTGTTTATCACATGTACCTTGCATTATAAATACTATCAACCTGTGGTTTCTTTGTATGCAGGTTTTTAAGCTGTGTGTCCATTTTGTTAGAGTTGAGTTAAAATAGTTCAAATAATATATTCTATAAATACATTTTCCAGAAGTCTACTTTGTAATATTTTGATGACAAATAAGGAGTAAAAATCGCAACTTCAGTGAGCCTTCTGGTAGAACTCCACTCCTCCCTCAGATTTCTCCTGTGTCCTCCTTGACATTTGACTATATGATATATATATCAATGCATACAGTAAATGTTAGTAAGGCCTAAACGTAATCTGAATTTCCAAGAAGTCTACTACTAAAGCATTACTTTTCCTCATGCCCCAGTGGATTATCTTGGCACATCCTGGGACGAACACACTCATGGCACTTTGGAGGCTCTGATATGTATGTGTAAATGGTAAGTAAATTAGCTTTCTGGGGAAAGACAGCTATTTGGGCTGCCTGTATGCAAATAGCATCTTTAATTTATCCTTTTTTTTCTAAATAGAGGCACACAAATATTTGCGAACTCAGGAGTCTTGTCTTGAGTAAGTACGGTACATCGAACACACTGACCATTGCTCAGACGAATGCTCTATATTAACATAGGGGACAAGGAAAGATCGTGATATGGTTTGGCTCTGTGTTCCCACTGAAATCTCATGTCAAATTGTAATCACCACATACTAGGTGAGGGAGCTGGTGGGAGGTAATTGAATCATGGGGGCAGACTTCCCCTTTGCTGTTCTCGCAATAGCGAACAAGTTCTCACCAAATCTGGTTGTTTAAAAGTGTGTAGTGCATCACCCTTTGCCCTGTCTCTTCTGCCACCATGTGAAGAAGGTGCTTGCTTCCCTTTGTTCTTCTGCTATGATTATAAGTTTCCTGAGGCTTCCCAAGCCATGCCTCCTGTACAGCCTGCAGAACTGCGAATCAATTAAATTTTTCTTCATAAATTACCCAGTCTCAGGTAGTTCTTTATAGCAGTGAGAGAACAGACTAATACAGCAATGATTGCTTGGCTGGATTCATGCTTGGATACTCTGTGCTCTTCTATTTAGTAGAGTCTACCACTTTAGTTTAATTCTCTCTCCTTGGTTATCTCCAGTTCTGTACTTATTAGATTCAAAGGCACATAGAATCTTGAAGTTTAAAGGCATCTAAGGTATCTCTAATCTAACTCCTATGCAAAGCATAAATCCTCCCAACGAATGCCATAAAGATGGATATCCAGTTTCTGGGTTTCCAGTTATAGCACGAGCTTCTTATTTCTTCAATAAGTTTTGTGTAATGGCTCCCATTATGACTTCTAATCCTCTTCAGGCCAAATATTCCCAGTTCTTCAGTAGGGACAAAGATAACAAAAAGTTGCCAATATACTGCCTTTTCTCTTTTAGTATCCTGTGGTTTACTTTGCCAATATTTATAAAATAAGAAATATGTGTGAAACAGGAAACAATAACCAAAAATATTCCAAGGTTTTTGTACAGAATAAAGTTGATTCTGTTAGGTCCTTTGATTTGCTCATTGTACTGCTATTAATGTAGACTAAAAACACAACCACTTTTTTGTGCAGCAGACAGAATTTGATGATTGTTCAAAATCCATTAATCCACCAAATATGTCTACTTTTCCTATTTTAAGAATTTTTATAAGCATTCCTGCTAAGAGGCATCCCTTTCTATTTGAGCATTTGACTTTTGGAAAGAACGAAATCTCAGAGCTTTTTTGTTTGTATCTAACTGTCACTGTGGTCTAATTATGTGTTTTTGAATTTTTATTCCTGTCATCTGATGAATTGGCTCTATTTAGTTTTGTGTCTGATTAGTTTTGTACCATGTTTATAACTTTTCCCCTCTGATTTGATTTTAAGTTTTCTTGTAAACAGAGACCTTAAATTATGCATATTTGGCCGGGTACAGTGGCTCATGCCTGTAATTCCAGCACTTTGGGAGGCTGAAGTGGGCAGATCACCTGAGGTCAGGAGTTCGAGACCAGCCTGGCCCACATGGCGCAACACTGTCTCTACTAAACATACAAATTAGCCAGCCATGGTGGCATGTGCCTGTAATTCCAGCTACTTGGGAGGCTGAGGCAGGAGAATCACTGAACCCAGGAGCTGGAGGTTGCAGAGAGCTGAGATCACACCGCTGTACTCCAGCCTGGGTGAGAGAGAAAGACTCTGTCTATTAAAAAAAAAAAAGCCTATTTGCCAAGACACATAGTGTAATATTTTGTAATATTAGATTCTTAATTTGTTCTGATTTGGTTGTCAGATAGAAAATTATGTTGCAGCAGGATTGTCCTTTTCTAATTTGAAATCAGGTAAGACTGGCTGGCCACATGTTGCTAATAAAGGAGAGAAGTGTTGAAAGACAGAGAACATGGGCGGTAGTTGTTACGATGACAGCATAGAATTGTGAAGAATTAAAGTCCAAGATGTAGGTAAAATTCCAATCCAGAACAGCTAGTTCTGGTGACCTAGCATATTCTGAAGAAGACCTGTCTACATGGTCTTTGTACAGAGAAAATTTGAATATTAGACTCATTGGACTTCTGTGCCTATGAGTATTTTCTTTTTCTCCTGTAGCATCTCTAACCCAAAGACTAGCCTGTGCAGATATCACCTATGTTTAGAATTGCCGAAGAAGGGCTTATTCCCCAACCCCATTGCCCATGCATACATACAACTCTTACGCCTCCCTTGATATCAGTTAAGACACTCTATGGGCCTGGTGATAACATAGGTTTTGTTAGCTGTTTGAACCTTAGAGTGGATTAAATTGAGGTAGGTTTTCATTGATGAATCCCTAATCGTCCATGGGAATGCCACAGAGAAGGTATGTATTATGGGAGTTTGGAGCCTCTGTAGCCCAATAGTTGTGGTATTAATCTTTCTTCCTGGGGTCATCCTACCTATTAGAAACTTCCAGACTGGTTATGAGGCCTGGGTGATCACTTCCTGCTTCTGTTTCAGAAAGGCACTTGAAGCTTTAAAAAAGTAAAAAGTTGGTCAGACCTCATCAGAAACGTAAGCATAAACCTTTCCTAAATGTTTCCAATAAACAACAACAACAAAATGATAGAAAATGTAACACTCTTCTACTTACAGAAATGGCCTTCAGAAAAATAAATGTAGCTTTGTGTCTGCCTGTCTGTCATGCCAGGACTCACTGGGTGCCACCAGAGTTGTGGTGATCGAGGGCCAAACAGACAGATCTTAGATTTGTTGCAGAAAGGTCAGGCTCAAATAATGTGAAGGGACAGAAATCAGGGATTTTTCTCTACAGAATCGCCACATAAGGCAATTCGGACTTACTTGATCATTTGTCTTTTTGTCATTGCCAGGAACTGAGAGACAGTATTGGTCTGCTGTTGCTAGGAAGTCTGCCTACTGGTCTAAAATCTCAAAAATGTGGCAATCTTGTGTTCTGAGACAATATTAATACTCCAGATTTGGTCAATACAGGTCATGTCTTAATTCTGTTGTCATTAGTTCCAATTTGTTAAATGTTTACAGTGTGGCAGGTATACCAAGCACAGTTTCAGCAGAAACTGAGACCACAGGGTAGAGCTCATACATCCTCAAGGCTCAGCTGCCGTCCCCAAAGTCCCCACGCTATTTGACCAGTGTGGCTCCATTCTCTGAATTACATGTTTCTTACTGTTGACATCACCATCCTGAAAAAGTGTTGTATTTATTAAGCTCCTACCAGGTAGCAAGTGTTGTCCCAACTAAACAGATTATTTCATCTACTACCAGAGTTAGATACCATTATTATCACAAAACTATCATTATCACCATCTGAGGTTATCGTGGCCCAGAGGTATCAGGTCACCTGTCCATGCTCATATAGCTATTAGGTGGCAGAACCCGGAACAAAGTGCAGCTCATGCTCCTTGCCATTCTGCTCCTACAGGTGTGCATAGGAACCAGGTGAAAAGAAACCACGACTAGGGAGATGTTTACTTCTAAAATGTATTTTAAACTTTTACGTGAAATATCCAAACACATTGTTATGATAGTTGTTACGGCATAACAATTATTCAACTGCCTAAGAACTGTCATGGTTTAGCTCAAATCCTAGCAAGTGGTTGGGGAGATCAGCATGCAAAGCATGAATGAGTGATGTAAGACTTGAAGTTAAGAATTGATTCAGAGGCTTGCTGACTGTATAACCTTTAAAATAATATATTCCTATATTTTATAATGCCTGTCAGTGTTAAGAATATTGTCTTACAAGCTAGCATATTTGTTTTGTTAATAAGCTTTTTTCTTGTCTATGCTAGTGGATTCATTTTGTTGTCAGCATACTAAAAAGTTTTACCATGTACTGCAGCCAAATTAGTTCAGAAAACACTAGTCTGTAACATATATTCTCACACAGGATTATTCATCAACCAACAATTATGAACTTAGAATCTAATATGTATTTATAGCTACACTAGATACACAGGAAGGTAAAAGATTTCCTATTTTGTTGGGAGCAGCAAATATGGTTCTCCACTTGTCTTTTACCCATACAATTTTCCCTGCTTTTGGAGTACAAGAATAATATCTCCTACTGATTTATATTTCCTAGCAATGGAGTATATAGTATTGGAGATACAGTGAACATACAATAAGTATATTCTAATAAGAAGCTAAAATAAACAGAAATCAATCTATTTGCTTTTTAAAATTGCCAACCATTTATTCAGTGTGACTATGAAAATGAATTTTCAGCCACATTGAAACATTTTAATTAAGGCTGTGTCCTCACTCCAGCCAGGTTGATAGTTCTGCCTAAATTGACTGAATCCAGTGAATCATGTATAGCCGCAGTTGGTGGCATTTTAATTTAGAATTATTTTGTAGAATTTGAATAATTTCTCACTAAGATTTGTACCCTGACTACTTAATTGCTTTTTACTGTTATCATGTCTTCTACCCCAACAGATAATGGGAATCTTAAAAAATAAAGTACCTGTGGTTTGCTTTTTGCATTTGCAGTACTGATGAATTTTGTAGAATGCTTTTCATTATTTCTCGTCAAATGATATATTATAACTTAATGAATCCTTATTAAAATCTCAGCATGTCACATTACAGTGATAAAGGAGAAGAATAGTAAGAGTGAAGATCTGAGGGATGGAGAACACAGAGAACAGAGCTGGTTTCTAAATAGTTCCATGCTGGTCAGGTCATTGGAAGAGGCTTCCTGTTCTTTTATAAACATTCTAACATGGAGACTGGCAAAGCAGAGTTTTTGCAAGAAAAGAACTGACTTTAAAAAGGTGGCTTCTTAGGGTGATGTGTTCTAACTTTGTCTGCTGAATCTAAAGAATCGGGAGAGATCATCAGCAAAGTAAATGGAATTGGATATGGTTCTCTGGATTACTTGGGGGTTAGTCCAGATTATTTCCGTTCTAAGCAACAGATGCTGACTCTTACTAAACAAAGCATGAACAAACAAACAAAGATTTATCAGAAGGGTGCTTGTTACTACCTGTATTCAAAGGGAGAACTAGTTGAGCCTCAAAGGGGCCAAGGCCAACCAGGACCAACCTAGCAGGGCTGACATGTCTCCACTCGGCCTATCTTCAGATGAGCATTTTGTTCCTTTAGGCAAGTTTTTCCAGGTGGTAGTGGGAATGACCAGGAGCAGCTCATGAGCTCCATTTGTGATTCAGAGAGGACGGGACTCTTTCCCCAGCTCAGATTCAAACACTCCTTGAAGAGACTCTGACTGGCTTAGGTTTGGTCATGTGTGCCTCCTTCATGGAGAACTCAGAGGGTTATGGCTAAAAGCACAGGCTCTGGAGCTGGAGCATCTGCTTCCTACCTCTGTGGTCTTGGAAATGTTGCTTAACCACTCTTCACTTCAATTTCTTTATCTGTAATAGGGTGTTAATCAATAAGCTTTTAAAATGAGGTAAATTTGTAGACCTGGGCAAAAGAAGTTCCTCTTCAGGTCTTACACTGAAGAGGGTTATGATGGGCTGCATTGTGTCTCCTTCAAATTCATATGATGAAGCCCTCAATCTTCCTACTTCAGAATGTAATTTTAACTGGAGACAGGGTCTTTAAAGAGGTGATTAGATTAAAATAAAGCTGTTAGGTTGAGCCCTAATCCAGTTTGACTGGTGTCCTTTTAAGAAGAGGAAATGTGGACCCCTGAAGAAATGCCAAGGATGTGCAGGTGTCAGGGAAAGATCGTGTTACGACAAAGGGAAAACAGCTATCACAAGCCAAGAAGGGAGGCCTGAGAAAGAAAGCAACACTGTTGACTGACACCTCAACCTCAGACCTCTGCCCTCCAGAACTGTGGGAAAAAAATGTCTGTTGTTTAAATTACATGGGATACGGTTTGGCTCTGTGTGCCCATCCAAATCTCATTTTGAGCTGTAATCCCCGTGTGTAGAGGGAGGGAGGGGGTTGATGGAATCATGGGGGTTGGTTCCCCCCATGCTGTTCTCATGATAGTGAGTTCTTACAAGATCTGATGGTCTTAATAAATGGTAGCTTTTCCTGCACTCACATGCTCTGTCTCTCTTGCTGCCTTGTAAGATGTACCTGGTTTGCCCTCTGCCATGATTGTAAGTTTCCTGAAGCCTCCCCAGCCATGTGCAACTGTGAGTCAATGAAAACTCTTTCCTTTGTAAATTACCCAGTCTTGAGTTTCTTTATAGCAGTGTGAAAACAGATTAATAGACCTAGTCTGAGGTATTTAGTCATGGGAATCCTAACAAGATAATACAAGGGCTTTGCAAATATAGAACTTTGAAACTCTCTGGATTTTTGTTTTTAATCTCATAGAAAGGCTTTGAAACATCAATAACCAAATGAGCAAGTGAGAATTAGGGGAGAGGACCCAAACACTCAGGGGAGTGGGCAGAGCACTAAGGGGCTATGCACAGCCTCTGCTTTGAGAAACCAGGAAGGCTGCTCTTGCTTTGCCTTGGATGCTCCAAATGAGGTGGCTGAGCAGACCGGGTTCCCCAGATGATAGCACCACCTCCTCCTTCCCTTCTGTTAGGGTGATATGGTTTCAGGAGTCTTTTAGAGTGGTCTGAAAATTCTGAATGGGAAGTGAGATATTAGAAAGGAGTTTGTGCACTCCTGTTCCCTGGGGGCACGTTTAGTCCCTAATTTGGTTATGGGTAAGTCCTTTCATGTTAGGCATAGGATTTATTTATAACATTAAAATTAGACATAAAAAAATGTAGCCCCCATTTTTATTCTCACCTGGGACCTCACAAATACTAAGGATGAGTCTGAATGAATTAATACATGTTAGAACAAGGCTTGGCCCATAAAAGCGTTTGAGAATTTTTATTTTATTATCATGATATTTGGACCAATTCCTGTGGCAGGTTTTGAGGTCTATGATGGCCACATCTTCGGTCATCTATTCTGCTCTATGGTACAGAAGTTGATTACTATAATTAGCAACCCTCATCTGAACTAAATGGATTATAGAATACTTTTCTATAGGACTGGAAAAGCTCTTTTTAGAAAATGAAATTTTAATGTTAGAAAATGACATTCTCTAAAATAAGGAGTTTATATATTTTTCTCTTTGATGTATAGAAATGATTTTATGTTTACTTTATTCCAATTTTATATGGCATTTTAATAAGCACCTTAAGGCAATTTGCAGCCTCAAAATTTAAATTTAACATTATAAATGTTGTGCTTGAAACCCAAATTTTAAGACACTAGGGAAGATGAGATAAATAAATTATCCAATTTATGTAATTGCACTCCCTCATTTTCATAGAACAACATGTTTTTAAATGGAGAAAAAATGTTCTATAATCTAGATTAAAGTCCCTGAAGTATCTTTACCACCTTAAACTTCTGGGGAAGCAAATCTGCAGAACTTTTGAGAAAGGAGAAGAAAGCTATTATTTCTGATAAGAAGAGTAGGAATGTAGAAAACATTTTGTATTATTAACATTCACCTCTTTCACTGTATTGCAGGCTGTTACCCTGAATTTCCAAACCATAACTTCATTCCAGCCAAATCACTAAGACACCTAGTAGGTGGGTTGGGGGAAAGCTGTATGACATTTAAATTTGGCCTGCAGTGATATAAAACATGAAACATAAGTAATAAATTATAGATTGGATTTAGTAATTTATGAGAAGCATTTTATTTTCCTTTTCCACCTTAATTTTTTTTTATTATACTTTAAGTTTTAGGGTACATGTGCACAACGTGCAGGTTTGTCACATATGTATACATGTGCCATGTTGGTGTGCTGCACCCATTAACTTGTCATTTAACATTAGGTATATCCCCTAATGCTATCCCTCCTGCCTCCCCCCACCCCACAACAGGCCCCGGTGTGTGATGTTCCCCTCAAAAGCATTTTATTTTATATGAAAAGAAAGTACTCTCTCTTATCACCTGTGTCAAAATTGCCATACAAAAGATCTTTCATACTTTAATCCAACATTTTGCTTTTTAGGTGGACTTTTGAAACTTACTCAACTGCAAGCAATATCATTTTTTAAAATATTGATATGTAATATTTGTACATATTTATGAAATACATGAGATATTTTGTTACATGCACAGAATGTGTTAATGATCAATTCAGGGTATTTGGGGTATCCATGACCTCCAGTATTTATCATTTCTATGTGCTGCGAACATTGCATGCCCTCTCTTTTAGCTATTTTGAAATACACAATACATTATTATTAACTACAGTCACCCTACTCTGCCGTAGACCATTAGAAACTTATTCCTTCTATCTAACTGTACATTTGTATCCATTAACCTGCTTCTCTTCATCCCCTAACCCACTGACACACCCTTCCCAGTCTTTGGCCTCTATTCTACTCTCTACTTACATGAGATTGATTTTATAGCTTCGACGTATGAGTGAGAACATGCATTATTTGTCCTTCTGTACCTGGCTTATTTTACATTACGTAATGATATCAAGTTACGTTTATGTTGCTGAAAATGGCAATGATTTTATTCTTTATACCTGACTAGTAGTATTCCACTGTATATATCTATGAAATTTTCTTTATCCATTCTTCTGTTGATGGACACTTAAGGTTGATTCCATATCTTTGCTATTGTGAACAGTGCTGCAATAAACATGGGAGTGCAGGTATCCATTTGATATACTGATTTCTTTTTCTTTGGAGATATACCCAGCAGTGGGATGCTGGATCATATGGTAGTTCTATTTTTTTTTTTTTTTTTGAGAAATCGCCATACTGTTTTCCACTAGGCTGTACTAATTTACATTCCTATTAGCACTATACAAGAGTTCTGTTTTCTCTGCATCCTTGCTACCATCTGTTATTTTTTTTGTCTTTTTAATAATAGCATTCTAACTGGGGTAAGATGACATTAGTGGTTTTGATCTGTATTTCCATAATGTTAGTGATTTTGAGCATTATTCATATACCTATTAGCCGTTTGTATTTCTTCTTTTCAGAAGTGTACATTTGTGTTTTTTGCCCACTTTTTAATGGAATAATTACTTTTGCTGTTGAGTTGTTTGAGTTCCTTATATATTCTGGATATAAGTCCCTTGTTGAATGACTAGTTTGTACATATTTTCTTTCATTCTATAGGTTGTCTCTCCACTTTGTTGATTGTTTCCTTTGATTTGAAGAAGCTTTTTAGTTTAGTATGGTCTCATTTGTCTATTTTTGGTTTTGCTGCCTGTGTTTTTGTGGTCTTAGCCAAAAATGTTTTGCCTAGAACAATTTTCTGAAATGTTTTCTCTGTTTTCTTCTAGAGGTTTTCTAGTTTCAGGTCTTTGAATTAAGTCCTCAATCTATCTTGAGTTGATTTTTGTATATGATGAGTGATAGAGGTCCAGTTTCATTCTTTTGCATATAGATATTGAATTTTCCCAGCATTATTTATTGAAGGGGGTTCCTTTTCCCTCCTGTATAGTGTTGATGACTTTGTTAAAAATCAGTTGGCTGTAAATATGTGGATTTATTTCTAGGTTCTCTATTCTGTTCCATTGGTTTATGTGAGTGCTTTTTATACCCAAACCATGCTGTTTGGGGTACTTAGTCTTATATTTTGAAGTTGGGTAGTGTGATGCCTCCTGCTTTGTTCTTTTTGCTCAGGATTGCTTTGGCTATTTGGGCTCGTTTTTGGTTCCATATAAATTTTAGAATTCTGTTTCTATTTCTGTAAAAAATCACATTGGAAATTTGATAGGAATTGCATTGAATCTACAGATTGCTTTGGGTAGTGTAGTCATTTTAACTATATTCATTTTTCCAATCCAAGAACATAGGGTATCTTTACATTTCTTTGTGTCCTCTTTAATTTATTTCGTCAGTGTTTTGTAGTTTTTCTTTTAGAGGTTTTTCTCCTCTTTGGTTAAATTTATGCTTAGGGGTTTTCTTTTTTTGGTAGCTATCATAAATGGGATAGATTGCTTGTTTTCTTTCTCAGCTGGTTCATTATTAGTGTGTAGAAATGCTACTAATTTTCGTAGCTGATTTTGTATCTTGAAACTTTACTAAATTCGTTTATCAAATCTAAGTTTTTGGGGAGTCTCTGGGTTTTTCTAGATATAAGATCATGTAATGTGGAAACAGGGATAATTTGACTTCTTTTCCAATTTGGATGTCTTTTATTTCCTCCTCTTGCCTCACTCCACGGGCTAGGACTTCCAGTACTGTGTTGAACAAGAGTAATGAAAGTGGACATTCTTATCTTGTTCCAGATTTTAGAGAAAGGGCTTTCAGCTTTTTGCCATTTATTATGGTGTTAGCTGTGGGTTGTCATATATGGCCTTTATTATGTTGAGGTACATTCCTTCTATGCCCAGTTTGTTGTGAGTTTTTTTCATGAAGGGATGTTGAATTTTATCAAATGCTTTTTGTGTATCGAGATCATTATATGGTTTTTGTCCTAAATTCTGTTTCTGTGATGTATCTCACATTAATTGATTTGCACATGTTGAACCATTGTTGCATCTCTGCTATGAAGCCAACTTGAAAATGGTGTATTATCTTTTTGATGTACTATTGCAATTGGTTTGCTAGTATTTTGTTGAGGGTTTTTGTGTCTGTGTTCCTCAAGAATATTAGCCTGCAGTGTTCTTTTTTTGTTTGTCCTTGTCTGGTTTTAGTTTCAGGGTAACGCTGTCCTTACAGAATGAGTTAGGGATAATTTCTTCCTTTTCAACTTTTTTGAAATAGTTTAAAGAGAATTGGTGCTAGTTTTTGAAAATTTGGTAAAATTCATCAGTGAATTCATCTGGTCCTGGAGTTTTCTTTGTTGGGAGACTTTTTTTTTTTTTTTTTTTTTTTTTTTTTTAAAGAGTCTTGCTCTGTCTTCCACGCTGGAGTGCAGTGGCACGATCTTGGCTCACTGCAACCTCCACCTCCCAGGTTCAAGCAATTGTCCTGCCTCAGCCTCCCAAGTAGCTGGGACTACAGGCCCACGCCACCACGCTTTGGGAGACTTTTTTTTTTTTCACTGTTTCAATCTCATTACTCATTATTGGTCTGTTCACATTTTCCATTTCTTCCTGATTCAATCTTGGTAGATTGTATGTGTCCAGGAATTTATCCATTTTATCTAGGATTTCCAGTTTGATACTGTATAGTTGTTCATAGTAGTCTCTGATAATCTTCTTAATTTCTGTGGTATCACTTCTAATCTTTTTTTTTCCATTTTTGATTTTGTTTATTTAGATCTTCTCCCTTTTTTTCTTGGTTAGTCTACCTAGCAGTTTATTAGTTTTGTTTATCTTTTCAAGAGAGCAACTTTTTGTTTTATTGATCCCTTGTATTTATTTTTAGTGTCTATTTTATTTCTGTTTTTCTATTTTGAGTTTGGTTTGTTCTTGCTTTTCTAGCTACCTAAGGTTTATGGTTAGATTGTTTATTCAGAACCTCTCTACTTTTTGGTGTAGGCATTTATGTACACCATAAGTTTTGGTATGTTGTGTTTTGATTTTCATTTGTTTCAAGAATTTTTAAATTGTTTCCTTTTCTTTCTTGATCCAATTCTGGAGCATGTTGTTTAGTTTCCAAATATTGTAATGTATTTGTACAGTTTTCAATGTTCTACTTGTTAATAATTACTAGTCTTATTCCTTTGTGGTCTGAAAAGGTAGTTGATATTATTTCAATTTTAAAAAATGTTTTGTGAGTTGTTTTATGTCCTAGCATATGGTCTATCATAGAGAATGTTTCATGTGCTGATAAGATGCATATTCTATAGCTGTTGGATTAAGTGTTCTATAAATGTTTGTTAGGTCCGCTTGGTTTAAAATGCAGTCTACATCCAATTTTTTTTTTTGTTAATTTACTGTCTATATGTCTAGTGTTGAGTACATGTTGAAGTCCCCACCTATTATTGTATTGGAGTCTATTTCTGTCTTTAGATCTATTAATGTTTGCTTATATATCTGGGTGCTCCAGTGTTGGGTGCAAGTATGTTTAGAATTATTGTATGCTGAATTTCTTTATCATTTTATAATGACTTTTTTCATCTTTTTTTTTTACTGTTTTTGACAGCATAAGTTTTGTCTAAGTATAGCTGTTTCTGCTCATTTTTGGTTTCTGCTTGCATGGAATATCTTTTTCTATCCTTTAAGTTTCAGTTTATATGTGACTCAGGTGAGATGAGTTTCTTGTATGCAGCATACGATTGGGTCATAATTTATTAATCCATTTATCCATTTTATATCTTAAGTGGTAAGTTTAGTTTATATTCAACATTATTATTAAGTATGGCATTATCATTAATAGGCCATTTTATTAGTTGATTTCTTGTTGTTTTATATGTTCCTTATTCCTTTCTTTCTCTTATTGTTTATCATTGTTGTTTTGGTGGTCTGTAGTAGAAACATTTGAGTACTTTCTCTTCTTTGTGTGTTTGCTTTACCAGTGGGCTATACATTTTCTTGCATTTTCATGACAGTAGATATTGTCCTTTTTTTTCCAGGTATAGGATTCCTGTAAGCATTTTTTGGTTGGCTTAGTTTAATGGTGATGAATTCCTCCAGCTTTTGCTTGTCTGGAAAAGACTTTATTTCTCCTTCATTTATAAAAGATAACTGCTGGTTATAGTATCCCTTGACTAGCAGTTTATTTTTTTTCTTTTGGCAACCTGAGTATATCATTCATACCATTCTCTCCTGGCTTTTTCGGTTTCTGAAGAGCATTATCCCGTTAGTTTGATGGGGATTCTTTTCTAAGTGACAGCTTTTCCCTTACTGTTTTGGAATTCTGTTATTGACTTTCGACAGTTTAACGTTGTGTGGAGAAGACATTTTTTGAATTGTATTTTTTGGGGGCATCTCTGAGCTTATTATATCTAAATTTCTAAATCTCTTGCTAAATTTGGAAGTTTTCAGATATCATTTTGTGAATTAAATTTTCCATCCCTTCTGTTTTCACCTTGTCTTCTGGGACATCAAGAATTTGAATATTTTGTTGCTTTATTGTATTTTATATGTCATGTAGGCTTTGTTTATTCATTTTTTAAAATTCTGTCTCACTGAGTTATTTCAAAAGACCTGTCTTCAAGTTTTGAAATTCTTTCTTTTGCATGATCTAGTTTATTGCTGAGGCTTATAAATGTGTTTTGTATTTCATTTAATGCATTCTTTACTTCCAGAATTTCTGTTTAGTTCTTTTCTATGGTATCTTTCCCTTCGGTAAATTTCTCATTCATATCCTGAATTGTTTTTCTGATGTTTTTTGCATTCTCTTATTTGTTGCTGAGCTTTTAAAATATTTTTATTTTGACATTTTTTCCTGAGATTTCATAAATATCTTTTTCATTGCAATCTGTTGCTGGAAAATTATTGTATCCCATTGGAGATGTCATACTTCCTTGTTTTTTTAATGTTTCCTCTGTTCTTAAATGGATATCTGTGCATCTGGCATAGCAGTTGCATCATTCAATATTTTGAATTTGCTTTCATTGGGGAAGACTTTCCTGACAGTGTATCTATGGTCCTGGCTGGTTAGGTCACTTTGGCTTTGACTCTGGGTGCATGCAGTAGTGTAGTCTCCATGTGATTTCTCTGACTGCAAACAGCATCAATGGCATCCGTGGTTCTCTCAGTGGCTTAGAGTGTGGTTGTTAGTGGAATCCATGGTGAAATTTTGCTGAGGATGGGAGCACCAAGTGAGCCAGTCCTTGGGGCCCAGTGGTGGCAGTGGCAGGATGAAGATGATTCCTCGGGCAACAAGGTGGTGTACCTTGGCAGCGGTGTTGGTGGGTCCAGGTGGACTGATTCTTGGGCCTACAGGCAGCTTGTTTAGATGCCAGTAGTGGCAGCGATGGGCCAGGTAGGTGAGCAAATCCTTGCTTCCCTTGGCATTGGACATGGTGTGGTCGATGGCAACAGCAGTAATGGGACAACTCTCTAGCTCCCAAGCCATTTGTGCTGGTGCTGGTGGTGGCTGGAATGGGCTGGGCAGGCCAGTCCCCAGACCTGCAGATGGCACATGCAGGTGGGTGGCAGCTGTGGTATTAGAACCTGGTTGGATGGGTCCAACCTCAGGCCCCTGGGAAGAAAGCCCATATAACAATGGTGATGGACTGAGCTGGCCAAGCTCCTAGTCCTCACATGGCATGTCTGGGCACTGGAGGAGGTGTGGCTCCTGGCTGGTAGGACCTGTCCTTAGGCCCCCAGTAGTGCGTGCAGGCACTGGCTGTGGTAGGAGGGGAGGAAGTGATCCTCAAGCCCCTGGTGGAATGCTTGGATGGGGTGATAGTGGCTTCACTTCAGCCCTGCTACTGGGGAAGGTGGGGTTGTTTTCAGGGGAAACAACTGTAGGCTTGTGGGTAGGGAGTTTGTTCTTCACTCGTGCATCAGCCCTGGCAGTGCCAGTCTACAGTGGTGGCAGTTACAGGTTTTGGGATCTGTCTTCGAGTCACATGAAAATGCATGGTGGCTCCACTGCTGGGGACAATGAGGTCATTACCAATGGCTTGCACTTTGGCCCTGGCATGAGCAGCCAGCTGCAGTGTTGTCTATGGATGAGGGATTTCAATGGGGCTACAGGGTTGCAGGAGACGCAGCGGCTGTTATGCCACAGGGCAGGATACTATCTGGTAGAGGCAGGGCTGTCAAAATGGCACCTTGCTATAGCTGCTTAGAACTTAGCGGGATGTGTGGGACCTGGCCTGAGCTTTCTTTTTAGGGCAATGCCATCATGTGGTCTCCAGTCAGCCTCCAATGTTAGTCTCAGAGCCCATGAAGTTCAAGGGGCTCTTTTTGGCTAGAATTGCAAGAGTCCATGATAGGCATGTGGATGATTGGGTGTCTCTCCATTACCCTTTCCTTGCACTGGGGAACCTCTCTGGGTTCCCAGCTTATCCAAGCTGAGAAGGCTGTCTTATTTCCCTCGCCTTTCTTGCTTTAGGTATTTCCTGTCACTTCTCTGTTGAATTCCAGTGTTCCCCCTGAACTGATATATTCAAAATGTGATTATCTATGCTTTTGCTTCTTCTTTGTGGAGGGGGCAAGTATCAGATACCTCTAGTCAGCCATCTTGAAGCTGCTCCCCCATTAGTCAGCAATATAGCTTTAAATTGGTCACCTGTGTAAACAGGCAATGCTCTGTGATATTTGTTTCATTTTCATCTCTCTCCCAAATGTGGCATTTGTTCTCTCGTCTAAATGAGAAGAACACAGGGCAAGAATGACATTCCAGAGGCTGAGACTTTTAGTTATGTAACTGGAAATCAAGTGCATCCATATAAATTGTTGTTTTGTTGATCTATGGATTTATATAGTTCATGTGTTAGGCCATTTTTTGTTGCTGTGACGGAATACCTGCGGCTGGGAAATTTATAAAGAAAAGAGATTTGTCTCATGGTGCTACAAGCTGCACAAGAAGCATGTTACCAGCGTGGTGAGGACCTCAGCGAACTTACAGTCGTGGCAGAAGGTGAAGGGGGAGCATGTGTATCACATGGTGAGAAAGAGTGTGTGGAGTGGGAGGCACCAGACTTTTTAACAATCGGATCTCACGTGAAATAATAAAGTGGGAACTCACTCATCACTAAGGGAATGGAACCAAGTGATTCATGAAGGATCTGCCCCCATGACACAAACACCTCCTCCCAGTAGGCCCCACCTCCAACACGTTTGGATCACGTTTTAACATGACATTTGGAGGGGACAAATATTCTAACTGTATTAGTTCCTGAAGGTGGAATTTTAAGGCTTTGGCTTATTTCATTTCTAAGCTCTAGGAAAGGCTCGTGGGGAGGAGCTAAAAGTAATATTAATGGTAATATTATAATTAAAATTGGTTATATTGTGTTAAAATAGTAGTATGAAAGACAATAACATCCTTCCATTAAAAATATTCATTGGGGTTTCGCTATTTGTCAGCCATTGTACAGGGTGGTATTAAAACCAAGCTTGATCTCTGCTTTCCTTGTGTTAACAGCTTCATGAGTGAAGCAGCATTAATTTAAAATGCCGTGTGACACCTGTTACCATGAAAAGTTCATGCCATTATTCATGCCCATACTGTGGGTACTGGACACAGACAGGTGTTCCCAGAAAGATTTTTCTGCAAAAGTGACCCTGGAGCTGAGTTATGAAAAAGGAGAAGGAATTGACTAAGCTAAGTGGAAAGCAAAAAGCTTTCAGAGCATCAGGAACAGCATGAAGCAGAGCCCTAAAAGTAGGCCAGCAGACTAAGGCAGAGATAATAGAAGGAATCATGGTGTCATCTCAGGCTGATAATTCATAGTAGAGTATTAGTGTTTGGGAGTGAAAAGTCTCTATGTGAATTGATGTAATTTGCTGCAAATTCTGCAGATTACAATAGCAACACTAAGTTCTTAAAGGAGTGATATATTAGATGCACTGTTCTTTAAAAGGACTCTGTCTCTGCCAGATGTACTATGTTGTACTGATGTCTGCTGGATCTAGATGACCCATTGAGCCAAACAATTAATGATTTTAGTTCTGCAATACTCGGCTCGTTTTTTTCTGTGCAATGATCTATTATGTCCACTGAGGGCTATAGAATGTTAGAGACAGAGAAATTACAGGCATCCCATGGGAGATCAATCTTTTCTTCAGATAGAGAAACTAAGGTTGAGAGGAAGTGGAAACTTTCCATGGTTTTGTGGTTACTTAGTTATGAAGCCAATACCAACCTATAAATTGATTAAATGTTATTCTATAGCTTTTGTCCATCACACATAAATGATGATTACAATGTTAACTGTTTTAGATGATTCATTATTCCCAGAAGAGTTTCCGTTTGTTCACTTTTCTGCAGCCTCCAAAAGAACATCATATGTGTGAAAACAGTTTAACACATTCTGACTCTGATGATATTGATGATGAGCTGTTATAATATTAACAATGCTGCATATTGTGGTGGCAGAAATCCAAATGGACAAGAGATTTTGGATGTGGCTTGCTGCAACACGGAATAAATATTTTATACAAATGGGAATTCTTTAAAATCAGTCATGAAACCAGCATAAATTGGCTTCTTGTCATGGGTGGTTTCTTATTGTGAGTAGGCAAGTTTGATTTAGAGGCGTGGTGCAGAAATTTAATGATCTACATCAAAATATAGCTTACAGATACTTTGATTCTTTATAAAGATCACATATGCTTGTCTTGAATTCACACATACATCCACTCAAAGCAACACATGCAATCATTTCCGTCGTATTTCTTTCAAATTGGTGACATAATGCAGCTTTTGGGAAGCTGAACTTGAGCTGAAAACTACTCTATTAATTGCATATCACAAATCTACTTTGTTGTTTAAATAGAAGATCCTTAGTGCTGTGTTTAGTAAGATGGTATAGAGATTTCAAATGTGTTTTCATAATTTATTTATTTTAGAAAGACTAGAGATCACTTCGATTATTTTAATTCTTTATTTTATTTGTTTGATTAATTTTCTGTTTTTGAGAGGGGGAAGGCAGATGTCTTCAAACAGTAAAATTAGACTTGATGGGAAAGGCCACTGGAATATTTAATTGGCCTAAGAATTATTTCTACAAATAAAGCAATTGTATGTTTTTCTGTTTTATTTAAAGATGAGGATTGTTTTCTATGCTCTTCATTGCAAATGCAGTGTTTTGGTGAGATCATTTGCTTAATGCATCATTGCTCTTAGCTGGATTTGAGAGGCTCCTGTGTGTGACCTTCTCTCTCGTTTTCAGCCTCTCAGAGAGCTTGTTACATGCATCACAACACTGCAATGAGGTTTAAAAATGTTCTGTTGAACTATAAGACTAGTAACCAATTTAAAGCAAATTTCTGTGTTGTTTCATGTCTAGTACATTTTAGTAGATTTCCTTTCTTTCCCACACTGTATTTCCCCCAATAATATTTATATATATTTGTCTTTTTTATTATGTGATAAGACCTTTGAGGACAAAAACGGTGTCAAGTTAATTTTAAATAAATGTATAATCCAAAATCCAACAAACTTATAAAACCATCCTTCAGCTGAGAGCTTCCTTACTATAGGTGCATGTGTGTATACATGCACACACAGCATCACACAATATGGTGCATCTGGATTTATATAAATATATAAATACAAGTATATATGTGCATATGTTTTATTTTTACAAATAAAAATGTATTCTTAAAATATCTACATTCATGTTGGCAAAGATAGGAACCAAAACATCTAGGTAGTTGTTAGTAATTTGTTCTACTCAGATTAAAATATTATTTTGAATTTTTACTTTGCCATTCATATTTCTAATTTTTTTGGTTCCTTCAGGAAAGGCATTTATTTTTTCATTTGCAACAAGATGAAGTTGGTAACCTTCAGGGCAGTAATAAGAGGATATTTGGAACAGTGTAATAGTGAGTGAAATATACATAGCAGCTTTCCCTGATGATACCTTCGTTGTTGTTCAAAGATCTATTTATTAATTGATAGGTTCAAAGATATACTACATGACTTTAGGGGTTGGAAGAAAGTGGTGGTAGAAGCTGTTCTTTTTACCAGACCTGTCTTTAGGAACCAAGTTATGAGTGGTTCTCTAGTCCTGGGAACAGCTATGTAATAGATTCTATTTACGTATTTCCAGAAATTTATCTCTAGTAAAAATTCCTAAATTAAAGGAGTGTGGAGATGACTTCATTCATTTCTTCATCTAGCATTTACTGAGCACAAATTTTATTCTAAATGCTGTCTTAAACTCTGAGAATATAAGAATGAATTAGCTTCAGTTCTCCTCTTGAAGGACTCTCAGACGAAGAGTCTGAGATTCCTACACAGCAATTGATATTCCTATATATCAAACTGTAGGTGTTTGTGTGTGTCCATGAACTCATGCATGTGTATGCGTTTCATTTGTCTCATTTAGTTATGAGTATTCTTGTAGGAGTCTATTTTTTCCATGAAAATATATCCTAGGAGAAAATATCTTTGAGAAGCTAAAACCCCTGGTATCTACTCCAAGTCACCATAAGGAAGCTGTTTTGACTCCAAGTCGCCACAGAAAGGACATGGGTTTAAAAATTAATTGAAAAAATTTGTATGTATTTATCATGTACGTCATGTTTTACCATATATATATGTGCACACTTTGCGCAATGGCTAAATCAAGCTAATTAACATATAAATATTTGAAGACTTGTGTTTTGAAGCCATAGAGACCTTGCCTGAAACCTAAGGTCTGGCAGTCACTATCTGTTATGATCTTCTTCAAGCCTCTCAACCTCTCTGGGCTTTGCCGATGACCTAGGGATGATAAAACCCCACTCTCTGTGACGTGCCAAGAAATTGAGATAATCTGGGTAAATTGTCTAGCGTGTGGGTGGCACTTGATAGTTGCTTGGAATAATTTGAGTCCAATTGTAAATTAATACCATAATATTTTGATGTGGAAGAGCCAGTCTATCATTAGGGTCAAAAGCCGCATTCTGGAACAAGCCTGCCTAGGTTCTGATCCTGGTCCTGCTCTAGTTTATGATTGTGGGAAAATTACTGAATCTCTTTGGATTACTGTTTCCCCATGGTATTATGAAGGAATAACAAATGAGTTAGTGTTAAGAACAGAATGTTAAGAACAGCTCTTGATACATGGTAAGTACTATGTAAATGTTGGTTAAAATGAAATATGTGTGCTTTATTTTGCTCTATCGAATCTGTACTCATTCCTAAGTTAGATATAAACATAAACCTTTAATATATTTGAGGCATTTAAATTTATTTTTTAACAATGACATGACAGAATCTGCCAAACTACTGATTAGATTATCTCTAGGCATGTATTCGATGTGTCTCTTAGTAATAAAAATTGATGAGTAGACTAAAAATGTTTCACATAAGTAATTTTACTTCCATTCTCATTTGGGGTACTGTTCTTTGTTTTATTTAGTATTTTTGTTGCTAAATGTCTTCAAGCTTATATTTTAGAAATAAAATTCATAGAATTATGGATGTTCAGAATTTAAGAAGAATTTATTTCAATCACCATATTTCATTGCTGGGTATAATCTAATAAAATTCCAGGGTGATGAATTTTGACTTGTTGCCCACTCTGAAAATGTCTGAAAGTGAGCGATATCAAAATTAGTGGTTACAATGTGACTTTTCAAATTACCATGGTGGATGTCCAGATTTCTGCAACTTCTATTGTTCATGATTACAAATACTGGGGCTGTTCATAGTTTCACAAGCAGCTTCACCAATATGACTCACCTGAAATTAACATTAACATTCTCTAGGTAAGGAGTCACAGCTGTCATCATGATATTGGACAGCCAGCTGGCATAATTAAGTTGCTAAAGATATTTGAGATTACAGCAGCAATATTGTTTTGGTGTATTACTAAGTCAAGAAGCTATTTATCTTTTACTGCCAGTAATGTAAATGTCAAAAGCCTAATTTATGTTTCGTTTTTTCCTGCTGAAGACTTTAGAGGTATTTGGGAAAACACCAATAAATTGTAAGAAATATTTGGAAAAGATAATATTTATAATATGTGTTATCTATCCTTTTTAGATTCTAATTATCTGGTTTCTAATAAGAGATTCATTTGTTATTTAATTTTATCTCTCCCTGTACTTACTTTTTGAATGATAAGTAATTAGGTTTGCCACAAAAATATAAGATATCCATTCAATGTTAATTTCAGATTTATAGTAAATAATCGTACTATAAAATTATTCATTGTTTACCTGAAATTAAAATCTAACTGGGATTCCCATATATACATTTGCTAACTCCCGCAATCCAGATTTAGATTTAGCAGTGTGAAATTTGGAGTAAAGAACAAATTCATACACTGGTTTGGGTACTTTATGGCTTTTTGACAATATACAAATTATCTGAGCTTTCTAATTCTTAGTTTTTTGGTTTATTTTTATCTGCAATGTGGAAAAAATAAGATCTATTTTGCATACCTGTTCTGTATGCAGCAATGTTGGTTTACCTTCCATTTGCCATCCTAAATGTTTGAAAACATGATTTACTCATATAAATAAACCTACTTTGTTCTTTTGGTTTAGCATAGATTACTTTAAAATTCTCATCAAAATCATCTTTTAAATATATATATGATCAATGAAATCTGTTTAGTTTCAAATCAAACACCTAGGCTATACAATACAGGCACTGATCTGTGAAAATTTCACTACAAAAAATTTGTTTTAACAAATCAGTTGAATATATAATTATCACGTTACATTTATATATTTCCTGAAAAAGTTGTATGAATCCATGCTATATGCTCATCACAGACTAGCAAAGCCCATTACATTTGAAGAATTACACCTTCATGAATGGAATTATTATTTTTCCATTTGTGCTAAAATAACCTTTGCAAAGTAGAATTCTGTGTCGAAAGCTTTGTGATGTGCAAACGCTGATTTACTTCAGGATGGAGAAAGAAATGCTTCAGGGAATGAAAGCCTCTACGTAAGTATATTTTCTAGGTAATTAAACTTCTTTAATATTTACATTTCTATAATTATAAAGGAGGTTAAGAATCTTTTAAAATATTATGACTTATTTAACATGTGCAAAAAAGGTTAAACTATGATACAATGAATATATTTGTTCATACTATACAGTTCAGAAATACAATATTACCAACTTATTGAATCTCCCAGTATTTTCTTCCCTCATCATATTCCCCCTTCTCTTTCCTCCATTATCTGAAATTTGGAGATTATCATATCACATAATCATTTTTAAATATAACTTTACCTTGTAAGTTTACATTTTAAGCAATATATGTAGCCTAGATTTGCATATTTATAAACTTTATATATAAGTGTCCACTCTTTTATCCTACTCTTTCCTGCTCAGTGTCATTTTAGTAGGATTCATCTATGTTACACATGTATCTCTAGTTCACTTCTTTCTACAGCTGTTATACATTTGCCATTACTCAATTGACCAACAATCAGGTTATTTTCAGATTTTTTTTTCAATTGCAAAAATTGCTGCCATAAACATGCTTTGCTTATCTCTTGTGCATATGTATGTGTTTTGTTAGTCTATATTCATACATATGAGTGAAATTTCTGGGGCATGGGAAATACATCTTTATGAGACATTGAACTGCTCACCACTATTATAGTATCAATTTAAACAGACCAACGATGTATAAGAATTCCCTTTGCTTCACATGCTTTCCAATCTGTGATTTTGTATGACTATTGTGTGTATAGTTGGATCACCTTGTGGCTAAATTTGCATTTCCCAAATTGGTAATGACTAAAACATCTTTTCAAGTATGTAATCGCCGTTTACAATTTATCTTCTGTGAATGGCTTTTTTTTTTCTTACTCTCCTATTTTTTTCTCCTTTTGTTATACATTTGTAGGAGTTACTTATACATGGTGAGTTATAATCATATCTCTGTGTCTCTGTATGTGTATAATTATTGACTCTGATTTTATTCTCTTATGTACAGAAAGTTGAATCTTAATATGGTTTATGTCTTAGTTCATTTTGTGCTGCTATAACAGGATACCCGAGACTGGGTAAAAATTTATAATGAACAGAAATTTATTTCCCAAGGGTCTGGAAGCTAGGAAGTCCAAGATCAAGGGACTAGCATTTTGCAACAGCTAGTTGAGACAGATTCTTTGGCCACAAGACCCTTCTTATAAAGAAGATCAAAATTAAATTTTCTATACCTTTCAACCAAAGGTGTATTGGAACCAGCTTATCCAGCTTGCAAGAATTGACTGCCAAATTTTCAGAAATTTTGCAATCTGGTTGTTAAACCATCTGTACCTGGAATCAGTCATGGCGGGAGTAATTATAGCATAGAAATTAGCAAACACTGTGAGGCAGAGCTTCCCCTACCTTTCCCCTGTCTCTCTCCAAAGAGCCAGTTACTAAACATTTACTGTCACATCATTCCTTTCATTCCAGCTTTTTTCAGTCAACTCCCAGTTGTTAGACCTCTGGCACTTCCATCAAACCTTCACCTACTAGAGTGCCCAAAATAATGTTCAGCATTTTTGGCTACATATGCAGGTCTCTATCCATCCTATTCATTCTTTTCCCACCTCCAGATACCTCCATTGTGTCCATCACTCCTCCATTAGCAACATCCACTGCATGATCACCCCGTTCCTTTTAGCATTCCTTTCCATCTCTATTCAAATATTACATTGCAATGATGATATCTAAAGATCTTATCCCAAATAGCTTTTCCAACCTCACCACTCTCCTTTGCTCTTTTTTTTCACAGAAATTATTATTACTGATTATTATATTACATAATATGCATTCTTATATTTACTTTCTTTCTCCCACCATGGAAATGTAAACTTGCTAAGTGTGAGAACCTTGTTTCTCCCACTGTATTACTCAAACTTAGAACAATTTTTGGCACATAAGAGATATTTGTATATTTGTAAAAGGAATAAAAGAAGAAAACAGAAAGGGAAGATAAATTTCCTCTATTTCTTTGCTGTAAGTAAAACTTTGTTTTACCGTGAGGACACAGGTTCTCCTGAATCTGAAGTGGTAGCTGTTGTTTTTTGACATTCCACATTCACTGAGACCGGGAGGTAGACAACTATCTTTCTTTCTTTTCACTGCAATTCTAGGTTTTTACTCACTCAAGACAAAAAAATGTTCTTTTTTTTTTTCCTTTTGTTTTGTTGTTGAGATTCTTGACATTTGCTGTACCACCTTTTCCCGTAGTCACTCTTGCTACCCTGTGACGTTACTGCCTTCATCTCCACCCAGTGCTCTGTCATCCTGGTGGTTGTGATGGTTAGCAATCATATGGCCATTCAGCCAACACCATTTTTTCTCGGATCTCTTGCCCCTGCCCTAATCCCTTTATCCGTCACTTCAACCATCCATTCCCATATTCACACCTTTGGATCTTGCCATTCTCAGTAATTGCTCCATTTCCAGAATCACTGATTCAATAATCTAACTCTCTGACCATAGCCTCTCTCCCTCCAACTTGCTGGAATAACCCCACTACACTCATCCTCCAACCTCTTTAAGCCATCAAACCATTGATCTGCCTAATTTCTCCCAATTCTGCTGCTACCTGCTTTCTCCATTTCTCTCCTAAACTAAATTAGAAACGATGACCTGGAATTGCAACATTACTCCTGACAATACCCTAAAAATGCCTGGTCCTTCTATTTTCTCCGCAGCTCACTGGAACAACTGTAATTTGGATGAATTTAGCCTTCATTTTTTTTTTTTTTTTCATGACTGAGCTTAGTTGTCATTTTCTGAGTGCGCCCGGAGAAATTCACATAAAAGAGAACATTAGTTTCTGTCTATATTTATGTTTCATTGACTTCCAATGGTCGTTTCGTACTGCTCGACAGTCCAATTAAATTGCTGTGCAATATATTCTCCAATTTTCAAAATGGCTATTTCAAATTTTCTTTACTCTCTTGAACATTCCAAATCCCATTCTCCATCCTACTCCTTATTCTTAGCAGTTTTGCCTTCCTCTCTCCTTTTTAGAGAAGACAGAAGTCCCCAGAAACTTTTATTCTCTATATCAAATAAACATACCTCCCTATCCCCGAATTCACTGTCTCATTCCCTCCTACTACTTTATAAGAGTTTAAGTATGCAGGTCATCGATCCTTGACAATTTTTTAAAACATATTTATTGAGATATAATTGTTATATAAAAACTCTGCAAATCGAATGTGTACAATTTAATGAGTTTGGATAGATCTATACCCCTGTGAAACCATCATTGCAATCAACGTAACAAACATCAATTACCTGTAAAATTTCCTTATCCCCTGCTGTGTGTTTTGTTTGTTGCATGATTTTTTGTGTGTGTGGTAAGAACACTACCCTCTTAACAAAATTTTAAAGTGCACAATACAGTATTGTTAACTACAGGCACTGTATTGTACAGTAGATCTTATATTGATCTTGCATAACAAACTACTCCATCGAACTACAACTCCTCATTTCCCCTTCCCACCAGTCTTTGGCAACCATCATTCCAGTCTCTGTTTCTATGAGCTTGAGTATTACAGATACTTTATGTAAGTAGAATCATGCAATATTTGTCCTTCTGTGATTGGCTTATTTCACTTAGCATAATGTCCTTCACTGTTTATGTCATATGTCAGAATTCTCTTCTTTTTAAGGCTGAATAATATTCCATTGTATTTATATGCTCAATTTTCTGTATCTACTTATCTGCAATGGACATTTAGGTTGTTTCCACATCTTGGTTATTGTGAGTAATGCTGCAGTGAACGTGGGCATGCCGATTTGTCTTTGAGATCTTTATTTCAATTGTTTCGAATATGTACCTAAAGGTGGAATTTTTGGATCATATGGTAGTTCCATTTTTCATATTTTAAAGGAAACTCCATAGTTTTCCACAGTGGCTACACCATTTTATGTTCTCACCAACAGTATGCAAATTTCTCCACATCCTCACCAGCACCGATTATCTGTTTATTTTTTGAAAATAGTCATGCTGACAGGTGATATTTCTTTGTGAAATATATCATTGTGGTTTAGATTTGTATTTCCCTAATGATTAGTTATGTTGAGCTTTCTATATACCTGTTGGCCATTGTTGTCTTCTTTGGAGAAATGTCTGCTCAAGCGTTTTGCCCATTTTTAAATCAGATTATTTGATTTTCGGTATTGAGTTGTAGAAGTTCCTTACGTATCTTTGATATTAATTTCTTGTTAGATAAATGGTTGGAAAATATTCCCTTTTATCCTTTAGGTTGCCCATTCATTCCGTTGATGGTTTCCTTTATTGTACAGAGCTTTTTAGTTTGATGTAGTCACATTTGTCTATTTTTGCTTTTGTTGTGAACCCTTAACAATTAACATAAATTAAATGACAGCCCAGAAAGAAGAAAACCAGGAAGGTTTTCTCCGTGCCTTTCCCTTCCTTCTGACACTATTGAATGTTTGCTGTGGCTTTTGGAAATATTAAGTACAGAGTTAGGGAACATAAATTTGCCTGGGATTTTAAGGGGAGATAGTGCCAAGATGTGATACTTAAGTAGACTACTGACAACCTGAACTTCTTAAAAGTGAAGTTTGTAAGACAGACAACACTTAACTAATATCACTGAGACCTGAAGAAACCCATTTCATTGAGAGACAGTTCAGGCCATAGCTGCTCAAAGAACTCCCAGTATGCATGAGCTGTAAAAGTCCCTTGTTTTGAGATTGTGCAAGATAGGAAATTGAGGAAGATGTTCATTTTTTGGACTTGCAACTCAAAAAAGCATGATTTTTTTTCTTTTTAACTTTTATTTTAGATTCAGGGGTACATGTACAGGTTTGTTACATAGTTAAATTGCGTTTCATGGGGGTTTGGTTTACAGATTATTTCACCACCCAGGTAATAAAAGTAATATCTGATAGGTAGTTTTTTGATCCTCACTCTCCTCCCACCCTCTGCCGTCAAGTGGGTTCCAGTGTCTGTTTTTCCTTTTTTGTGTTCATATGTACTCAATGTTTAGCTCCCACTTGTAAATGAGAACATGCAGTATTTGGTTTTCTGTTCCTGTGTTAGCTCACTTAGGATAATGGCCTCCAACTCCATCCATGTTGTTGCAAAGGACATGATCTCATTCTTTAAGTATTCCATGGTGTATATATACTACATTTTCTTTATCCAGTCTAACATTTATGGGCATTTAGGTTGATTTCATGTCTTTTCTATTGTGAACAGTACTACAGTGAACATATGCATGCATGTGTCTTTATGGTAGAACAACTTATATTCCTTTGGGTATATACCCAATAATGGGATTGCTGGGTCAAATGGTAATTCTGCTTTGAGTTATTTGAGAAATTACTAAATTGCTTTCCACGATGGCTAAACTGATTTACATTCCCACCAGCAGTGTATAAGTGTTCCCTTTTCTCCACAACTTCACCAGCATATGTTATTTTTTGATGTGTTAAAAATAGCCATTCTGACAGGTGTGAGATGGTTTTCACAGGGTCTTCATTGTGGTTTCGATTTGCACTTCTCTAATGATTAACAATGTTGAGCATTTTTTCATATGCTTGTTGGCCACATGTGTGTCTTCTTTTGAAAAGTGTTGATGTCCTTTGCCAACTTTTTACTGGGGTTGTCTATCTTTTACTAGTAAATTTATTTAAATTCTCTATAGACTCTGGATATTAGATCTGTGTCAAATGCAGAATTTTCAAATATTTTCTCCTACTCTGTAGGTTGTCTGTTTACTCTGTTGATAATTTCTTTTGCTGCCCAAAACTCTTTAGTTTAATTAGGTCCCACTTGTCAAATTTGTTTTTGTTGCAATTGATTTGGTGTCTTAATTATGAAATTTTTGCCAGATCCCATGTCCAGAATGGTATTTCCTAGGTTATCTTCTAGGATTTTTATAGGTTTTTACATTTAATCTTTAATCCATCTTGAGTTTATTTTTGTTTATGGTGTAAGAAATGGGTCTAGTTTCAATCTTCTGCATATGGCTAGCCAGTTATCCCAGTACCATTTATTGAATAGGGAGTCCTTTCCCCATTGCTTGTTTTTGTTGATTTTGACGTAGATTAGACGGCTTTAGTTGTGTGGCATTATTTCTAGGCCCTCAGTACTGTTCCATTGATCTATGTGTCTGTTTTTGTACCAGTACCATGCTGTTGTGGTTACTGTAGGCTTGTAGTACAGTTTGAGTCCAGGTAACGTGATGCCACCAGCCTTGTTCTTTTTGCTTAGGGTTCCCTTTGCCATTTGATCTCTCTTTTGGTTCCACATGAATTTTAAAGTAGCTTTTTCTAATTCGTGACGAAGGTCATCGGTAGTTTGATAGGAATAGCATTGAATCTGCTTTGGGCAATATGGCCATTTTAATGATAATGATTCTTCTTATCCATGAGCATGGAATGTTTTTCCATTTGTGTCATGTATGATTTCTTTGAGCAGTGTTTTGTAATTTTATACAGATTTTTAACTTCCATGGTTAACTGTATTCCTAGGTATTTGATTCTTTTCGAGGTTATTATGAATGAGACTCCTCATTCTTGATTTTGCTCTCAGCTTGGACGTTATTGATATATAGGAATGCTATTGATTTTTGTACACTGATTTTTGCATTCTGAAACTTTACTGAAGTTGTTTATCATTATCTAGGAGCTTTTGGGCAGACACTGGGGGTGTTTCCTAGGTATAGAATTACATTGTCTCCAAACAGGGATAGTTTGCCTTCCTTTATTCCTATTTGGATGGCTTTTATTTCTTTCTCTTGCCTGATTGCCCTGGCCTAGACTATGTTGAATGGGAATGGGGAGAGACGGTATTTTTGTCTTGTGCTAGTTTTCAAGATGAATGCCTCCAGCTTTTGCCCATTCAGTGTGATGTTAGCTGTAGGTATGTCATAGGTGGCTCTTATTATTTTGAAGTATGTTTGTACAATATCTAGTTTGTTGAGGGCTTTTAACATGAAGGGACATTGAATTTTATCAAAAAGCCATTTCTGCATGTGTTTAGATAATCATGTATTTTTTTCTTTAGTTCTTTTTATGTGATGACTCACATTTATTGATTTGCGTATGTTGAACCAAACTTCCATTCCAGAGATAAACCTACTTGATTGTGATGGATTAGCTTTTTGATGTGCTACTGAATTTGGTTTGCTAGTTTTTGTTGAGGATTTTTGCATCTAAGTTTATCAAAGATATTGGCCTGAAGTTTTCTATTTTTGTTGTGTCTCTGTCAGGTTTTAGTATCAGAATGATACTGGCTTCGTAGAATGAGTTAGGGAACAGTCTTTCCTCCTCAATTTTTTAGAACAGCTTCATTAGGAATGGTATCATCTCTTCTTAATATCAACTAATCTGGTAGAGTTTGGCTGTAAAGCCATCTGTTCCTGGGCTGCTTCTGATTGGTAGAAAAGTACGATAATTTTCCTTCATACTTTACATCTCTTGGATTTAGAAATCTTTGGATTTTAATTTTTAAACACATTTAATCTTCAGATTTTACTTTTCCCTGGGAATTTGATGGGGTAGGATTCAGAGCCAAATTCGGGTTATCTTGGGTTTGTTGTACTTTTACTATATGAGGTATCTTCATACTATTTAATCTCATTGCAGAAATTCTGATGAGTATTGGCCAATGGGACTGGAAATAATTTGTGATAAGAAATAGAACAGAGATGGGACGTCCAGACTTGGGAAAGATCATTCTGACTTTATTAGTTAATATACATGTCAGAGCATTGTGGGGGTGAAATCTATCCTGATCACCAGTAGCCTCAGGTGGATCCACAGTAGAGCAGGAGTTTGGTGTTCAGAGAGTAGCCTCATAAAGGTAGAGACTAGACTTCCCTAATAGTCTGTTGACCTTCTTGTCCAATGCGATGTCTAATATCCTTGCTTTATCATGGGCTTAATAGTTAAACCTCATGCATTAAGTGAACAAAAAGCAAGATGAGGTAGGGAGGGATATATTTCTCTCCTCTGATTCCAGCTCGAAGGGTCACTATTATAGTACCTTTCTAACTTTTCTCTACCCCTCACTTGCTCCTCTCCAGAGGGAAAGGAGTAAATTATACAATTGAGATAAGGAATCTGGTTGAGACCTTTTCTACCTTCTCTTTACTGTTTGCTGGATGAGAGCATGTCTTTTGGTCTGCTCCTGCCCTATGCTGCGAGCTTAGCTTAGACCTGTGGATAGGTAAGTATCAAGTAGGTTTTATCCCTGGGATGGAGGTTGATTCAACATACACAGATCAATAAATGTGATTCATCACATAAATAGAACTAAAAAAAACCCACGTTATTATCTCAACAGATGCAGAAAAGGCTTTCTGTAAAATTCAACATCCCTTCATGTTAAAAACTCTCAAAAAACTGGGCATGGAAAGAACATACTTCAAAATAATAAGAGCCATCCTATCATTCAGAACAGGAAACTCACTGTTGTTCTCTCTGACTCCAACTGAATTTTTAACTAACAATCACACTAACATTTTGATCTCTCTATCTTTGACTCCTTAGTCTCATAATTGGTCAATCATCTCTTGCCTGGATTATTGCAGTGCCCCTAACTCTTCTCCCTGCTTCCCGTCTGGCCCCCAGTCTCTGTTCTTAACACAGTAGCCTGAGCAATTCTTTTAACATAACTTAGATCAAGTTGCTTTACTCTTTCCACACTCTCCAGTGGCTACATAACTGGGTAAAAATCTAATGTTTACACAATAGTGTATCAGACTGCACAGATGATGCAACCGTTACCTCTGTGGTTTCAACTCCTAGGCCTGTTCCCAAGACCACTCTCCTCACCCTCTCTATCTGGCCTGTCTCCTTGTTTTTCTTAAACACATGTCAGGCCTCTGCACTCTCTGATCCATGTTCCTGAAACATTTTTCCCCCAGATGGTTGCATGGTCATTTGCCTCACCTCCTCAAGGTCTGTGCTCAGATAGCAGCTCAGCGAAAACTTGTCTCCCTTAATTAGAATTGCACTCCCTTTCCTTGTATACACCCTACTTCCCTACCTCACTTTATTTTCTTCATAGCTTATGTCACTCTCTGGCAAAGTATATATTTTGATTATTTATGTATTTATTGTTTGTCTTCTTTCTAAAATGGAATGTAAACTCAGCGAAGGCAGGGGTTTTGTCTGTTTTCTTCACCACTGTAGTTCCAGCACATAAAGTACGCTCATAAAAACACATTAGTTAAGTGAATAAACCACTTGGGTGTGTTTTTAAGAAAATGAAGAGAGTCAAGTTACTGAGAAGAGAGTAAACTTAGATATTAAATCTAAATAACGCTGAGTTAAGGAATGATGCTGTATCCAATTTATTCAAATATAAATTGACTTATAGATAACCTATAATTTGCAGTTAACATAATTTAGCCTAATAATTTATTAATTTGTAAATAGCCTAAACATTATTTTTACCCCTACACTGTATGATATTGTCCTTAAAGACAGCTCTGAAAGGACATCAACACTTCTCAAAAGAAGACATTTAAGCAGCCAATAAACATATGAAAAACTCAACATCACCGTCATTAGAGAAATGCAAATCAAAACCACAATGTGGTACCATCTGACACCAGTCAGAATGATGAATTAAAAAGTCCAGAAACAACAGATACTGGTGAGTCTGTGTAGAAATAGGAATGCTTTTACACTGTTGGTGGGAATATAAATAAGTTCAGCCATTGTGGAAGACAGTGTGGTGACTCCTCAAGGACCTAGAACCAGAAATACCATTTGGCCCAGCAATTCCATTACTAGGTATATACCCAAAGGAATATAAATCATTCTGTTATAAAGATACATGCATGCATGTGCTCATTGCAGCACTATTCACAATAGCAGAGACATGGAATCAGCCCGAATGCCCATCTTTGATAGACTGGATAAAGACAATGTTGTACATGTACACCATGGAATACTGTGCAGCCATAAAAAGGAACAAGATCATGTCCTTTGCAGGGACATGGATGGAGCTGGAAGCCATTATCCTCAGTAAACTAACACAAGGATGGAAAACCAAACACTGCATGTTCTCACTTACATGTGGGAGCTAAACAGTGAGAACACATGGACACAGAGGGGAATAACAGGGGGAGGGAGAGCATCAGGACAAATAGCTAACGCATGGGGGCTTAATACCTAGATGATGGGTTGATAGGTGCAGCAAACCACCATGGCACACATTTACCCTTGTAACAAACCTGCACGTCCCGCACATGTATCCCAGAACTTGAAATAAATAAAATTTAAGAAAAAGCAGCCCTGAGGCACTGAGTGACTCTGAAGTTCCGAAGGAATATTTTAAGTGACCAAATGATAAGAAATGCTGTGGGGCTAAATGCAGTTTCAAGTGTATGAATTCCTTGAAATTTGGCAACCTAGGGTTCATATTATAAGTCTTAGCTAGTCAGGAAATCCAGTTTGCTGTAACACTTTATTCATGCATTCCAACTTATTTACTGCGTACCTACTAAATGCCAGTCTCTTAGGTCAGGTAATGGCAGCATGAGATGGACAAGCTTTGTCCTTGCCTGTGAGAGGTGAGTGGTCTGTGAATAGGGAAGTCTACTGTGTTTCACTTTGTCTCTCATCCCCTGTGATGGAAACTTGTGCTCATGTATTCCTGTCCCGCGGTCTTACCTTCAGGAAAAGTTAAATTGGTTAAAGTTAATTATGTTTCTCAAGAGCATCACTTAATAGTAGAGAATATTCTCAATTAAAAAATGGCTAAAGGCTGGGTGTGGTGGCTCACGCCTGTAATCCCAGCAGTTTGGGAGGCCGAGGCGGGCAGATCACAAGGTCAGGAGATCGGGACCATCCTGGCTAACACGGTGAAACCCCGTCTCTACTAAAAATACAAAAAAAATTAGCCAGGCATGGTGGTGGACACCTGTAGTCCCAGCTACGGGGGAGGCTGAGGCAGGAGAATGGCGTGAACCCGGGAGGCAGAGCTTGCAGTGAGCCGAGATCACACCACTGCACTCCAGCCTGGGTGACAGAGCGAGACTCTGTCTCAAAAAAAAGGAAAAAAAAACTAGATACACACCATCTTCTGCATTGTTACATTTGGTGTCAGAAATTGTCTTTTCATCTGTCATATTCACTTGCTCCATATAGTTAACATTTCCTCAAGGAAGAAAATAAAGAAAAAAAAGTGGCAGTACTTCCTTTCTTTGGAACAATGGCCCCAATTAGTATAGGTTATGTTGCTTAGAGCACAAGACAGACATGCCGATGAGAAAATTTATCTGATAAGTTTCCTCCTAATTTTGGGTTTATCAGACCATCATAATTATATTCATTGTCTTTGTTAAATCAATTCAAATCTATATTTTTTTCTTTATAGTCAGCCTCAGGAGATATTGATTTCACCTTTGATACAACAGAGCTGAAAAATTGTGACTAACATTATTGCTTTGGCTAATGGCAGTGCTTTAAAAGGTATGGTTTATTCTACGTGTAACTAAAACACTTTACAGAATTTGAAATATAAATATTTGCTAGATATCAACAGATTAATTCTTCCAGATTATGATTGTGTCTGTCCCCTAATCTCTGCTTGTCTCTCATAATTATTGTATTGCTGGAATCAACAGAAGAACACTATCAAAGGCAGTTTTGATTTCTTAAAATGTGCAGGTAATTCAATTAATTCATAATCCAAATTATCTGATTTGTTTTTAGGGATGATCTTTTTATTTTGAGACTCTGTACACCTGGGGATCCTTATAGCCGCAAGGGAGTTATCATTAGCAAGAGCTGTAGATTAGGAGTTGGGAGGTGAAACCAATAAGTGGTTTTGTGGTTTTGGGCCAATCTCTTAATCTCTGCAGCTAGTTTCCTCTTTTAAAAAAATGGAGGTACCTCCTTCTCAACTTTTCTTAAGAGCATTTGGAGACAATACAATGGGAAAGATCATTGAATATTATAAGAGCTGTATCTATGCAAATTTTAAAAATTGTTAAAAGTGATGCTGGTACAAATACAAGATATATGTTATTATCATAGTTACTGTGTTTATATTACCTTTAGGCAAATATTAATATTAGAAGAGTCTTTGAAAATCTGCAGAGTAATAGAAAGGGAGGATTTACTGCAACCATATGATTCCATTAAACATGATCTTTGTGTTTAAGCATTTGAAAACACACTTCTAGATTAAGACTCTAAATGGTGCTTGATAATGATGGATTTTTATGTAATTAAAGTAACTTTATGGAATTAAAATATGCCACCTCATTGCTGACTGCAAATGAGGAACTGAAAATAATCATTTGTTCGTGTTTTCATTTTTCAACTGGAAATATCTCTTTCTGGCCATGCATCTGTGAAGGCTTAGTACATTTTGTTCTTCTAATCTATGCAGGAAGGCCCTAGCTTATAAATGGGTTGTGTTCCAAAAGTACATTTTAAGTAAGTTTTTTGGAACAGAGAGAGCTCTTTTCTTCTCCCAGTTAAAAGGATAAAAACAAAAAACAAACCCTAAAGGCTCTGGGATTTTCCATTTTCTTGGCTTTGCTCAAATTTTCTCACCTGCCTAGAACAAGTTTGAATCCTACCTGTTCATCAAGGCCCCAAACTGTCAGTTCGTTGAGAGCAGAGATTATATCACGTTTATTTTTTATTTTATTTTTTTTTTTGTAGAGACAAGGTCTTGCTATGTTGCCGGGCTGGTCTTGAACTCCTGGGCTCAAGTGATCTTCTCATCTAGGCCTTCTGCAGTGCTGGGATTACAGGCATGAAACACCGTGCCTGGCCCATGCATCATATTTATTTGTGAGAACTGAAGTGTCCCCAAGTTTTCAGCCCTCTCAGGTCATCCATTTCTTTAATGTAGAAATGTAGTAGCACAAGCCTCACTCCACAGGAGAGGGAGCCTATCATCTTCCCTGTGACTACTGAGGGTCCTGGGGGAGGGCTTTGGTCTCTGTTGTTGCTTTTTCTCCTCTGCTCTGCCTACCCCACATTACTCTGTAGGTTTTACCTAAACAACAGACCAGGGCCACAGGTATCGAAGAAAAGGCTGTGGAGAATTAGCAGATCTTGGTGATGTAACACTTTGCAAAGGAAGAATATTGAAAATTGTGTGTAGATCATATGCTTCTAGAGACCAGACATGGCATCCACCACAATCTCTGCGTGTCCGCCATTCATGGCCTTTGTGTCTCCAAGGCCCACTCTTCTTTCCCCTATGGGAGTGCCCTGGGTTCTCAAAGCCCAAACTCCAGTATCCCTTCTTCCTTCTTCTGGCTCATTAGTAAAACAAACAAACAAAAATCAGTTGACATATCTCTCAGAAACTTGTTGCCATCTCTATCCCTACCAATTTACACCAGGAAGAAAAACATTAGTATCCAGAATAATTAGCCTGTTTGAAGCTTTGGATAATTTTGCCAGTGTTTAAGACTGCTTCGAGACTATGCATAAAAAATGTGACTAACAGCTGCAACACTGAAAGTACTCAAGAGCGATCCGTTGAGAACAAATAAGAAATTGGCTTTTCTTAGAAATCACACCCTTAGAAATCACAGGAAATAAATTGCTTCCTCCCATTGATTCATTTATTTCCCTCATCTCTTTTGGCCAATCTATCTATAAGTTTTGTTGATTGCGCTACTTAGAAGTCTCTCAAATATGTGTTTCCTCTGTATCCACCATGCCACTTGTTCTGGAATAGATGCTAACAACCTGAACTATTGCAATAGTTTTATTATATAGGTCTCCATGGTTTCAGTCTCTTCTCTGACTCATATCTTTTATAAAGGGACAGATGGCAAATAACTTAGGCTCTGTGGCCATACAGTCTCTGTTATAACTACTTAAATTTGCCATTGTAACTTCTAAAGCAGCATACACAATATATAAACAAATGGACATGCCTGTGCTTCAGTAAAACTTTATGGACATTGAAATTTGAATTTTATGTGTTTCATGTGACATGAAATATTATTCTTGTTTCCATTTTTTAACCCCCTTTAAAAGTACATGAACCATTCTTAACTCACAGGTTGTAGAAGAGCAGATGGTGGGCCAGATTTGACCCATAGGCTTTAGTTTTAAGTCTCTTACTTTATACTGTCATAAGTGACATTTCCAACAACTGCAGAAAGAGTCAAGATTAAATTTCTCAGCACAGCATAGTGGCCCTTTCCTTGCATCATTGCCTACAACTATATTGCTATTCTTATATCTAACCTTTTCCTCTAACTTTGATGCTCCCTATACTTTGATCACACTGGATTATCGTTTGTGATTCTAAAAATACTGCAAGGATGTGAACACCTATATGCCCTTCCTTATACAATTTGTCAGAAAAACTCTTCTCCTCCATAATTTGTCTAATTAGCAGATTTCCATAAGATACATACCAAATGTTGCATTTTCATTATAATTTTCTCTGAATTTTCAACTCAGCAGAAAGTGTTACTCTTTAATTCGCACTCCCATGGCACTTGTATATACACAGACACACGCGTGCATGCACGCACACACACGTACACGCATGCACACACACGTACACACACACACACACACACACACACTCTTTTGTGACAGGGTCTGGCTCTGTCACCCAGGCTAGAGTGCAGTGGCATGATCATGGCTCACAGCAACCTCATCCTCCCTGGCTCAAGCCATCCTTCTACCCCAGCCTTCTGAGCAGCTGGGACTACAGGTGCATGCCACCATGCCTAGCTACTTTTTAATTTTTTTTTGTAGAGATGGGGTTTCACTGTGTTGCCCAGGCTGGTCTCAAACTCCTGAGCTCAAGCAATCCACCCCCCTCAGTCTCCCAAAGTGTTGGGATTACAGATGTGAGCCATCATGCCCGGCCCTATATTTTTCTGCACAGAGATTATCTTTAAACTTTAATAGTTTAAAGAAACTATAAAAGTTTCTTCCTTTTTTTTACTTTTTGAAAAATCACTGATCTTTATTCCTCTGGCAATGAACTACTTAGCACGTAGAAGAGTGCTCAATAAATTTTTGTGGAACAAACAGACGACTTGCCCTTATTGTTTATTGGTGATAAGTTGACATTACCATCATTATTTTATTTTTCAGATTGTTTATGAGGAAAACAATGATCTGTGTAATCACAAGATATGTCAATAACCAAATCATGACATGGGGCTAAAAAGCTATTCAGTATCATCTCTTATAATTTAGTACATTTTACTAGAGTTCTCTTTTTTCTGAGCATTTATCCTTATTCTTGCCTTACGATTTTGGAAAATATTCCTGTAGCTCACTGTATCCGTACACATAATGTCGACGGTACCCAGAAAATCGAGAACTCTTTGACATTGAGATTTGAGAGCTCCTGGGGATATCTTCTAGTTCTTATTTTACTTACTGGTTGGTGTCTTGGCATCATGGTCATTTTGATGATTGTTTTTTTCCAAAATGGATCCTAATAAAGGAAAGATACATGTGAAAGAAGTAACACATTAAACTTCTATTAATCATACAAATTTTAGTATGAACTAAAAGGGAAAGATAAATTTTACATGGAGGATTATCAACATACAAAAGTTCTGAACTCTCCTGGGGTTGGATAAGACTATTGTCTTAACAATCGTAGTCATTCTGTCATATCGTGTCAAGGGTATCATAGCATAATAAATATAGGTAGCAATCTTTCTTTTCAACATACAGTACTCTTGAATACTAAAACTCGTGTAGTTAATTTGCATATAATTTTTCATGTAACAGAATGATGCAACTGTCATGTAAGATGAACCCTGTAATTATTAATAATGCTTTTTATAAAAATAACTCCTCTATCAATTTCCCTCATCAATTATTCTGGGAGCTGCTACATTTTGGGTTATTCTCTTTGCAATAATCTATAGTCCTGGCTCATTTGGCCTAAAGTGATAGATAGTAGTAATGTGTCAACACTCATAAGTAAGGTTCTAAGAGGAAAAATAAGAAAACGTTTATTTACCTCCTTGATACTTTATAATTTTATAGGTGATATTTCTAGGTTATCAGGTCTGCTAATGTATTTCTCAAGTGGTTTTAAACACATGCTAACTTAATATTTTACTTACTTTTTAAGCTAATATATTAGAAAATTTTTGTGTGTGTGTGTCTTTAGTAGTGAAAAGAGTTTTTTTTTATAAATGGTCTTCAATATTTTCCGTGGTTTGAATGTATATCCTAAAGTTTGCTTTGGAAACTTAATCCCCAATACTAATGTTAAGATGTGAGAATTTTAACATCACACACCGGGGCCTGTTGTGGGGTGGGGGGAGGGGGAAGGGGGGAGGGATAGCATTAGGAGATATACCTAATGTAAATGATGAGTTAATGGGTGCAGCACACCAACATGGCACATGTATACATATGTAACAAACCTGCACATTGTGCACATGTACCCTAGAAACTTAAAGTATAATTAAAATAGTATATATATATATATATATATATATATATATATATATATATGACAACTTTAAAAAAATAAAAAATAAAAAAAAATTTAAAGAATTGATTAGGTCATAAAGGATCTGTCCTCATAAATGGATTAAGGTCATTATTGCAAGAGTTTGTCTCTCTTTCTCTCTCTCTCTCTCTCTCTCTCACTCACTCTCTCTCACCCTTCCACCTCCTGCCATGGGACGATGCATCTAGAAGTCCCTTGACAGATGCTGGCACCTTGATGTTGGACTTCCAGCCTCCAGAACTGCAAGAAATAAATTTCTTTTTAAATCACTCGATCTGTGGTATTCTGTTACAGCAGTGCAAAGTAGCCTAAGGCAATGTCCCATGTTCTTTGATTCTTTCAAGACGCCATATAACTTATTAAAGTCAGAATTCCTGGGTTACTTACTTGATCTGCCATTTACTAGCTTTGTGATCATGGGTGAGTTTCTTAACTGCCCTCTGCCTCATTTTACTCATCAATAAAATGGGATAATAATAGTATGTCATAGGTTGTTGTAAAGACTCAATGAACTAATACCAAGTGCTTAAAACAGTACCTGGTAAATATAAAAAGATCAATGAATGCTTTTTATTGAGTATTGTTATTCTTTGTGGTCATTATATTTCCTCTTAACAAGCTCTTTCACCGAGTTACTATAACATCCAACCAGATGAAAGAATGAAAAGAGTGAAAAATATGTAAAAATTTTATTTGATATTATAAAAGTAACAGTATAATACTTGTTTTATTACAATTCTAAATTTTCAACTCGTGTTTTTCTTAGATATGTATCACGTTGTACTATTTCCAGGTCATTGCTCTTTTTATTTTCTGTTAGTTTTTTTTTTTTCCGTGCCTCCAAATCCATTTAAACTTCTATTAATATATTATTGAGGCTGGGCATGGTGGCTCACACCTGTGATCCTAGCACTCTGGGAGGCTGAGGGGGGCGGATCACTTGAGGTCATGAGTTTGAGACCAGCCTGGTCAACATGGTGAAACCCTGTCTCTACTAAAAATAAAAGTAAAAAATATTAGCTAGGTGTGGTGATGCACATCTGTAATCCCAGCTACTCGGGAGGCTGAGTCATGACAATCACTTGAGCTCAGGAGGTGGAGGTTGCAGTGAGCCAAAATTGCACCACTACACTTCACCCTGGGTGAGAGCATGACTCTGTCTGAAAAAAACAGAACAAAACATTATTGACACCTAATAGACTTAAGTTTTCTTATTTTCATTTATTTGTAAGTACAACTCATCTTGAGTTATTGTTAGGCATGAGTAAAAACATCACCAAAATATTCTGGCTGAGACAAGCTAAAATTAACTCCAGTAGAAAGAAATAAAATTTAATCTAGTCAAATTGGTTATTTGTCATATAAGAGAAAAAAAGTTTATAAAATTCTAACTTGGGAAGTTTTTAGAAATTATTTCTTTGAATTTTTTTCCCCAGTCCCACTCTCTTGCTCCTCTGGTTCTGCAATTCTGGTAAAATAAATGTTAGAAGTTTTCTTCAAGTCTCACAGGTCCCTGAGCCCTTTTCATTTGTTTTGCTGTTCATTTTCTCACTGGTGTTCAGATTGGATAGTTTCTATTGTCCTGCAAACTCACTAAGTATTTCTTCTCTCCTCTCCATTCTACTGTCAAGTCTATTCAATGAGTTTTAAAATTTGAGTTATTGGATTTTTCAGTTATCCAAATTTTCCATTTGGTTCTTCTTTATATCTTCACTGAGATTATTTTTTTTCATGTGTTTCAAGTATGTTTGTATTTCTTCTTTAAAGCATGTTCATGATGGATGATTTCTTTAAAATTGTTGTCAGATAATTCTAACATCTCTGTCATCTCAGTGTTGACATCTATTTATTACCTTTTGTTCATATTAGGTGTGATTTTCCCATGTCTTAATATCAGTAATTTTAAAAATAAAATTTTGAAATTTGGGGTATTGTGGCATGAACCTTTGAATCTTAAATATTTCATTTTACTTGGCTTCCTTGGACACGGCTCCAGCAGGGGAAGGGCTTGCTACTGACAGTTTGCAGGGAGGTCTAGATTCCTCACTTAGCCTCCATTGGCATGAGGAGCTAGGAGGGGGGATGGGAGGAGGGTCTCTTCATTACTACTGAACAGGCTCCTTACTAGGCCTCAGCTGGTAACACCCTGGCTGGGTGGGGCAGGAGTGCCTTAGGGTGGGAATGGGGAGAGATTGGGAGGGACTAATCTCATTGGCAATGGGCAATGGTGAAAGTCTTAATTCTTTACCAGGCCTCCATTGTCACTACTGGGTATTAGAAAGGATGAAGTTACCTCACTACCACTGGGTGGGGTGGAAATCTTGCTAGTATGAGGTGGGGGTAGGCTTGCAACTTTTTCTCGGACGTTCGGCTGGAGTAAAGCAATTCTGATCTAAACATTTTCTTCCTTGTTAGGCTTTCCCTTTCCTGATGTTGGCATGAGAGAGCAGGCATATATTGAGGCCTTTTTTTTTTTTTCTGTCTTTGTCCAGTGATGTTTCAGGGTTGCTGACTTTTCTAGCTCTAAATATGGGAAGTGTGAAACCAAATGAAAACACAGGAAACTGCCATTGTGTCATTCATTGGGACCCAAATGCCTAGCTGGTTGGCGATCTTCTTTCCACCTTTCAGTGTCGTCTCATGTTTGTTATATATATAATGTGGAGAGATTTTACTTATACGTAGAGGGATAGGGAAAGTGGAATTCAGTCAACCAAGACTTCTAATATGAAAATACATTTGAATGTTTGAGATTTGTGGACATTTCCAGCAAAATTACACCAAATTGCTCAAATAAGTCCAATGAAACTTTTTCCCCTAACCTATGATATAGATCCACCATATAACAGAAGTAGAAAAGAAAAAAATGCTCCACATTTCTTATGCAACAAGGTGACATTTTCATAATGAGAATAATTTTTATTTTATCATCAGATCTTATAAAATCCTATTAGCACTTTACATCCAAGCCGATAAAAAAAATTTCTGGAATATTCTATATACCAATGGGGTTGACTCAGTTATAATAGACATGATTTTGCATTTAGGTCACATTTCTTTGTTACCAGAGGAGAAAATAGCAATGTTTGATGAAAATAACCAGGTCTGTGGACTTTTCTACACTTCAACCATTAGCCCAAGAATAAGCCAGGACAATTTTTTTATAAAGCAAATCTAACACTTAACATACCTATTAGAATGAAGACATGCCATGGCAATTTTCAGCATATTTCATGTTTTATAGTATTTTTATCCTAAGTTCAATTATGTGAACATATATTCACTATTTATCAATCAACTGTAAGTTTCCCAAAACTCTATTGGCTGTTACATAATACTAGGTAAGAGTTTGTTGTCTATTCTCCTCAGCCTGTAGATTGTCCTTTTAATGTGTCTGTGGCACATTGGGGTTGGGGTACTGTTTGTAGCCATGGACCAGTTTTTAAACTTATTGCACTAAATGATCTGTGTAGAAGCCAATCTCCGATTTGGATGGAGCGTCAGTACACGACTGTGTAAAACCCAGGCAGGATGTTTTATATATCTGATCTTGAAGAGTCATCCTAGTGTATCCTTGAGAGAATTTGATTATATGGGTAGTTACAACAATTGCTCATGGCCATAGCTGTTTTGGGCATTTTTGTGAGAATGTTAGAAATTAATCCTGTAGCTAAAATTCAGTGGATCAAACCGAATTGCTGTCTGAGTCTCAGAATGTAAAATTAAAAAAAAAAAAGAAAACCTCTCTAGGTAAATTCCTTGACAGCCCTGTTAACGAGGTGTTGGAAATTTTTAAATTTAGTCCCTTATCTGCTGTATAGACATCGTCCACGAGCTTTGGTATACATGTTTGCATGTCTTCTTTTAAAAACAAAAGAAAGCTAGTTCCCTGTGGCTACTATTAACTTCCACTGAAAGGATATAAAATACAAGCCACTATAGATGTTTTTTCAAATGTGCACTGACCAAAATCCCAAAGAATAGCAAAACCTCATTTTATGAGACTTTTATTGATACTATATGTCTCCTCAAATGTACAGTTTATATTATGAACAAGAGCCTTTGCCTGATTTTGATTCATTGCAAATTTATACCATAAAAAGGATACAACAGGAAAAATGCATTGAGGAAGTCAGCTGAGAATAATATACCCTTATTTATGTTTTCTCTTTTTATTACTGTTCAGTATACTGAAACATATTGCCCATTCTAAGGAGGAGTATGTTGGCAAAATAAGTGGAATAAATGACATTTATCTGTTTTATATTTTATAATTGGTAGGTTATGTTTAAAATGGTATGAATTCATCAAAACCATTGCTTTCAAACATACATATCAAATTAGTACTTTTTCCAATGAAAAGAGAGTGCTGTAAAATGTTGACATTAGAAACAGAATTAAAAACGAAACCCATATGATCATCTCAGTAGATGCAGAAAAAGCTTTTGATAAAATCCAACATCCTTCATGATAAACACCCTCAACAAAGTATGCATCAAAGGAACATATCTCGATATAATGAGAGCCACTTATGACAAACCCACAGCCAACATCATACTGAATGAACAAAAGCTGGAATCACTCCCCTTAAGAACAGGAAGATAAGGATGCCCGGTCATCATTCTCATTCAACACTGTACTGGAAGTCCTAAGAGCAATTAAGCAAATGAAAGAAATAAAAGGTATCCAAACAGGAAAAGAAGAAGTCAAATTATATCTTTGTTGACAATATGACGTCATACCTGGAAATCCCAAGAGACTCCACCAAAAGGCTCCTAGAACTAATAAGCAACTTCAGTAAAGTTTCGGGATACAAAATCAATATGCAAAAATGAGTAGAATTTCTATACACTAGTAGAATTCAAGCTGAGAGCCAAATCAAGAATGTAATCCTATTTACAATAGCCACAAAAATATTAATATAAAATATCTAGGAATAAAATCTCTAACCAAGAAAGATATCTTTACATGAGGAACTACAAAACACTGCTGAATGTGTTTTTAGATGACACAAACAAATGGAAAAATATTTCATGCTCATGGACTGGAAGAATCAATGTAGTTAAAATGGCCATAGTGCCCAAAGCAATCTACAGATTCAGTGCTATCCCTATCAAATTACCAATGCCATTTTTCACAGAATTAGAAAAAACTGTTCTAAAAATCACATGGAACCATAAAAGAGCCCTAATGCCGAAGAAATCCTAAGCAAAAAGACAAAGCCGGAGGCATCACATTACCTGACTTCAAACTATATTATAAGGCTACAATAACCAAATCAGGATGATACTGGTGCAAAAACAGACACATAGACCAATGGAAAAGAATACAGAGCCCAAAAATAAGGCTGCATACTTATGACTATGTGATCTTTGATAAAGTCAACAAAAATAAGCAAATAGCAAAGGACTGCCTATTCAATAAATGGTGCTGGAATAACTGGCTAGCCATATGCTTAAGGATGAAACTGAAGCCCTATCTTTCACCATATATAAAAATTAACTCAAGGTGGATTAAAGATTTAAATGTAAGATGTCAAACTATAAAAACCTAAAAGAAAACCTAGAAAATACCTTGTCCAATAAGGCTTAGGCAAAGAATTTATGACTAAGTTCTCGAAGCAATTGCCACAAAACCCAAAATTGACAAATGGGACCTGATTAAAGAGCTTCTGCACAGTCAGAGAAACTATTAACAGTGCAAATGGGCAACCTACAGAATCGGAGATAATATTAGCAAACTATGCATCTAACAAAGGTTGGATATTTAGAATCTATAAGGAAGTTAAATCAACTAGCAAAAACAACTCCATTAAAAAGTGGGCAAAAGACATGAACAAACACTTCTCAAAAAAAGACATGCAGTGGCCAAGAAACATGAAAAAATGCCCATCATCACTAATCATCTGAGAAGTGCAAATTAAAATCACAATGAGATACCATCTCACACCAATTAAAATGGCTATTACTACAAAGTCAAAAAATAACGGATGTTGGTGAAGCTGTGGAGAAAAGTGAAGGTTTATCCACTCTTGGTGAGAATGCAAATTAGTTCAGCCACTGTGGAAAGCAGTTTAGAGATTTCACAAAGAACTTAAAAGAGGACTACCATTTGACCTAGCAATTCAACTACTGGGTATATACCTAAAGGAAAATAAATGATTACAAAGAAGACATGCACTCGTATGGTCATTGCAGCTCTATTCATAATAGCAAAGATACGGAATCAACCTAGGTACCAGTCAATGTTGGATTGAATAAAGAAAATGTGGTACACTGTCCAATACTATGCAGTCATAAAAAGAATGAATTAATGTCCTTTGAAGTCACATGGATACAGCTGGAGGCCATTATCCCAAATGAATTAATGCAGAAACAGAAAAGCAAGTACTGCATTGTTCTCACCCGTAAGTAGGAGCTAAACATTTGATAACGGACATAAAAATGGAAACAGTAGACACCGGGGACTACTAGACAGTGGAGGGAAGGAGGAGGGCATGGGCTAAAAAAGCATGTATTGGGTACTATGCTCACTACCCAGGTGATGAGATTATTCACACCCCAAACCTCAGTGTCTTGCACATCTACCCCCTGAATCTAAAATAAAAGTTGAAGTTATAATAAAATACATCAAATATGTTCTACTACAATAAAGATGTTTGATTACAAAAATATTTGAAACATTTCTGGCTTCTAATTGTTTTTATAATAAATGTGCACTAAAATAAACCTCCTCTGCTGTAGCAAATCTTTAGGTTTTGAACATAGGTTGCTAAGTCCCTTGAAACAAAGTGTTTTTAATTTTTAATACTTAAAATCATGTTGTAGTTTATGAGGAGCTGGAGAACTATCACAATGGGGAAGCAAACCACAAAGTCGAGTTTCCTACTTTTAAATTGTGTTATAGAGAAAGTTATTCAATTTTCTACAGAATGAAATTGACCTTTTGTGATGAATTAGACACTAACTGGGCCATTGATGGTAGATACAATGCCCACTAGAATGCCTCTTCTTAAGATTTGCAAACACTTGCTTTTTCATTTTGGGCAAATTATGGTTTCCATTGTGGATGAGGATTCAGGTCTTTTGTAAACATTAGATCTTAACATTGCTTATTGTGTTAGGAACACATTATCTTTTTTTTTTTTTTTTTTTTTTTTTTAGGAGCTATCTCTAACACTCAAAAATTCAAGGTCCAGTCTTTATAAAAAATGTTACAGGGTTTGTTATCTTTAAAAGTATGTCTTGAGCCATCATTTAAAGAGTTATATAATTGTCTACTTGGATATACCAAATCTCTGACCTTTTCAAGTTTTCTGTCTTCTAAGATTATGATCATGTATCTTTAACCTCCCTCAATTTTTTGGCAGAGAACTCTGGTTTCTGCCATTATTTGATTTTTGTATACTTTTTCTTATCCTAACTATACTGTTTCTGGATAAGTTATTCTCTGTAAACAGTGATGATTTTTGTGTCAAATGCAACAAATAAGTTGATAATATACTTCAAATTTTGCAATAATCTTCATTTGTCTTCTTCAGCATTAAATAATTTGCTAAACCCTTATTACATGCTAGAGTAGAAGTAGGAATTAAAAGAGGTAAACAAGAGTTGATACCTCAGTACTCGTGGTGTGAGGACGGGGAAAAAGGAGCAAGTCAGATAAATAACTTGGACATGATTTAAGGAAAGCAGTAAGAAGAGAACTAAACAGTACACCAGGAAGCCAAAAGAGGAAATGGTTCATTCTGTCTGCAGGGACTGGAAAAAGTTTTACAGAGATAATACATTTAAACAAACTCTTCCCAACAGTGATCAAATGGGGAGGATTGGGCATCTTAAGAAAATGGAGTAATGGTGGAGCCAAAATGGCTGAATGGGAACAGCTCTGGTCTACAGTAAACAGAGTGAGTGACGCAGAAGATGGGTGATTTCTGCATTTCCATCTGAGGTACCAGGTTCATCTCACTACGGAGTGCCAAACAGTGGGTGCAGGACAGTCGGTTTAGCACACCGTGCGTGAGCTGAGCCGAAGCAGGGCAAGGCATTGTCTCACTCGGGAAGTGCAAGAGGTCAGAGAGTTCCCTTTCCTAGTCAAAGAAAGGGGTGACAGACGGCACCTGGAAAGTTGGGTCACTCCCGCCCTAATAGTACACTTTTCCAATGGGCTTGGAAAATGGCATACCAGGAAATTGTGTCCCGCACCTGGCTCGGAGGGTCCTATGCCCACGGAGTCTCACTGATTGCTAGCATGGCAGTCTGAGATCAAACTGCAAGGTGGCAGCGAGGCTGGGGGAGGGGCGCCCGCCATTGCCCAGGCTTGCTTAGGTAAACAAAGCAGCCAGGAAGCTCAAACTGGGTGGAGCCCACCACAGCTCAAGGAGGCCTGCCTGCCTTTGTAGGCTCCACCTTTGGGGGCAGGGCACAGACAAACAAAAAGTCAGCAGTAACTTCTGCAGATTTAAATGTCCCTGTCTGACAGCTTTGAAGAGAGTAGTGGTTCTCCCAGCACACAGCTGGAGATCTGAGAACGGGCAGACTGCCTCCTAAAGTGGGTCCCTGACCCCTGAGCAGCATAACTGGGAGGCATCCCCCAGTAGGGACAGACTGACACCTCACTCGGCCAGGTACTCCTCTGAGACAAAACTTCCAGAGGAACGATTAGACAGCTGAATTTGTGGTTCACGAAAATCCGCTGTTCTGCAGCCACCACTGCTGACACCCAGCCAAACAGGGTCTGGAATGGACCTCTAGCAAACTCCAACAGACCTGCAGCTGAGGGTCCTGTCTGTTAGGAGGAAAACTAACAAACAGAAAGGACACCCACACCAAAAACCCATCTGTACATCACCATCATCAAAGACCAAAAATAGATAAAACTACAAAGATGAGGAGAAAAAAGAGCAGAAAAGCTGGAAACTCTAAAAAGCAGAGCGCCTCTCCTCCTCCAAAGGAATGCGGTTCCTCACCAGCAATGGAACAAAGCTGGACGGAGAATGACTTTGATGAGTTGAAAGAAGAAGGCTTCAGATGATCAAACTACTCTGAGCTACAGGAGGAAATTCAAACCAATGGCAAAGAAGTTAAAAACTTTGAAAAAAAATTAGACAAATGTATAACTAAAATGAACAATGCAGAGAAGTGCTTAAAGGAGCTGATGGAGCTGAAAGCCAAGTTTCGAGAACTATGTGAAGAATACAGAAGCCTCAGTAGCCAATGTGATCAACTGGAAGAAAGGGTATCAGTGATGGAAGATGAAATGAATGAAATGAAGTGAGAAGGGAAGTTTAGAGAAAAAAGATCAAAAAGAAATGAACAAAGCCTCCAAGAAATATGGGACTATGTGAAAAGACCAAGCCTACGTCTGATTGGTGTACCTGAAAGTGATGGGGAGAATGGAACCAAGTTGGAAAACACCCTGCAAGATACTATCCAGGAGAACTTCCCCAATCTAGCAAGGCAGGCCGACATTCAGATTCAGGAAATACAGAGAATGCCAAAAAGATACTCCTCGAGAAGAGCAACCCCAAGACACATAATTGTCAGATTCACCAAAGTCGAAGTGAAGGAAAAAATGTTAAGGGCGGCCAGAGAGAAAGGTCAGGTTACCCACAAAGGGAAGCCCATCAGACTAACAGCAGATCTCTCAGCAGAAACTCTACAAGCCAGAAGAGAGTGGGGTCCGATATTCAACATTCTTAAAGAAAAGAATTTTCAACCCAGAATTTCATATCCAGCCAAACTAAGCTTCATAAGTGAAGCAGAAATAAAATACTTTACAGACAAGCAAATGCTGAGAGATTTTCTCACCACTAGGCCTGCCCTAAAAGAGCTCCCGAAGGAAGCACTAAACATGGAAAGGAACAATTGGTACCAGCCACTGCAAAAACATGCCAAATTGTAAAGACCATCGAGGCTAGGAAGAAACTGCATCAACTAACGAGCAAAATAACCAACTAACATCATAATGACAGGATCAAATTCACACATAATAATATTAACTTTAAATGTAAGTGGGCTAAATGCTCCAATTAAAAGACATAGACTGGCAAATTGGATAAAGAGTCAAGACCCATCAGTGTGCTGTATTCAGGAAACCCATCTCACGTGCGGAGACACACGAAGACTCAAAATAAAGGTATGGAGGAAGATCTAGCAGCAAATGGAACACAAAAAAAGGCAGGGGTTGCAATCCTAGTCTCAGATAAAATAGACTTTAAACCAACAAAGATCAAAAGAGACAAAGAAAGCCATTACATAATGGTAAAGGGATCAATTCAACAAGAAGAGCTAACTATCCTAAATATATATGCACCCAATACAGGAGCACCCAGATTCATAAAGCTAGTCCTGAGTGACCTACAAAGGGACTTAGACTACCACACAATAATAATGGAAGATTTTAACACCCCACTGTCAACATTAGACAGATCAACGAGACAGAAAGTTAACAAGGATACCCAGGACTTGAACTCAGCTCTCCACCAAGCAGACCTAATAGACATCTACAGAACTCTCCACCCCAAATCGACAGAATATACATTTTTTTCAGCACCACACCACACCTATTCCAAAATTGACCACATAGTTGGAAGTAAAGCTCTCCTCAGCAAATATAAAAGAACAGAAATTATAACAAACTGTCTCTCAGACCACAGTGCAATCAAACTAGAACTCAGCTTCAAGAAACTCACTCAAAACCGCTCAACTACATGGAAACTGAACAACCTACTCCTGAATGACTACTGGGTACATAACGAAATGAAGGCAGAAATAAAGATGTTCTTTGAAACCAATGAGAACAAAGACACAACATACCAGAATCCCTGGGACACATTCAAAGCAGTGTGTAGAGGGAAATTTATAGCACTAAATGCCCACAAGAGAAAGCAGGAAAGATCCAAAACTGACACCCTAACATCACAATGAAAAGAACTAGAAAAGCAAGAGCAAACACATTCAAAAGCTAGCAGAAGGCAAGAAATAACTAAGATCAGAGCAGAACTGAAGGAAATAGAAACACAAAAAACCCTTCAAAAAATTAATGAATCCAGGAGCTGGTTTTTTGAAAAGATCAACAAAATTGATGGAGCACTAGCAAGACTAACAAGAAAAGAGAGAAGAATCAAATAGATGCAATAAAAAATGAAAAAGGGGATATCACCACCGACCCCACAGAAATACAATCTACCATCAGAGAATACTACAAACACCTCTATGCAAATAAACTAGAAAATCTAGAAGAAATGGATACATTTCTTGACACATACACTTTCCCAAGACTAAACCAGGGAGAAGTTGAATCTCTGAATAGACCAATAACAGGCTCTGAAATTGTGGCAATAATCAATAGCTTACCAACCAAAAAGAGTCCAGGACCTGATGGATTCACAGCCGAATTCTACCAGAGATACAAGGAGGAACTGGTACCATTCCTTCTGAAACTATTCCAATCAATAGAAAAAGAGAGAGTCCTCCCTAACACATTTTATGAGGCCAGCATCCTCCTGATACCAAAGCTTGGCAGAGACACAACCGAAAAAGAGAATTTCAGACCAATATCCTTGATGAACATTGATGCAAAAATCCTCAATAAAATACTGGCAAACCAAATCCAGCAGCACATCAAAAAGTTTATCCACCATGATCAAGTGAGCTTCATCCCTGGGATGCAAGGCTGGTTCATCATACGCAAATCAATAAATGTAATCCAGCATATAAACAGAACCAAAGACAAAAAACACATGATTATCTCAATAGATGCAGAAAAATCCTTTGACAAAATTCAACAACCCTTCATGCTAAAAACTCTCAATAAATTAGGTATTGATGGGACATATCTCAAAATAATAAGAGCTATCTATGACAAACCCACAGCCAGTATCATACTGAATGGACAAAAACTGGAAGCATTCCCTTTGAAAACTGGCACAAGACAGGGATGCCCTCTCTCACCACTCTTAGTCAACATAGTGCTGGAAGTTCTGGCCAGGGCAATCAGGCAGGAGAAGGAAATAAAGGGTATTCAATTAGGAAAAGAGGAAGTCAAATTGTCCCTGTTTGCAGATGACATGATTGTATATCTAGAAATCCTCATCATCTCAGCCCCAAATCTCCTTAAGCTGATAGGCAACTTCAGCAAAGTCTCAGGATACAAAATTAATGTACAAAAATCACAAGCATTCTTGTACACCAATCACAGACAACTAGAGAGCCAAATCATGAGTGAACTCCCATTCACTATTGCTTCAAAGAGAATACAATACCTAGGAATCCAACTTGCAAGGGATGTGAAGGACCTCTTCAAGGAGAACTACAAACCACTGCTCAATGAAATAAAAGAGGATACAAACAAATGGAAGAACATTCCATGCTCATGGGTTGGAAGAATCAATATCGTGAAAATGGCCATACTGCCCAAGGTAATTTATAGATTCAATGCCATCCACATCAAGCAACCAATGACTTTCTTCACAGAATTGGAAAAAACTACTTTAAAGTTCATATGGAACCAAAAAAGAGCCCGCATTGCCAAGTCAATCCTAAGCCAAAAGAACAAAGCTGGAGGCATCACGCTATCTGGCTTCAAACTATACTAGAAGACTAAAGTAATCAAAACAGCATGGTACTGGTACCAAAACAGAGACTTAGATCAATGGAACAGAACAGAGCCCTCAGAAATAATGCCGCATATCTACAACTATCTGATCTTTGACAAACCTGACAAAAACGAGGAATGGGGTAAGGATTCCCTATTTAATAAATGGTGCTGGGAAAACTGGCTAGCCATATGTAGAAAGCTGAAACTGGATCCCTTCCTCACACCTTATACAAAAATTAATTCAAGATGGATTAAAGACTTACATGTTAGACCTAAAACCATAAAAACCCTAGAAGAAAACCTAGGCAATACCATTCAGGACATAGGCATGGGCAAGGACTTCATGTCTAAAACACCAAAAGCAATGGCAACAGAAGCCAAAATTGACAAATGGGATCTAATTAAAGAGCTTCTGCACAGCAAAAGGAACTACCATCAGAGTGAACAGGCAACCTACAAAATGGGAGAAAATTTTTGCAACCTACTCATCTGACAAAGGGCTAATATCCAGAATCTACAAAGAACTCCAACAAAATTGACAAGAAAAAAACAACCCCATCAAAAAGTGGGCGAAGGACATGAACAGACAATTCTCAAAAGAAGACATTTATGTAGCCAAAAAACACATGAAAAAAAGCTCATCATCACTGGCCACCAGAGAAATGCAAATCAAAACCACAATGAGATACCATCTCACACCAGTTTGAATGGTGATCATTAAAAGGTCAGGAAACAGCAGGTGCTGGAGAGGATGTGGAGAAACAGGAACACTTTTACACTCTTGATGGGACTGTAAACTAGTTCAACCATTGTGGAAGTCAGTGTGGCGATTCCTCAGGGATCTAGAACTAGAAATAGCATTTGACCCACCCATCCCATTACCGGGTATATACCCAAAGGACTATAAATCATGCTGCTATAAAGACACATGCACACGTATGTTTATTATGGCACTATTCACAATAGGAAAGACTTGGAACCAACCCAAATGTCCAACAATGATAGACTGGATTAAGAAAATATGGCACATATACACCATGGAATACTATGCAGCCATAAAAAATGATGAGTTCATGTCCTTTGTAGGGACATGGATGAAACTGGAAACCATCATTCTCAGTAAACTATCGCAAGGACAAAAAACCAAACACCGCATGTTCTCACTCATTGGTGGGAATTGAACAATGAGAACACATGGACACAGGAAGGGGAACATCACACTCTGGGGACTGTTGTGGGGTGGGGGGAGGGGGGAGGGACAGCATTAGGAGATATACCTAATGCTAAATGACGAGTTAATGGGTGCAGCACACCAACACGGCACACGGATACATATGTAACAAACCTGCACATTGTGCACATGTACCCTAAAACTTAAAGTCTAATAATAATAATAATAATAAAAAGAAAATGGAGTAACAAATAGCAAATCCGAGCAGATCGAAAGCAAATGCATTGATTTTGGAACAATGACAAATCATATAATGTGATTAAACTATGGGTGAAAGGGTGTGTGTGTGTGTGTGTGTGTGTGTATGTGTGTGTGTGTCATGCTATTGGAAGGCAGCTCATAGCTGTGGATCTCAGGGTGACAGGAAATGTAGAGAACAGAGGCTGGTAATCTATTTTTTTCCAATAAAAATACAGCAATTATATAAAATCAAATGGAATCATATGCATAAATTTTAAATCCAGCTTGTCCAACCTGTGGCCCACGGTCTGCATGTTGCCCAACACAAATTCATAAACCTTGTTAAAACGTTGTGAAATTTTTTTGCAATTTTTTTTTTTTAGCTCATCAGCTATCATTAGTGTAATTTATGTGTGGCCCAAGACAATTCCTCTACTTCCGTGTGGCCCAGGGAGGCCAAAAGATTGGACACCCCAGTTTAAATCATTATGGACTGAACATTGCCATACCCTAGAAATCACAATCTGCTTTTCCTGATTAATTAGAATGTGTTAATAATTTCCTTGCTTTCCTCTATAATTTCTATTTTTCAAGTGTGTATCCCTAAACTACAATGTTGCCTTTGTGTGTTTTTGAACTTCTGTGAATGGAATCATTTTATGTGTAGTCTTGTGTAACTTGCTTTATTATTTATTAATATTATTTTTGATTGACAAATTGTAATTGTAGACATTTATGAGGTACAGTATGTATACAATGTGGAATGATGAAATTAAGCTGATTAACATCTCACCTTAGTTACCTATCATTTTTTATGGTAACTTGAAATTTGATCTTTTAATTACTTTTAATTATACATTATTATTGACTATAGTCACCTTGCTCTGCAATAGATATCAAAACCTATTTTTTCTGCCTGAAACTTTGTACCCTTTGATTAACAGCTCCCAATACCTTCCCTTTGTCCATCCCCAGGCCTCTGGTAACCATCATTCTACTCTCTACTTTGATGAGTTCAACTATTCAAGTGTCCATACATAAGGGAGATCGTGAGTTATTTGTCTTTTTTTTTTCTTGGCTTAATTATAATTTCTGAAACACAGGTTTAAATGAAGAACTGTAATTCATATGGAAAAGATAAAAATAACGATAAATAATTTATTAATACAAAGGCTTCTCAACTATCCAGAGTTTTGAGTTAATTGTCTTTCTATGCCTGACGTACATGTGACTTGCTTTAACTGATAAACAGTATGTTTCTGAAATTTCTTCGTATGGATATATTACAAGGAGCAGAATTCTCTTGTAAAGATAATTTATAACTTTCATAATTTCCTTAGTTTTATAATCTCACAGTTGATGGACACAATGGTTTTTTTGATTTTTATGAGCAATTCTTCTATGCAATCTCTTCTTATTTATGTGTAAGAGTTTAGGGCATATACCTAATTATGGAGTATATAATAACCTTGTAATGTTCCTTTGAGAAATATTTTTAGTAAGGAGGGTGCTGACTCCCCCAAAGAAACTAAAGATACATATTCTGCCCACTGGGATGCCCATTGCCATGCTCTAATGCTCCTTTTGTCTCCAGGAGAAGGTGAAAGCAGCTCCAGCTAATCATGACTTAGCTGGATGGAGGTAGGTTATGCAGTTGTTCAGTTTTGCTAGAGAACATTTTCCTAAGTGGTTAAAACAGTTTACACTCCTATCAGCAGTGGTGAGGATTTATGTTGTTTCTTATGCAAATGATACTTGGTATCAAGTAGCCATAATTTTTGGCTAATATGGTATGAGTATGAAATGAAATCTCTCTGTTTTCGTGTTTCTCTGATTATAAATGAGATTGAACATCTTTTCATATGACTATTGGTCATTGGTGGTCTTCTGTGCAATTTTTAATCAATTCTTTTTATCATTTTTATGGGGTCACTTTTTTCCTGTGCATATATAGAAGTTCTTTGTGTTTTCTGAATACTAATCTTTTGCCCATTTTGTGTGTCACAAAATTTTCTTATAGGTTGTAGTTTAGTCTTTCTACATTCTGTATGGTGGTGATTTGTTTATATTTTAGTTTACCTGAGCGTTTTCCCTTTTTAATAGGTGAAGTATGTTGGTTTCATATTTTAAGATCCTTTTTACAGTTTGGACTTTATTCTGATGGTAATACGGAGTCATCAGGAGGCACTGCATCCAGAGATGGGAGACCAGTTAAAAAGCATCTGCAAAAATGCAGATTATGAGGGCTTGAAAGTAAACACTTGCATTAGGAATTAAAAGGAAGAAGCATTTGGAGTGTTATTTAGAATGTCTAATTGACAGCCATCGATAAGTGGAAACGTCTGTGAGCATAGAGTTTAGAGGACAGGTATCTTTGTTTATGATGCCATTAACTAGATAGATTATTGGCATAGATATTTAAAATATGTTAATTTTGAGACCATTGAACCATAAGATCTTCCGAGAAGGTAAGATGTGGGTCTAGCTCTCAATAGTGCATGCTGCAAGGTGATATATTAATCTAGGAGTTATCAATTCACAGGAAGTAACTAAAGTCGTGGAAAATCACTTTGGAAATATTTAGGATCTTGGAGAGTCTAATTTCTACAAAAAAAGGGATAGTTTTTATCTTTTTCTCTGCTTTGTCAACAGTATCCAGCAAAATACATGATATGATAGGTGCTCGGTAAATATATGTTGAACTAATGGATACCTTGAACTACTATTTAAGAGCATGAGAAGGAGGGAGTAGCTAGGAAAGGAGCAAATTAAAAACTTGAGAGAACAAACAAACCCAGTGGTGAGGCTAATGAAGACCATTTTCAACAGAATCAAGTGACACAGAGTGGGAGAGTAGTTTTTGTTGACCAGTTAGAATAGATGTCTGATTTCAGAGTTGAGGAGTGCTAGGAATGGGGCGGTAGACATAGCAAGATAGCCTATGTTTCACTGTGTGGCAAGACAGAACATTGTGGTACCTGGTCCCTGCTAAAGAGTGCATATTGATGGATGAGTTCAGTTCTAACTTAATACCTATAAAAGAGATTAAGTGCTAACATAGAGACTGTCCAAAGAAATGATTAGAGAGAGGATAGAAAAGTATTAATAGAACAGAAGGGGAGCTTGGAGCTAAGCAAGAAGGAAACCAAGCAATGAAAATCCAAGGAGCAAACAATGGCTTGGACTGGGAAAGGTCATTTGGCAACAGAAACTGGAGACAGCTGTGATATGTGTTATGAGAAAAATTGTGCTGAGTAGTTTACAGGTAGATTCATATTGTTTTAACGGGCCAATGAAAATTTCCTAAGGGCATGCTTAAATAACTTTTATGAACCCTGACCTCTGATTAAGGTGGATGTCGGTTCAAGGGAAGGTAGTTTTTAAACTAGAAGACATTCAAGCATGATCATTGACCAAGAAAAATGTTTTTGGTAAGGATTGAGACTCACCATTTCAAACCAGTTTAAACATTTTTAAAGAAAAAATAATCCCAGTATCCTCTGAGTTTAATTCATTTCAAAAAGGATGGATTAACAGGGAGAGTCCTAGGGTTCCAAAAATGTGAATGAATTGCTCCAGGGCTCTAAAGCTTGGAGAAGAAAAGTCACCTACAGGTCAGTGGAGATTTGCTGTGCCAATTACTTACAGAAGACTTGGGGGGAAATTATGACCCAGAACTGACTTTTATTATTAGTCTAAACAGATAAGCTAGGGCTAACTTTCATAATTTTATTTTGTAAAGGATTTTTTTAAAAGGAAACTACAGAAAGCATTCTACAATTTTCTGAACAAGTTCTTTTTTGTTTGTTTGTTTTCTTTACTCTGAGTGCTGTCTTGAATTCTTTCCAGTCTTTGTTGTTTAGTTTTTTGTGGGCTTTTTCCAACCTAGAGTTACAGAAATAAGACCCACAATTGTTCAAATTCTGAAAAGAAAGTGTACCTCAAATCTTGTCACTCATCTGTCAATATTTGACGTGAAACAACTGCTTTTTCAGATGCTGTCCTGAGTTGAATAGTGATCTTCCAAGATTCATGTCCTTCCCAGAACCTCAGAATGTGAACTTACTTGGAAATAGGGTTGTTGCAAATATAATGAGTTAAGATGAGATTATACTAGAGTAGGGAGTACCCTTACTCTAGTATGACTGGTGTCCCCATAAGAAGAAGAAAAGAGACACAAAGAGAGACATGATAGTGCCATGTGACGATGGAGGCAGAATTTAGAGTGGTGTTTCTAAGCCAAGGAATGCCAATGATTACCAGCAATAATGGACCTTAGAAGATAGGCATGGAATTGATTTTCCCCTAGATCCTTCAGAGGGACCATGACTTTGCTGGCACCTGGATTTTCAGACTTCTGGCCTTCAAAACTGTGAGAGAATGCATTTCTGTTGCTTTAAGCTAACCAGTTCATCTAACTGTTACAACTGCCCAGGAAAGGAATACACGTACCATTGGTTTTTTTAAACAGTTCAGGGATAAAAGGCGGTTGGTCCACTGCAGACTTCTCAAATGCCTGTTTGAAAATTTGATGGATAGGTAAAAACAGAACTGGGAAGAGTGATGCTAAAGAGCAGGGGGGAAATCATCACAATCCGCTTAGATTAGTATGATAATTTTAGACTGCTACCAAGCAGTCAGAAAGTTAAATAAATCAGGGTTTTCCCCTGGTTCTTTAAGATTTGTTGGCTGTGGGAGGTAGACTCCAGGAAACTTACTTGATCGGGGATACATAGCCATTTGTATCTTGCTGTGAGATTTTTTAGATTTGAAGGCGTTGCCGAGGTAACTTGTCCATGGCTGAGCAATTCTGGTATGAACAGAAATGGAACTTGGCTGACCAATTAGACCTGGTAGAAGAGGTAGCAATTTTCTGCATTAGTATTCCAGGCTGCCATAACAAAATTCCACAGACTAGGTGGCTTAAATAACAGAAATTTATTTTCTCACATTATTGAAGATGGGAAGTCTGAGATCAACCAGCAGGGTGCGTCAACTCGGAAATCTTTCTCCCTGGCTTGCAAGATGGCCACCCTCTTGCTGCCTCCTCACGGGCTTCTCTCTGCACATACCCCCTGGTGCCTCTCGGTATATCCAAATTTTGTCTCCTTACAAGGACACCAGACACCAGTCAGACTGGATTTGGCCCTCTCCTGAAGATCGTGTTTTAGCTTAATTACCTCTTTAAAGGCCCTAACTTCAAATACAGTCGTATTCTGAGGCACTGAAAGTTAGGTCTTGAACATATGAATTCTAGGGGCACCTAATTCAGCCAATAACATATCTAGGAAGGGTCAACGTTCAAGATAATTGAGAATTATTTATTTCTCTGTTCTGCAATTGGGAAGAATACAAATGTAAAGGGGAATAACATCAAAAATGATAAAAATATTGCCACTTATTGAGGATGTCAAGTGAATACATTCCATGGATTTAAAAAAGGGTTCCTGAGTTGATCCTCAGAATGGAGAAAATACACCACTCTGTCATTTAAATGTAGCTAATATTTTCATGTGTTCCGTCATAAATGAAATAGTAGAACAGAAACTGAAGATTTATTATTGAGATCAGAGCCACTGACATTTACTACAGAAAGAAATTAATTTCTTTATGAAACTTTCAAGCTTTACTGTTTTCTCTGATTTCTTACCAGAATTGTTTTGCTCATCTGTGCAAATACTCAGTAAGACATAGGGATGCTGTGTTCCTCATTCCTATCTGGAAATATAATAGCCACACACAGTGTCTACTCATAAATAACACATACTAATAAAGCTTCTGTAGAGCAGAATAATTTAGACAAACTGCCAGCCTCAGGGTTGCGAAATGTGGATTCAACTATTAATATTTTCTTACATTAAATACATGTTGTGCAACTTATCCCTGACACTTCTTTTGCCATTGCTGAGAAGCCAAAAGACTATTTGCCTATATAAAACTTTAGAATGATAGGAAATATATTCCCTTATTGATTGTCCCAATAAGAGTAGGCCATAATAGGATTAATGTCACCTGTAGGCATCAGAAGCAACATGGCAGGAATGATAGGGACGGGGGAGAAAGCAGGATCTGTAAGTGATGTCTGAAAGACATTATAGGTGTAGAAGGCAAGATGCCTTTTCCTGAAGAGTAATTCTACGTCATATTTACTGGGTGTGCCTGGAACTGTTAAGTGCTTTGCAACTATGAGATTTCTAAGGTGGGTACCCCTTATTTCTACTAATAGAAGTAGAAATGAAATCAGAGATAAGTAAGTTGCCCAAAGTTGGCAAACCTAGCAAATGATAAATTTGGGATTTGAGCCCAGGTCATCTAAGTCCAGGGTGTACACTCTTAACCATCAGCCTGTACTATCTCTCTATAAAGCAAGGTTAAAAATCTAGTGTTATTTAAAACAGGTAATGGAGGTCTGAAGTCCAAAGACAAGAATCAACAGGTCTCAAGTTTCAAATAATCCACTAAATTTGAGATCTGGGTGGTCTGGCAATAAGGGATTATGAATTTCAAAAAGTCTACCCAAGTGGCACAGAAAACCCTCCATAGGAAAGAGTGTTGTTGAAAAATGAGTAAGAGTTCTCCTCTTGCCTTCTCACCTATGAGAGAAAATATCCTCAGTTTGTGGAAGGACTGAAACCTGAACATGATGGCAAATGGAGATATCTGAACAAAACAGATGAGAGATCTGGCTTTCAAGGGCTTGCTTTTTCTCTTTTTCTTTCTTTCTTTTCTTTTTCTTTTTTTTTTTTTTGAGATGGAGTGGAGTCCCACTCTGTCACCCAGTCTGGAGTGCAATGGCACGATCTTGGCTCACAGCAACCTCCGCCTCCAGGGTTCAACCAATTCTCCTGCCTCAGCCTCCTGAGTAGCTGGGATTACAGGCGCCCACCACCGCTCCTGGCTAACTTTTGTATTTTTAGTAGAAACGGGGTTTCACCATGTTGGCCAGGCTGGTTTCCAGCTCTTGACCTCAGGTGATCCACTCGCCTTGGCTTCCCAAAGTGCTGGGATTACAGGCGTGAGCCACCACCCCGGCTTCTAGGGCTTTTAATGCTTGTTCACATTCCTTGGGGCTGCAGGCTCCTGATGGCCAAAGATGTCAAAGTTTCAGAAGAACACACACAGCCCCTATGGAAGATTATACTCCGCATAAACTCCCAGTCTATTCAGAAGAGACAGAATGGCTGCTTGGCACAGGCACTGAGTCCTGGCAAAATCTGGCTTCCACTTAAAGCAGCTGATAGAGTGCCTCATCGATAGCTGACTTGGAGCTATCTGAATCATCCTAGATAATTGAATCCCACATCCTGGTTTTCTTGGTTGCTTTCTTTTCTCGCTGTAGCTCTGATATGTTCTGGTCAAACAATCTTCCTGCTTTCACCACTAATCTGGCCTCGACCTCATTCATCACCAGCATGTCAGTCCCCATAGCAATGTTGTCAGCTTCCATTTGGAACAAGATGATATCTTAGTCACTTAATAGTTTATTATGTAACTGACTCTTTGACAGCACTCTGGGCATGATGCTTTTTCTCAACCTTGGTGCAGAACAACACGTCCCACGCCATAATAGGACTGTGAACAGTTCAGAAACTCATATTTTATAGTTGCCCTTTAACTAGTTTAGAGTTAATTTGCTCAGTGTAACAGAATGTACTCAGTACTCTGGTAATAAATATGAACATCTTATGGGGCTTTAATCCTGACATATTGTGGTCATTTCTTTCCAATCAGCAATTTAGCAAATTGAGTTAAAAAGTGTAGCATCATGGCTCCTGAATATTAAAGCATATTCAACTCTGAAATGAAATTCTATTTACTTTTATTTGTTTAATCGTACGAAGTTGGAATCTGTTACCGAAATATTTCCTGTAAGAAATATTTTTCTCCTTGAAAGTGGAGTGAAATTTCCAGTAAGTTCGTTGTAGATTTTGCAATTCTTTTTACTTAAAAATCAAGTTTGATTTTTCTGTCTATCTTTCCAGAAATGAAACTGTTTTTGAAGGTTGTGCTTTGTTTTAGTTAGAGTCTAATACATTGGAGAGTTGGCAAGACACTTTTTGAGTGTTTCTTTCATTTTGCAGGACCTTCCATATTGTAAAAATCAATAAAGTGCTTGCTTGCTTTTGGTTTGAAATACATGATTTTGCTCTCATTGCTTAATAAGAATGCCCTATAAATGCCCCTCAATCCTTATTTACTAAAAGTTAAAAAATTGGGCAAATTCTTATTAAGTCACTAATCTATGCAAGAGACTTTGCCATGCATGTCAAGCCTTACAGAGAGCGATATTTGTATCTTTGCCCTGCTTCCATGCCTTAGACTACAACAAGTATAAGACCTCTTAGACATACTATAAATATTGACTGATATGTAGCTAATGAAAATAATTGAAGAAAGACTTTGCTTGTTAATATACTTAGAAAATCCATTAAAGAATGCTGATGGCCTTTCCAAAATGCTTTACAATCATATTTGTGGTTTTTTTCCCTACAATAAATCTGAACCAAGTTGGCATTTATATTCCTATTAGTATTTATAAGCAAAGAAACAGGAAAATGTGAACAACTCAAGTGAATGGTGCAATCACAGAGCAAGTGTGAAAGGAAACACCCTGTTTTAAATTTTCTGAATGGCACAAAGATTCTTGTCTGTTCGCTGCTGTACTCTCAATAAGGCCAGACTGCTTGTACCTTATTCAGCTGACCACCATGGCATTTAGCCAGCCACTGTTGCTAGTGTCACCTTGTTGCCATCTATGAACACTTGCCCTCATTGGACTAAGTGGTCCTAAACACTGTGCTTATTTCAGAGCCTGTTGCTTTTCCACCCTGCCTCCCCGTGCCTCATCTGTTTGAAATGCATTCCTTTTGCTCAATATAACCATTCCAGCACTCCCCTAATTATTCCTTTTCACCATGTACTAGTCTTCAGAAGTTTCAAATTGCATCGTATCAGGTAATGTTTTTAAAGCAGAAGCTGAAGATGACATAAATAGTTTGTTTTCTGCAGCACTAACCTGGCAGTAACACTTGGAATCAATTTTCAGGTCTCCAAACTAATTTGAACATTACCTAATACCACTATCTTACAATAATAAAGTAAAATTAAGATAAGTTGTAGTCAAGAATGACTCTGAAATGGAATAGTTATTTGAAGTTCAGGTATCTCATTATCTTTGCCATTTCTGTTGTTGTGGTTTTGTCTGCAATTTGTATAAGCCAATGTTTATTATATTTTTTGTAATGATGTGATTTGGAACTAAATTATTTTTCTGTCACACCTTCTCAATCAGTGGAAGCTAATGCACTAAAAAAAAAAAAAATATATATATATATATATATAGTGCAGGCCAGGCATGGTGGCTCACGCCTGTAATCCCAGCACTTTGGGAGGCTGAGATGGGTGGATCACCTGAGATCAGGGGTTCGAGACAAGCCTGGCCAACATGGTGAAATCCCATCTCTACTAAAAATACAAAAATTTAGCTGATCATGGTGGTGGGTGCCTATAATCCCAGCTACTCGGGAGGCTAAGGCAGGAGAATCGCTTGAACCCAGAAGGTGAAGGTTGCAGTACGCCGAGATCATGCTACTGCACCCCAGCCTGTGTGACAAGAGCGAAACTCCGTCTCAAAAAAAAAAAAAAAAAGTGCAAATGCCTGGGGTTCAGTGGATTACTAAAGGAAACTATTTAATCTATTTAAAATAATTTCTGATTAGTGAAGATTCTGTATTAACCATCTCTGACTCTGAAAGAAGCACAGCACTTCAATCTAATTATTGGTTGACTTGGTCTATTAATGAAAAATGTCATTGATACTACTAGTAGAATTTTAGCAAAAATAATAAGCTATATGTGGTTATTAACATACAATATAAGGTAGTAAAATAATATTACACTGTACTGTTGATATGTATGAATTTATCATTATACTATAAACGGTTGGACCAAAATAATAAAAACTTGATTTTTTAGTGGATTTGCATTTTTAGAAAAGAGCAAACCATTTTATCCTCCTCACTCTAGCATAGTCAGGAAATATAATAAATTAGCTTACATTTGCTATTACTCATTATCATAAAATAATTTATCATGGAATTACATTTTAAACATTTTATACTTCAAATTGGAGCATATCCAAATTATTTTTACAGTGTAAAGGCATCATTGAAGACGCAGTTCTAAAAACCAAAGATAAAATTCAAAATACCAATATTTCCATCTGGTCTTTTTAACCTTTGCTGGTTTTTGAAAGTTGACTAAAGTCTCCAGACTTTCTTTCTCTCTCGTGTCTAAACTACACTGGGACACAAGAACAGGCACACATTCGTAAATTTGCATATACTTTCAATCCATGAATTTTCAGATGAAGAATGACTGCTCTACAGCATACAGAGTTTTATCTGGGATAGTTGCTAAACAAATATTAAGCTCAGAAAATTAACAGTGATTTTGAAAAATATTCAAACAGCAATGCGAATGGAAACTGACAATATATCAAAACTATTTTGACAAATGTTTTAAAAAATAACTTTGTTTCTGTTGAGAAACAACTCATTTAAGCTTATTAAAGATAGGTACATTTTCCTGCTTTTAGTTTTTAATAATTTTTTAAACAATGGAAATAAAACATACCTTCATTTTGATTAGAGAAATATGTTTCATAACTGTTTTTAAGAGAATATTTACTTATTCACAGTTCTTCAAATTTTAAATTGTGAGATTGAGAGTAGTTTGGAGAATTTAAAAACTTTTTTTTTAAAAAAGATAAATAGTTTTTGGCTTCATAATTTTTATTTTTATTATTTTTTCCTTTTTATAATTTTTTATTATTTTTTTATTTATTATTTATTATATTATTTATTATTTATTATTTTTTCCTTTTTATTATTTTCCTTTTATTATTGTTACCTTTTTATTTTTTAAAAAATATTTTCCATTTTTATTTTAGATTCACGGGGTATATATGCAGGTTTGTTACATGGGTATATCACATGATGCTGAGTTTTGGGGCATGAATGATCCTATCACCCTTGTAGTGATTTTAGTATCCAATATATTAGCTTTTCAGCCCTTCCCTCCTTCCTTCTCTCCCTCCTCTAACAGCCCCCAGTGTCTATTGTTCCTACCTTTATGTCCATGTGTATCCACTGCGAAGTCCTCGCTTATAAATAAGAACATGCAGTATTTGATTTCCTATTCCTGCATTAATTCACCCAGGATAATGGCCTCTAGCTGCATCCATGTTGCTGCAAAGGACATTATTTTGTTCTTTTTAGTGGCTGCATAGTATTCCATGCTTCATAATTTTTATTGAATTATTGGTGTTAGCAGAGATGTTTACACACGACAGGTCCAGAAATTATTTGTGGCATTGTTGCGAGTGAAAGTCTGAATAGTACTTATACATTTATCAAATATATAGACATTCTATAATCCTTATTAAATGCAGAAATGTTTAGAGACTTCAATCATTTGAGATATAGAGTTCGTGTACTTTTTTGGAGGGATGGGCAGTTTATAATCAAGAATGAGTCTAATCCATCACTTATTAAATCTTTGGCATTTAAAACATTAAGATCTAATGCATATGAGGATCAAAAGACAAATATGGGTCCTATAGCAGTGGGATCCTCTGGTTCAGAGGGGCAAAAGAAGGATGGAGCCAGCTACACAGTTCTTTGCTATTCCGAGGACTGGATATGCTTGGTTTTGAAGAATGTGTACAGTGAAAACTCTGAACTTAGAAGAGTTGTACTAGTCCATTTTCACACTGCTATAAAGATACTACCTGAGACTGGGTAATTGATAAAGAAAGGAGGTTTAATGGACTCACAGTTCAGCATGGCTGGGGGGGGCCTCAGGAAGCTTACAATCATGGTGGAAGGCAGCAGGAGAGAGTGCAAGCAAAGGGGAAGTCCCACAGTTAAAAACCATCAGATCTCCTGAGAACTCACTATCATGAGAACAGCATGGGGGAAACCACCCCTATAACCCAATTACCTCCCACCAGGTCCCTCCCTTGACACATAGGGATTACAATTTGAGATGAGATTTGGGTGGGGACACAGAGCCAAACCGTATCACCATATTCAACCAATATGGTTTTATGAGAAGAATAAGATCTATTCATTATGGCTAAATTACCAGAGGTCAAAGAGGATCATAGTGGTAAGCTAAATTACCCTCTTTTTAAAAAATGTTCTTTCTGCTTTCTCAACGTGTGATATTATTATGCCATCATGTTGTCCGAGGGAATAAAATGGTGAGGGCATTGTAATTTTATATTTCTAACCTATGTCAGCCTAAAAGATGACATTTTTGAGGTAGACTTGACAAACTATATTGCAAAGTGACAATTAAGTGAAAAAGGCCAAGCATGGTGTCTCATGCCTATAATCCCAGCACTTTGGAAGCGTAGGTGGGAGGATGGCTTGAGGCCAGGAGTTTGAAACCAGCCTGGTCAGCATAGCAAGACTCCAGCTCTACAAGGGCATGGTGGCATGCACCTGTAGTTTCAGCTACTTTGGAGACAGAGGCAAGAGGATTGCTTGAGCCTTGGAAATCAAGGGTGCAGTGAGTCATGATTATACCACTGCACTCCAGCCTGGGCAACAGAGAAAACTCTGTCTCAAAATCAATAAATAAATAATCACTGAAAAAGAGCACTTTTCTCCTGCCAAAGCCATATGATTGATTTCAGTTTTTTTCATGATTATAAGCCATTGGAAGCTTTTAAGCTGCACATTAGCATGTCTTAACTCATGCTTTAGAATGTAACCTTGGTGGCTATGTGGAAAAGCATCTGTAGGTTGGGAGAACTGGTTGCAATAAGACTCATTAGGGGACTGTTCCACTGACATAGTCAAGACATAATTAGCATCTAGACTAGAGCAGGAGATTCCAGATTGGAGAGAAGACGCTGGGAGACATTTGGAAAATAAAATCTAGAAGAAATAGAACCTATTTTTTGAAAAAAACTTGACATTAATACTAAACAATTTCTTTATCTTTTAAATTATATTTTGGGACTTAGGGATCTGGAGTATAATGGGAGATGCTTTATTTCAAATGTTCCCAAGTGTCCTACACTCTTGAAAAAGAAAATCAAGAAGGAGCATGAATATGACTACATTTGACCAACATCTTCAGCATTGCTTGAAGGCGTAGAGTAATACAAACTTAAAATTACCTGTCAGCAGAGAAATAAGCCCCAAGTTTTAATACAGCATCTGCTGCTCCTGCAGGCTTGTAAATGTGGAGAACAGGAAAGGGAGACATATGATTGAAAAGTCTCAGTGGAAGCATAAGCGGATACACTCAGAAAGAGAAAGTTTGATAATAAAAATGCTGAAATATTTCCCGCATTTCTGGGGATCTGTAGTTGACAACACTGACTACAGGGAAATAAGCAGGAGTGGAAGTTAGAGCCTCAGCAAGCAATTGTTTCTTGGGGATAATCAGAAAAGTAAAGAAGGAGAGGGCTGTGAAGAGAAATAAACAAATGAAGGAATCATTAAGGATCTTATCTTGCCCCTCCTATAACCACAACCACCACCATCCATTAAAGAAACGAAACCTTATTACACTGAACAAACAGTCTTCTAAACTTGAAATATTATCCTAAGATGCCTAAAAATAGAGAAAAAACTCAATTTAAATCAAAACTGCTGTAACAAGTAACCGAAAAATGTTAATCCAAATATTTCAACTGATGAAAATTCTCCTAAAACAACCATGAAACAGAATTAGAAGGTAACAAAATGCTACAAACTGAATTAACTATCTTCATATAAATATTTGGCGATAAACATATTTTAAATCAGTAATTCAAAAACTAACACTATAACAAAAAATGCAAATTGAACAAAGGAAAGAAATAGAAGAAAAAGACTATTGGAAATAAAGGTAAAACAACAAATACAAAGTGCTCACTGTAGAATATATTCAAGTAATAATTAATAAAGGACATTGAAAGACTGGGCATGGTGCATGCCTGTAGTCCCAGCTACTTGCCTGCGGGGTGAGATGGGAGGATCATTTGAGCCCAGGAGTTCAAGGTCAGCCTGAATGACATAGAACCTGTCTATAAAATTAAATTTGAAAATTAAACAAAATAATGAAAAATAAAAATTATAACAGTAAAATAAGAGACATTAAACAAGAGGAGGAAAACATTCAAGAGGATGAACATAATACAACGAACAAAGTAAAAAAGTGTCAGAGAAAGTGTATCAAGTAGAAGGCAAATAACATCCAATAGATGTATAATAGAATCCCTAAAGGAAAAAAAAAAACAACAATAAAATCCAACTAATATTTAAAATTATAATCCAAGAAAAGTTCCTGGACCTAAAAGACAACCAGAATGCTTCTGGATTAGGCCCACCGATGACCTGGGAAAATTGATCCAGGACAGTCAACAAGAAGATACATCCTGGTAGAACTATGAAAATTTTAGAAATAAAATTTCATCAGGTTGCCAGACTAAAAGACAAAATACGAGGAGAAGAGAATTACTCTGGCATCAGATTTCTCAGTACAAGCATTCAAATCAAAGCAAAAATAGAGCAGAATTTTCAAGACATTTAAGGAGAGAAAGTGATAACCAAATAGTGTGTTCTTTCTAGGCAAGAAAGGAAATTAAATTGCATTCTTAGTTTGTAAATACTGTCAAAACCTGAAAATTTCATTTAACATATCTATATTCTCTTATTCTCTCTCTCTCTCCCCTCTTTCCCCCCGCCCCCCCCCTTTTTTTTAAATTTTGAGATGGAACCTCACTCTGTCACCCAGGCTGGAGTGCAGTGGCACAGTCTCAGCTCACTGCAACCTTTGTCTCCGTGGTTCAAGCGATTCTCCTGCCTCAGCCCCACTAGTAGCTGGGACTACAGTCGTCTATAGTCCCTAGTAGCTGGGACTACAGTCACAAACCTGGCTAATTTTTGTAATTTTAGTGGAGACGGGGTTTCACCATGTTGGCCAGGCTGGTCTCGAACTCCTGACCTCAGGTGACCCGCCCATCTCGGCCTCTCAAAGTGCTGAGATTACAAGTGTGAGTCACCATCCCCGGCCTCTATATTCTCTTTTATTTCCATTTGTCTCACTTGGCTTATACCCACCGTGTGTTAGGCACATGTAGCTGAGCTTATCACATTACAGAGAGTTATAAATTCTAGATTTATGTGCTGCTGCCATGAGTATATAATTCAATTTATATATTGAAGAATTAGATAATTTAATAAAATTATAGGTCTAAAATTTACTTGTAAAAGGTTTTCAAGTTTGGAAGTTTTAACTGTATAAAATTAAAATACTACATTAAAAATATTCAAAGAGCCTTTGAAAAAAATTGATTCTTCAGTGAAAGTTTTTTAAAGCAAATTTAAATATCCATAAAATTTTATCTATGTAATGCCCATTCTTATTCACTTAATAACACACATAAACTTTATTCTGAGTAATTTTTAAATATCTCGTTAGTACTATTTTGTTTACAAAGAGAATCCAAGTTATGATCCATCTTTGATAGCTGCTTTCTAAGATAAGGAGTTCAGGAGAATAATGATATTTTATGATCTCTTATGAAGCCTATTTTTATTTTCTGAGAATTATTTCAATTCATTTTTTTTCAATCAAGCTGTTTGACACACTACCAGTGTGACTGAGATAAATCTGGAAGGACCGTTGATTTCTATCAGTCCCTGTTTTACAGAGAATATGTTCCTTGATAAACAGTTTGTAGAACTTACACCTTCTCTAAGCGCTTTACAAGCATTAGCTTATTTTCTTAATGCTTACAGAAGCCTTCTTTTCTAGGTATTATTTTTTGCCAGTTTACACATGAGAAAACTTACACACAAGGTAATGCAGTTAGTAAATGACAGAAATGAGATTTGAACACCAGCATTCTGGCTCCAAAATCTGTACTTCAAATCAAGAAATCAAAGGTGGGCTTATAAGTATTGTGATTTTCATGAATAAATTAGTGTTACTTGCATGATTTAGAATGCCTTATAAAAATCCCAGGAGGTTTTTTGTTTGTTTTGTTTTTTTTTTGCATATAAGATACAATAGACAATAGAAGTAAAATATAACAAATTCTAATACTCAGATGACTGAAAAGTCATAGATGAAAAAAACCAAAAATCACTGGTTGTTCTGTGATTTAAAAAATAACCATGGGATCCAGTAGATGTGGCTGCCTAGAATCAAAGTTGAAATTTTAAGCAAGAGTAGATACAAGAGATAGAAGTTAGAATTCATAAAGAGTAGATTATTTCTGATAATATGGAGGCAGATGATGTTAACAAAATTAAATTTATCATGATTAACACTAAGACAATCCCAATAGAAATTCTGAATCTGGTTGAAGAACATTGACATACTCAAAGTTAGTCTGAGATGGATTCCACTGGACCATGAATCCATATATATTCCTTCTCTTCAAAGTTGTGGCAGATACAGCACCCAACTGTTGCATCTTGTCAATAGGATTTAAATAATTTGACAGCTTTGGACTGAGTATCATTGACTTTATGTCTCTGACCAAAGTTTTATAGATGGAAAAATAATTAACTTTCCTTTGCATTACAACCATAAAGTCTCACTCAACTCAAAGGAACTTTTTTTTACAAGAATAGTTAATTGGTAAGTCAAATACTTTGAAAGAATACATGTTTAATGTTATGGAATGCCTTTTTTCTCCCCAGTAGACATTCTGTTCCAGTAAACTGACACGATTTATAAGTAGTTCAACAAAATTTAGTTTCTTATACCTGCAATAAATTGTGTAGAAAATCTTCTTAAATAATCTTTCAGGGTTTACATTTTATACTATATGTTTCTGAAGCATTTAAATGTTTTATAAATATTTCCATGTGCAGTCTCATGGAAAATAGTTTCATATTAAAATTCAAAGGAAGAAGATATCGATTAAAATGAGCACTGATTGTGAAGTCAGAAGGACTGCTTTTATGTCTTGGTTCTGAAAACGAGTAACTCAATAACCTTAGGAGATTAATGTAACCCCTGTAACCTTTAGCTTCATAATCTGTAAAATAAAAGTCATAATAGTATCCTGCCTACCTTACTGTGGTATTGATGAATTATATAGTGTGTATGAAAGTGTGTGAATTATAAACCTGCAATCAAATGTATATTCAAACTGCTAAGAAATAAAAATATTTCCACTTCTGAACTCTTTGATTATGGTGTACTTATTGAAGAAAGGGTAGAATATTCACTATGTATCAAGTAAATGCAAATAAGAATGATGTACAAGTTTAGTGAATAAATATGGACAGAATTAATGTTACTATTTCTTTAAAGGCTATGTCTTTGATTTCAGTAAGAGCTAACTGTCCTTAACTTTTGAAGAGGTAGAAAGAACAGGAAAGTCAAAACACTGCTATTTGTTAGCAGTGACTTGGAAAAGTAATTTACCCCTTTGTTCCTGAATTTCCTTATCTCTTGTCGCTCTGTGTATATGTATATATTCACACACACACACACACACACACATATATCACTACATAGGTATATACAGATATATATGTGTGTGTATATGCCCATTTAAATACATATCAAATGTAAGTCTATGAATCAAAAGAGAAAAATTCAGCTAATTGCATAAGGCAAATAACGTAGTCACATCCTCCTTTTTGGTACTCTGCCAATCATTTTCTATGGCCTACTTTCTTTCCATTTGTACAATAAAGGCTTAGTTACTCTTGTGCTCAGTTCCAGAGAAGAGGTAACCAATAAAACATGCTAATAGGAATTGGGATCAAAGCCAATGTCTTCTTAGTCACATTCACATTAATTTCCAACACTCGACATTTCTACAGCAACATCCTACAGTGTGCCTTCATGACAGTACGTCACTTTTGGAAGACATTTAGATTGAAAAACGTTTTCTGACTAGATGCTAAGTTATTTGGAAAACGTCAAATAAGAATGCCTGGCCTGGCGCGGTGGCTCACGCTTGTAATCCCAGCACTTTGGGAGGCCGAGGCGGGCGGATCACGAGGTCAGGAGATCGAGACCACGGTGAAACCCCGTCTCTACTAAAAATACAAAAAAAAAATTAGCCGGGCGTGGTGGCGGGCGCCTGTAGTCCCAGCTACGCGGGAGGCTGAGGCAGGAGAATGGCGTGAACCCGGGAGGCGGAGCTTGCAGTGAGCCGAGATTGCTCCACTGCACTCCAGCCTGGGCGACAGAGACTCCGTCTCAAAAAAAAAAAAAAAAAAAAAAAATAGAATGCCTTATCTCTCAAACATTTAGGTTGGTTTTTGTTGAACTGAGTTACTGAAATTAAATTATAACTACACTATTGAGATTTTGAGAGAGAGAAATATTTTGCAGGAAAAGGGTGATTGCATTGTATTTTAACTGCAATAGATTCTATGCTTGTTAGTGCACCTGAGTGGCTCGCAAAATGGGGAAAGGGTCAAAAATTAATCACCAACTCACTGATTAGTTAAGACAAATGAATTGCAACCTCACAGTTTTACTTGGGGGTAATTATTAACAGACAGGAATAGGCTAGGCTACTAACAGGGTGATTGCAGGGGCATAGTAATTGGCAGAAAACAGTACAGTAAAGTTCACTGACCACCCAAAATCAGAGAATTTTGTAACAAATTGTTCTTCAAAGTGGAGAAGAAAATGGAAATGATACATGCAGAGGTTTGAAAAACTTAGGTACCAAAACCACATTTGTAAGGGAGTTAACTGATTGCTTGAAGACCTTATCAATGCTTGGAGGTTTTAATTTTTTCCCCAGAAATATAATACACATAATTCCACTGCAAGTTTTTATGTTTTTAGATCAGAGGAGAATATGATTGTTGCTATTTAAATTCTTGTCATCAGTTATCACCATCCAAAATTACCTTGTTCGATTGTAATGTTTTTTTGTTGTCTCTCACTCTCCTGGAACGTAAGTTGGAAGAATGTGAGGGGCCTCTCTTATTCACTACTTTGTTATCGATGCCTAGTATAGGGTCTGACACTTAGTAAGTGCTCAGTATGTATTTATTAAAAATTAAATTATTTGAAGGCAGATTATAGTGAATACAGAAGAAAGTGGAAAATAAAAATGTGCTGAAGTAGTCATGGAGATGGGGGATTTCTGTGGTAAGCAGTTTTGAATTGTGCATTGTTGCTGGAAAGAAAAAGCCTTAAAGATGATTTAGGAAATTGCCATTGTTATATTTCCTGAAAAGTGCTAGATTTGGGCCAACCAGTATTACCTTGCAACCATGTAATTTTTATAGTTTTACACAGTGGCATGTAGAATTTGCTGCCAGTCTGCAAACATTCCTGTTAGAACCAATGGTGGTATTTTGGCTCTCTAGTAATTAATACTCAGTTGGGTTCCATCTGGTTCAGATTTAATTTCTCTCATGAATCTGATTCATCAATCATTCCTGGCAGATTAATGATATGGAATTAGCATTTGAGTGTTCATACTTTTGGTGTGAATTGATTGAAACATTTCTTTCTTTAAACCAATTGGATTCCTACAATTATAGAATTATAGAAACATTTCTTTATCCATAATTTTTCCAAGATGATAAACAGTTTAGTAAATTTTTGTCCTTTATATTAATCACTATTTTTTTGAGACAAGGCTTCACTCTGTCACCCAAGCTCAAGTGCAGTGGCATGATCATAGCTCACTGCAGCCTCAAAACTCTGGGCTCAAGCCATCCTCCTGCCTCAGCCTCCTAAGTAGCTGGGAGTACAGGCACATGATACTACATCCAGCTATTTTTTTATTTTTTTGTAAAGGTGGGGTCTCTCTATATTGCCCAGCCTGGTCTTGAATTACTAGGATGAAGCAATCTTCTCATCTCAGCCTCCAAAATTGCTGAGATTGTAGGTGGGAGCCACTGCACCTGGTCTAATCACTTTTTTGTTCTTAAAAAACTTGTTTCATTCATTTTTTAATCTTATATATGTAGAATCACACATGAACAGTCTCATTTGTGATCCTCTCTAATTTCTTTCAAGTTTGCATTCCTGTACTAATAAGAGTAGAAAATGTGCTGTTTCCAGATGTCCTTGAAGCGAGCGTGCAGGCATATGACCTCGTTTCTACAAATTATATATTCTTTTTAATTTATCATTTTGAGGTTAAGATTATGCTTGTGGGATTCTTCCATATTGTTGTGTGTAACTGTAGTTTGAACATTATTTTGGCTGTTTAGAATGAAATGGGATAAATATTAATATGCTTATTTATACTATTGATTGGCATTTAGATTGGTCATTTTTTATTTCTAAGAATAATATTGCTTTGCGTAATCTTAAACACATCTCCTCTGTGTGCTTGTGTGAAGTGCATATCTAGGAATGAAACTTTGGATCATAGAATTCTGGATATTTTCGACTCTAAAACATAATGACAGCCTATTTTGCAAAGTGATGTAAACATTACACACCCACCTTTAGTGTACGAGCACTCTTGTTGCTCCATCTGTCAACTGACAACGCTTGATATTGTCAGGTTTGTTTTATAAAGAAATTTCAGTGGATGTGTTTAGATATTTCGCTGTGCTTTTAATATACTTTTTTGTTTTTTAAGAGGTTGAGACTTTTTATTACATTCAAGAATCAGATAGATTGTGTTATGAAATGCCAGCTCAAGACTTTGCCTATTTTTCTCTGCTTTAATTATATAATTTATGTGCCTTATGATTTAATTTACTCTTCTTTATTTGGGTTTACTTTCCTTTTTTTTTGATTATAGGTTTTAGTCATATTCTTAAAATTTTTTCAAAATGAAAAAAGATTTTTTCTAAAATATATGCCTTTGAGGGAATAAATTTCTCTCTAAACTCTGCTTCTTCTTTATCTCACAAGGTTTTACTTGTAGTATTTTAATTATTATTCTGTTGAAAATATCTTTTTCTCACTTGTATCGTGCTTTCTTTTACTCTTATTTGTTATGTTTTTTTGTTTGTTTTAGTTTTTGTTTGTTTGTTTGTTTTGAAACAGAGTCTTGCTCTGTTGCCCAGGCTGGAATGCAGTGGTGTAACCTCAGCTCACTGCAACCTCTGCCTCCTGAATTCAAGCAATTCTCCTGCTTCAGCCTCCCAGGTATCTGGGATAACAGGCATGTGCCACCACATTCAACTAATTTTTGTATTGTTAGTAGAGGCGAGGATTCTCCATTTTGGACAGACTGATCTCGAACTCCTGACCTCAGGTGATCCGCCTGCCTCAGCCTCCCAAAGTGCTGGGATTACAGGTGTGAGCCACTGTGCCTGGCCTATTACGTTTTTTATTTCCAAATACATAGGATTTCGCATTACCATTCTCCTTTGTTTATTATAGTTTTAGGACTTAATTCCAACCAGTGTTGTTGGTCTTTCTTTGTTGGATCTTGCTCTACGACCCAGCATATAGTCACTTTGTTCTAAATGTTTTATCTGCACCTGAAACATTGGGTTTCCTGCAGTTGTTAGGTATAGTAAGTAGTCCATACATGATTGTCGGGTCAAGCTTGTTAATTGTTCGCATTTTCTAAATCTTTATAGTGTTTTGTGTTTTCTCAGTGATAAGTATACATTAAAATCTCATATTATTTCTTTATTTACTGCTCATTTAAAGTTCTGTAATTTTGCTTTATGTACTTTAAAGTCTTTTTTTTTTGAGACAGAGTTTCTCTCCTGTTCCCCAGGCTGGAGTGCAGTGGTGGGATCTCGGCTCACTGCAACCTCTGCCTCCTGAGTTCAAGAAATTCTCCTGCCTCAGCCTCCAGAGTAGCTGGGATTACAGGCGCCCACCCCCACACCTGGCTAATTTTTGTATTTTTAGTAGAGACAGGGTTTGCCATGTTGAGCAGGCTGGTCTTGAACTCCTGACCTCAGGTGATCCACTGACCTCAGGTGATCCACCCACCTCGGCCTCCCAAAGTGCTGGGATTACAGGCGTGAGCCACCGCGCCTGGCCACTTTAAAGTCATTTTTAGGTGCATAAAAATTTAGAATTTATGTATTTTCCCTGTGAATTGAACCTGTATCATTTTTAAGTGTTTATCTCCAATAGTACTGTTTGTTTAAAGTCACTTTTGTCTGTTTACTAAGCTTCATCATTATTCCTTCAGGCATTTTATGTGGTATTCTCATGAAGTGTCTAGTTGTTTACATTCATTTCTGCTGTTTCACTTTATTTTAGATGTGTGTATGTGTGTATAGAAAAATATTTTTATCTTTTAATTGCAACACTTAAGTCCATTCATATTCAATGTAATAATGGCCATATGTGGGTTTCAATCTACCGTTTTAATATTTTCTATTTGTTACACTTGTACTGTGTACCATTTTCTCTTTTCTGGACATTTTTGGGTTTATTGAATATTTTTTAAAAATTTCACTTTTCCCCTGGCACTTTAAAATATAATTTTTAAAACTATTCTTTTATTTTAAAGCTCTTATTTTGTTTTCTTTAATTATCATGGTCTAAGTTAATTGGTACTTTTGTCTTGATAGACAATGAAAAGACCCAACAACCCGTGAGTTCTATTTATTTTCTCCTATGTGCCATTGTTACTTTATACTTTAATGTTACACACATTTCAAATACTCTCAATAATTGTTATGATAGCTTGAAACAGCGTTATTCTAGACTTACCCATGTGCTTCTCTTTTTCTTCCCTGCATTTGTTTTTGCATTCCTAACTTTGAATCTGGGATTACTTTCTTTCTGTCTGAGTTTCTAATTTGAGAAAATGTGTCTGTTTACTAAATTTGAATCATCAGCATAATCCATTGAAAATATGTTTTGATTGTTTTGTGTTATCAATTGGAGTTAAGGTGGGGAAAAGTAGTCACTGCCCTATCAAGTGGGAAGGCAATTCTAATGATTGATGTATGTAAATAAACTGTTTATGTTCAGCATGATCTCAAATGAAAGGCCGTGGGTACCTAGCAAGCATACTAAACATACTAACGCTTTGAGTTTTTATTCATCCCCTAATCGTTATTTTAGTTTTTAGTTTTTCAATTCTCTGCTGAATACTTCTGATTCAAGAGAGTTGCCGGTGAGTTCAAAATGGAAATAATGTTATTATTTTTCAAAATTATTTACAAAAATACGTGCAGTCCTTTGATCAATACTTACATCAACAGAAGCCTCTTAGAGAAAACAGTGCAGGAATCCATTGGTTTAAATAACAAAAAGTGACTCTTCATTCAGGTGAAATCGAAAGTCTGTCGAGGGAGTGGGAAGCATGTGCCCAGAAGAGCAAACAATCGATACTGGGTATATTGTGAGGTTTGTGATGGACAGCATTGAGACAATAAATAAAAATTAAAATAAAAGGGCAGCACAAGGGAGTTTTAAGAGCAACAAATCATAATTTTAATCAATAAAAATTGCTCTTGGGAACCTATCTGATTGCTTTTGAAAGTAATTATAGTGTTGCTTCAGCTTGTTCTATGAAATATCTTGGAGGGGTAGCACCTAAATAAACTATCATGATTGGGTTTTTACAAAGCATGCTTACATATAAATTATAAATGCGGTACCATTTGACTTTAAAGTTTTAGAAAAATCTTTCTTCCCACAACCAGTATGCAATCAGCCGATAAAAATGCAAACACACGTCCAGTTATTACAGCAAGTGTAAAAACCTCACTGTTTTTATATTGTAGTAAGATCATATATTTGTTATACATTGAAGACTAAAAATGATTTCTAACAGTCACGGTTTATTTACATAAGGATTTCATTTTATTAGGTATTTCCTAAAACAAAATTATGCCTTGCAATCTGTTTTGCTAGTTTTAAGAAAAATCATGTTTGAATGATTAAAGGAATGAATATTCTGCAAAGTGCATAAAGCTTGCCACTTTGAAGGCTGACTTGATTGATTGTATTTGCAGATGCAGGTTTCCAGAGCCAGAAAATATTAGCTATGATGTTCCTTGCATTACCTTACCTAAGATTTTTTACCTTAACATTTCCATAAATAAATGAACCTACCTTCACAAACCAAATAAAAGCCTCATACATTTGTCATTATTGGCAAAAATAAAGTTGTCATTTTGAATTTAGATACTATAATAGAGGGCGTAATTAATGTCATTCTTTGTGTAGTGCTAGTTCTCTTTTCAAGATAACACTTAGTCAAAGATTTCTATAGCTGCTAACTCTGAAGTCATTATCATTTTGATTTCTTTGTGGTGAGTAAGACTGATTACTTTTATCACCATTTTCAGGATATATTTATATCTTGTACACATCCGATCATCTGATGAAGGACATTTATATCAATGACAATACCTTGTTAATCAGAAGAAGCTAGAATCAATAAATTGAGACTTCCATGTATTTTTTTTAGAATAAGTAGGCTTCTATTAGAATATGACTTTAGAAACTGAATACTAATAACAGAATGCCCAGTTCTTAAAGTCTACTTCAAGGGCACAGGCCTAAGAAGCTGATGTCTCTATCCCTTGGGGACTCAAAGGAAAAATAGCTATATTTTGTAAAGTTCATGTAACATGTCAGTTTTTCAGAAAAATGACCTGTTGCCAGTCAATTTTTTCCATTGTGTTTATTTAGACTGTAAGTCAGACAATTCACTGTCATGTTTATTAAGACTGTAAAAGAAAACTAAGATAACATCATACCTCTAATGATTCTCCTATATTAGAAAAGTACATGTTTTTCAAAATCGCTGTATTAGAAACCTTCAAATATATTTTTCTCTGTAAATTTTATCTACACAGGGAGAAAACTGAAATGGTAGTCAGAAGGATCATAATAGCCGTCTGAATATATTTTCCTCACAGGCCCTTTTCGGCCACCATCCTGTCTGGGAAACTTCCAAGACCACAGTGTTTGTTGATTGTTCTTTTAGAATATGTATCTTTTACTGTACATGTATCTCAGGTACAGAATCTGAGGATTTTTACCCATAATGCAATCATTTGAATTATGCAAATGATTATCAATGTACATTGAAATATGCTCTAACATTGTTCTTTAAATGGATTCACCTTATTTCTTTAGGCACTGGTTAGAGATTGCTAGGTTATGAATATTTTATGAATAAAGCTAACACATTAACTTCCATTGTTTACTTCCAGTTTTTCTCAGTCATCCATTCCAATCTAACATTAGTGTTTAGATAGAAAAAATTTTTATCATGACTAAGTTCTGTCTTATATACATGTTTGTATATTTTCTTTTTTAGCAATGCTTTAATTAGATAGGAAATGGCTACGGTGAAGAAATTCAAGTTGCAGAAGTATAAAAATGTAAAAGTGAAAAAGAAAGGTTGTAAAGTGGCTAATTAAATCAAAATTACTAAAAGTATAAGTAGTTAAATTCTTCGAACTCTCTAGTGATATGTAAAATGAACGTATATATGTAAATATATATATGCAAAAATATTAGAACAGTTTAGTGTTTATATACAATGATTATACAATATGTAAAATTCTATATTTGTTGTAGTAATATGCTGATAAAGAGTTCTGTAAATATCCCTATAAGTATGTATCCAAAATCAATGTCTACTTCTCATAGTCTAATGCATGCAGATTATTGTAATTTTGATCATTTTTTGTTATTTGATGCATAGCCTGTAATTTTCTATTAAATATTTGAGCAAATCTATATATCTCAGAATCCCTGAAACATCATTACGAGTTCAAAGCTGGAGGCTATTCATAAAAGAGGAATCTGTGATTTCAAGTTTTTGAATTATTTTATGGAAATTTGATATGCTCACTACGGTACAATATAAACGATGACAAGTAAGTTTGTGTGGAGAAATCAAGACATCAGTTTTGGCCTTAAATGACTGAATTGATTTCCTGGGTTCCATTCCTTAATTTCATTTCTCACTAGTGCTATTTGTAGACACTACAGGTATGAATAAGATGGCCTATTCTTATTTAAGGAGGATATAGAAGACCTGCCTGTAACAGAGACTAAAAAAGCTGAAGAAGAACCAGGAAATAGTAGTGGTATAGGATCTGAGTAAGGAAAAAAATCAATAAATAGAATGTGATAAAGGGTGACAAGTATTGTAGAAAAGTTGAGGAAGATAAGGGCTGAAATATACTGTCAATACAGAGGTTTTACTGATGATGGCCATGCTTCGCAAATGGTTTAACAGATGAGAGGGAAGCAGAAAAATGGGACAAGTATAGGCTGCTCTTTCTAGAAGCTTGTCTGTTAATAGATTCACATTTTACTATGCAAGAGGATTAAAGGAGAAGTTTTGCTTAATCTCCTTTTAACAATAAAGGTAATAAATATATAAAAATAGTGAAATAGAATTAAAAACTCCTATATTCTTGTTAATTAATATTACTCTTTAATATTTAAATAGTACTTTTTAACGCCGGGCTTGATAGCTTTGTCAACTTAGGAAAATTCTTCTATATCTTTTAATACTGCTCCTTCTCTATTTTCTCCTTCATTTTCCCTAAGACTCCAATTATATGTATGTTAGGGTTTTCCTTATGTCTCATAAGTGTATAAGAAATCTGAAGGTTTGGCTGCCTAGTAGCACTTATATGGAAGTCAGAAGTGGTGGCTATGACTTACGTCTTAAGACTGTGTTAAGATTTGTCATGGCAAAGAATGCATGTGTGTTTCCCTGGAACAAGATAAACAGGAGGAAAAGCATAGGGTAATATTAAATCATATTCAATTAATATGCCTGGAATGATTACAAAATCCTTTGAGAGAAAGAAGGTACTAGTTTCTCAGGGAATGAGAAAAGTGGCAAAAGTCACCAGCTGGAAAGGTGTATTTGCCTGCATTGAAGAAACCAGAGTGAAAAAGCTATAGAAAACTATAAATGGAGAAAACAAACCCTAAAATAGTATTTTATGAGACTTCTTTAAACACTAACCAAGACCAGGGTGGGCTTATTTCATTTCATAGCCATGTTTCTAAGTACAAATTTTTTGGCTTCTTGTCTGTATCTTGCCTCCTCTCATCCTACAGGTAGTAGAAAATGCAATAGCAGAGGGAGAAGAAGAGAGTAAAAGTGCAAGGTGAAAGAAAAAACTCAACCAAATCATCTATACTTACCACTAGTAGCCAGAGAGGTTCCATAATTTACATTAATTTTGAATATTTTAATTATTGAAGTAAAGTGGCCATATAAATTATTAAACTGAACTCTTTTGAGAATAGAAGTAAAAGTACCACTTTTTATTACTTAACAATAATGAGAAAAGTCATAGACTTTGCCCTGAATTTCATCCAAGTAGCAGGAAAGTCTGCACAAATAAAATCAATTTTAAGGTACTTTGTTAGATGAAAATAAGGTTACATTATAAGTTATTCCATGATCATGCTTATTCAACTAAATCATTACACACATCATCAATATCAACTAAAGTATATGGAAAGGCCATCCTTTTGTATCCACTAAAAATATCTGAATTTATCTGAAATGGAAAATAATTATATAAGTTAGTATATATTTCAGGTAATAAATATCTTTTATTTTCTGTTTTCTTCAAAAATTTCAAGTTAAAATGTATGCTACTTTATTTAAAAATGGCAAGAACTTTTATTCATAATGTACTTTTTTAATATTTCTATTTTGTACTACAGACAGGGTTTTTGCAAAATTACTTATCAAAAGAATTTTTATAACAGCATTTGTTGCAAATGAAGTAAGGCATTGATGCAATATCTCCATTTTAGAGACCCATGACAGCTACGTGCTTATGTTTGCTGTGCCATTTTTTCCAAATATCTATTTCTAAGTATAGATCTGAAATCTATCCTAATTAAAAGTGATGTTTATAACATGAACTTTTTGAGAATATTAAAATTTTAAATGCCATCGAAATATCCATTATGTATTTTTAGTTTTGTATATCTTATGAATCAGGCTGCTATGGATATCAGCAGCCAGTTAAATATGATCCATCAGATCATAACACCCCTATGTGTCACCCATGACAGCACAGCATTATTTAATAATAATAATGGCATGATTAAAAAATGAGGAATCACTTAGAGGGAAAAAAAAGCCTTTAGCATAATGTTATTGCTTGGATAATCCAGACTCCCAATTTGCACTTTTATATCAGAAAATTCTATTAGTGATAAATCAAAATTTTTAAGTTTTTCAAAACTTTATTTTCTCTAATTATAAGATTAAGATGAATCACTGAGTTATTTTCCTTATATCTACAGGTATATATATATTTATGGTTAAGTGTCTTATTTGTATTTTTCTTCATTTCTACTTTCTCTCATATCTATGCCACCAAATTCTTGACTTTTATAAATGCGTGCTTGCAAGTTCATGTCTGCTTTATATCCTATAAAAATAAGGACAGTCACATTGCAATCATATTCTCCTTTCAGATCTTTTTTGAGGTTTGGCATTTCCATTGAATTTTGTGAACCATTTGGCAACCATTGCTCAGACACACTCCCTTTTGTTTGCTTCATTCTTAGCCGAGTAGTAAAACCCCAACTATGATGATGATGATGATGATGATTTTTTTTTTGAGACGGAGTCTTGCTCTGTCTCCCAGGCTGGAGTGCAGTAGCGCCATCTCTGCTCACTGCAAGCTCTGCCTCCCGGGTTCACGCCATTCTCCTGCCTCAGCCTCCTGAGTAGCTGGGACTACAGGCGCCCACGACCACACCCGGCTAATTTCTTGAATGTTTTGGTAGAGACGGGGTTTCACCGTGTTAGTCAGGATGGTCTCGATCTCCTGACCTCGTGAGCCACCCGCCTTGGCCTCCCAAAGTGCTGGGATTACAGACGTGAGCCACCGCGCCCGGCCCCAACGATTATATAATGAGGATTTCTAGATCTCATCTCATTCCTTGCATTTCAGAACCTTTTATTTGGCTGTCACACGTTACAGAATGCATGGCTGTATGTACAGGAATACACAAATAAAAAAGCTTAAAACATATTCCCTTAAAGTTTATTACCCAGAAAGAAACATTGCACTTGTTTACATCATCTGTGTATCTATCTGTCAATTAATCAACCAATCCATCTTTCTTTGGACATTTGTGCAGAGAAATAAACATAGGGATAGATGGGTAGATAGAAATGCTTTTATAAATATGGTTTTATACTGAAAACACCATTCCTAAATAAAAGGTAGTGTTTATTTTTACCTACATTTCACACAAAAAGAAGTAAAACTGAAGGAATTATGTAATTTAATAAGTATTTCTTAATCACAAGACATTATTTCTTAAAAGATCCTTTAAAACTAAGAAAAAATATGAGAGACTTAAGAGGTAGAAACAACACTTTTCACGTCTCATTTTTAGACAGTCTTAATTTTTCTTGCTGTATAAAGTAGGGCATTGATATTTACCCACTTTTCTATTTCCTTTTTTTCTCACTTTTCAGTATTTCTATCAATATTTTGCTTTGTATCATTATATGAGCTTTACTGTTCTTTAACCACAATTCCCGTGTTGTTTAGTGTGTGCAATTTAAACGGACTCAGTACTCACTATCTAATTTCTTTTGCTACAGCTTCTCCAATACCAAATTCTTTGTTGATTGGCACAAGTTTATCCCACCTTCACCCCCCTCCTGAAAGAGGATCAGAGATACCATTTATTCTTCGCTTTTTCAAGTTGTCACGTTTCTTAAATTATATCTTGACTGGCTATAAACTGTTGGGTCATTCTTTCTGTGTCTCCCCATCCCTACTCTAAAGTTGTAGGCATTGTTCGATTGCCTTCTGACAGTTATAATGTTTGAAGAAATTATTTCTCCAAGAAGGGAAATTGTTTCCTCTTATGGATTTGATATTTGTGTCTAGAAGACATGTTTTGTTTGTCTTTAAAGTTTGACAGAGTGACTAGAATACATATTTTTATTGAGCATTTGTAATAAATTTTTATTTAATTCTATTTTAATTTTAAATAAAAATTTTATTTCCTCTTTTCTGCAAATACAGATTTTTATTTCAGGGAAATTTTCTTATGTCCTCAAATTATTCTTTTTTATTTGTTGAATTGTCATTCTTAAAATCATGTCTCCAAATCTTTTTGCTTTTTAAAATCAGTCTTCTATTTATTTTAATTTCCTTCTAATTGGCTTTTTAAAACCCTTCTGGATTTTTGTTATCATTTTGATGTGTTTCCATATGTGCCATGCCACTTGTTTTCATTTTGTTCATGTTTTGGGAGCTCTGAACAGACATTCTTTTGCCATGAAGTAGAGTAAGTGAATTAATCGTTCTTTTCCAACTGTATCTAAAGTGATTTCTTTTTCTCCTCTGAGCTATTACTTGAGGGCTGCAATATTATATATTTTCGTGGCCTGAAGGAATGGTGTGGAGAGTTAGAGGGTTTAGAAGCAAAGACTTCCACCTATGTTAGGCCATCTAGGAGCCATAGTCTCTTCTGATATTTTTCTTACGTTTTGGGTACCAGAATTCGTACTTCTTAGAAAGGAGTGTGTTGCATTTCAATGATAGACGTGCCCCTTATATGGCATATATTGCTGAAACTGCTGCTTCCTTCCGAAAAAGCCTCTCCACTGTTCACTTTCCAGCATCCTCACCTCCTTCTCACATCATTGTTTATATCCTTCCTTGGGCTGAAGGAATAAAAGATGAACAAAGTACTCAATTTGCCTCCCTCCGGCTTTGGGGGTAGGACTAGGTGTTTTCAGGATTGCCATCTCCTTAGAAGAAGATACGAAGTCTGGAGCCCCGGTGAGGAGCTGAAAGCTCCACCTGCCTCTCAGTTCTGCCATAGAGTCTTCTGTATTCTCTGGTTTCCAGGCTGTACAGTTTACCATACTGGTTATCGCATACTCATTGTTGACGATGGCTGTGTTTGTCAACTTGACTAAGTCTGGGAACCACAGTGCCAAGAATTACCTTCTGTGTTTTGGCTCAGAGTTGGCCAAGAGAGGAATTTGGGTGAGATGTAGAAGGGATATGGGAAGCGGAAGCCATTCCTCCCCTCTGCTAATGTGCGGCCTGTGTACCCAGATGCTGGCCTTGCAGACCAGTGGTGCAGTCTCTCCAGCAGGCACCCGACTTGACCCTCAGAGGTGGTAGTCGTACAAAGACACGGAGCTGACCATTTCATAGACCTTTCCATGTCATTCTACCTTGGTGGCTTCCTGGTTTTCCCAGCAAGCTCTGACTTTTCTATTGCCAATTTGGCCAGCTAGTGAGTTACTTTTTTTTTTTTTTAATCTTCTGGTTCACCCACATTTTTGTAATGTGTATTCTTCCCATAATCACTGTATTCACATAACATGTCTAGTGGCTCTAAATTCCTGACTAAACCCTATGAATACACTGTTGATTTTTCCCCTTTTTGACGTGTGTGTGTGTAATTTTTTAGTTATTTAGGAATAGAAAATTTGATAATTTTTCTTCATTAACTCAAAATATGTTTTTTGGATTTTTTAACTGTGAATCTATTCTTTCGATTTTTTTCAGAAGGTGGTAACATTTTTCAGTCAGCAACCATAGCTGCTTCTTTACCTCAAGTCATTTTTTTCCTAATACAATCTTTAGTACTTTGTTTATATATTCAACTTATTTACTCACCCTTTAAACTGCATCAATTACTACCCTATGACCTTCATATCGATCACCCTTTTTCTCTGCATTTTCGTTTATGTCTTCATTTGAATTCTGACAACTTAAGGTGATGTTTACCCCATCACTGATTTTATTTTCAAAACCTGAATGATTGCCTTTATTGCCTCCTTTTAATTGTGGTATTTATTTACTCTGTTAAGTTTTTATATCTCTTCCTATGATTTTTCACTTTAGCTTGGTATCTATTTATGGCATTCTGCTTCAATTCTGTTGGGTCTTTTTTTTTTTCCCTGACACTATTGAGAATATCAAATGATGTCCTGAATATTTTCTTCTATATTCTTTAGTAGATCATTGTTAACATACACTTACTCTTGAATTCTCTCAGAAGCTGTTTCTTTTCCTTTGTTCTAGATTACATAATTGAGGAGAAAAGCTGGGTGACTGTTACTGATTATTCTCTGTTAATTTGTATCATGGTTGAGGCTGGACCTTAGATATAAAGCTGGAACACAGGTTGATATGCATGAATCCCTTTCTAATTCCTGCCAAATGCACCAGCTGCACTAAAGTACTCTTATATCTAATGTAATTGTTAAAAGCAGGGTTTTGGAATCAGGCCCCAGGGATTTGAATCCTAGGTCTCTTATTGAATTTGTGTATTATAATAGCGCCTACATCAAATGGTGGCTACTGTGAAGAGTAAATGAATTAATTCAGACAGAGTACTTAGAACAGTATCTGAAACAGTAATAACTTAATCAGTATTATCTGTCAATTACATCCTCTTCCTTATAAGTAATGTAGTTATTTCCTCCTACCACCATATGATTCTTAAATACTTTAAACAACTGAAGTCCAGGTAAAATCACAGCTCTCAGCATGGAAGATTCTTTCACTGTTTATTTTTATCTAGCATTTTAAATATACTGATAAAAATAAAATGTTTGTTTTCTATTGCCCACAATCCTGTTTTCTGAGAGCTGTTTTAACATAGAGATTTTACTTCTTAAACGTGGTTATATACTGTCTAACTTCTGTTGACTTTGTGTAGTATAATAGAACCTACAACAAATGGCTACGACTGTGAGGAGTAAATGAATTAGTTCATACAGAGTACTTAGAACAGTACCTGAAACAGCAATTACTTAATCAATATTATCTGTCAATTACATCCTTTTCCTTATAAGTAATGTAATTATTTCATCAATGCCTGTGAGTAGAGGAAATGATTATCAATTTTCTAGTTGGTATAGAACATAAAATTTTAGCCAGGGGCTTGGCTTTGGTTGAGAAATCATGTCTTTCCATTGTTTTGAAAAATGTGATCTTATTTTCACAATTTGAAGCCTAGGTATGCTTTTTTCAATCCATTTATGGTACAAAGTTTGCTGTCTGTCTTGGTTGCTGCTGGTTGTGAGTTTTGTCTTTTTTTGAGTTTTCATGAATCTTAGATTTTTAATTTGGGGGGTTGCTGCACTAGGGTGCTGCTGGTTAGATGCCATTTATTATCAACTGCCTGGGCTGCTAATTTAATAAGAATTTCAGGAGGTGTTGTGAATAATTGAAATTCTACCAGTATGTAATAAAACAAAAAAAATCAGTATTGTAATACATGTATCCAAGAACTTCATTATATTAGATACTATGATGTATAGATTGCTTCAAATAAGGTCTGCTTTTTTCCTCACAGTACATATTGAATAGGAAATGTATTTAATAATTGATATTTAGATACTAGTGTTTAGTAGATGGCTATTTTTGGCTAAAATAAATCATTATATCATATAACATTATAACCATTCTCTTTCTTCTCATACTATCTCCTTACCTAATTGTGGTTGCTGTTTATCTCCTAATCAGTGGTGGTTTGTCCATTCTTTATTTTTCATTTATTTTAAATAACCAAGTAACTCCTGCACATTTCTATTAAATTGTTCAATAAATATTATAAATAGACAAGTTCATTAATGAAACACAAATATAAAAAGAATAATAGTTCTATTTTAACTCACATATTTGAGGTGAGAAATTTAAAATATACTCTCAGCAACTTTCAAGTATATAATACATTGTTAGTAACTATAGTCACCACGTTGTGTAGTAGATCTGTTGAACTTATTCCTCCTAACTGAAATTTTGTATACTTGACCATCATCTCCCAATCCCGCTGCCCCTGGTAACCGCCCTTCTACTCTGTTTTTATAAGCTCAATTTTTGTAGTTTTTTTTTTTTTTTTTGAGGTGGAGTTTTGCTCTGTCACCCAGTCGTCCAGGCCGTAGTGCACTGGCGCCATCTTGGCTCACTGCAAACTCCGCCTCCCGGGTTCACGCCATTCTGCCTCAAGCTTCCTAGTAGCTGGAGCTACAGGCGTCCACCACCACGCCTGGCTAAATTTTGTATTTTTAGTGGAGACGGGGTTTCACTGTGTTAGCCAGGACGATCTGGATCTCCTGATCTCGTGATCTGCCCGCCTCGGCCTCTCAAAGTACTGGCATTTACAGGCGTGAGCCACTGTGCCCGCCAACAATTTTAGGTTCTATGCATAAGCGAGAAGATGTGATTTTTGTCTTCTGTGTCTGGCTTCTTTTATTAAACATAATGTCCTCCAGGGGCATTCATGTTGTCACAGATGTCAGAATTTCCTGGGCTTTTAAAGGATAAATAGTATGTCATTGTGTATATATATGCTACATTTTTCTTATCTATTCATCCATTGATGGACGCTTAGTTGATGCCATGTTTTGAGTGTCATGAATAATACTGCCATGAACAGCGGGAGTGCAGATATCTTTTTGACATACAAATTTCATTTTTTAATTTTTTTGGCTATGTATCCAGTAATAGCAGAATTGTTGGATCCTATGGTAGTTATATTTTTAGTTTTTTGAAAAGTATTCATACTGTTTTCCCTAATGGCTGTACTAATTTACATTCCCACCAACAGTACACAAGGGTTCCCTTTTCTCTGCATCCTCATCAACACTTTTATTTTGGTCTTTATAATAATAGCCATTAGAGAATGATAATTAGGTTTTAAACCTTACCCATTGCATGCAAAATTGTAAACCAACTATTACATATATTTTATATATTTTTTGGGTAGTTCTTCAAATCTAATCAATAACTATGTATGAATTGTGAACTACCTCCATTTCTAAAAGCTCAATTTAGCATATTTTAAGTGATATTTACTGATAACAACTCAAGATTTAGCTTGCTGCATTGAAGAAGAAAATCCGAACTAGAAACAGGGCCTATCAGTTGAAAACACAAAGCAAAGAAATAAACAAATTAGTGTTAATTAATGATAATATTTGTAATATAACATAGGCTAAAACACTGGGTAGTTCAGGACAATTTTCTTTGAAGGTCTGCAAAAAGAAAAATCAATTTTCTAAGACAAATCTGTTGAAAAATGAGCTTCCATGTCTAAATTGAAGTAGGCAATGATTTTTTCTTTTTACTTTCAAATTGCTCTAGGCATTTTTAGAGTGGCAGAAAAATATATACTAATTTCACCTGCTTTTTGGATTAAGAGTAAACACTATTAAATGAATGCAATTTTGGTAATTTATAAATATTTTACTACAAATTCATTTATAATTTACCTATTTTATAAACTTTTTTATGTCTTTAAAGTTGTATCTTATGAAATTAAGAGGATGAAGAGTGGAAAAAGATGGTGAGTTATAAAAAAGGGAGAGAAGGCAAAATGTGAGACAGGCAGAGAAGAATAAATCATGAAAAAAAGAGCAGAGACAAGAAGGAAAAGAAAGGACTGTTTCCCCAGAAGTAAGGACTAGAGAAAAAGCCATCATGAGCCAATCTAGCTTCTTTCCTCCACTGTTGCTGTGTCAACTGTCATTGACTGATGTTTTTCAGGCTGACTTGCACATCTTAGAGGTTGTAGCCATTATTCTTTTCTGAATTCTCATTGAATAGGCTCCTGTGCAGCCTCTTCCCTTCAGGGCTGCACTGACTAAGCTTCCTCAGTGTCAAAGCTCCTAAGCTTTCTAAATGAGAGACTTGTATTCTAATCACATTATCTATCAGATGTTCTCACCAGTGTTAATTCTCACCTGGAACAAAGTCCTTCTCTGTCTTTGTTACTCATGTTGTCTCATTTGGAGTAAATTGAAATTGTGGCTAACTGTAAATCAGTAACCTGTGCCTCTCTGCGTGGAGTATTTTGTTCTCTTCAGTGCTATTAGTTCTGCTTCCCAATTCTGCCACCTCAGGGATTCTTCACAGTTGCCTGGTACGCAATACCTAAACACTTGAGTAACATTCTCTATCTTTGAAATACTCAGAGTATGTCTAGCTTGGATGCCTTTTAGAGATTCTGCTTAAAGAGACCATCGATTTTTTAAATATACATTTAGAATATCTCAGAGATAAGTTTCAAAGCATTTACATATGTGCATTGTTCATAATAAAATAGATTTGTAATTTATTGGCAAAGTATGATATAGATTCACAAACAATATAATAATATCATGCCAGTATAAGAAAAAGATTAGCTAAGTGCTGCAAAACAAAAATAGCATTATGAGAAAAATATAAAGTGGAATTCTTAACTTGATTTTTGAAACTGTGGCCAAGGTGCTAATATTGTTTTATTTGCCTTGGGACAATTAAAGGGTGTTTATGTCATACCCTCGTTCACTTCACCTGTATAGCTTCTAAAAAACCAGATGAATTGTGGTAGATGATGATAAAGTACAATAAACTTTAGTAGTAATTCCAGTTCCTACTGAGCTGGATGTAGTAGAGATTTAATAAAGATTTCTTCCTGTCTTGAATATGTGGCACATAATAAAATGGAGAGGCAAAGCTAACATTAATATCTGATGATTAATTTAATTTTCTAGTTCATTTGTTGAGTGCCTGTGCTAGGTACGTGGAATCCAGGGTGAATATGGAATGGTTTATGCCACTAAGTAGTTCACAGGAAAGTGGTGAGGAAACAGAAATGAACAAGAACTTATATCAAACTAGTATGCTCTGTGTTTTCCAAACAGTAAAATATCAAGACATTTACTATACTCATATATATCTGTACTGTCACAGATCTCTTAGTTTAATGGGTGGTCCATTACCTTATCTTTAGGAAACAACCTTGCTTATGTGTAGGTCTCAGGTATTCAAATCATGTAGGCCATGGTCCCTGCTCTCAAGATACCCTAAAGGAAAAAGAAAGTAGAATAGAGACTATAGAACAAAATGCCTGTATCATCATAAACTCTCCGATTATTTTCCATCTGTAAACTAAGCTATCTTAATAGTTGTCTAGGGAATTAAAAAATTTATGTATGTAAAGCACTTTGACGTGTCTTACATGGAAAAGCAGGTAAGAAGTGGTAGCTGTTATTATTTCAAGTGGATATAAATGCCACCGTAGCAAGGAAGAGAGAAACTTGTAAATCGGCTCTTGGGAAATTGTGGAAGACTGCAAGGAGGAGAATTTGCATGGCCAAGCTTTCTCTACCAATTAGAAAATGAAAACAAAAAGTGCAAAGGATCTTCTTGGTAGATAGAAGCAGTATGTGGTAGAGAGCAGCAAGGACACATGGCATTTTAGATAAATTGTGAGTGGCTTCTATGACTGGAGAGATGGAGCAATTGGGGGTTAGAGACAATTGGCGAGGGATCCTTTTCGATAGTTAGGCATTGGCTGGACGGTTTGAACTCACCTAAGAAATGTGACTGATTGAAGGCATGGATTTTAGAGTGAGAATGATTTGGCTTAAAACCCAACTCAAACCTCCCCAACTGTATGATATTTGGAAGCTGTATCTACTCTCTAAATTGCAGTTTTTAATCTGTTAAATAGATACGATAATATTGCTTAACTCACAGGATAGTTGAAAAGATACATGAGATAAGGTAGCATAACAAATGTGTGCTACATCCGTTGTATCATTTGTTGAATGTTTATTATTAGCCTAAAAGTTATGAAAATACACAGAAAGATTTAAGCAGGGGAGAGAGATGATCTTATTTCAATTATACAGGGTTCATTGGATGAGCATGGAGATATTGGATTGTGGTTAAAGGGTTGAGAGTTTGAATACAGGGAAAGAAGCTGAGATGGCTTTTGTAGGGTGAGAAATGAGGAAGCAAAGTCATGATTATAGACACGAGGAGGTGGGAAGATAAAAGGATTTTGAGAAGGTCAAGGCCATGAATTTAGTGGCTAATTCAATAGGGAGAGTGTCTGAGTGAGAAGGAGAAGTGGAAGCTTATTCATGTGTTTGACTTGGCTGACCAAAGTAAGTTTTGGAGTCTTTCACAGATGCAGAAGAGATATTAGAAAGTTCAGGAACAAAGTAAGTTGAGGAGGGGAGAGCCAGGGGATATTCAATAAGAAATCTGCAATAATTACTTGGAAGCAGGTGATCCTAGTTCATTTTCTGTTGCTTACAACAGAATACCTGAAACTGGGTAACTTATAAGGAAAGAAAATTTATTTCTTACAGTTACGAAGGCTGGGAAGTCCCAGATCAAGTTGCTGCATCTGATTAGAGCTTTTTTGCTGGTGAGGACTCTGCAGGGTCCTGAGTCAGTAAAGGGCATCATATGGAGATAGGGCTGAGCATGGTAGCTCAAGTCTCTCTCCCTCCTTTTATAAACCTATCAGTTCCCCTCTTTGATAATCCATTAATCCATTAGCTCATTAATACATTAATTCATGAATGGGTTAATACATTCATGGGAACAGAACCCTCATGATTCAACCACATTTTAAAGGCCCTTACCTCTCAAAAATGCCACATTGGGGATTAAGTTTCAAAATGTGGTGAAGGAGACATTCAAACCATAGAAGAAGCATAGACAACAACAGGAGTTTCTAAATAGAGGTAAAAAATATGAATCAGCACGTAAAGGAGAGTTAAAGCTTTGGAAGAAAATGAATTTACTCAGGAAGAATAGAGAGATGGGAAAAGCTGAAGACAGGGCCAGGTGTGAAAACCGTCAGTGAGAGTGTAAACAGAGAAAATCCTTTGAATGAATCTGGGCAGGAATGGCTTGAGAGGTAGGAGAAAACCAGGCTACAGTAATACTGCAAAAGCATGATGAATTTTTCAAAATGGTTGAGGGAAATTCAAATGCTCAGAGAAGTGTAGGAAGGTAAAGTATCAGTTAGAATTTTTTGCTATGGGAAAGAGAAAACAATTCAAATGAATACACAAAAATCGAATTTTATCTCATGTGACAAGTAGAATGAAAATTGCTCTGGGTTTGGTTTACTTAGTGGGACTATACAAAATGATGATAAAATCATAATTGTTCCTACAATAAAAGTCTTCCCACTTAGGCTGGCTCATCTTGTAATCCTACAATGATTGCCATAATTCCACATAGCACATACAAACCTTGAAACTTCCAGAGACAGAAGGAGGAGTATTTATTTCCCTGCCCAGCAGACTTTCTCTTACACTTTGTGGTAGGCAGAAAAACGCCCCCCACTGACATATCCACATCGTAATTCTTGGAACCTGTAAATGAATTATGTTGTGTGCAAAGCTGAATTAAGGTTGCGGCTAAAATTAAGATTGCTAATCAACTGACCTTAGATTCAGAGTTTATCCTGGATTATCCAGGTGGACCCAGTGTATCACAAATGACCTTAAGAGGGAGGCAGAGTAGGGAGAACCAGAGAGTTTGCAATGTGAAAATGATGTGGTCCTATATTGCTTGTTGTGAAGATAGAAGGATGGGGCAGGCATGAGACAAGGAATGCAGGCAGCCTCTAGAAGGTTAAAAATAGCAAGCAAATGGATTCTCTCCCAGAATCTCCAGCAGGAATGCAGCCCTGCTGGCATCTACATTTTAGCCCAGTGAGACCCATTTTGGACTTCTGACCTCCCAAACTGTAAGTTGATGTTGTGTTGTTTTAAGGCAGTTTGTGATAATGTGTTACAGCATCAGTCCCCAACCTTTTTGACACCAGGGACGGGTTTCATGGAAGACAATTTTTCCATGGACCAGGACAGAGTGAAGAGGGGGATGGTTTGGAGATGATTGAAGTATATTACATTTATGGTGCACTTTATTTCTATCATTATTACATTGTAATATCTAATGAAATGATTATACAATTCACCATAATGTAGAATCAGTGGAAGCCCTGAGCTCATTTTTCTTGCAACTAGACAGTCCCATCTGGGGGTGCCAGGACACAGTGACATATCATCACGCATTAGATTCTCAGAAGGAGTGTGTAACCTAGATTCCTCTCATGCACGGTTCACAGTAGGGTTTGTGTTCCAATGAGAATCTAATGCCGCGGCTGATCTGATAGGAGGGGGAGCTCAGGTGGTAATGCTTGGTACCTGTGGCAGTGGTGGTACAGGTGATAATGCTCAATATGGATCCGTGGCCTGGGGGTTGGGGACCCCTGTGTTACAGTAACTACAGAAAATGAACATACACCCCCATTGGCAGGAGTTGCATTGTGGGCCCAAGCCTAAAGCATTCACTTCCAAGGGGAATTGAATTTCCTAGACAGGCTGAGGCTGTTATGAAGCATATGGTCCCCTGATTCCTGAAAAAGTCTTGGGGATGGGAGGGAAAGGCTGTTGGATAGGCAACAAACTATCATATTCAGGCAAGGATGGAAAAGTTATCTATTAAATTTGATAGTTTGGAGGCCAATAATGATATATAGAGAGGAAGTTCAGTGGACAATAGGAAATTGGTGGCTGACAAATATTTTAAAGTAACTTGTACATAAATAAAAGGCAATATAGAAACCTAACCATTTATATAGAAATACAATTGTTTTGTGTTTTCTTTTAATATGGGTGATAATGGAAATCTTTTTATGTAGAAGGAGCCAGAGCCAGATGGAAACAGGAGTGAGAAAGGTAGAAGATGAATGATTGAGGATGAAAACTCCTTCAAGAGATTTTATTTGACCAAGTATGTCCACATTGTTACTTAAAAGCATATGTTTACTTCCTGTAAGAAATCTGTAAAAATCATTTTAGAGTGTGAATAACAATCTTCTTACATGTTTATTTTATTTATTTTTTTATTATTATACTTAAAGTTTTAGGGTACATGTGCACTATATGCATGTTTATTTTACAAATTTTGATTTTCTCTGTAATGGTAATTCATAAAACATAGGTACTAATATTTCACGGTTCATTTATTTATGTAATAATTCTACTTGTACCTAGCATCAATTCAATGAAAGCTGTGATTAAGAGGTTTCACATGGATGGAGCTGGAAGCCATTATCCTCAGCAAACTAACACAGGAACAGAAAACCAAATAGCACATGTCTCACTTACAAGTGGGAGCTGAACAATGAGAACACATGGACACAGGGCGGGGAAAAGCGCACACCGGGGACTGTCAGGGGAGGGCAGGGGGAGGAAGAGCATCATGATAAACAGCTAATGCATGCATGGCTTAATACCTAGGGGATGTGTTGATAGGTGCAGTCAACCACCATGGCACACGTTTACCTATGTAACAAACCTGCACATCCTGCACGTGTGCCCTGAACTTAAATTTAATTAAAAAAGAAAAAAAAGAAAAAAGTTTCAAATCATAGTGTCAGCTAGAACTGGTGACGTCTTCCTAAATACAGCTTGAAACTTCATAAAGGAGCTCTCCTGAGATTTCTTACCATGGAACATCTTGTATTTGAAATCTCCTCTAATAGGATATTTTGGTACTTCAGAAATTCACTCTCTTGGATTGACTTCAAGAGGGTCTTTATATTGATGACTGTCTCTCTAGGATAGCAAGAGAAGGACAATTGGGTAGAGCAACCAGCCTGGTTACAATCCTACATCTATGATTATATGACTCCTGTTCTGTTCTTTAGCATCATTTTAAACCGGTTTCTTGAATTCAACTTTTCTTTCGGAATGCGTGAAGCAGATTTTCCCTGGGTTATTGTTCCATGTTTATTTATACAACAACCACAGAGTTAGAGGAGAACAAATGCCCATATGAAGAAGCTGACGATTATTGCTGTGGCAGATAAAAACTCCCTGCTATTTATTATAATCGAGCGGAAGAAAGCAAATAGTCAGTGGGGGAAGAAAGTTTGTTATCGATTGCACAGCAACCCTACTGTTTCTTTTATCAGCTCTTTTCAGTAATCTCCAAAACTCCTTTCAACAGAATCTTCTCTATTGTCAGATTTCCTTGCCTATTAGTCAGGCTCACTCTCAGCAGCTGACTTACTTTCTTATTTTATGCAGATTATAGAGTCCAAAAAAAGTAAATTCTGTAATTTTCCACCTAGATATAAGAACTTAACTCTCACCATTCATTCTTTTCCTTTTCTCTCACATTACAATTCACAAGACATGTTTTTCTCTGCTTCAGGGATAATTCCTTTACCTGCCCTCTGGATCCCATGTTCTGCCTGCCTGCTCAGGAAATTTTGAGTACTTCCCTTCTTATACTTCCAGTCTCCTGTATTACTGATTTCTTCTCACAAGTAGTTAAACTTATGCCTCCCATTAAAATAAAATTAGCAACAGCACCAAACCCAGCAACAATAAGGTATCATTATCATCAACATCAGTAGTTCTCACAGTTCCCTCTGATTCTCTGTTGTCTTCTCCCCTTTGCTTTCTTTTTTTGCATTGTGCTTTCTGAGAAGTTTCTGCACTGGGTGCCTCCAAGCCCTCACTCAATCCTGAGCTCCTCGTAATCTGGCTTCTGCCTTTACCCAGTCCGTGTTAATATGGTGCTACTAAATTCTGCAGATAATGTCATTACTTTTCTTAGTTGGCCTCTCTCCTAAGCAGGCTGTATTTCTTCATTGTTGATATTACTTGTCGTTTTCTCCAAGCCCTTCCTCTTTTCTCACTGGAATATTCCTCCCTGGAGGTTCTTCAACCCCACAGCTGTAGTGAGCACCTATTTGATGATATGCTGATATGATAATGATTGAATAATGGTATGCTAATATAATGCTGATAGTGTTGATGGTTCCCTTCTGAACAACAGATTTCTATATCAGTCTCATCATGTTCAAAGCTGAAATCATTCCCACTAAACTTTCTCCTTTTCTCGTGAATCTTATCTCAGTGAATGGTGCCAATATCCATCCAGTTCTTTCAAAGGGAAAACAAATTAGCATTCTTAATTTCTCCTTCCCTCTTACTATCTCATATCTAATAAGTCAAAGGGTCCTATTCTATCACCCCAATATTGCTTGTGTTCATTCATTTCTATCCATCTGACCTGACTCTAGTTTATTTCATTATAATCTTTGATCCAGATGGCATTAATTGTATATGTGGGAGCCCTGCTTCTAACGTTGTCCCTCCAAATGGGTCTCTCTACTGCAGGCAGAATGATCACTCCCCTGCTTAAATCCTCCTGTGGTTTCTCATGATAAATTATGATCTCAAAAAGGCTTGTGAAGTGCTATTAGGTTTGACTCCTAACTGTTATGTCCTGTTTTTTCCCCTGTGCAAAACATGTTTTTAAAAATTTCTGTACTTTTTGTTTTACTAGAACTTTGGATCTTTGCTCCTGAAACAAACACTCATTGCCTTCTTTTCCTCTGTCCTACTTTACCTTGCAAAATGATTTGGTTAACTTCCATCTATATTTAGATCTTAGCTGAATCTCTGAATAGACCAATAATAGACTCTGAAATTAATAGCTTACCAACCAAAAAAAGTCCAGGACCAGATGGATTCACAGCCGAATTCTACCAGAAATACAAGGAGGGGCTGGTACCATTCCTTCTGAAACTATTCCAATCAATAGAAAAAGAGGGAATCCTCCCTAACTCATTTTATGAGGCCAGCATCATCCTAATACCAAAGCCTGGCAGAGACACAACAAAAAAAGAGAATTTTAGATCAATATTCCTGATGAACATCGATGCAAAAATCATCAATAAAATGCTGGCAAACCGAATCCAGCAGCACATCAAAAAGCTTATCCACCACAATCAAGTGGACTTCATCCCTGGGATGCAAGGCTGGTTCAACATATGCAAATCAATAAACGTAATCCAGCATATCAACAGAACCAATGACAAAAACCACATGATTATCTCAATAGATGCAGAAAAGGCCTTTGACAAAATTCAACAGCCATTCATGTTAAAAACTCTCACTAAATTAGGTATTGATGGGACGTATCTCAAAATAATAAGAGATATCTATGACAAACCCACAGCCAATATCATCCTGAATGGGCAAAAACTGGAAGCATTCCCTTTGAAAACTGGCACAAGACAGGGATGCCCTCTCTCACCACTCCTATTCAACATGGTGTTGGAAGTTCTGGCCAGGGCAATCAGGCAGGAGAAGGAAATAAAGGGTATTCAATTAGGAAAAGAGGAAGCCAAATTCTCCCTGTTTGCAGAAGACATGATTGTATATCTAGAAAACCCCATCGTTTCAGCCAAAATCTCCTTAAGCTGATAGGCAACTTCAGCAAAGTCTCAGGATACAAAATCAATGTGCAAAAATCACAAGCATTCTTATACACCAATAACAGACAAACAGAGAGCCAAATCATGAATGAACTCCCATTCACAATTGTTTCAAAGAGAATAAAATACCTAGGAATCCAACTTACAAGGGATGTGAAGGACCTCTTTAAGGAGAACTACAAACCACTGCTCAGTGAAATAAAAGAGGATACAAAGACATGGAAGAACATTCCATGCTCATGGGTAGGAAGAATCAATATCGTGAAAATGGCCATACTGCCCAAGGTAATTTATAGATTCAATGCCATCCCCATCAAGCTACCAATGACTTTCTTCACAGAATTGGAAAAAACTACTTTAAAGTTCATATGGAACCAAAAAAGAGCCCGCATCGCCAAGTCAATCCTAAGCCAAAAGAACAAAGCTGGAGGCATCAGACTACCTGACTTCAAACTATACTACAAGGCTACAGTAAGCAAAACAGCATGGTACTGGTACCACAACAGAGATATAGACCAATGGAACAGAACAGAGCCCTCAGAAATAATCCACATATCTACAACTATCTGATCTTTGACAAACCTGACAAAAACAAGAAATGGGGAAAGGATTCCCTATTTAAGAAATGGTGCTGGGAAAACTGGCTAGCCATATGTAGAAAGCTGAAACTGGTTCCCTTCCTTACACCTTATACAAAAATTAATTCAAGATGGATTAAAGACTTAAGTGTTAGACCTAAAACCATAAAAATCCTAGAAGAAAACCTAGGCAATACCATTCAGGACATAGGCATGGGCAAGGACTTCATGTCTAAAACACCAAAAGCAATGGCAACAAAAGCCAAAATTGATGAATGGGATCTAATTAAACTAAAGAGCTTCTGCACAGCAAAAGAAACTACCATCAGAGTGAACAGGCAACCTACAGAATGGGAGAAAATTTTTGCAATCTACTCATCTGGCAAAGGGCCAATATCCAGAATCTACAATGAACTCCAACAAATTGACAAGAAGAAAACAACCCCATCAAAAAGTGGGTGAAGGATATGAACAGACACTTCTCGAAAGAAGACATTTATGCAGTCAAAAGACACATGAAAAAATGCTCATCATCACTGGCCATCAGAGAAATGCAAATCAAAACCACAGTGAGATACCATCTCACACCAGTTAGAATGGTGATCATTAAAAAGTCAGGAACCAACAGGTGCTGGAGAGGATGTGGAGAAATAGGAACACTTTTACACTGTTGGTGGGACTGTAAACTAGTTCAACCATTGTGGAAGACAGTGTGGTGATTCCTCAGGGATCTAGAACTAGAAATACCATTTGACCCAGCCATCCCATTACTGGGTATATACCCAAAGGACTATAAATCATGCTGCCATAAAGACACCTGCACACGTATGTTTATTGCGGCACTATTCACAATAGCAAAGACTTGGAACCAACCCAAATGTCCAACAATGATAGACTGGATTAAGACAATGTGGCACATATACACCATGGAATACTATGCAGTCATAAAAAAAGATGAGTTCATGTCCTTTGTAGGGACATGGATGAAGCTGGAAACCATCATTCTCAGTAAACTATCACAAGGACAAAAAAACAAACACTGCATGTTCTCACTCATAGGTGGGAATTGAACAATGAGAACACGTGGACACAGGAAGGGGAACATCATACACCAGCACCTGTTGTGGGGTGGGGGGAGGGGGGAAGGATAGCATTAGGAGATATACCTAATGTTAAATGACAAGTTAATGGGTGCAGCACACCAACATGGCACATGTATACACATGTAACCTGCACGTTGTGCACATGTACCCTAAAACTTAAAGTATAATAAATAAAAATAGATTAAAAAATGACTGACAGCATGTTTAAAATTAAGATCATTCGGTTAGTATTCTAAGCAATGTTCAAGAAATAGCAGATTTCCTCTTGAAATGTTTTGTGTAATGTATTAAATTTATATTGCTAGTTTAGGAATGGCTTAAAGTGCTGATAACTCTCAAATAATTAGACTGGTTAAGCAGTGCTCTACGTAAATGGAATATATATTTTAGTGCACAGACACTACAAATTAACCAGAATTATTCCAAATGAAAAAATAAAATTTTATTTACATTTCATTATAATTACTTTCAGATATAATTAAAATTCTTATTCTTTTGTATTCCAAAAAAAGATGCTACTTGTTTTGGTAAACTTTACCTGATTGCTCCCCTGCTACTGTGTTGAATGTTTCTGGTCTTCACTTGGTTGTAGGTTAGGTTCTCTGGAATCAGATATTGGGATGGAGATCGGCTTGTGAATTATTTATTATGGATCTATCCCAGTGAAAGGAAAGGAACCAGGGTTGCGTAAAGGAAGGAATCAAACTAACATATGGGGACGAGAAAGCTGCAACCAACCTAGCAGGGTGCTGTGAAATGACTACTGCTCATCAGAACTGTCCACTTTGGGCTAAAATCATCCAACCTTTTCCCCTCAATGGATGTAGGCTGCCACAGGATGGGCATGACCTTGATTGAAGCAGCCCTCAGCAGCTGAAGTGTGGACAGCTATCTTCTGACCACAGTCCCCACAGCTAGTGAGCACACACTCACTGTAAGGGTACCTAGGCAGTTTACTTCCATGCTTACTACACACTCTTTTGCCCTGGAACATTGTACCATTGTGCCTTATCTTAATTTGCTCTTTGATTGTTGGACTTATTTACATTCTTTAAGTTTCATAAGCAACTTAATAATTTTTGTCTTATTCCATACTGTGTGCTCAGTATATAGCATCGGCTTGACACACAGTGTGTACTCAATAAATAATAGGTTGAATACATGGATTTGGGGATCTGTTTTCTCAACATTTTTCTTCCTAGTGATTGCTAAAACTTTCTTTACATTCTAGCTCAGTTATTTGTCTTGGTTTAGAGTCATCCAAGCATTCTAATTATTCCCCAATAAAAAACCAACAAATTTATGGCAACATTTTCATGCATTCCTGGGAAAGGGTTCAGATATCTAGAAATAGAAAATTTTTATAAAACTGCACGGTACTGATTGTAGTAAGAAGAATTTATCCCAGACATAAAATACTTCAGGCAATGTCTCTTGTAATTACTAGTTTCATCAGATAGGAAAACATTTTTGGTGCCAATACCACCTGAATCACTTCACTTTTTATTTCTACCCATTAACCTGTCATTACATCAGGGTTCAGCCTCACACTCAGAAGCAAGCCACACATTCCTTCTTGGGTTTTATCCAAGTTACCAATCACACTACTGCTCTTCCTCAAGGAAGTGAAATGAGTTTTTACTGTGCCTAGGAAGGCACTTAATTTAGAAGAAAACATATTCAGTGTTAAATTAGGGATTAAAAATATGTTGATGGTTTTTCCATGCACTCATCTAAGTCTGTACTTTTATGTATTTCATCTAACCTTATATAAGTAGATGAGTGAATGAAAGGCCAGTTACTAAGCTGATATTCTGAAATGAAACAAATTTTTTTCTTTTACTAAACAACAAAACTATTAATAATAGAGTTGAATTTGTGTAGATGTCATGCATGAAATATTAATGACAAATGTTAAATCAGCAAGATTTATATCTTTTCCAAGAGAGATTTTTCTTAGTGCTTTTCTTTATATCAAATTTTGTGTTTCAGGGCATGCAAACCAATTCTAAACCTGAAAACACAGGAAGGTAAATTTTCTGCAAAAATTGTCTATCAAAGTGAAACAGAAATAATTTCCTCCCCTTCTCAATTATCTATATCAATTTTTGCTTCCATTACAGTGGATAATTCAATACTAGCATTAGAAATTCAGTACAGGTTATTGCGTGCTTAGTTAAGACAGAATACAGCACTATGAACTAAAGTAGGCAAAGATGTAGGTAACAACAGGGCTCGCTGTGGGATATAATAGTAAAATTTTTATAAAAGAGATAGAAGAAGAATTATTTAGAATTTAGACATAAGGCTTAATGAAGTAGTCCGCAGAAGTTATGGAGACTGGAGGACATCTGGGACTCTCTTCTGGGTTTCTTAGATGTCCTGTGATGTTGATTTTCTTCAGTTCTTCACCTGATCATAGAGGCCAGGGGTCTGATTCATACCTGTTAAACAAGTTATTTCTGCTTTCATCTCAGATATTTTTGGCCATTTACTTGGTTCTGAAAAATTTAGAAGACCCAACACTAGGCCATGATACTTCCATATCTCGAGTTTGAGTGTTTCTTAAGCGGGCAGTCCAGACACTCTTTAATGCAAACTTTTTTGGTAACAATTTGCATGGTTCATACTGGGTTGGAAATCATGCACTATGTAACAGTGAAAGGAAATTCTGTGATAGCTGCAAATTCAAATAAAACTGTTGGATGTGTTCATGTCCTTTGCAGGGACATGGATGAAGCTGGCAAACATCATTCTAAGCAAACTCTCAGAACAGAAAACCAAACACCGCATGTTCTCACTCATAGGTGGGAGTTGAACAACGAAAACACACGGACACAAGGTGGGGAACATCACACACTGGGGCCTGTCGGGGGATGGTGGTCTGGGGGTCTGGGGGAGGGATATCATTAGAAGAAATACCTAATGTAAATGATGAGTTGATGGGTGCAGCAAACCACCATGGCACATGTATACCTATGTAACAAACCTGCAGGTTGAGCATATGTACCCTAGAACTTAAAGCATAATAAAAAAAAAAAAAGTGGGACCATGGAACCAGAAGAAGAAAACTAGAGCAATGTCTATATCAAATGATTCTACTCACTGTAGAATTTCTTTTAAATATTGCTTATAATAATTTTAAGACAGCCTTGGAAGAATTAACCTGCTTAATTTCTCTTCAGCAAGTGGCACAATAAAATAATTTTCTTTCATTGAATTAAACCAGTTGACTTCTGGCTTTTATGAGTTGCTTATACAATGTCACTCTCAAAAATTTCATAATCTAGTGGTCCTTTAGGAAACTCCAGGCCTGTGATGTTTTAAAATATGTCCGTAAAGTCATCAACTCTTCATTTTAAGACGTGGAACTTAATTTCTCTCCTCTTGAGTGTCACTGGAATTGCTTCTGATAAATAAAGTAGAAGTGGTAGTGTGCAAATTCTGAGACTGAGTCATAAAAGGCACTGGGGCTTCTTCTTGATCTTTCTGTTCCCTGTCACTTGCTTTTGGAGAAGCCAGTTGTTACGTTATGTGCAGTCTTATGGAGAGTCTCATATGATGAGAAAGCAAGGCCTCTTGACAACATCCAACAAGAAATTGAGGCTTCTTGTGAGCAGTGATGTGACTGAATCCTCTCGAAAGTGGATCCCCCAGATCTAGCCAGTCTTCAGATTTCTGAAGCTTTGGCCACATCTCGACTGCAGCCTCCTTAAACTCTGAGCCAGAACCACCCAGCCAAATTGCTCCCAAATTTCTGACCAACAGAAACTGAGATAATAAATATTTGTGGTTTTAAGTTGCTAATTTTGAGGAATTTGTTCCACAGCAGTTGATAACTAATACAAGCACATAGGCAACTATGTAATGGTGCAAATGTTTCTTTCTCAAGCAAAGTTTCCTCTGAAAGAAAATGTCATACTCTAATAGAGATAATCTAATTGACTGAGAACACATTTGGGCTTCCTACTTGACAAAGGAAAAGGCTCCCTAGTCTCATGACTTTTTTTCTCCTGCTCTGGCATGAATTGCTGTTACACTGACCGCTCTGAGTCCTTAAATGTCAAGAAAGGTGAGCTTTGTCAGAAACAGGATTTGAGTTGCTTACATTTGAGAATTTTGTGAAGAAATGGGAACGAAATATAAAACGTGTTCATTTTTACAGTATAAATTTTCTGGCTTTCCCAGAAAAAAAATTTCTATTAAATTACTGCCAGAAGGGGCCCTTTAAAAATACTTTTAAACGAGAAAAATAGAGCCCATGGAGAACCATTTTCAGGTGAATTGTATTAAGTTTATTCATAATTTGGATGAACTGGCACATGTTCTTGGCAAAAAAAGGAAAGTTTCTTGTTTAAGAATGTTCTCCATTATAAATCCTGATGAAAAAATACTAATTATTTTAGCTAAGGTGTCATTGCTTATAAGGAGATTGACAAGTATATTTCACCAATGTAAGAATTTTTTGGGGGGACCATCAAAGCCTTTTCAGTTTCGCTTCAGGTGTAAACCTGAAGACATTTAAAAACACATTTTTTGAAAGGCTACTATTGTTCAATCAAATGCTATTTCTTTTCTTCATTTTTCTGACATTAGTGATGAAAATGAGGTCAAAGATGACTTCATTGCCATGACTACAAAAGAATTGATGTGATATGTTTTCATCTCAAATGTTCCTAAATCATATTGGATTTTCTCATGTGTCATGTCAACAAAACAAGTTGGAACCGTTTGTGGGAAACAGGTCACATATGTGGCCATGTTAAAGTTAACTTGACAATTTTAAGCTTTTTATTCAAGCCAAAGCATAGCAATCTTCATTTAGAGTTTGACCTTTGAGAATAATTGAAGTTTTATTATTGGATTTCATTCTTTCCTTTTCTTAAGGAAGTGGCTTTTAAAAAATGAAAACAGGTTGAGGGAAGCATTAGCTTGGTAATATTGTTTTGCTTTCCTCTTTGAAATACATATCCAGTTGAAAGTATTGTGTGCATTTTTCTGCATGATTACTCTGGAATGGAGAGCTCCAATGTTTTCAACAAAGTAATCTCAAAAGTGTCCTTTGACTCTAAATGTTGAATAACACTTACTGACACAGATTTTTTCTCCTATTTTCCTTCTTTGGAGAATACTTTTAGAGGTCATTGAAACTTCACTCAGTCAGTTTAGCTCCATTTTACTTGAAAACTTATTCATTGATTACCTTGGATAAATACATTGGTAATTTATGCCAAGGGCTATTTATTTTTCTATTAGACACACTTGTAATGCAAACCAATGTCAGATCTACTGTAGTACACTGTCAAAACTATCACCGCCTGAGAACCTTGAAACTACACCTTTAAATATATCTGTACATTTTAAAAAGCAAATGTAACATGTTCTTTAGGAAAAAATTCTCTATTTTTGAGTTTAAAAATAAGCTCAGCTACCTCTTTAAGAGATGATATAATGATATGCCACACCTGCCTTCAGAGAACTGAGTACAAATTTTGGTATGGTTCAAATTTTCTGGCCTTCCCAGAAAAAAAATTATTAAATTACTGCCAGAAGGGGCCCTTTAAAAATATTTTAGAAGAGAAAAATAGAGCCCATGCAGAACCATTTTCAGGTGAATTATATTAAGTTTATTAATAATTTGGATGAACTGGCACATGTTCTTGGCAAAAACAAGGGAAGTCTCTTGTTTAAGAATGTTCTCCACTATAAATCCTGATGAAAAATTACTAGTTATTTTAGCTAAAAAGTTATTGTGTATAAGGAGACTGACAAGTATATTTCACCACTGTAAGAATTTTTTGGGGGACTCTTAAAACCTTTTCAGTTTCACTTGAGGTATAAACCAGAAGACATTTGAAAACACTTTTTAAAAGGCTACTGTTGTTCAATGAAACACTGTTTATTTTATTTTTCTGACATTAGTGATGAAAATCAGGTCAAAGATGACTTCATTGCCATGACTACAAAAGAATTTCTGTGATGTTTTCAACTGTGTACTCCATAGTTCATTATCTTCCCTTATATAAGTAATCTTCAGAAATCTCACACAGTGAAATACTTAAAAGTAGATTGAATTAAAACTCTATAAAACACATCATACTTACTTATAAAATTAACACAAGACCTAGCACAAGTTATTAGCAATATTTTGATGGTTCACTTATTTAAAGTATATATCAGTCATGACAGTTTATATTAACAGTACAGCTTCTATTAAGCTAACATTGGAATAGCGTGGAAGATATTTGCTTAGAGAAAGTAGTTGGTGAAAATGCTCTGAGTCTTTTTGTTGCTCATCAAGGGAACTTTTGGCAAGTTAACAGTGAGCAGGATTATCTTTCCTTAGAAAACAATTTTATAAATTGAATGCTTTCTAAGAGCTCATTAGGGGACTATTTGGCATGTGAAATGCATTTTTTTAAAAAGTTTAGGTTGCAAGGCAACAAGCCTAATTTAATGCAAAATATAGGTGAAATATTATACCTTAGCAATTAAAATAGTGAAAAGGTTTATATGTGAAAGTTGACATGCGTATTCACATTTTACAGATTACTTTTACTTTTATGTGAAGGTAGAAAAGAGAAAGAGAAGTGAAAGAAGAGAAAGAAGAAAAAAGTGAAAAAAATATTATAAATAATATTTCAAACAGCATTTTAATTCCATATATTCCTATTTCCTCAAAGGTTCCTGAAGATGACTCTTGTGCTCTCCTGGCCAATTTAGCCCTACCTCTAGTGTTATCTCATTCTGTGGTCTTTGTACTTGTCTTCCATTTCAAACCTTTTCCAGAACCTTTGTCAAAATAGGTTTTCTTATCTTGAAAATAGATTGGGGAGCACAGCACTATTTTTTTACACCTAGAAAGTAATTTGTTTGGCTATGAAGACATGAAGCAATTAGTATTACTTGAAATCATATCTAGTTTCTAGCTTATGAAAAAACATTATCTTTTAGTTTGATTAAAAAACATGCAAATTAGCCCTTGAATAACGTGGGTTTGAACTGCTCGGGTTCACTTATACACACATTTTCAAAAAAAAAGTTGCACCAAGTGTTCCTGCTTCTCCTGCCTCCCTTTCACCTTCTCCACCTCTTCTACTGTGGAGACAGCGAGACCAAGCCCCCCTCTTTCCCCTCCCCCTCATCCTACTCAATGTGAAGGCAATGAGGATACAAACCTTCATGATGATCCTCTTCCACTTAATGAATAGTAAATATATTTTCTCATCTTTATGATTTTATTAGTAACATTGTCTAGCTTGCTTTATTGTAAGAATACAGTATATAATATGTATAACCTACAAAATATGTGTTAACTGGCTACTGATATTATCGGTAAGGCTTCCAGTCAGCAGTAGACTATTAATAGTTTAGTTTTGGGGGAGTTAAAAGTTATACACAGATTTTGGACTGCAAGAGAGTGGGTACTTCCTAACCCCCTTGTTGTTCAAAGGTCAACTGTACATTCTTTTCATAGAAAAATATAGAAATACATAAAAAAAATTTTTTAACCTTGTTTTGTGTTTGTATTTGTCATACTTTTATACAAAGATACCTATATAATTTATTTTTAAAGAAAAAATGAGATTCTGCTATTCTATTGAGTCTAGAACCATCAATTATTAAATATAATTTTTATTGTGCTGCTAAGAAAAGAATGCCATTGTATTACAATGTTTTAAAAAAATCTTAGGTTTTTAATAACTCTTTTTGAAAGAACTTGTTATTTAGACATATAATTTTAAAAGGCTGAATAATATTCCATTGTAGTTTCTTTATCCATTCATCTGTCAACAAACTCATCAGTTGTTTTTGTATGTTGGCTATTGTGAGAAATGCTGCAATGAACATGGGAGCACTGGATCATACAATAATTCTATTTTTAATTTCTTTGGGGACACCTACACTGTTTTCCACAGTGGTCACACCAATCTACATTCCCACCAAGAGTGTACATGTGTTTCCTATCTCTCCATTCATACAAACACTTGTTATTTCTTGGCCTCTTGATAAAAGCCATCCTAATAGGTGAGAGATGATATTTCATTGTTGTTTTGATTACATTTCCCTCATGATTAGTGATGTTGAGCACCCTTTAATATACCTATTGGCAATTTTTGTGTCTTCTTTAGAAAAATGTTTATTCAGATGCCAATTTTTAAACTGGGTTATTTGTGGATTTTTTGTTTACTTTGTTTGCTATTGTTTGTTTGTTATATAATTTGGATATTAACCCCTTATCAGATATGTGGTTTGCAAATATTTTCTCCTAATGTGTAAGCTTCTTTTTCATTTTGTTGTTTGTTTCCTTTGTTGTATGAAAGCATTTTAGTTTGATGTAGCTGTAAATATTAAATGTGCATTATTAAATATTTTAAAATCAATAATTCATAATATGCTATGATGTATGTTCTATTATATAATCCACATTCTATTATTTAAGCATTTGGGCTCTTTTGATCTTTCATCATAGAAGCAATGCAGTAATAAGAATACTTTTAAGAATGTGCATATTTTCAAATTGCTTCTATAAAGATGGTTCCAGTTTACATTTCTGTTAGGAATAATATTCATACTCTATTAGTGATAATAAAGTCTTCTAATTGATATCTACTTTGTATTTCTTTTAAAGTATACTTTTCTGCTAATGGTTTGCGCCTTCCTTTCCGGTTTGGAATATTGGTCTCCTTATGGAAAATACAAAGGCTAGTTATTTTGTAACATAGTGTTTAATGTAATATAACTGTTCAGTTGTTTCTTTTCCTACTCAAAGGTTTAAACTCTCCTTCCTTCTCTCCCTTTCTCCCTTCCTTCTTTCCTTCTTTCCTTTCTTTTTCTATTTTTGTTTAAACTTTTGTTGGATGCATAGTTTATGAATACTTCCTCTCAATCCACAGGTTGTCTGTTTACTCTGCTGATAGTTTCTTTTGTTGTGCAGAAGCTCGTGAGTTTAATTAGGACATACTTGTCAATTTTTTATTTTGTTGCAATTGCCTTTGGAGACTTTGTCATAAATTCCTTGCCAAGGCTAATATCCAGAATGGTATTTCTTAGGTTTTCTTCTAAACCTTTTATTGTTTTTGGTTTTACATTTAAGTCTTTAATCCATCTTGAGTTGATTTTTATATATGGTGCAAAAAAAGTGGTCTGATTTCAATCTTCTGCAAATGGCTAGCCAATTATTCCAGCACCATTTATTGAATATGGAGTCTTTTCCCCATTGTGTGTTATTGATGACTTTGTTGAGAATCAGGTGGTTGTAGGTGTATGGTTTTATTTCTGGGTTCTCTACCCTGTTCCATTAGTCTTTATGTCTGCTTTTGTACCAGCACAATGTTGTTTTGGTTACTGTAGCCTTGTAGTATTGTTTGAAGTAGGGCAATGTAATGCCTCTAGCTTTGTTCTTGTTGCTTAGGATTGCATTGGTGATTTGGTCTCTTTTTGGTTCCATATGAATTTTAGAATAGCTGCTTCTAATTCTGTGGTATAAGAATAGCCACTCATTTTTGTCTTCCATTGCCTGATAGATCCTTCTCCATCCTTTTACTTTGAGCATGCAGGTGGCATTACTTGTTAGCTAGGTCTCTTGAAGATGGCAGATAACTGTCTTGTTTCTTTATCCAACTTGCTACTCCATGCCTTTTAAGTTCGGCATTTAGTCAATGTACATTCAGTGTCAGTATTAACATGTGAAGATTTGATCTTGCCATTGCGGTGTTAGCTGGTTGTTATGTAGACTATTCTATAGTTGCTTTGTAATGTCAATGGGCTGTGTACTTAAGTGTGTTTTTGTAATGGCAGATATCTTCTTTCATTTCCATGTTTAGCACTCCCTTTGTCACCTCTTGTAAGGCAGGTCTATTGGTAATGAATTCCCTTAGCATTTGTGTGTCTGAAAAGGATTTCATTTCTCCTTTGTTTATGAAACTTAGTCTGGCAGGATATGAAACTCTTGGTTAGAATTTATTTTCTTAAGGATATTGAAAATAGGACCTCAGTCTTTTCTGGCTTGCAAGGTTTCTGCTGAAGGGTCTACTGTTAGGCTGATGAAGTTCCCTTTGTAAATGACCTACCCCTTCTCTCTAGCTGCCTTTAAGGTTTTTCTTTCACATTGACCTTGGAGAATCTGATGACTATGTGTCTTGGGGATTGTCATCTTGAGTAGATAACATCTTACAGGGGTTCTTTGTATTTCTTGAATTTTCATGTCAACCTCTCTAGTGAGATTGCAAAAATTTTTGTGAAGCAAATTTTCAAATATGTTTTTCAAGTTGCTTGCTTTTTCTCCTTTTCTTTCAGGAATGCCAATGGGTCATCGGTTTGCTCTCTTTATATAATCCTATATATTAGAGGTTTTGCTCATTTGTTAATTATTTTTTTTGTCTGCCTGTGTTGCTTTGAAGTAGTGTTCTTCAAGCCCTGAGATTCTTTCCTCAGCTTGGTCTTTTCTGTTGTTCACACTCCAATTGTATTTTGAAGTTTCTATAGTGAATTTTTCATTTCCAGAAATGAAATAGTTTTTTTCTGGAAATGAAATAGTTTTTCCATTTCCGGAAATGAAATAGTGTTTTTCCATTTCCGGAAATGAAATAGTGTTTTTCCATTTCCGGAAATGAAATAGTGTTTTTCCATTTCCGGAAATGAAATAGTGTTTTTCCATTTCCGGAAATGAAATAGTGTTTTTCCATTTCCGGAAATGAAATAGTGTTTTTCCATTTCCGGAAATGAAATAGTGTTTTTCCATTTCCGGAAATGAAATAGTGTTTTTTCATTTCCGGAAATGAAATACTTTTTTTTAAATGATTATGTCATCTTTCAACTCTTGGATTATTTTACTGTTTTCCTTGTATTGGGTTTCAGCCTTCTCTTTATGCTGATGATCTTCCTTGCCATCCAGATTCTGAATTCTATGTCTGACATTTTAGCCATTTCAATCTGGTTAAAAAATCATTGCTTGGGGGCTAGTGTGATCATTTGGAGGTAAGAAGACACTACTCTGGCTTTTAGAGTTGCCAGACATTTTGTGCTGGCTCTTTCTCATATGTGAGAGCTGATGTTTCTTTATCCTTTGGAGTTGCTGTCCTTTGGAAGGGGCCTTTTGTTTTCATGCTCTTTATTGCTCTTGAGGATTTGACTACAGTGCAAGTTTTTTTTTTTTTTGGAGACAGAGTCTCACTCTGTCACCCAGGCTGGAGTGCAGTGGTGCGATCTTGGCTCACTGCAAGCTCTGCCTCCCGGGTTCACCCCATTTTCCTGCCTCAGCTTCTCCGAGTAGCTGGGACTACAGGCGCCCGCCACCACGCCCGGCTAATTTTTTGTATTTTTAGTAGAAACGAGGTTTCACCATGGTCTTGATTTCCTGACCTCGTGATCCATCCGCCTCAGCCTCCCAAAGTGCTGGGATTACAAGTGTGAGCCACCATGCCCGGCCAACTACAGTGCAAGTTGTGTATGGTTGAATGGTTCTGTTTCTGGATGCTTTTAGAGGCCATGTATCAGCTCTACACTTCTGGGCTGCACGCGCTAATTCTGGCTGGCTGAGACTGGGTCCATGGCTTTGTCTTCTCATTCCTTGACATCAAGCTCTGGCTGAGCAGGAGGGGCTGAAATGCTCCTAGACCACTGACATCAGCCCATCATCTGGGTGGTGGGGGTGCCATGAATGGGAAATATCCTGGTGGGGGTGGTGGGGGTGTCACAGGTGAATATGCTCTAGAGGGTTATGGGAGGGTGCACTATGATGGGAGGCTGTCAGCAAAAGTGCTCTGGTGTGTGGTGTGGGGGCACTGCAGGCAGGAAGCACTGTAGCCAGGGCCGTGGGGGTGCTGCAAGGGAATGTGCTCTGGAAGCGTGGGAGCAGGGTTGCAGGTGAGCATGCTATGGCAAGGGACTGTCAGCAAAAGCACTCCATTGTGAGTGGTGGGGGTGCCTGGAGTGGGAAGCACTCCAGCAGGAGTGCCAAGGGTGAACATACTCCAGAGTGCAGGTGTCGAGGTAATGGCAAATGTGCTCTGGCAGGAAACTGCCAGCAGAAGTGCTCTAGTGGTGCTTATTATGATTTTAAACAAGGAGCTATCTTTTATACCAATTAAAATAAGAAAAAGTATTTTATTTTGCCCACAGTTATTTCTTCTCTGATAGTTTTTTTCTCCATGTAGATCCATGTTTCTTAACTCTATCATTTTCTTCTTCCTAAATAAAATCCTTTAACATTTCTTGCAGTGAAGATTTGTTGGTGATAATTTCCTTCCGTGTTTTATTGTTTGAGAAGGTTCCACTCATCTTGTTAACTACTGTATTCCCCAGCAGCTAGAACAATGACTGGTACATAGGATTCACCAAATATTTGTTGAAAGTAAGAAACAAAGAAAGAATGGCAATGAGAGAGAGGTGGGGAGGCATAGAGATACATATGTAACATATATGATGTATATGAATATTGGTGTGTGCATTTGTGTGTGTTTGTGTGAGACAGAGATAGAGGGAGAGATTAGCAGTATAGGAGTATAGAATCTGATATTACTATAGTTTGTAGTTGGTAAGGGACAAGATGACCTTGGTTGAGACACTCAAGGAGAGTGTGTGAAATAGGAAGAGAGAAAACACAAAGTCCAGCACCCTGGAGAACACATCTTTTTAAGAGGCTAGAATGCCAAACACAGAAGCTAAGGTTTCAGATGATTTTATGTTAAAAGGGGGATGCCAAAAAGTTGCCGATGTTCCAGAGGGTCCAAACGACTGAGAATGGCAGTAGGGTCATTGGATTCACCAGTTTGGTTTGGATGTTTTGCCACTAAATGGCTTCAGTGGAGGGGAATTCGTGACTCATGGAGTTTCTTCCATCACCTCATAGAACTACCTTCACTCAACTGGGATTTTATATTTCACCCCTAAGCATATATTAAAGAATCTTAGAAGAACGAGCTTTACAAAACCTGCTGATGAATTTACTCTGGGAGCATTGCTAAAGTTATTGACCATTCTCTTTATGAAAGGCAACATGAGAATTGTAGAGTAAGTACACAAAAAAAGTTAGCTTACCACCAGGAACTCACATGCTTTCTCCCGACTCTGGGATATTACTGAGAGATTTTATTTTCTGTGTTCCTGTAACTTTATTTAATTTTTCTATAATGGTAAAGTAAGGATAATAAAAAGTCATAGATGCTAATGTTGGTAGTGTTACATGAGTCATTCAAGCAAAGCACTTGCATAGTGCTTGGCTCATGTTAAGTAATTCATAAGTATTGATAATCATTTGTATTTATAAGCACAATTACTTTATATTTTCTTATATATGTTCAGAAATTCTCTGTAGAACAAAGAAGTGTATGAAGAAAATACTTTTTATTCCTGACATAAGAGTTTTGATATCCATAGGCAAGATATGGAGAGATTCATTTTACACAATTATTCCATACCGTGTTATTGACATCTCTAAGACCTGCTGCACCAATGTAGGATGAAGCAGTGTTACTTCCATGATTATATAAATTCTAGGTTCAAATTTACAATAGGACTTTGGCTTTGAGCTCTATTTTGTATATAGTAAAGTTCTCAAAGATATCTTAGTATATCATGAACTCTAAATTTTTTTGCCTTCCTAGGTGACAGAGTTTGCTTTGATCCATTTCATCTTTCAGCTTATCTACTTTGTGACCAATGACATGTGAGATTACACAGCAGAGTCTCCATGAAACAAGTTCATTAAATGATAGTGACCTCATGTAATTCATTGACAACAAAGATATATTTGTTCCAGTTTCTCACACATGCTTTTTCCCAGGATTAGATTTTCACATCACTTTATTGACAATGTAACTGGCAAAGAATTTCTGGTTCCCATGATACTTGAGTTATGCATCTTTTAAGTGGCCAAACATAAACTTTCTCCCTGGGATCTTCTTTTGTCTAATCTAGCTTTCTTTGCATTTTACTTTACATTTTTGCTATGGAGAAATCTTTTTAGAAATTGTGCCAAAAAATATAACATGAGATCTACCTTCTTAAAGTTTTTAGTTAGTAGTTCAATATTGTTAACTGTAAGTCCAGTCTTGTACAGCTGATCTCCAGTACTTTTTTATTTTGCATAACTGAAACTTTACACATATTGAACAGCAACTTACCATTCTCCACTCTCCTCCAAAGCCTTGGAAATCATCATTCTACTTTCTGCTTCCATGAGTTTGCTACTTTAGATACCTTATATAAGTAGAGTCATGTAGCATTTGATTTGCTTCACTTAGCATAATGTCCTCAAATTTCGTTTATGTTGCTACATATGATAGGATTCCATTGACTCTATATACCACATTTTTATTATTCATTCATCCATTGATGGACATTTACCAGCCCTCACATCTTAGGTGCTGTAAATAATGCTGCATTGAACATACAAGTACAAATACCTTTTCCAGATTCCAATTTTAATTCTTTTGGATAAATACCCAGAAATGGGATTGCTGGATCATATGGTAGTTCTAGTTTAAATTATTTTGAGAAATTTCAGATTTTTTTCCATAGTGTTGCATTATTTTACACTTCTAACAACAGTGCATAGGGTTCTAATTTCTCTGCATTTTTTCCAACACTCATTATTCATTTGATTGCACAGTGGCCTTCCTAACAGGTGTGAGGTGATATCTTATTGTGATTTTGATTTGCATTTTTCTCATAATTAGTGATGCTAAACATCTTTTAGCATACCAATTAGCCATTTGTATTTCTTTGGAGAAGTGTCTATGAAAGTCTTGCCTATTTTAAAAATGGATTCTTATTTTTTTTTTTGCTGAGGTATAGGAGTTCTTTATACACTATGTAGTTCAACTTCTTATTGGATATGTGACTAGCAAATATTTTCTGTTTCAGAGATTGCCTTTTCACTTGTGATTGTTTCTTTTACTGTGTAGATTTTTAGTTTGATGTAATTTCACTTGTCTATTTTTGCTTTTGCCACCTAAGCTTTTGGTGTCACATACAATAAAACATTGTGAAGATCTATGCCATAAAGCTTTTCCCCTATATTTTCTTCTAATAATTTTAATGATAGTTTTAGGTCATACATTTAAGTCTTTAATCAATTTTGATTTGAATTTGTGTATGACATAAGGGTGCAATTTCATTCTTTTCCATGTGGATATCAGTTTTCCCAGTACTTCTTACTGAAGAGACTATCTTTTCCCATGTGCATTCTTGACATACTTGTGGAAGATCAGTTCACTGTATATGGGTAGGTTAATTTCTGGGATGTCTGTTCTATTCCATTGACCTATATGTCTGTTGCTATGCTGGTACCATACTATTTTGATTACTGTAGCTTTGTAATATATTTTGAAATCAGGCAGTGTGGTGCCTCTAGCTTTGTACTTCTTTTTAAAGGCTGCTTTAGCTAGTTGAAGTCCTTTCTATTTCCATATAAATTTTAGGATTTTAAAAATGTTTCTATAAAAAATTCCACTGGAATTTTAGTAAGGATTACACTGAATCTGTAGATTTCTCTGTGTAGTATGGTCATTTTGACAATATTAAATCTTCTAATGGTGAGCATGGGTGTTTTTCTACTTATCTGTGCCTTTAATTTCTTTCAGCAATGTGTTGTGGTTTTTAGTGTACAAGTCTTTCATTTCCTTTGTTAAGTTCTTCTAAGTATGCAAATATCCTTCCCAAGATACCAGCGAACCAAATTCAGCAGCATATTAAAAGGCTCATACGCCATGAATAAGTGGGATTTATACTTTGAATGTAAGGATAATTCATGTGAAAATCAGTCAATGTGATAAACCACATTAACAGAGTGAGGGATAAAAATCATGTTATTGTCTCAAATGCAGAAAAATCGTTTGACAAAATTTGACACCCTTTTATAATGAAAAGACTCAACATACCAAGAATGGAAGGAAGTTGCTTCAACTTCTTAAAGATCTTATGTGAAAAGCCCATAGCTGTCATCATACTCTATGATGAAAACCTGGAAGCTTATTCTCTAAGTTCAGGAACAAGCCAAGATGCTCACTTTCACCACTTCAATTCAATGTAGTATCAGAAGTCCTAGTCAGAGCAAATAGGGAAAAATAAATAAATGGCATCTAAATTGATAAGTAAAATTTTAAATTGATAAAAGAAGTAAAAAAGAAGATTATGTCATCATGCAGATGACATAATCTTATATGTAAAAAACTGTAAAGCATCCACCAAAACTGTTAGAAATACTAATAAATTCAGTAGAATTACAGGGTATAAAATCATCATACAAATATCAGTTCTGTTGCTGTACACTAGCAATGAATAATCCAGAAGTCAAATTAAAAACAATCCCACTTCCAACAGCGTCAAATAGCTGTAAATAAATCTTGAAACAAAAATAAATAGATTCAGTAATTCAATAGGAATGAAAGGACTCAACTCCCAAAAAGAGTATATTTTTTCTACAGTACGGGAAACATGTCCTTTTCAAAATGTATTTTTGCCCTAAGCAGTTATAGCTCAGTGAAATAGCTTCTATGATGGAGGCAAAATGCTACTGGAGGACAGAGGAGGACATCTGGTCCAGAGGGGGACATCTGTGCTGTGGGTGAGGTCCAGGCCCCTGAGTATGTACCTGAACAGTGTGTTAATGGAGTTGCGGGGATCAACTGGATGAAGATAGAAGGGAATAATACAGCTGACAAAGACAATAAACCCAGTAAGAAAAGAGACCTTCTTTATAACATAAAACATTCGGTATGCCACAGAAGCTTTTTGTGTGTGTGCGAGAGAGGAGAGAGAGCTATAGCTTTGGAGGGAGGGAGGGCTAGATAATAAAGGACTATGTGTATCTTGACAAGTTCATAGTGTCTCTTAAGATAAAGGTGGTTCATATAGTAACTTTAGACTAAGAAGATTTACTTTTAACAAAATCCAACTTGTCAGAAACAAACGATGCTTTTAAAGGTGTGGGTTTGAGTCTCGTGACAGAAATGTAAGTTAGGAAGCTATCAATAGAAAACAAAGAAAAGATGTAGAGTGCTTTAACTCAAAAAGAGGTAGCAGAGGTGAAAATGAGGGGGTAGCTTCCAAAAAAACAGATAAGACTTGGTGGCCAATCAGATTGGCCTGATAAAAAAGAGGGAGAATTTTAAGATTAACTGCAGGTTTGTGGTTAGGAAGTGCTGGTGGACAGCAATGTCATACATTGGGTCCTGCTTGTTTACCTCAGTCATCAGCAGAACTGTAAGATTCCATGGTTGACTATTATTAGTATCTGAAGTTTCATCCACATGTATACATATCCTAATGTAACCCTATTCTTCAGTCATTGTCATTTCAAATCCTTGTGCTGTGGCTCTAGAAATTATATTCTGTGAACAGGTAATTTCCCATATCTTAAATTGCTTGATCTTTTCACCTTAACTAAATTTGGCCGTTCTCTGAAGTCACTGCTTCCCTTTCAGAAATCAAGTGAATTATTATTATTTTTCTTATAAATTTCATTTTGGGGGGCTAGGGCACCGAATGGTTATTCTTCTTCCATCAAGTCTCTTGTCATCCTTCATCATCATGTCCAGGCCAATGTTGTTCAACCCTATTTAAAAAATCTTCACTCACACATTGAGAGGTCATGTTATCCAGACATATCCTCATGTCCACCTTTTCATCATTGCCATCCTGTGACTGGATATTTATTCATCCATTGAAGACTTTGGACACTAGTTCCCTGTCTCCTCCTCCAACCCATTTCCTGTCAACATCTACGATGATGCCTATTCTACATTTGTTCTTCCAGTTTCTTAACTGCAACTTCAATGTATTTTTCTTCTATACTATATTAGCCACCGATTCTTATGGGTATTTTGTAAATAAAAAAAAAAACCCCAAATCACAAATGCACACTCCTTTCCTGCCCGACACTGAGTTCCGACTCTTAACAGCTCATGCTCCAGTAGTTACTCAACGTCATGTTGACCTACAATTTATTGTTTCTATATCATTTTTTCCCACTATAGTCTCCTTTATCTTTTCACTTTTTCTGTGTACTGCTCAGTATGTTGATCTATAATTGTAATCTTTCCCCTGAAAATTCACTTCCCCTCAATCCACTCCCCTGTCCCTATCCCCTGATGGTCATACTTGCCTTGAAAAACCCCAATCCTAGATGAACTCAGTCATATAGATTCTTTATGCCTGCACTCATGTAGGTGAACACAGTGAGAAAAAAAAATACATGCAGTGGGGCTCACTGGTTTAATATCAAGTTTCCGATATCAGCACTGCCATGTAATCCAACATTCTGCTGCTTATAAATTTTCTCATTTTCTAAGCCAAGAGTTGCAGACAGTATAATCTCTCCTTAACCTACCTCTTTTTTTTTGTCTTTTGTACTGCCATACCCAAAACTTACGGTCTTAACTCAAACACTAATGAAAAAATAATAGGCCCACACGCAAAATGTTTTTTGTTTTCCTACGCATCTTCGAGATTACTCATATTTGAATTTATCTTTACTTTTTAAAATCTCCTAATACAACTGAGGAAGTGACCTTCTTCCTTTCAAAGGCCAGTCTCTTGATATGTGTTCTGCAACTCATCTGCCCTCAAGGCCTTTTGTTTCCCCAATTCTCCCCTTTTTCTCTTGTATCAATATGACATGCCATACCCACTTATTCTCACCAGCATGCAAAAACACTGTAAAAGCTCCCATGATCAAACAAAAGAAATACCTACAAACACACGTCTTAACCCCACATCAGCATGCATTCATGGCTGCTTTTTTAGTGTCATTTTTCATAGCATAATTTTTCAACAGAATTGTTCATATGCATAATCTCACTTCCCCGCCCATCATAGTTTGGGCCCTACTCAGTGATTCCACAGAAAACGGTCCTGGTTAAGGTCACAAATAACTTTTATATTTTTATATTACATGGTCTTTGATACTCCCATTGTTTTTGGCCTCTTCGTAACATTGGGCCTTGTTAACAATTCCTCCCTCGAAACTGTCCTCTTTTGTCTTCTCTGACTACCACCTGCCTGGATTTCTTCTCATACTTCTTGCTTCTTCTCAGTTTCTATTGCAGGTGCAGCCTCTTATATCAAACCTGTAATTGTTAGGCCTCCTTCTCTTTGCTTTCCACACTCTCTCCCAAGAATACTTCTTTTCATTGGATTTTAAATGTTACCTATGTGACGGTGACTTACAAATTTATACTTCCAGCCCAAGTGTCTCTGTGCTAGTTTCCCAGGGCTGCCAAAACAAATGATCACAAACTTTGTGGCTTAAGACATCAGAAATGGATTTTCTCACAGTCTGAAGGTCAGTGTCCTAAATCAAGACTTTGGCAGAGTAATCCTCCCTCTGCAGGCTCTAAGGGAGATTCCTTCCTTGCCTCTCTGGTTTCTGGTGGCTCCAGGCATTCCTTAGCTCGTGGCTGCATGGCTCCAATCTCTGCCTCCATTTTCACATGATCTTCTCCTTTTTCTCTTTGAAACACATTTGTTGTTGAATTTAGAGTCCACCCAGATAAGTCAGAATTATCTCATCTGGAGATCGTTAGCTTAATTACATATGCAAAGACACTTATTTCAAATGCATTCAAATTTATAGGTTTCAGAGGCTATGATGTGAATATATCTCCTTCTGGGGCCATCATTCGACAAACTACAGTGTCTTTTTAGTTCTGGATTTGAACATGTGACTTGTTTTTTATACTGTGTGTTCTTTGAGCATCTCAAATTTGCCTGCTTCAAAATATAAATTTTATTTTTCAACTGCCCTTCCATATATGTCTCCACTATCTTCTGTATTGCTCAATCCAGCAACTTGAAAATTATCACTTATTTCTTCTTTTTGATTCTTCCCATCTAGTCCATGAACAAGGGCTTTTATTTCTTCCTAAAAAATACCTCAAATCAGTCCTCAACTCTCCATTTCTACCCTCTTCTCTCCTTGTGTTTTGTCTTGATAACAGCAATAACCTTTTACTACCTATCTACATTTACACTTCTGCTCCGCAGCAATCTGTTTTTCCCATCCAGCTAGAAAAATCTTTTAAAAACATAAACGCCCTGCTTAAACACTCCAGTAGCTTCTTATTGCACTTTAAATAAAATACAAAATCTTTGGCATAGCTTATGATCCAGCCCCAACCCTGCCATCAAAATTATCTTATGCCACACTCTCCAGCATTCATTACACCGTGGTTTCCTTTCAAATTCTAGGACGTGCCAAGCAGTTTGAACCTCTGTGCCTGAGAACCTGCTGTTGCTTCTTATCTGCACATTTCCCTACTTGTCATATGGCTGGCTCCTTGTCACCACTTAGATCTCACAGTAAGTTCCACCTCTTCAGAGAGGCTGCTGCTTAAAATCCTTTCTCCACCAGTGCTTCCTTCACTTCTGCTGTGATTTTCTATTGCTGTAACTTGTATAGCACTGATTAGAATCTAAAATTTATATTCTTATTTTTAGAGCTTGATTTTTGTTTGTCTCTCTCTCTCTCTCTAGGAGGTAAGCACCATAAAGAGAGCTAGTGCTTTTTCCGTTTACCAATGTGTATTCAGAAACGTAAAGGTTCGTGGCAGGCAGTAGATGGTCAGTAAATACATAACAAATAAATAAGGTGAGGAACATAGTTGTTGAAGGAGCTCACCTGAGTAGGAAGCAAATAAATTCAGTTTTAGAGATGTATAAGATGCTTTTAGTAAATAAGGGAGTGTCTGTATAGTAGTAGTTAGTTATATGTGGGAATAGAATTCTGGAATTTGACTCTAGGTTGATATGTCAGCCAATGCCATACGGGTGAAAGTAAAGTCAAAAAAGTGAAGGAAGTCATACCTAGTGAAATGTTGTAGACATGAGGACCCAAGGCAGAGTTCTCAAGTACAAAAGAAATTCAAACACTGGCAGCAGAAGCAAAGAAACCTTTGAAAAAGAATCCTAAAAGCTAACTGGAATTACAGGAAAAACTATAGATAATTGGGGCAGGAAGTCGATGAAAAAAAATTTCCAGGAAAAGGGAATATTTATGGAGCATCTTCTAGGTGAAGTTAGTGTTCCAGGTACTGTACATAAAACAGGAAAGAAAGACCACTAGAGAGCATTTTCCAACTTTTTAATAATTTTAAACATAATTAGATAGGTATTGTAATTTGAATGAAAAAATTAAAGTTGTCAAACAATGAGATCTTTCTATTTTTTTATTACAGTAAAACTGACATGTCATAACCTTTACAATTCAGTGGCTTTTCGTACATTCACAGTGTTGTGCACAATCACGGCTACCAAATTTCAGAACATTTTCAATTGCCCCCAAAGGAAATCCCATACCCATTAGCAGTCACCACGCATGCCTCAGTCCATGGCAACTATGGATCTACTTTCTATCTCTATGGATTTATCTCTCATGGATATTTTGTATAAATGGAATCATATAGTAAGGATGTGGTCTTTTGCATCTGGCTTCTTTCACTTAATGTCTTTAAGGTTCATCCATGTTGCAGTTTGTATCAGCACTTCAGTCCTTTTGATGGCTAAATTATAAAGATACATGTAAAATGGATTATTAGTATGAAATAATGGAATATACCCACATACCCACACACACATACACTTTTCATTTATGTATTCATCAATTGAAAGACATTTTAATTGTTTCTACTTTGAGGCTATTGTGAATAATGATGTCATGTAAGTTTTTGTTCAGATTCCTGTTTGCAATTCCTATGGGCCTATATCTAGAAGTCAGATTGCTAGGCTATTGACGATTCTATTTTTAACTTATTGAGGAAACACCAAATTGTTTTCAACAGCAGCTGTTCATTTTACATTCCCACAAGCAATATATGAGGTTTCCAAATTCTCCATATCCTTATGAACACTTGTGGTTTTTTTTTCCTTTTATTGATTGTAGCCATCCTAGTGGGTGTGAAGCGGTATCTCCTTGTGGTTTTGATTTTTTTCTAATGATTGATGATGCTGAGCACGTTTGCTTATGCTTATTGGCAATTTGTCTGTCTTCTCTGGAGAAATGTCTATGTAACTCCTTTGTCCATTTTTAATTGTATTATTTGTCTTACTGAGTTATGAGTTCTTTATATATTTTAGATACTAGATGCTTATCACTGATGGGATATATGATTTAAAAATATTTTTCCACATTGTGTAGCCTGTCTTTTCATAGTTGATAGTGTCCTTTATGCACAAAAGCTTTTAATTTTGATAAAGTCAAATTTATCTATTTTTCCTCCTGTTGCTTGTGTTTTTGGTGCAATATGTAAGAATCAATGTGACACACTCTCACTGGAGAAGCTGGAGGTCTGTTTGTGGGAGAAATTTCCGACTTTTACCTGGAGCTGAGTCAAGTTAGAGAGCTGAGTGAAATACAGGGGTAGAGGAAGCAGCAGAAAGGCCGTGGGAGCTCCCCGCATCCTCAAGCAGCCCATTCCTGCCTAGCACCACAGGGATCCATCGGGAGGTTGGCCAGAGGAGCAGGGGGCAAACTCCACAGGGAGAAGGAATTCTCTAGCTGAACTTTGTAACAATTTGAATGGGATGAGAAGCCTCCTGGCCAGAACTCAGGGGAGGTTGCAGATCGGGCATGCATACTTCACAGGTCAGGGAAGAACTAAAGCTCTTTTCTCTCAGAGCTGGGAGGCAGATAGCCTCAGGCAAGTTTTCAAGCCCATCTTGCTCTCTGCCTAGGAACAGACTCAGGGCTATTGCGGCTTGGTGGGAATGGGACCGGCCCTTCGGTTTGCAAGGGAGCTGGGTGAGGCCTGTGACTGCTAGCTTTCCCCCACTTCCCTGATGACCTGCATGTCTCAGCAGAGGCAGCCATAACCCTCCTCGGTACACACTTCCAGTGACCTGGGAATCTCATCCCCATCCTCCACAGCAGCCACAAGAAGAACCACCCAAGGAGAATCTGAGCTCGGATATGCCTAGCCCCGCCCCCACCTGATGGTACTTCCCTATTCACCCTGGTAGCAGAAGACAAAGACCACATAATCTTGAGAGTTCTAGGGCCCCACCCACCGCTGGTCACTCTCCACACTATGCAGCTGATGCTTCCTGGAAAGTGCCACTACCTGGCAGGAGGCCAACCAGCACAAAAATTGAGCATTAAACCACCAAAGCTAAAATACAAAAGACTGCTCATGGAGTCCATTTCACCCCCTGCCACGTCCACCAGAACAGACACTGGTATCGATGGCTGAGAGACCCATAGATGGTTCACATCACAGGACTCTGTGCAGACAACCCCCAGTACCAGCCCAGAATCAGGTAGACTCGCTGGGTGGCTAGACCCAGAAGAGAGACAACGATCACTGCAGCTCAGCTCACAGGAAGCCACATCCATAGGAAATGGGGAGAGTACTACATCAAGGGAACACCCTGTGGGAGAAAAGAAACTGAACAACAGCCTTCAGCCCTAGACCTTCCCTCTGACAGAACCTACCCAAATGAGAAGGAACCAGAAAACCAACCCTGGTAATATGAAAAAAACAATGTTCTTTAACAGCCCCCCAAAATCACACTAGTTCACCAGCAATGGATCCAAACCAAGAATAAATCCCTGATTTACCTGAAAAATAATTCAGAGGGTTAGTTATTAAGCTAACCAGGGAGGGACAAGAGAAACGTGAAGCCCAATGCAAGGAAATCCAAAAAATGATACAAGAAGTCAAGGGAAAACTACTTATGGAAATAGATACCTTAAAGAAAAAAACAATAAATTCAGGAAACTTTGGACACACTTTTAGAAATGTGAAGTGCTCTGGAAAGTCTCAGCAATAGAATCGAACAGTAGAAGAAAGAAATTCAGAGCTCAAAGACAGGGTCTTCGAATTAACCCAATGCAACGAAGACAAATTAAAAAAAAATAAGAAAATATGAACAAAGCCTCCAAGAAGTCTGGGATTATGTTAAATGACCAAACCTAAGAATAATCGGTGTACCTGAGGAAAAAGAGAATTCTAAAAGCCTGGAAAACATATTTGGAGAAATAAGGAAAACTTCCCCAGCCTTGCAAGAGACATAGACATGCAAATACAAGAACCACAAAGAACATCGGGGAAATTCATCACAAAAAGTCTTCACCTAGGCACATTGTCATCAGGTTATCCAAAGTTAAGATGAATGAAGCAATCTTAAGAGCTGTGAGACAGAAGCACCAGGTAACCTATAAAGGAGAATCTATCAGATTAACGGCAGATTTCTCAGTAAAAACCCCACAAGCTAGAAGGGATTGGGGACCAATCTTCAGCCTCCTCAAACAAAAGGATTATCATTTACAATTTTGTATCCAGCGAAACTAAGCATCATATATGAGGGAAAGATACAGTCATTTTCGGACAAACAAATTCTGAGAGAATTCACCGTTACCAAACCACCACTACAAGAATGGCTAAAAGGAGCTCTAAATCTTGAAACAAATCCCGGAAACACATCAAAACAGAACCTCTTTAAAGCATAAATCACATAGGACCTGTAAAACAAAAATACAAGTTAAAAACAAAAACAAAAAACAAAACCCAAAGCATACAGGCAAAAACAACAACAGAGAACAAAATGTGAGGTACATTTCAATACTAACATTGAATGTAAATGGCCTAAATGCTTCACTTAAAAGATACAGAACTGCAGAATGGATATAAACTCACCAACCAACTATCAGCTGCCTTCAGGAGACTCACTTAACACATAAGGACTCACATAAACGTAAAATAAGCGGGGGGAAAAAGGCATTTCATACAAATGGACACCAAAAGTGAGCAGGGGTACCTATTCTTATATCAGACAAAATAAACTTTAAAGCAATAGCAGTTAAAAGAGACAAAGAGGGAAAGTATATAATGGTAAAAGGCCTTGTCCAACAGGAAAATATCACAATCCTAAACACATATGCACCTAACACTGAAGCTCCCAAATTTATAAGACAACTACTAATAGACTTAAGAAATAAGATAGCAACAAAATAATAGTGGGAAACTTCAGTACTCCACTGACAGCACTGGACAGTTCATAAAGACAAAAAATCAACAAAGAAACAATGGATTTAAACTGTACCTTGGAACAAATGGACTTAACAGATTTACACAGAACATTTCATTCAGCAACCATGGAATACACATTCTATTCAACAGGACGTGAAACTTTCTCCAAGATAGACCATATGATATGCCACAAAGCAAGCCTCGACAAATTTAAGAAAATTGAAATTATATCACTGTCTCAGACCACAGGGGAATAAAACTGGAAATCAACTCCAAAAGAAACCTTCAAAACCATGCAAATACATGGAAATTAAATAAGCTGCTCCTGAATGAGCATTAGGTCAGAAAGAATATCAAGATTGAAATTAAAAAATTATTTGAGCTGAATGACAATAATGACTCATCTTTCAATATCTCTGGGGTATAGCAAAGGCAGTGCTAAAAGGAAAGTTCATAGCCCTAAAAGCCTACATCAAAAAGTCTGAAAGAGCACAGACAACCTAAGGTCACACCTTAAGGAACTAGAGAAACAAGAACAAACCAAACCCAAACCCAGCAGAAGAAATAACCAAGATCAGAGCAGAACTAAATGAAATTGAAACACACAAAAAATACACCAGAGAAATGAAACAAAAAACTGGTTCTTCAAAAAGATAAATAAAATTGATAGACCATTAACAAGATTAGCCAAGAAAAGAAGAGAGAAAATCCAAATAACCTCACTGAGAAATGAAACAGGTGATATTACAATTGACACCACTGAAATACAAAAGATCATTCAAGACTACCATGAACATCTTTAACACATAAACTAGAAACCCTAGAAGAGATGGATAAATTCCTGGAAAAAATAAAACCTTCCTAGCTTAAATCAGGGAGAATTAGATACCTTATACAGACCAATAACAAGCAGTGAGATTGAAATGGTGATTAAAAAATTACCAACAAAAAAAAGCCCAGGAGCAGATGGATTCACAGTAGAATTCTACCAGACATGCAAAGAAGAATTGGTACCAATCCTTTTGACACTATTCCACAAAATAGAGAAAGAAGAAACCCTCCCTAATTCATTCTATGAAGCCAGCATCACCCTAATACCAAAACCTGGAAAGGACACAATCCGAAAACTACAGACCGATATCCTTGATGAACAAAGATGCTAAAATCCTTAACAAAATACTAGCTAACAGAATCCAACAACATATCAAAAAGATAATCCACCATGATCAAATGGGGTTCATACCAGGGATGGAGGGATGGTTTAACATACACAAGTTAATAAATGTGATACACCACATAAACAATTAAAAATGAAATCATCATCTCAATAGATGCAGAAAAAGCATTCTACAAAATCCAGCATCCTTTATGATTAAAACTCAGCAAAATTGGCATGCAAGGGACGTACCTTAATGCAATAAAAGCCATCTATGACAAACCCACAGCCAACATAATACTGAATAGGGAGAAGTTGAAAGCATTCCCTCTGAGAACAGGAACAAGATAAGGATAACCACTCTCACCACTCCTCTTCAACATAGCACTGGGTCCTAGCCAGAGCACTCAGACAAGAGAAAGAAAGAAAAGGCATCCAAATCGGTAAAGAGGAAGTCAAACTGTCACTGTTTGCTGAGGATATGATCGTTTACCTTGAAAACCCTAAGGACTCATCTAGAAAGCTCCCAGAACTGATAAAAGAATTCAGCAAAGTTTCCAGATACAAGATTAATATACACATATCAGTAGCTCTTCTATACACCAACAGCAACCAAGAAGAGAATCAAATCAAGAGCTCAACCCCTTTTACAATAGCTGCAAAAAATAAAAATAAAATACTTAGGAATACACCTAACAAAGGAGTCAAAAGACCTCTGCAAGAAAAATACAAAACACTGCTGAAAGAAATTATAGATGACATAAATGGAAACACATCCCATGCTCATGGATGGGTAGAATCAATATTGTGAAAATGATCATACTGCCAAAAGCAATCTACAAATTCAACACAATCCCCATCTGAATACCACCATCATTCTTCATAGAATTAGAAAAAACAATACTAAAATTCACAGGAAGCCAAAAAAGAGCCCACATGGCCAAAGCAAGACTAAGCAAAAAGAACAAATCTGGGGGCATCACACTACCTGATTTCACACTACCTGTAAGGCTAACCCGGATACTTACAGCCAACTGATCTTTGACAAAGCAAACAAAAACATAAAGTGCGGAAAGGACACCCTTTTCAACAAATGGTGCTGGGGTAATTGGCTAGCCACATGTAGGAGAATGAAACTGGATCCTCATCTCTCACCTTATACAGAAACCAACTCAAGATGGATTAAGGACTTAAACCTATGACCTGAAGCTATAAAAATTCTAGAAGATAATATTGGAAAAACCCTTCTAGACATTGGCTTAGGCAAGGAGTTCATGACCAAGAACCCGAAAGCAAATGCAATAAAAACAAAGATAAATAGGTAGGGCCTAATTAAACTAAAGAGCTTTAGCATGACAAAAGGAACAGTCAGCAGAGTAAACAGACAGCACAGAGTGGGAGAAAATCTTCACAATCTATACATCCGACAAAGGACTAATATCAAGAATCTACAACAAATGCAAATAAGTAAGAAAAAAAATCCCATCAAAAAGTGAACTAAGGACATGAATAGACAATTCTTAAAAAAGATATACATACACAAATGTCCAACAAACATATGAAAAAATGCTCAACATCACTAATGATCAGGGAAACGCAAATCAAAACCACAATGCGATACCACCTTACTCCTGCAAGAATGGCCATGATCAAAAAATCAAAAAACAGTAGATTTTGGCATGGATGTGGTGAACAGGGAACGCTTCTACACTGCTGGTGGGAACATAAACTAGTACAGTCACTATGGAAAACTGTGGAGATTCCTTAAAGAACTACAGCTACCATTTGATCCAGCAATCCCACTATCGGGTATCTACCCAGAGGAAAAGGAGTCATTATCCAAGAAAGATACCTGCACATGCATGTTTATAGCAGCACAATCCACAATTGCAAAATCGTGGAACCAACCCAAATGCCCATCAATCAACGAGTGGATAAAGAAACTGTGGTGTGTGTGTATGTATGTATGTATGTGTGTGTGTGTGTGTGTATATATATATATATGATGGAATACAATGCAGCCATAAAAAGGAATCAACAGCATTTGCAGTGACCTGGATGAGATTGGAGGCTATAATTCTCCTGAGTGATGTAACTCAGAAATGGAAAACCAAACATCATATGTTCTCGCTGATATCATATTTTTGTAGAGATGGAGCTAAGCTATGAGGATGCAAAGGCATAAGAATGATACAACGGACTTTGGGGACTTGGGGGGAAGAATGGGAGGGGGTGAGGGATAAAAGGCTACAAATATGGTGCAGGGTATACTGCTCAGGTGATGGGTGCATCAAAATCTCACTAATCACCACTAAATGACTTACTCATATAACTGTATGCCACCTGTACCCCAGTAATTTATGGAAAAATAAATAAAATAAAAACTTAGGACAATAATAAAATATTCTTCCAAAAATGCCAGATATAAAGTTATTAAGATTTAGCCCCGTGCTTTCTTCTAAGAGTTTTATAGTTTTATCTCTTACGTTGAGGTCATTGTTCCATTTTGACTAAATTTTATTGTGTGAGGTGGCTATCTTCATTCTTTTTCATATGGATATGATCTAGTACCATTTGTTAAAAATGGTACTATTCTATCCTCATTAAATAATCTTGCCATCCTTGTTGAAAATCAGTTTACCACAGAAGTATAGGTTTGTTTCTGGACTCAGTTTTATTACATCGATCTATACTGTATGTCTATGCTTATGTCAGTATCATGTTGTTTTGATTACTGTAACTCTGTAGTAAAATTTGATATTGGGAAGTGTGACTCCTCTAACTTTATTCTTATTTTCAAGACTATTTTGGCTATTTGGGACTTTAGCAATTCCATATAAATTTTATTATTATTATTATTATTATTATTATTAGAGGCAGGGTCTTGCTCTGTCACCCAGGTGGGAGTGCAGCGGCATAATCATAGCTCACTGTAGCTTTGAATTACTGGGCTCAAGAGATCCTCCCACCTCAGCCTCGAAAGAAGCTAGGACTACAGGTGCACACCACCACGCCTGGCTATTTTCTCAAATATTTTTGTAGAGATGGAGTCTCACTCTGATGCCCAGCCTGGTCTTTAACTTTTGGCCTCAAGTGATCTTTCCGCCTTGGCCTCCGAAAGTGCTAGGATTACAGGTATGAGCCACCACACCTGGCCTCATATGAATTTTAGAATACACTTCTCCATTTATGCAAAAAAGGTAGTTGGAATTTTAACAGTGATTGCACTAAATCTAGAAATTCATCTGGGGAATATTGTCATCTTAACAATATTGATTCTTCTAATCCATGAACGTAGGAATTTTTTTTTTTTTTACTTAAAGTTCTCTTTTATTTCTTTCAACGTTTTGTAGTTTTCAGTGCACAAAACTTGCACCTCCTTGTTCCCATTTTTTTCTTAAGAGTTTCATTCTTTTGGATGCTACTGTAACTGGAATTGTTTTCTGAATTTCATTTTGAGATTGTTAACTGCAAGTGTACAAAAATATAACTGATTTTTGCATGTTGATTTTATATCCCAAAACTTTGCTAAATTTATTAACTTAAATGTTTTAAGCATTTTGAGGGCATATTTTCCTATGTAAGATCATGTCGTCTGTGAGTAGAAATAGTTTTACTTCTTCCTTTCCAGTTTAGCTGCCCTTTAATTCTTCTACTATGTTTGTTTTAGGTATAACTTTGAAGTGCAATGTTAAATAAAAGTGATGAGAACGAGCATCTTCCTTTATTCTTGATCTTAGGGCAACAGCTTTCAGTCTTTCACCATTAGGTGTAACATTAGCTGTTAATTTTATAGATGCCTTTATCCAGTTCAGGAATTTGTCTTCTATTTGTAGTTTTTAAAGTGATTTTGTCATAAAAAAGGTTGGATTTTGTCAAATGCCTTTTCTGTGTCAATTGAGATCATACGTTTCTTTCTTTTCATTCTATTCATATTCTGTTTTATATTGACTCCTACTTCCTCCTGGGGGACCTTCTGCTTCACCTGACACCTGATCTGCATCACCTCACACATCATGTTCTTTGTAGGTAGAAGTAGGTGAGAAGGCTCTGCAGTGGCTGGTGGGTGGCTGATCCCTGCAGGTGAGCTCAGGTGCCTAGCAGCCTGGTGCCAGTGATTGCAGCCCCAGTCACTAAGGCCTGCCCAGCTGTTTTTCATTTTTAAGTGTGCTTACTCTCTCTCAGATAATTGCTCTTGGAAATCCTCTCTCCAGTTCCAGGTTCAGGCTTGATCCCTCTTATTTTGCAACTCATCTTCTTTAGTGTTCAGGACGGGCTCTCTGGGAACATGATATTTGACCTGAGACATATTAGGTGAGAAGGGCCAAGCAATAAGAAATTTTAGGAAAAGAGGGTTCCGGCAGCGTCCTTTTCTCTGAGAGCTTTGTTCTAAAGCTTGGAGAAGTGCTTTTCTCTTGGGCACCCTTCGTATTTTCTGTTTGCTGCAAACTGGACTTGAGGAACTTCCTTGAGTCAAGTTTTTTCAGAGAATAAAAATATTTTCAGTCCTCAGTGACAAGAAGTAGCTCTTAGTTATTAGACATATTAAAAGGAAATGATGGAGAGTGCAAAAAAAGAGTAAGGAAATCATATTAATTAAAGAAATTGGGAGATGAATAAAGTGTAAGGGAAGGAGAGCAAGAGAGAAAGATGTGCACAGTGGAGAAATGACCATCGTGTTGTGATGAGCCCATATTATGAGCAACGGTAGATTTGCACTGGCAATTTTCTCTTCCTCCTAAATGAGTGTAACAAACACGTTTTTAAAAATGACACTTGAGTCCTCTACAGATATGGAAAGAAAGAGGCTAATTTACAATTTCTAATCCAACAATGTGTCATTCTTTCCATTTGAAAAATGCAGTAAAGGAAAGTAATGGCTTTTGCTATATGCCTGAAAACTTTTCTAGCTTGCCAAGATAATTCTCATTTTCATTCTTCCTTTCAGATGAAAGCAGTGTCTTGAATCTGAGTTATTCTTATTCAGATTTTTAATGGAAAGACAAGAAGCATGAAAAAATCCGCAAACTATATAAACAGAAACAAATGACCAAAAATGAAACATAGTTCATTAAAACCTCCAGCTGTGTCAAGACAGAGCTTATTGAGAAAGTTGGCTTTTATTTCTCATGGCTTTCCAACTGTTAATTCTTACCACCATCTGCTGCCCTTTATTCCTTAAAATCTGTAGTTTATCGTATTCAAGGTCAGTAAAATAATTCAGGCAAACGAATGGTAAATTCAGGACTATAGGTTGAACTACAAACTTTTGGTTGAACGATCTAAGATAAAATAAAACTCGTTAATTACTTTTTGACTATTTATAGAATCTTGGAATTTTAAGGTTATAAGCACCTTTAGTGTCTTCTAATTGCTATTTCCTACTGGAAGTCTTATACTGTATCTGAAATGAAACAATTATCCTTGTTGGTTGTGACAAAACTACTCTTCTAGTCAACCTGTTTTCTTCTCAATTCTCCCTGTAATTTTGACCACTAATTCTACTTAGAAAATATTCTCAGTTCTCATTTTACACTTTAAATATACAGGTGTACCCCAGTTGATATCACTACCCTGTTCTGAGCGTGAATGCAACTCCTGACAAAAAGGATGGCAAATAATGGTGACTCACGAATCACACTACAAAGGTAGAATTAACCAGTCTTTGTAAGTTACTAATTAAGAATATAATAATCTTAATTAGAATACCACAACTCCAGGTTTCTTAGAATAGACAAGTTGTGAAGTCATAAACAAGAACAATAAACTTTTGAAAGAGTTCAAAACATGTCCCCACAAAATATGCCTTTTTGGCATACTGGTTATTTTGAGCTGAAGACTCTTGTAAAGCAGCAGATGCAGATAAGGGTCTCTTACATTGCCTGTCTACGTAAAAGCAGGTCATAACATTCCTAATCAGAAAGGTACCCTCCCTGTACCAGGAAAATAATAACATTTTTATCTCAAGAGACCAGGATTCATGTTGAAATGGATCTGTACAAACAAACCTACTAAAATAATACTTACCTTTCATTAGTTTTACCCGTGTATTTTCTAGTCACTGTACTGCCCCTAACCCAAGCCCTTGTGTTCTGTCACATTTGCACAATTTATGCTTCTTTGTGTTAAAAAGGTATAAAGGCAAACTTTGTGTTATTGTGCTTTGTTACTGCACTTCATAGATACTGTGTTTTGTTTACAAATTGCAGATTTTCAGCAACCCTGTGTCAGGCAAGTCTATGGCACCATTTTCCAATAGCATGTGTTCACTTCATGTCCCTGTATCACCTTTTGGTAATTATTGAAATATTTTAAACTTCCATTATTATTATGTTGGTTGTTGATATGTGTGATCAATGCTCTTTGACGTTACCAATGTAATTCTTTTAGGGCCCACAAATTGGGCTCACATAAGACAAGAAACATTATCAATAAATGTTGTGTGTGTTCTGATTGCTCCACAGATTGGCTGCTCCCCAACCTCTCTCCCTTTCCTCAGGCCTCCCTGTTCCCTGAGACAGAACAATATTGAAATTAGGTCAATGAATAATCCTACAATGGCTTTCTAAGTGTTCAAGTGAAAGGAGGAGTCGCACTTCTCTCGCTTTAAATCAAAAGCTAGAAATGATTAATATTAATGAGGAAGGCATGATGAAAGCTGAGATAGGCTGAAAGCTAGGTCTCTTGAGCCAGCTAGCCAAGTTATGAAAGCAAATAAAAATTTCTTAAAAAAAAATAAAAAGTGCTACTCCAGTGAACACACGAATGATAAGAAAGTGAAATAGCCTTAGTGCGGATATAAAGTTTTAGCAGTCTGGATAGAAGCTTAAACCAGCCACAACATTCCCTTAAGACAAAGTCCAATCCAGAGAAAGGTCCTAACTCTCTTCAATTCTGTGAAGGCTGACAGACATAACGGAGCTACAAAAGAAAAGCTTGAAGGTAGCAGAGCTTAGCTCATAAAGTTTAAGAAAATAAGCCATCTCCATAATATAAAAGTGTAAGGTGAAGTAGCAAGTGCTGATGTAAAAATTAACTTGTAGCAAGTTATCCAGAAGCTCTAGCCAAGGTCATTGATGAAAGTGGTTATAGTAAACAACACATTTTCAATGTAATTGAAATAGCCTTCTATTGAAAGAAGATGCCATTTAGGACTTCCGTAGCAAGAGAAGTCAATGTCTGGCTTCAAGTGACAGAACGACTTTCTTATTAGGGCTAAATCATCTGGTGGCACTAAGTTGAAGCCAATGCTTGTTTACAATTCCAAAAATTCTAGGTCCCTTAAGAATGATGCTAAATCTACTCTGCCTGTGCTCTGTAAATGGAAGAACAAAGCCTGGATGACAGCACGTCTGTCTATTACATGGTTTACTAAATATTTTAAACCCACTATTGAGACCCACTACTCAGAAAAAAATATTGCTTTCAAAATATTACTGTTCATTGACTAGGTGTCTAGTCGCTCAAGAGGTTTGATGGAGATGTACAAAGATACTAGTGTTGTTTTCATGCTTTCTAATTCAACATCCATAGATCAGGGAGTAATTCTGACTTTTAATTTTTATTATTTAAGAAATACATTTTATAAGGCTAAAGCTGCCATAGATAGTAATTCCTCTGATAGATCTGGGCAAAGTAAGTTGAAAACCTTATGGAAAGGATCCACCATTCTAGATGCCATTAAGAACATTTGTCATTCATGGGAGGAAATCAAAATATTAAAAATTAACAAAAGCTTGGAAGAAGTTTATTCCAGCTCTGATGGGTGACTGTGAGGAGTTCAAGATTTTAGTAGAGAATGTAATGCAGATGTGGTAGAAATAGCTAGAGAACTAGAGTTAGAAGTGGAGCTTAAACGTGATGCATTATTGTGAGATTGCTGCAATCTCACGATAGAACTTGATTGGATGAGGAGCTACTTTTTATGGATGAGCGAAGAATGTGGTTTCTTGAGAGGGAAACTACTCCTGGTGAAGATGCTGTGAACGTTGTTGAAAGGACAAGAGATTTTGAATATTACATAAACTTAGTTGATGAAGAAGCGGCAGGGTTTGAGAGGACTGACTTCAATTTTGAAAGAAGTTCTACTGTGGGCAAAATGGTACCAATGGCGTGGAATGCTACAGAGAAATTTTTGTGAAAGGAAAAGTCAGTCAATGCAGTGAACTTCACTAATGTCTTATTTTAAAGAAATTGCCACTGCCACCTCCACCTTCAGCAACCACCACCCTGATCAGTCAGCAGCCATCTACATCGAGGCAAGACCCTCCATCAGCAGAAAGATTACAACCCTCTGATGGCTTGGATCATTGCTAACATTTTTTAGCAATACAATATTTTTAATTAGGCATGAACAATTTTTTAAACAATGCTACTGCACACTTTAATAGACTGCAGAGTTCAAACAAGACTTTTATATACACCGAGAAACCAAATATGTATGTGACTGGCTTTATTGCAATATTTGCTTTATTGCCATGGTCTGGAACCAAACCTGCAATATCTCTGAGGTCTGCCTGTATAAGCTTTGGGGTCTAATAGCTTCTTTGGGTCTTCCTTTTCCTTCTAAAGACTCTTGTGTATACATAAAAAATTTGTATGCTTTTCTCCTATTAATTTGTCTTATATCAGTTTCATTCTTAGGAACAGCCATAGAACCTGAGAGGGTAGAGAAAAGTTTTTCCCTCCTGTGTATGGTTCTGGTTTGAAAGCACTGGTTTCATGGAGTTGATGCCACTACTAAATATCTGAAAAAAGTTTGTTGCTACAATTTAGAAAAAACTCCAAACAAACGTAAATTAAATATCAATAGTAAGTGTTTGTGAATTGATCTCTTCTTTCACATATTAAAGGCACAAGTGATATTTGTTGAAGGCATAAATGAATCTCTGGTAAATATAACAAGTTTCCCTATTTTCTAAAAGCTATCTTGTTGAAAACATAAATGCAATCAGTCGCAAATTTCCCAAAGCAGATTATTCCTTCAAATCAATATTCTTCTTTAGTAGGATTTCATTTTTATTACTAAATGCACCTTTTTGTTAGAGCATGTTATTGAAATGATATTGTCAATGCCAATATTTGCTTTTACTTAAATTTACAGTTCATAAAAGAAACTGACAGTTTCTTTAGGTAGGGAGCATGTCTGTTGTCACTATTTTATGTGTCTAGTAATGCCAAGCTTGTTTTAAAAATATAACATTCCATTATTTACTGATCTATTTCATTTTTCTCTATCTTTAGTTCTCTAACTCTATTCATACATTTTAGTATGGCTTTGATTTACACAGCTTTCAAACGCCCTACATAAAAGAAAATGTCTTCCTACCATTTTCACTTCTATGGGGCTTAAAGAGCATAACTCTGATTTTCAGGTAAGATCCTTTGGCTACTATTTTTTTCCCCATAGGATCTCATTGTTGGAGATTTCAATTTTAAATGTGGCTTTAATCACATTTAGGCATTGAATCTCAGGACTGCCTTTGGCAAACTCATCCAGTAGAAAATTTGCATATCAATACTTCTTATAAAAGCAAATATGCTAAAAATGAAAAATGTATATAAATTTGAAAGATCTGCTCTGATCATTTGTTCATGGTAGCTGGCAGAATTGTTTGTTTTTGTTTTTGTTTCTGTTTTGAGATGAAGTCTTACTCTGTTGCCCAAGCTGGAGTGCAGTGGCGCGATCTCAGCTCCCTGCAACCTCTCTCTACCTCCTGGGTTCAAGTGATTCTCCTGCCTCAGCCTCCTGAGTAGCTGGGACTACAGGTATGCACCACCGTGCCTGGCTAATTTTTTTTATTTTTAGTAGAGATCGGGTTTCCACTATGTCGGCCAGGCTGGTCTTGAACTCCTGACCTCATGATCCGCCTGCCTTGGCCTCCCAAAGTGCTAGGATTATAGGCATGAGCCACCATGCCCGGCCAGAATTCTGTATGTTTAAAATGAAGAACATTTATTTCTTTTCCTTTATAGCTACTGTAAATAAGAATGTGTGGGACTGTCTCATTTACAGTTAAAAACCTAGCAAACATCTTCCCTATTCATCTGGTAATATGGCTATTATTACTTATTCTACATTCTGAGGAAAAGAGAAAAAGAAACATTGAAACAGTCTAAAGGGTTTAGGAGACGAAAAACTAAGGGTATAAAATAGAGGAGAACTTGCCAAGAGGAGGAGGAGGAGGGTAGGTAATCTTCTAAGGGGACTGCCAGTTTATCAGTTATACATCCTGAAACCAAGGTGCACTATTCACATTGTAGTGCTTCAGCATTATGCAGATACACATTTTCTTGACTTAAAATTCAGAGATAAAAACAGGACATGCAGGTTTGTGAGAGGGGTATGGCTTTGACATTTAATATTCTTGTTGGCTTGACTTAAATTGGTATTTGAGTCCTATAGACAGTTCCTTATTGTTTATGCCAGTAGAGGGAATCAGTGATAGGGGTAATTTAAAAATCATTTGTTTTTATTTTTTAATGAGCATTTTTGTTTAAAGTAAAACAGGTAAGTCATCTTCTTCTGGAATTTGCAGTTCTTCAAGCAAAATATTTACCTCTATTGGCAAAACTCATTTTTGAAAAATTAATCCTCTCAACTTTAATCCTATTTTCAGCTCAAATGTTGAAAATGCCAGGGTTGGACAGCATCATATTTCACTTATTTTGATTCCAAGCCATCACTAAGTAATGTTTATCTCCCTTTAAGCTCACTGTCTCTTTAATTCACATTTGTCTGAGTGAGGGTAAGGAAAACTCGCTGGTTTTGGCTAGCAAGGTTGTCCTTGTAGTAGTGGCAGTATATAATCTATGCCATGCCTGCCTCTCATGAATTTTCTTTACCTGTCTGCTGCTTCTATAATATAATAGCTAAAAACATCAATTTTTCTTATGAAAAATTTGCACACATAATTCTAAGCACAAGTAGCCTTAAATAATACTCTTCTCTATGAAGAATATTTAATGTCTGCTGTTACTATTTCTTTAGCAAATGTGAGCTGAATGCCTGTGCCAGGTGCCATTTGACTTATGGGGATATAGCAGTGGCTAGAACCTGGCCCCAGCTCACCCTGAGCCAGCATCTGGTGGGAAAGACAGGCAACACACACTCAAAACAAATAAATGGAACCTAATTAAACTAAAAAGCTTCTGTACAGCAATAAATAAGTAAATATATAAATCATCAGCGTAAACAGACAACTCACAGATTGGGAGAAAATATTTGCAAACTACACATTCAACAAAGGACTCATATCCAGGATCTACAAGGAACTCAAACAAATCTGCAAGAAAAACACAAATCTCATCAAAAAGTGGGCAAATACATAAATAGACATTTCTCAAGTTATACATATGGCCAAAAAATATGAAAAAATGCTCAACATTACTAAGTATCAGAGAAACGCAAATTACAACCTCAATGAGATACCACTTTACCCCTGCAAAAAATGGCCATTATTGAAAAGTCAAAAAACAATAGACATTGGCATGGATGTAGTGAAAACTGAAGTGCTTATACACTCCTGGTAGGAATATAAATTAGTACAAACTCTATGCAAAGCAGTATGGGGGTTTCTTAAATAACTAAAAGTAGATCTACCATTTGATCCAGCAATCCCACGACTGGGTATCTACCCAAAGGAAAAGAGTTCATTGTATCCAAAAGACACCTGCACATGTTATTTATTGCAGCACAATTCACAATTGCAAAGATATGGAACCAACCTAAGTGCCCATGGACCAATAAGTGGATAAAGAAAATGTGGCATATACACACTATGGAATACTACTCAGCCATAAAAAAGAATGAAATAATGTTTTTTGCAGTAACTTGGATAGAGCTGAAGACCATTATTCTAAGTGAAGAAACTTATGAATAGAAAACCAAATACCATATGTTCTCATTTATAAGTGGGAGCTAAGCTATGTGTATGCAAAGGCATGCAGAGTGGTATAATCAACCTTGGAGATGCAGAAGGGGGATTGAGGGATAAAAATGTACATACTACTCAGGTGATGGAAGCACTAAATCTGACTTCACCAATATACGATTCATCCATGCAACCAAGAACCACTTGTACCTCAAAAGCTATTAAAATAAACATTTTTGATATTTTACTCATGAAAAATGAATCTTTGATATTGGGGTGAGAAATGATAGAGACAATTAAGCATGGGAAGGCAGTGAGTGACTGGATAGGACAATCTTTTAGAAAACATGATGCTTTGGATACTTTGAATGCATTGAGCAATGAAACTCATGGATGTCTGGGCAAGATTATCACCGTAAGAGGAAAGAGCGTGTGAAAAGGCCTGAGGGGAGAGGAGGATCTTGTGTTAGGGAAATGGCACAAAGAAGGTGGGGATGGAGCTCCTGGATTCCAGGAAATGAGACACAGCATGAGCTGGGCCTAATCATGGAGAATCTGGTAGGAGAATAGGAGGATCTGGATTTTATTCTAAGAGGGATGAACCATCATTTAGAGTTTTAAGAAAGGGAATGACACCATCTGATTGACGCATTACAGTTTACATTTTAAACTCTACCGGGAGAGTTTAAGAAGACTTGTTCAATATCACACAGAAAATACATGACTCAGCTAGGGTTAACTATTGAATTCATTCAATGAAATGCGGTAGTGAAGTAAATTTAAAGATAAACATATTCACTGAATTTCAGAACCTCAAGGTTGACTTCAGATTAGTCATCTGTTACTTGAGGTCATTCTTTTTCTGTTTTGTTTTTTTAAGACCAGGTCTTGTTCTGTCATCCAGGTTGCTGAAGTGCTGTGGTGTGATAATATCTTACTGTGGCCTCAAACTCCTGAGCTCAAGTGATCTCCCACCTCAGCCTCCCAAGTAGCTGGGATGTGAGCCACCATGCCTGGCTTACTTGAGGTCATTCTCTATTATTTCTGCCAACTGCTTTTGTAACCTTTTCCTATATGCAAGACGGGGAGTTTCACATCACCTTAGAGGAGTTCAGAAACACTTTTGTCACGTCCTGAATGTGAGATGATTCTTTTTTAGGTTGACCTGTATATTGGTTTGCTAGGGTTGCCATGACAAGTGCTGTAACACACTATTAACAGAGATTTATCTTCTCACGGTGTTAGAGCCTAGGCGTGCAAGAAGAATGTGTCATCAGGGTTGTTTCTTCCGAGGTCTCCCTCCTTCGCTTGTAGATGGCCATCTTCTCCTACTTATGTATGGTCTTCCCTCTGTGTGTGTCCATATCTTAATTTCTTTTTATGAGGACATCAGACATATTGGATTAGGACCCACCTTAATTACCTCATTTTGTTTTGATTACTTCTTTTAAAGACTCTATCTCCAAACAAAGTTATATTTGGAAGTACTGGGGGATAGGGCTTCAACATATGAATTTTGATGAGACACGATTTAGCCCATAACAACCTGTAATCGGTATTTTACTTACCCCATACTTGCTAATCAGGGAGCCACATGGGAAAACATGAATGAGCCACAGCTTTCTCATTTTCAAAGTAACTTTCTGGCAGTATATGTAGGGAGGTGGGGGGTGTCTCGTGTCTATTCCCACGTTTTCCACTTGGACATTTTTTTCTTTGGGGTTCTTTCTCCTGCCAATTCCCCACCCCTCTTTACTTCACTGCTCATCCCTACATAGAACTCCAAGGAGGTGCAACAGAGGTGCTAACCTGGATTCAACCCCACTTTGGTCTGTTCCCCATGAAACTACCATACAAGGCCATATAGACGTATTACCTCTTGTGGGAGAGGTGAACATAACCCCAAAGCATCACCATGTAGGAGGTGAGAATGTAAAAGTGGTCCACTCTGGACGATATTCCAAGAATTCAGAAGAATGAAAGCTGAGGGCAGGACAAACTATGCCAGATAGTTGTAATTCTATAACTGCAATGACATAGTGCAAAATGGTAGAAGCCAGCACCTAGAATTCTATCATCCAGAAGGCTGCGGCTGCTGCTGGGTCAACAGCCTGAGGGGCAGAAAGAAGTGTGATTCAGCAGGTAAAAAACCATCTAAATAATAGGACAAGAATATCTCATTGAGGCTCAGTGTGTGGACAGTGTTGCATAGCAGGTGAACAATAGAAAGCATCTAAGGTAAAAGCCTTTCTAATCTTCATCCCTGGCAAGTATGAGAACAGAGATGCTCACATTGTCAGGTGGTTTTTCAGAGACAGGCAGGAAATGTCTGTCTGGACAGACATTTGTTGGATTGCTAACAATGGATTGTTAGCAGGCAGCAGGCAGTAACATTGGACAGCAGATAGCTGACTTACAGTTACCCTAAATCCTGGGAAGGCTGGAGCATACAGCAGATAAAAAGGTCAGGGAGCAAGTCAAAAACCCAGTGATCAGTGCTTAGAGCTGAGATGCAAAGAGAGAGTGGATAATTAACAAGGGTAATTTGATGGCATCTTTCAGAACCACTGCCCGAGGTCCTGTTGCCTAAGCCTAGGCTTGTCTTTAGTTCTGGGATAAAGCTGGCCCTGTGTATGGGCTTCCTAAGTGAATGAAGGAGAACTACAGAAGTAGGGAGCCCGATACCACAGGATAGTAGACCCTAAAATAGGAGTAAAGAGAAGTTCAAGGCAATGACAAGTTCGTATTAATATCTTGATACCCAGTAAGTTATCTGTTCAGAAGATGTGAAATGGCCAATATTGAAACAAGTTAAGGTTTCATTACATTACGGGAAAATCGAGCATCAACTCAGGTGCCTGGGTTTGAGTTTTGGAGTCCAGGAAAAAAGTAGGAGTAAAATTGTCATCCCCTTTTCTAAGGGCATTGTGACAATGTGCCTAGTTTGCTTTGTGCATATTTTGGAATTGAAATCTAATCATGTACAAGCTTAACGGTGTGTTTCTTAAGCATTACAGAAGGAAGTAGATAAAAAAAATCATTTGATGATTAAATTTGTACAAGAAAGAACAACCACAAAAGCACTGCAGGCTGTAGCTCTCTGCACCTGTTAGCAATTCAAAAAGAGCATCGAGGCGGGCAGAGAGGGAAATATAACACTGGAATCACAGCTCAATAAAAGTTAGACAGCTTGAACACTACAAATATCATTTAAACACATCAGCCATGGGGGTTTAAAGCATACCCTATAAATGCCAAAACATTGTTACACCATCCACTTACACCAAACTGACTCATCACCTCCTTTTTTCCTGCTGACAATGTATCCTCTGCCTAATGAGTCATTTCTGGCATCATGTTGTTCAGCTGAACTAAGGCAAGCATTCTGAATTATTAATATTTCTATATATTTCTTTTCTAAACTACGCAATCAAATACACTTGTAGAACAATTTTACTTTAATGCCAGAAATGGCCATTGAATGTTTCATACTTAATTATAATTTAAATGTCACACAGATGGGATGGTGGGCTACTTATGATGACTGTTTAACTGCAGACCAGACAGAATTAATTAATATATTTATGATGCCTTAAAGAGATGCCTTGGTGCTCTAGGAAAAGATGTAATTATCTCTGTTGTTTCCTAACGGGCAGCAGTGTTGGTGTGAGGTTAGTTTACGTTGCTCTTCAGAAAGAAATACAGCACCAATTCTGCTATTTTTTTTATTTCTTTGTTCTTTGAAGGCTACACTAAAAATTCACAAATGTTAAATTTGAGAGTGGAAATAATTTTGGATTTCTAGAATCATGTTTTAGTGAGGTGAGGTATTTTAGGAAGTTCCATATTGATGGGTTTTAACTACTGTGTTAGTCAGCATGGAAGCTAAGTCCCTCGACAGGCCATCTGCAATGGAGACCCTGAAACGCCAGTGTAGCTCAGTCCAGGTCCAAATGCCTCAGAACCAGGGAAGTCAATGATGCAATTTTCAGTCTGAGATTAAAGGCCTGGGAACTCAGGAAGGCCACTGGTATGTAAGTCCTGGAGTCCCAAAGCCAGGGAGCCTGGGGTCCTAATGTCCAAGGTCAGGAGAAGAGTGTGTCCTATCTCCAGGAGGAGAGGAAACTTTTTCCTCTGCCTTTTTGTTCTGTGCAGATCCCCAGCCAATTGTTTGATGCCCACCCACATGGAGAGCAAATCTTCATCTCAGTCCATGTGGACTCAAATGCCAACCTGCTCTGGAAACCCCGTCTCAGGCACACCCAGAATAATGCTTTACCATTTCTGTAGCTGGTCCTTAATCCAGTTAAATTGACACTTGAAATTAACCAACACGTGTACCTATTCCTAGCTATGTGCGTCCGGGCAAGTTACTCATCCTCGGTATCCCAACATTCACTCTCTGTAAAATTTTAGGAGACAATAATACTTACCTAAAGGATGTTGCCAGCATTATAGCAGCTAACTCATTAGAAGTGCTTAACACTTAAGTCAAAAGAGGTGCTCAGTAGATGTTTGACACTTTCAAAAGTATTAACACAATTTTATTGCTATTGTGTATATTTGGAAAATGATAAGAAAATTCTGCAATAGAGAAGCAAGAGTCCCTGAAGATTAAGATCCTCTGCAGTTTAGATCTCACCTCTTCAGACTATTACTCTTCCTCAGTTAGACTCTGCATTTAGGCAAAGCCGGTTTATTATTCTCTGAATCTGATGTGCAGATCGTCACATCCACTGTTCTTCTACTCTGTTCCCTCTGCCAGTCTAGGTTATCCTTTCCTTCAACCCCTCACGCAACCTAATCCACTCTTGTCTATCATTTTCTGGGGTGTAAAAGTTGTGACTGTCACTCCTTTGGAACTTTTAGATAGAAACAGAAAAACAAATTATTAAAAATTTTTAAAAGGCAACAAGATATCTACCCACTTAGACTGCAAGCTTCATGCAGGCAATTTCCTTGTATCTCTTGGTACCTGTGACACCAATGACTTTTAGATAGAAACAGAAAAACAAATTATTAAAATTTTTTAAAAGGCAACAAGCTATCTACCCACTTAGACTGCAAGCTTCATGCAGGCAATTTCCTTGTATCTCTTGGTACCTGTGACATGATAAACCACACTCTCAATGCTGACGATGATGATGCCTCCCCTCCTCTTGGTCTTTTCCTGTAATGACTTTACTTCATTTCCTTCATTTCTGCCAGTTTTTTTGATTTGGAAGTACCAATATCTCACATTTGAAAACTGTTACTTGACTAGCAATGGAATCAAATATTACAATAATTCAATGTCTGAGGATTATAAATCATGATGTTTAGCAGGGAAACATTGAAAACAAATATTAATGCTGTCTTATCTTGTTTCTAAGAGATATTTTTATTGACTAACAAATTTTATATTTCAAAAAGTTAATCTCAAAATATAAAATATTGCAAAAACAGATTTTGAGCTTGAAGTACCTGTTTAAGATGACTCATTTTTTCTTTTTTTTTTCTAGCAGAGAAATTTTTCCTGGTGTTACTATACCAAAATCTTTCAGAAAGTAGGCAAGTTTGAACCATTGTTTCTATCGTTGATTGAGTAGTTAATAACCAGAGTGCCTGCATGAATAGATGAACACAAAACAGCCCTGGAGCAGCAACAAATAGCCTTGAATTCTAGATGTTCCTGGGAAGGTCAAAAGGGTAAGATTCAGCATACAGACTTACTCTCAGCTGACTTCATATATCTGGTAGTTGTTGGAGGTGGATAAATCAATGTTGAAAAGTCTCCAGAAGCTTTTACTGGTAGGATCAGCCCTCCACATACACGACATAATAGTATCTTGGTGGATCTTCGCAGCTCTAGATTAGCTCAAGTCTGTAATACAGAGGCCTATCCCTGAGTCTACAGAAGGATTCTAGATTTCTAAATACCATGGTGTCCCTGGTTGCTTCTGGGTTGTTCATTATAACCAAAGCTGGAGTGAACAAACATGGACCTTTATGTAGCTGGAATTTCAGGATACTTGATATTATGATACCTTCCTCAAGGGAGCTAAGGGCATCATGTTCTTTTCTAAAGGAACACGTTTGAAAAACTAATAAGACCCCAGAATTCTTGTACACGCAAACTAAGGAAAATTTAGCAAGTAATATAAAAACCAGGAATAGTCAAAATCAAATAGAAAAACAATTTAAAGAAGGGGAAGTGAATTTTAGATCCTGATCCATAAGGTGATTTGGGCCAGGGCACTCTTAAAAGTGCCCTGTTGATTTTAAACATTAAGCTAAATGTTGCTTTATAGGAACTAGGGATTTCAAGCACTTTTATAAAGTTTTAGCTTATTAATTTTTATTCCCCTTGGGAACTAGCTTTTGGCTGATTTATCTAAGTCAGAACTTTTTGAATATGAAATTCTTTTCACATTCATCTCATTACATTTTTTCAAGTTCATCTTAAGCCATATATATATATATGTACATGTACATATATATATTTATATATGTACATGTACATATATATTTATATATGTACATGTACATATATATATATATATATATTTTTTTTTTTGCCATTTTGTGTAAATGTGTCTGGCCCTTGGAAGTGCTTACCAGGAAAGAGAAGATTTGAGACATTAAGGAGCTTAAAATTTAGTACTCAGAATTTTCATAGAAAAAGTTATCACCACAGATTGTATTCATCTGATGACCACACATGACAGATTTTCCAGTTCCGATTTGAAGACCATATCCTACATCTTAAAATTTTCCTCCTTCATTTGCCTCGTTTTCTTTTATTGCTATGCTGTTAAGGCATGATAAAGACACTATTAAAAAAAATTTAGTGGTTAACACGGATAATGTTTTCTCACTTTCAGAAGATTTCTGCTAAATCATAGAACACAATGGATTTTTAGTAAATGCTCATTCAAATGGCAGAACATTTTGGTTCCCATATTTAGGCTTGATTGAAAGTGAAATTGGTTATGGTTACAAAATTCATCTTTTCTTTGACTTCCTGAAGCCTACATTTCCAGATCGGCCACTACTTGCTTTGAGGAAAAAAAATCTAATATTATACCCTTGATAAAAAGAAAGTAAATAATCTGTCATAAAGCATCAGTAATTAAAGCTGAAAAGTCCTTAAAAATTCTAGATCAATTGCATCATGTGAATTTGTTTTCTCATTTATAAATGGCTTATCAATAAGTGGAATAAAACTAAAAATGAATTACTCGTTAGGAATAAGTATTACTCTGTCCTTTGTCTTCATAATCAAAATAGAATGTGTAGTTTAAAAATGTGATTTCAAATGTGTTGATACCAAATGTTGAAAAAATATAAGAATAGTATTTTACAGCTCATTTATTATTTGTGATAGCTACATCAGAAAAAACAGTATACAAAAATTGGATATGGCTTCCACCAGAGTACATAATTTTTGTGTTTTTTAAAATTATAACTAAGAATTTTTTAAAGAAACTAATATGGTTAAACTGTTAAGAAGGATTATAAAAATTAGTATAAAATATAAACTCTGTTCTTGTTTGACTTAGAATCTCATTGAATAAAAGGAGACCCACACAGCAGTAGTGAGTCAGTACTCTCAAAACTCACTTCAAGCATATTTGTCTGTGTAGAGTTAATATCAATGTTTCTGTATAGAATCTCAATTCCCTTATTTATCACGTTCGACTATCCCTTTTTATTTCTTCTCCCCACCCTCCCCGCCCCCCCCAAGAGATGAGGTCTTGCTCTTTTGCCCAGGCTGGAGTGCAGTGGTGTGATCACAGCTCACTGCAGTCTTGAACTCTTGAGCTCAAGTGATCCTCCCACCGCAGCCTCCTGAGCAGTTAGAACTACAGGCATGTGCCACCACGTCCAGCTAATCTTTTAAAAACATGTTTAAAGATGCGGCTTCACTATGTTGCCCAAGTTGGTCTCAAACTCCTGGCCTCAAGTGATCCTCCTACTTCAGTCTCCCAAGTACTTGGGATTATAGGTGTGAGCCACTGTGTGTGGTTCCAGCATCTTTTTATAGCACCTCCTCTCATTATTTTATCTGTACGTCTCGTATAACTTTTTCTTTCTACTCCCTGAGATTTATCAGCCTGAAATTCCTTTGGTAAGTTAGGCCTTCTCTTATAATACTCTTATTGGAAACTGCATATTACTTTCTCTCACAGCACTTTCTTTCTTCGTTTTTCTTCCTTTCCTTTCCCTTTCCCTTCCCCTTCATTCCCCCTTTTATTTCTTCCCTTCCTTCCTCCCTCCGTTTCTTTCCCCATTTCTCCCTCCTTATATTAAATCCCAGGCATTATTCTAAGCACTTCACATATATTGACTCTTGTAATCTTGTTAATAACCCGTAAGGTAGGCGTATAATTTTTTCCATTTTATAAATGAGAAAACGGAGGCATTTTGTTGTCTAGGCCCCAGGCCTGGTTAGTTCTGTGATGTGGTGATGTCATCAAGGCCCAGGTCCTCTCCATCTCAGGCTGCTGCCATTCTCCTTGATGAAGGCCTATTTGACATTCAGTCTTTAACTCTACTTTTGTCTTTTAATCTGATCATCTTCCTTTTATCCAAAACAATCACATGAAAGCAAGGCTCTGTTTTCAAAACTTTCTAAGACATTATGTAACAAAATATTTAAATAAAAATGTAACAATATAATGCAGGACAAAATTACCTAAGTATTACAATGAATAAATCAAGCAAAAATAAGCATTCTCTATGACTTCAGTGAAAGTGGTCAGTATGTTGATAAAGGAAGAAAAGCTAAGTTCAATCAGTGTGTATCAGGGATACGTGTGGATGGTTGACCCCTCTGTTCCCATTCTGGAGAAGAATTTAAATAAAAGATCAGTTCAGCCAGAATCTTGTTCAAGTACAGCCCTCTGTCACACTTGGCCATAACTCTGTGTGTGTGCGTGTGGTGTCATACTCCTTGCCTTGTCCCATTCATTTTCTGCAATCACACTGGCTATCACTGATGCCTGAGAAGACCCTCCTTACCTTTTTTCTGCGGACAGTAACAGCTGTAGGTGGTCTCAGCATGCTTCTGTGGGGTTCTGAAGTCTATCCCTGGCAGCTGGGGCTCCAGCTTTCTTGTTTGATATGTAGGGAGACCATCGATGAGTGGATGGCTCCCGCTTACTTAGAGAGAAGTAAGGCTCACTCCATCCATGCATCCATGAATAATAGAAACTGCACCAGGTAGGACATGGTGGCTCAAGTCTGTAATCCCAGCACTTTGGGAGGCCGAAGCAGATGGATCACCTGAGGTCAGGAGTTCAAGACCAGCCTGGCCAACATGGTGAAACCTCGTCTCTACTAAAAATACAAAAATTAGCCAGGCATGGTGGTGGGTGCCTGTAATCCCAGCTACTCTGGAGGCTGAGGCAGGAGAATTGCTGGATTCTGGGAAGCAGAGGCTGCAGTGAGCCGAGATCACACCACTGCACTCCAGCCTGGGTGAAAGAGTAAGGCTGTCTCAAAAAAACAAAAACAAAAACCACTGCCTCCAGATTCTTGCTCTGGACAGAAAAGGGTGAGTGTGCCTGGACTTTACTGTCACCGTCCTCAGCCGAGCTAGCTAGTCATCTGTTATCTGGGGTGAGGGAGATGTTTGCATTTCAATTTCATCTCCTGGTGTTTTGGAAGGTACAGTTCCTAAGAAGAGCTCTTCACAGAACTACTTGTTGGCATAATTAGGACAACATTAACTCAGTTGGAAAGGTAACATTTATGGAAAATTATGGGAAAATAATTTAGCTGTATTATTGAGTTTTCAATAAATATTCAGTATTTTCAACCTCTTAGTTTGTGTCGGTTCTTTGTCTCTGTATATAATCTTCCTTAAAACTTACCCATTTTGAGGAAATTATCTCTTATTACTATGTGCTTCATTCTATTCAGTGCAGCTTGTTAGCAGAAGAATCTGTATTCAGTTTCTCTACTCCATGTCCCATTCTACTTCTGTGTCCCCAGATGAGCCTCAGTCAATCTGATGTTGGCTTCAATATTTTACTGAAAATTGGCTCTTCCTCTCATGTTTCATATTTCTAAAAAGTCATCTCATCAAAATCTCAGTCTTCTTTGCAATTCTATTCTCCAATAAATACATTAAATTTCTAGTTGTAAAATTTTCTGAAAGTCTTTTTTCTTTGCTGAAATGATTGACAACCAATTCCTTAAAACTCACTCCTCCCTGGGCTTGAATCATATTGTCACTCTTTCTAGTTTTACCATTACTTCTATAGTCATTATTTCTTGGCCTGTTCTTCGGTCACTAACCCCTTAAACACTGCTATTAACAAAGCATCTAACTTTAGCTTTTTTCCTCCTGTTTTTACATTTTCCTTTCTTTATTCATTCATCCAATATCTGTCCAGCTTCTATTATACAAAAGTTGTAATCTAGGTATTTAGAATTCATCAGTGAACAAATTAAAAGTGTTCTGCCTTCACAGAGTTTTAGGTCTAAGTGGAAACAGACAAAAATATTATAATTTGGTAAACTACGTGATTTGCTAGAAGGCATTGTGAAAAAAATATTTGAAAAGATAAGGGGAATATGGAATGTTGGGCTGGTGCACTGAGTTTGCCTTTTTAAAAAGAATTCTCAAGGCAGGTTTCAAAGAGGAGACATCTGAGCAAAAACTTGAAGGAGATGAGAGAGTTAGCTATGTGCATATCTAGGGTATAGCTTTCCAAATAGATGTAAGAGGCAATGCAAAGTCCCTAAGGTAGGGCTGCTTGGCATGTTTGACACAGCCATATGGACCTCCTTGCTGTTCCTTGGAGTAAGAGAGAAGTTTTGGATAGAAAATCTAGGCATTCAAAATAGACTTGTAAGTCTGGGATTTCTTTTAGAAAGCCAAATAGAGATGTTCAGAAAATAGTTGAGTAAGTAGGTCTGCTATTGAAGAAAGCTATATAAATTGAAGATACAAATTTAGAAGTCTTTAACATAGCCATAGGATGAGTCACATAATGCAATGCATTCCATACTATTTGTGGTAATGCTGGTGTAAGCAAACCCACTGCATTACCAGTCATGTAAAAATATAGCACATGCAATTATATATAGTACATAGTAATTGATAATGGTAATCAACAATTATGTTACTTATTTATTTACTGTATTTTAATCCTTATTTTAGAGTGTACTCCTTCTGCTTATTTAAAAAAAGTTAACTGTAAAACAGCCTCAGGTAGGTGCTTCATAAGGTATCTAGAAGAAGGCATTGTTACCATAGGAGATGCCGCTCCATGTGTGTTACTGTCTCAAAGAGTTGAATAAGATGTGAAGATGGAAGACAGTCATATTGACGGAAGACAGTCATAGTGACGGAAGGCAGTCATATTGACGAAAGGCAGTCATATTGACGGAAGGCAGTCATATTGACGGAAGGCAGTCATATTGACGGAAGGCAGTCATATTGATGGAAGACAGTCATATTGATGGAAGACAGTCACATTGAGGATCCTGACCTTCTGCAGGTCTAGATCAGTGTCTTAGTTTTGGTTAAAAAAAACTAAGGCCTATGTTTGTGTCTTAGTTTTGAAACAAAATGTTTGAAAAGTAAAAAAAAAAAAAATAGTAAAAATGCTTATAAAATAAGAATGTAAGGAAAATATTTTTGTATAATTGGACAATGTATTTGTGTTTTAAGCTGTGTCATTACAAAAGATTCACAAAGATAAAAATATAAAAGGCTTATAAAGTAAAAAGTTATAGCAAGCTAAGGTTGATTTTATTATTGAAGACAGAAAACATTTTAAATAAATTTAGTGTGTACTAATTGCACAAGTTTTATAAAGTCTATAGTTGTGTACAGTAATGTCCTAGGCCTTGACACCCACTCACCACTCATTGACTCGCCCAGAGCAACTTCCAGTCCTGCAAGCTCTGCTCATGGTAAGTGCCCCAGACAGACGTACCATTTTTGTATTGTATTTTTAGTAGAGACAGGGTTTCACCATATTGGCCAGCATGGTCTCGATCTCTTGACCTCGTGATCCGCCCGCCTCGGCCTCCCAAAGTGCTGGGATTACAGGCGTGAGCCACCGTGCTCAGCCCTGGATAACTTTTAAAAGTGTTTCTTCCAGACTCATCCAGCTCATTAACCTTTCTTTTTTTTCTTTTTCTTTTTGTGTTACAAGTCTCTCTTTGATTTTATTAAGTGACATCATTTTTTTGTTCTGTTATGAATGCGTGCTGTTCTAACCGTTCAATGAGCCCATCATTTATTTTCACTGTGTTGTCTATAGACACTTTTTCTGCATTGTAAATATCATCATCATCACTATTGTCACAATCACCCTGCTTCAGAGCTAGGCTACTTTATGCTAGCTAACCATCAGTCAATGAATGAACAACAGAAACCCCATTATTGATGTTAAAAACTTCTTTAATGTCCACTTCCGGATTGCTGACAAACTCTGAAGGTCTATTTTTCGCACATGTAAGGAGGATAGACATCATTTTTCTCACTTGACATACTCAATTCTTCAAAGTCATCATCTTGTTCATCATCATCACTGAACATAGTCACAGGCCAAAGTTTGTGCCAGGCAAGCACACTGTGCCTTTAGTCACTGTGTTCCAAGCATTGATATCAGCATATATAGCCTCCTTCATGCTAAACTTTTTAATAAAAAGCCTTCCACATCCACAACTCACCTCTGTTTACTGCAGCTAGCATGGTGCAGTAATGCTGAGGTTTGGGGTATGAATGATCCTGTCACCCAGGTGGTAAGCTTAGTGCCAATAGGTAGTTTTTCAGCCCTTGCCTTCCTCCCCATCTCCCTTCCTCTGGTAGTCCCCGGTGACTATTGTTCTCATCATTTTGTCCATATGTACCCAATGTTTAGCTCCCACTTGTAAGTGAGAACACGTGTATTTGTTTCTCTGTTCCTGCATTAATTCACTTAGGACTATGGCCTCTGCTGCATCCATGTTGCTGCAAAGGACATGATTGAATTCTTTTTTAATGGCTGCATAGGATTCCATGGTGTATATATACCACAATTTCTGTATATAATCCACTGTTGATGGGCATCTAGGTTGATTCCATGTCTTTGCTGTTGTGAATAATACTATATGTCTGCATTTTGGCTGCAGCATGTAACGTAAGATCAGGTGCAGAATTTTCCACTTGTGCCATCATATTGGTGCTCAAAAGGTTTTTGGAGCATTTTGGATGTAGGATTTTTACAATAAGGATTCTCTAACTGTACTTATCTCTCACTATCTTTGTACATACTCAACTACCAAATTTATGTGTATATTTCAGACTTCTCTGTACCTGATTTTTAAGCAGGATTCTAAAAAAAAAACTACCAAACCGTATCAATCATGTCCTTTCCATGTCCTTGTCTATTTTTTCCCAAGAAGATTTATGAATTTGTAGGAACCAATTTTCCTTTCCTTCTCCATTGTAAATCCAAAAAATCACAGATATTTGTGTCAGACTCTATGCACCTGATCTTCATTCAAAATCTCTCTAATGTTGGAGTGAAAGTGCAGTGACTGGAGTTTCTGTTTCAAGGAGAATTATGGGATGATGAAAACAAAGTAAAAAGCAGGGGTCAAATTTTGTGTCAGGGAACACTTCAGTTTTAGATACGTTGAGTTTAAGGTGAAAGTAAGACATTGATGCAGAAAAGGTAGAGATGTGACATGATATCTTAGAAAGGAAAGTTAGAGGTAAGCCAAAGGTGAAAAAGTAAATATTTTTCTTCTAATATTGATAGTAAACAGCTTTATAACTAATAGATAAAAATGATATCCAGAACACAATATTTAACATCATATCAGTGATCCCATGTACACAAAATTACAAAAAAGAAATACCCAAAGCTTTCTAGCTTTCTTCATAAATGAAAGAATTCAATAAAAATATAAATACTGTGTGTCATTTTAGTAAAATCTCCAAATATTGTGAAACGTATATAGGATGTGAATGTGTTGTTTTCAACAGGGCCATTTTAAAATCTCGGTAATACAAATGAAACAGATTTAAATTGCGGAATTAAACTTACTGCAAAAAAAAAAAAAATTTAGCATAGTGATTTTTTCCCCCTTCAGGAAGAATAGCAATCAAAGTTATTGTTATATATTTACTTTTAAATTTTATTTAGTGATGACTCACATTTAACAGTGACATTTCCCACACTGTTTAAAATCTTAGAAGCTAAAACGTGATTATTCATTTGCAGATGAATCCTATACAAAAACTTATCGAATCGCTTACTGATTGAGATGCTAAAAATTTTCCACTTGGCTTTATATTTGTGTGGTCTCCAGGTGTCTCTTGTCAGGGAAAGCACTGTTAATAATTATAAATTGTGATTATTAATTTTATTAACCCAAGGACAAATCAACCATTCTATCACAGATCAAAGCTCTTTTTTTTTTTTTCTCCAGGTGGCAGATGTGCCTAGGGATCCTTTATTTCTTATAAGCAAATGTAGCTTTGTATGTTCCTGCTCATCACAAATATTACAAAATAAACATATTCATTTAAGTTTCATGTAATACTAAATACATACAAAGGAATATGTCATATGTCTCCAAGCTGTAAAGCACAATATTAAATTATACATGAAACCCATGAATTAACATAAGAATTCCAAGATTACTGAAGCCATTGAAACAAACTGTCTTGCTACACACCTCCACCCACTACTTTGCCTGAATATTTTTGAAATGTTCAAATTATCTTTATATTTAAAATAAGAAAAACAGGAGTTTGTTTTTACTTGCTCCACTTGTCAGAAATAAAGTATCAAAAACACATTTGAATGGATTGCTGTCTCTCCATGTTAGAGAAGTGAGGATATCCAAGTCCTTATCACCATTTAACCTCTTCTAGGATCTAAGCTCTGATAATCGTCTGGGTGTAATCTGATTGTTTTTGTAACATAGCTGCCTATAGTGACAAACGCTGTACTAGGTTTTAAAAATCAATTATCTAATTTTACATTATTTAATATTTATCATTAACCGTTTGATAGATAACAGATATTATCTTCATTTCATAGATTAGACTTTATGTGCTTAGGAAATTCAAGTAACTTGGCCAAGTTTCAACAGTTGGTAAATAGCAGATCTGGGATTTGAATTCAATACTCATTTAGTTCAAATCTTATGTTCTTTCTACTCTCATGCACACAGCTTTAGTGTGTATGTGATGGACTAATATAATAGTTAGCTGAACATAAAGATGTCATAAATTTATTATTTATGATTCCTTTTCAAGGGTTTACATTTAATATCAGTAATCTCAACTTAGATAATGATTTTTTATGTTAACATTTGAATTCATGGGATAAAGTGTAGTAAGTATCAATCTATTTCTGAATAAATGAGCTAATTGGTTATTTCATATTTGGCACATTATCTTCAAATTAGCCTTTTCCAATATTAAATGTGACACTGCAAATTAAATCAATTAACATTTTTGGTGATAACAAATTATCCTTTGGAGTACAGATATGCCCATGTATTATGTTCAAATATATTTATCTATATAAAAATGTCATCAAACCCAAGGAAATTTTTAAAATATGACTTAAGAAAAGATAAAAATTAAGCTTAAGGCCTAGTTATGTTTATTGATAACTCTGAACGGCTGAAGAAGATAGAAAACTAGTAAGTCTGCATTTATTCATTTATTTTATATTTTTAAAAACAATAATGATTACCATTTTTGAGTGCCTACATGTATTGAAAACAGTTTTGTGGAACATAACACCCTTGATCTTATTTAATTGCCTTTATCCTTTAAAGATTCCCATTAGGCAAGTATTTTATTACGATAATTTAATTATGAGAAAATTAACTTCCACAAAATCTCACAGCTTAAAAGGAGTATAACCAGAATTCAATCTGAGGTCTCTGTGACTGGGAAAGCCGTATTTACCTACAGAACAAGGTTCTTGAAATTTGGTACAAGGGAAACCTAGATGGGGAGTCAGAAACAGAGTCTTGGGTTTTACTGCTGCCACTGACTACACATGTGCCATCAGGCAGGCCCTCTGAGTCTACTTACAGGGTGGAAAGGTGATATAGTCACCAAGATCTGATCTTATTCAAACATAACTTCTCCACAAATCAGTAATTTGGCAATTGCATTTCCACCAACCATCTTTTTGTTGTAATGTTTATTCTTTAAAAAAAATTAAAACATTAAAATGTGCTTATTGTAGTAAATGTACATAATAGAAACACACTCAATAAAGAAAATAGACATGCCCCTCAATATTATCACTCAGGAATAATGACTACCAATTGCTCATGACTTATGAAAGGTAATATGCAGGAGGTATATAAGTAAGATGGTGGTACTTTCCTCTAGATAATTGATATCATGCGAAGTATTTTGTATGTTCCTTGTAACATAAAACCAATCTAAATACTTCTTCAAAAATTGTTCTTAGTAATATCAAAATATTTAAGATGGGCAACAGAGACCTTCTTGAGGTGGGTGGGGGATACATGGAACTATATATGGAGCTTCGGACATAGAGTCCAAGTGCTAAGCAAGCTGCTAAGTGAGTGGAAATCTTGTACCTTCTTCATGCAAGGTGTGGCAATTGCTATGCAATTTTTAAGTCAACAAGTTTTGAAAAACACCCATTTCACCAATGAAAAAATTATTTCTATTATACCCTACACATATTAATTAAACCTCTGTGATTTTTTTTTTTTTTTTTTTTGAAATGGAGTCTCACTCTGTCACCTGGCCTGGAGTGCAGTGGCCCGATCTTGGCTCACTTCAACCTCCGCCTCCCGGGTTCAAGCAATTCTCCTGCCTAAGTCTCCTGAGTAGCTGGGATTACAGGCACCCACCACCACGCCCAGCTAATTTGTGTATTTTCAGTAGAGACGGGGTTTTACCACGTTGGCCAGGCTGGTCACAAACTCCTGACATCAGGTGATCTGCCCGCCTCAGCCTCCCAAAGTGCTGGGATTATAGGCATGAGCCACCACTCCTGGCCATCTGTGAACATTTTAATAGAAGTATGTGATGGCACTTACCAGCTATGTCTGAAGTGTATGCTTCTGACCAGCATCATTCAAGTATTAACTAACCATCCTTTAAAGATTAAAGGATAGACACAAACATCATCATATGCATACTAGAGTTTTTTTGTTTTCTTGTATTTTTTAATATTATTATTTTTTAAACTTTTAACTTCAGGAATACATGTGCAGGTTTGTTACATAGGTAAACTTGTGTCATGGGGGTGTGTTGTACAGATTATTTCATCACCCAGGTATTAAGCCTGGTATCCGTTAGTTATTTTTCCTGATCCTCTCCCTTCTGCCACCTTCCACTCTCTGAAAGGCCCCAGTGCGTGTTGTTTCCTACCATGTATTCATGCGTTCTCATCATGTGGCTCACACTTATGAGGACACACACCTTTTGGTTTTTCTGTTCCTTAGTTTGCTAAGGATAATGGCCTCCAGCTCCGTCCATGTCCTTGCAAAGGGCACAATCTCATTCCTTTTTATGGCTGCATAGTATTCCATGGTGTCTATGTATCACGTTTTCTTAATCCAGTCTACTACTGTTGATGGGCATTTAGGTTTATTTTGTGTCTTTGCTATTGTGAATAGTGCTGCAGTGAACATATGCATGCATGTATCTTTATAACAGAATGATTTATATTCCTTTGGGTATATACCCAGTAATGGGATTGCTGGGTCAAATAGTATTTCTATCTTCAGGTCTTAGAGGAATCACACCACACATTATTCCACAAGGGCCAAACTAATTGACACTCCCACCAATAGTGTATGTATTCCCTTTTCTCCACAACCTCACCAGCATCTGTTAGTTCATGACTTTTTAATGATAGCCATTCTGACTGGTGTGAGATGATATCTCATTGTGGGTTTGATTTGCATTTCTCTGATGATCAGTGATGTTGAGCTTTTTTCCATGTGATTGCCATATGGGAGTTTTTAAAAGTTCATTACTGTTCTTTGGTATTTAGCCAAAGGAGTTGAAAACTTAGGTCCACGCAGCTTTGTTTAATTGCCAAAATATGGAAGCAACCAAGATGTTCTTCAGCAGGGGAGTGGATAAACTGTGGTATATACCTATAGTGGAATTTTATCCAGTACTAAAAGGAAGTGAGCTATTAAGCCATAAAAAGACATGCAGAAAACTTAGATGCATAATTAAATCCAAAAAGTGAGAGAAGCCAATCTGAAGGGGCTGTCTACTATATGATCCCAAGTGCACGACAGTCTGGGAAAGGCAAAACTAGAGATAGTAAAAAAACCAATGGTTGTCAGCAGTTGGGGAGAGGAAGAGATAAATAGGCAGGGAATAGAGTATTTTTAGGATTGTTAGAAACTACTCTGTATGATACTATCATGTTGGATACAGATCATTATATATTGGTCCAAACCCATAGAAAGTACAACACCAAGAGTGAACCCTAATGTAAACTATAGACTTGGGTGATTATGATGTGTCAAGGTAGGTTCATCTATTATAACAATTGTACCACTCTGGTGGTGAATGTTGATAATGAGAGGCTTTTCATGTGTGGGGAAGGGGGTACATGAGAAATCTCTGTACTTTCTGGTTAATCTTGCTGTGAACCTCAAACATGCTTTCTTCAAAAAATTACATATCAAACACAATAACAAAACGTGTCTGATATTACAAGGTTTTATCAGAAAGTTTATTCTCATCTACCAATATTTTCACAACAGAATAATGATGCAAAGTTTTACCACTAATAAGCTATGGAATTTTTGAGGGTAGGTACACCAGATGTCACATCAATGATCCTCAGACAGTTACACTTAGGAGGTGATGTGAGCCTTTTATTAGTGGTGGCTTCCTAACCTAACCATCATACTTCTAAAATTAATCATAATGAAATAATAAGGAATGGGTGTTTTTAAGGTTTGGGATACACATTGCAAAATGTCCTGTAATGCAATTGTATCAATTTATATTTCAACATAAAAGGATATAAAAGCATCTACTTTACTACCTCCTCTACAATTGTGAAAATTAATTTAGCTTTTAAAAATGTGAATTTGATACCATAAAATTTATAACAGCCATTTGTCAAAGGCCACTCCAATGCTATAATTAAATTCTTTTTTGCAGGCAACATTTATTTCCATTCTTTAAGAATATTCCAAGGGAACATCTGTTTGTACTTCAAGTTGACTAATGTAGGCTATCTAGTTTCCTTTATTCCTTTGGTTAAGCCATAATATGGATAGGTGATACAAGTGCATTTCTGGGGCCTTGATTACTATGCTGCAGTGTCCTTGCAGTAATTGTAGAGTTTTACTCTCTTCTTATTTCCACTAAAAGTGCTTTCTTTCCAGTAGGATTCTGTAAAGCAAAACAGCTTAGGCCAAATGTAAATGCAATGTGTTCACATTTTTATGCACTTTAAAGCATTGGTCCATTGAACCAAACTAATATGAACATTTGGATTTTTTTCCCATTTTTTCTTTCTCCTTGCATCAGTGTATCACAATAATACAAAGCAATTTAAGAAAAATTGAGTGAAAAAAACACAAAAGAAATATAAAACAAGAAGTCAGGTAAGAAGCATTCATTGAAAACATATCATGTATAACACTACTGGCTTCTAGATTAGCAAGAGAAATAGTAAAGGACAAAATAGCCTACAAGTTAAAAAGAAAGTTGTAGGAATAACATCTAATTAATGGAATAACTTTTTAAAAGATGGAAGAGAAGACGATACTCTTTACCATGTTCCAGTCTCCTTCCTCTCCCTTTTCCTCACCATAAAGAAGCACTTGCCTGATGAAGTCAGATTCTAGAACACCCATGGTGCCCATGTTTATTAATCTCACCAAGGTATAATCTTCAAATATCCCTCCCAACACATTTCAAGAACCTATGCAACCTGAAAGAAGGCAACTGCTGTGCAAAAACCTTCAAGACAGTCCATTATAACTCCTCTGAACCACACTGCACCCTAAGCTGCCTCATGTAGAAATTCCTGGGCTAATATGTGTTTAAAGCCCCTGCTCGTGGGTATGTGTTTTATGGCATTATTTATTTGTTTGTTTATTTTTTTCATCAGGTTGAAGTAGAAAGCTGATCTATAACCTGGTAAGCATTCTTTCTCTTTCTGTCTCTCTCCCTCTCTCTCTTGCATTTCGTTCTCTTTTCTTCTTAACCATGATGTTCAGGTAGTCTTTTGTTGGTTGAAAGGTGACAAGATGTCAATTTGTGGATGTAGTAGAAGGGAGGGAGGGGCAGTTTGGGGCCTGTAGGCTAAACCATGTGCTACAGCTCAATTTCCTTGGAGGTACTTCACTGGGGTGGAGACGGAATGTCCCAGACACAGGATGGTACCATGCTTTCCATTTAGCATAATTCATATGTATTTCTCCCTAATGCATGTGGAAGAATAATTGTCATTTGTGCTAAGTTTTAGATACGCCAGTGTCCTTAGCTACAGATAGCTCTAACTCCTAAGACCATAACTGGACAAATCAATCTTGATATGGCTTAAACAATGATTAATTACTTCTACTGTCTGTAGTAAAACCAAGATAATCTGATGAAACAGACATTTCCTTACTACTTCATTCATGCTATGATTCCACATCTCTCTATTTATTGGTCATGGATTTTCAGAAGGGTGGCTAGAGGTTGCCTTTATCACATTTCTGTGTGCAACCAATGCCTGACCCACTTGCTTCCCCAGTGACCACCATGGCTTCTATTGTCCTTCCCTGAAGACACTCAAGGTAGGGCGAGACAATGATGGCTAGGCAGCTGCTCCAGAAGAAAGTTCTGCCCCGATCTGTCGTCATTGCCACCACTGAAATAGATGGAGCATCAAGAATGCTCAAGGTGAGACTAAATGGGAAACCACTTTCAGAAGTCAAGAATATTTTATCTTTCTCTAGATTTTTTTAGTCTCTCTAATATGTTAAATATGAAATATGCTATTCCCTGTCACAATAAAAGTATGAGCATAAGGCTTGTCTTTAAGGGGCTTACATGCTAACAGAAGAGACAGAATGCACAAAAATAAAACAGCAAGGAAAGTGAGACTGCAATATGGAACTGGGGATTCCAAACAGGAATCTGAATATTATGGTTGGATAAGGTCTGAAGTCATGATGACATGTTGTTATTAGATGTAAGTTGAATGGAGCAGAAATAGAATCCCCTTTCCTTGCGGGGAATGTTCTCATGCAATTCTGTGAATTTCAGTTCTTTGCTCCTAATGTATTTAAAGTTACCTACTTGGAATTACCACTTTCTCTGCATCTGCTCTAGCAGCCATGGTCTCTACAGTATCTTCATTTCGCGTACTTCAAGCTTGTTTGTTCCAAATCTCCAGCCCCACTCTCATTCTCTGCTCCCTCCTATATTCATACTAAATATACTTGCTTAAGCCTACAGTTTTAAACCATAACATTTCCCCAATGGATCCAATAACAATCCAACTAGAGCTGGTGGGGCTCCAAATCTCACTGGATGTGGAATGGAGCTTAGAGGTGGCTTGGGTAAGGCCTGGCCTCTGAGGGAATCTTGATTTTACTTGAACAAAAGGAAGTAACTGGAATAGAGGAAGATTTGGAGAATAGAAAAAGTGAGTAAGAGACAGTCTCCGCACTTAAAAGAGCTAAAGTCCAATACGGTACCATGGGCATATAGGGGAGGGTGGTGTTATATGGCTCGTTCATGAATTATACACACCCTAACACTGTAAACCACTCCAGGAGAAGGTATGAACCTGAAGAAGGAGGAGCCAAGATTTCCTTCTGAGCATCTGAGATGACACTTGGAGGAGAAATAGGATAAACTGGGAAGGGCAGCCACCACAGAAGATGGGGCGTGCTCATAGCTCTCTTTTTCATATCTCTAGTCCCAGGGATTTTTCAGATTCATGAAATGAAAGAATGGACAGGAAATGTAGCAATGATAAAAACATAACTGTGTCCCTCTACTGCTATAGACTGTGATTGTTAGATTAGTGTATATTTAAATCTTCACATTCACTTTTGCTTCAAAATAGAGGAATTGCAGTGGAATTAAAATTTCAGCTTTAGTACCACTTCTTATGTGTAAACTTTAACTTCACTATTATCCTTCAAGGTAGTGTTTTCAGATGAATGTTGAAAGTGTTTCTTGGGTTTTATAATCAGTGTAAAACATTTAGATTTGAGTTAAGGAGTACCTTTGCATATGACCTCTGCCCATGAGCATTTGAAGATCCTGTAAATTGCAATATAGTTTACTGGTAATCCTCAACCTAATATATTCTTTTCCTTTATTTTAAATTACACACAGATTAGAAAGTACAGTACAAATGTTATTACTCAGTGGCCAAATCTGTAGGATTATTTTGGAGCAAAACATATTTACTCTTCAAGAAGTGGCTGTGGAAGGCTAGTTTATTGCATGACATCCTCTTCCTGCTTAAAATGTACCAGCATCACAGGTACCCTTATTTTAGATATTTACAAATATTGCCAGAAAACACTTGTGCTATGCACTTGGTTTTGAAGTTTAAAATCCTTGATAATCAACATTTGTACTCCAGTTCAAAAAATCAGCAATAAGTAAACAGTAAGTCATTTTCGTGTGAAATGAGAAAGAATTTGATGTCAGTCCTGTACTTCTCTAGAAACAGGAAGCTACATCTCTCAGTACAATATTACCCTTTCTGGACACTTCAGCAGACCCTGAATCCTTGTTTAAAGGGGGCATAAATCCCCATTCTCTGTTTTATTAATATTGTTTAGGGATAGTTTGGTAACAGGAAATTTAGCTTGACATGGCAACGTAGGTTTTCCAGGACACTTTCATCCCCATAGCTGCCTTTTCCCACCCACCCCAAACCGAATTGCCTGTGTGAAATATCATGCTGTTTGCTAAGGGAGATGAATCTTTCTGTGTCTGAGAAGCACACGTAGTTTTCTAACTCAGCATCTCTCTTTTTTCAGCACCTGTTTTTCTCTCTAGAGGAGCTTCATTTCTACTTCTGCACAGGGAGGATGAACAATCCTTTAATTAAATTACTTGAAATTTCAGTGATGATATTTTTTAAAATGATTATGCATCTATTCTTTCAATATTTTCCCTTAACTGCTAGAATGAACTCTCTACATTTCATTGGTGGATAGTATAATAAAATAAAGCATTTATTAGAATATGTTTAATGAGGCTCTGATTTCTATGTTACAAAAGCACACAAAGTGTCCAATGCTTATGAATAACACGAAAGAGACATTGTTAAGCTTTTAATAAGGACTTTTCTTTTTGTAAATCCACAGTGCCTACAACCTATAACATAGATTCATATTTTATGGCCAAAAAGTAGCATGACATTGGAAATAATACAGAGACTGGGCATTTTTTCTCATTAAAAATCCTAAGCTTAAATTTACACAATGGATATTCTCAACCAGTACCCTACACAGAAGAGAAAGCTGTTGCAGAAGTACAATATTCAGGTAGGGTAAGAGTGAAAAAGTCTCTTACGCATGTTCCTATATTGCGTGCTCTGTCCCCATTTAATATCTGCTAGACAAGTCACAAAGGCCTCGCAGGGGATAGCAACAGATGATCTCTTTGAAGGTTTTCCTCAGTTCTTGACTGCGGAGTGCATAAATCAGAGGATCGATGATTGAATTACACATGATCAGTATGAGATACAAGTTAAAGTGAGACATGAAGCACACACAATATGGATTCTGAGGACAAGAGATGTAGAATATTAAGTGGAGGAAGAATGGGGCCCAGCAGACAACAAAGACGCCAATCAGTATGGTCAAGGTAATCGCTCCCTTCATATTGGCGCCTTGGCGGATGGCACCAGTGCCGGGGAGGACAGCAATCCTCTTAATGTGAAGCCTGGCCATCAGGAACATGTGGACATAGAGAGAAGCCATGAGAGCCAGCATGGTGAAGAACATGGTGATGAGGCAGATGATGACAGCACTACTATCTGAGTAAATGATGAACAAGATGCCTGAAACCGTGCAGGCTGCCCAGATACAACTTATGATGATCCCAACCCGCTTAACTGTCATAATGTTATGGTACTGGAGAGCATAGAAGATAGTAAAGTACCTGTCCACTGCAATGGAAAGCAGGCTGCAAATGGATGCAAGCAAGGAGCTACAGATCACCGAGTCAATGACATTATCAATATTCACTGTGAAACTCTGTGCATCCGTATCTGTACTGTTTAATAGGGTGATGACAATGGTTTCTGATCCATTTGAAACGCTCACCAGCATATCAGCCACAGCCAGGCTGCAGATGAAAAAGTACATGGGTGAATGCAGATTCTTGTTCTTGGCTATTGCCACAATCACTAAGATATTCTCCAACAAGCTGATGACACCCAGAGTCACAAACACCTCAGGAGAGACAAAAAGTTGCTCGTAGCACCCTCCATCAGAGTAGCCTTTTCCAAGGGACTCACTGGCATTGCTGTGCAGTCTGTAACTGCTGCGGTTCCAGAGGTGCAGAGAAGTGTGCATCCCACGGTGGGTGGAGTTCACCATGCTGGCAGGAGAATTCCAGTGTCCCCCTGAATTGATTTAACCTCCCGGGTCAGAGAGTCGTCTCAGTTATTTCCTCCAAGTCTTTATCTGTCTGAAAGTTGTGAGGCTAACATTGCCATGCCTGCTGTGAGTAAATGTCACAAGTCCAGAGCTTGACATGGAGTTTTTAGTCTCTTTTAGGTACGACTCTAATCATCATCACTTTAAAATCTTGGGCTTCAAAATACTCAGTCTCAGTTGAAGGAGTCTGCTCTTTGCTTTTTTGTTCTCACTTCTGCTTTAACTTTAATCTTATGCATTCAAGTCTGTTCAAAATAATTTTCCTAGAAGCTGCCATGCCATTGGGAGACGAATCTGTGCGCACATGCTCACATCGGCTGCCTCTCGGAAGCTTCTGTTTCCAGCCTGAGCGTTGCTTTGAGTGTTAGGAGCTGTAGGCGCCAGCTGCTGATTTTTATGATGTGTGGAGAGAAAAAAAACATGTTCACAGTGGCTCCTCCTCTGCTTCATTCTGACCAATCCCAATGCAATGGGAGTCTGTGAGACAGGATTATGTTTCAGAGACACAAATTGCAGGGTGACACAGATTCAGATGAATAAGCTCCTGAAGTCTGAAGTCGAGAAGCAAGCCGGATAAGAGAGACTGAATTTCCCTTTTTAAGTTTTCAAGGGAAACAACTTGATCCCTAGAGGCCATTCTGTGATACCAAAACAAGCTATCTTGAGGCAGCCATAAAACAACCTATCTTGAGGCAGCCAGGTTCATTCTTATGTAAAAGACATCATGTGTGCGTGCGTGTGTGTGTAAAATGAAATGGAAAGTAGACTGTCCTGTGTTCCTGAAACAGATACTCTGCTTTTTGGCTAGGATACTGAATTCATTTACCCTCTTAATTTTTTGTTTTTATTAAGAACCCAGCCAGTAGTGCTTCAATTTAAAATACCTGAAAAACAGAGAGGATATTTAGTGATACAGATACACATGGTATGGCTGGAAGAACTATGTAGGTAGCTATAAATTATGAATGGGTTCAAAAGGGGTTGATTTTAATGCACTAATATCCCATATTTCTCTATCGAAGAGTTTGTGTTACAGCTGAAAAAAGGTGCTTTTTGTTTACAATATTTTAAACTCATATGTCATTAATGTAACTGCTTACTCTGAGCTCAGGAAAATAACAAGCTGCATTCTGTGTTTTATTTTAAGCAACTTTTTTTAAGCCTCCATAGTTTAATGTTTTGTAAGTTGAACCGACAAATACCTTAGTAACTTTACTTATCAAGCCAAGACTGGTGATACTAGTTATTTATTGAAGTTTCTGAATATTTTGCTTAAGGTGGTTTGAAAGAACGCAGCAAAGTGACTTTCCAAATTAATTGAACGACAGATTATACGAAATTTTGTATATTCTTTTCTTCTATGATTATTTTTGGTTTTAGTGCTCTATAGTTTGTAGCTGCTTATTTCAGGGTTAATTCTGAATCTCAGTTACTTAGGTTGGGAATGTATCCTCTTTCCTTTTGTGACAGAGACAATACGAAGTATTGTTCTTGAGCATTGAGCTAAATTAACATCCTCCATCCACCTTTGGAATTGGGTAGGACCTTATGACTAAATTCTAGCTAATGGCATGTGGGCAGTGAGGCTCATCGCATTAGCTCTTTCATAGTTTTACACAAGTTTCCTCTCCTGCCTGTAAGTAGATAACTATACAGCATCTTTGAAATCTCATGTTACAGGTGGCAGGACCATATCATGAAAGGAGCCTGTCTCTTGGATGATTGCACAGAGCAGAACTCACACCTCCAACTCCCTTCCCCTGTATTTCTGAATGCCTAATCATCTGTATATTGGAAAATGCTGGAATGGGGTTTCCTGAACATCATGAGCTGGAAATAATCTTACCTTCCTCTTGCCTTATTTTTTCTCTTTTTAAAAATTGACATATAATTCACATACTAAAAAAATCACTTCTTTAGTAATGGATTTTTGGGGGAATATATTCACAGAGTTGTGCCATAATCATCACTTTCTATTTCCAAAACCTTTTCATTATCCCATTAGCAGTTGCTCCCCATTTTACCCTTTCTTTATCCTCTAGAAACTGCTAATCTACTTTCTGCCTCTGTAAACGTGCCTATTTTGAACATTTTATATGATTGAAATAATGCAATATGTGGCCTTTTGTGGCTCACTGTTTTCATGTAGCAAAATATTTTCAAGGTTTGCTTACACTATAACGTGAATCAGAATTTGATTTTTAAAAAATTGAAACAGGATCTTGTTCTGTCACCCAGGCTGGAGTGCAGCAGCATGATCATGGCTTACTGCAGCCTTAACCTCCTAGGTTCAAGTGATCCTCCTACTTCAGCCTCCTGAGTAGCTGGGACTAAGTATACCACCACACCCAACTAGCTTTAAAATAAAATTTGTAGAGATTGAATCTCATTATGTTGTCCAGGCTGGTCTCAAACTCTTGAGCTCAAACAGTATTCCCATCTCAGTTTCTCCAAGTGCTGAGATTACAGGCATGAGCCACTGTGCCCAGTTTTGATTTGTTTTTATGGCTGAATAATATTCCATTGTATGTATACGTTTTACAATATTCCATTGTATGTATACAAATATATACATATATACATATATATATATATATATATATTTTTTTTTGAGACAGAGTCTCGCTCTGTCACCCAGGCTGGAGTGCAGTAGTGCAATCTCAGCTCACTGCAAGCTCCGCCTCCTGGGTTCACACCATTCTCTTGCCTCAGCCTCCCAAGTAGCTGGGACTATAGGTGCCTGCCACCGCGCCTGGCTAATTTTTTGTATTTTTAGTAGCGACAGGGTTTCACCGTGGTGTCGATCTCCTGACCTCATGATCCACCCGCCTCGGCCTCCCAAAGTGCTGGGATTACAGGCGTGAGCCACTGCACCTGGCTGTATACATTATATTTTTAAATTTATTCATCAGTTGAGGAACATTTGGGTTGTTTCCAGTTTTGACTACCATGAATCATGCTGCTAGGAATATTTATGGATAAATTCTTGTGTGACATATGATTTCAATTCTTTTGGATACACAACCAGGAATGGAATTGCTGAATCATATGATAACTCTGTTTCTTGTTTTGAGGAACTGCCAAACTGTTTTCTGAAGTGGCTGCACCATTTTACATTTCCAATTAGCAATGTATGAGGGTTCAAATCTCTTCACATTCTTGCTAGCACTTGCTATTGTCCATCGTTTTTATTTTAGCCATCATAAGGATATGAAGTGAGCTCTCACTGTACTTTTGATTTTCATTTCCCTAATCCCTAAAGATACCAAAGATGATTTTACATCCTTACTAGTTACTTGTGTAATAATCTTTGGAGAAATGCCTATTCAAATCCTTTGCCCATTTTTAATTGGATTTTTTTTTTTATTATTGAGTTGTAATTGCTCTTTACATATTCTGGGTACTTTTGCCATTTCAGTTATTGATAGTGTTCTTGAAACCACAAACCTTTTAATTATGATGATGTTAAATTTATCAAATTTTTTTGGTTGCCTGAGCTTTTGGGATCATATCTAAAAAAGGATTGCCTAACCCATGGTTATTATAGTTCACGCTTATATTTTGATATCTTCTGTTTGATGAGAAATTGTTCTCATAATTTCCTTTAATTTTTAGATATAGTTTCACTAATCCTTTGAACATATTTGAACTGATTTAAAGGCTTTATATATTAAGTGCAACATCTAGACTTCCCCAGGAATAATTTCTGCTGACTTCCTTTTCCTAATGTGTACGGGCTATATTTTCTTACTTATTTGCCTGCATTTTATTTATTCATTTTTGTTAGAAACTGGAAATTTTGAATAATACAATCCAGTAACCCTGAAAATCAGATTTTCTCTCTTACCCAGGGTTTGTTGTTGTTGTTTGTTATTGTTGTTGTTCAGTAATTTTTCTTAAATAATTCTAAAAAGTCTATTCTTTATTCTTTGTCTTGTATAATCAGTGAGGTCTCTGCTCTGATAGCTGATTGGTCTGCTGATGACTGGACAGAGATTTCCTTGGATGTTGGGAACCAATATCTCCCCTAGTCATTGCTGAGAGACCCTGTGTGCATGGTGGGCATGCCTTTGACACTTAGCCAGGTACTGGGCAACTCTGCCTTGGCCTTACTTTCTGCTTACACACAGCCACAAAACAGCCAGAGGTGAGAGCTCAAGGCCTTCTTAGGTTTTTTTGTTTGTTTGTTTGTTTGTTTTGTTGTTTTTTTAAATTTTCTGATCATAAGCACAGTCCTGCATGTATGTATGGCTTTCTAGATTCTCAGGAATATGTTAGAGTTTTAATAAATTCCTATGAACATCTCATTTTCTTGAGCTTTTTCTTTTAAGCTTTTTGAATAGCTGATTTTTTTTTTTTCCGCCAACTTCTATCCATTGCCTCTGGCAGCCGTGATATTAAGCAGTTGTTCTGATTGTTTCCAGCAAATGTCCCTGAGGAAAAGACTGCTCTCTGTGGGTGAGTTCTGAGTTAAGTCAAATAAGAAACCCCTGCAAGTAGAGTTTGTCAGGAAACCAACAGATAGGTCAAAATAATGATGGCATCTCTGGTAATGGGAATGGGACTTTGAAGAGGATCCAACCCCATTTTGCACCCTCCATTTCCTGCTAGGCTGCTGCTTTTAAACATTTTTATAGGATGTTAGTTGTCAAAGCTACTGCAGAGCTGGTGAGTTGGGAATGGGAAAATATGTGTAGTTAAAATGCTGCAAGTTTCACTCTTCTTACTGCAATTTAGCCATTTTCCTGAATAAATTTACCTTGGGTTATTTGAAGTACTGGTCAATTTTCAGAGTTCTGAAAGTGTTAATTCTGAGAAGTTTTGCAAGTGCTCTAGTTGCTTTAACTGATGAGAGAATTTTCAGTCTTCCTGATGCTATCGTTTTCACTCCCATCTTCCATCTATTGCCTTTTATCTGAAAAAAGATTAAATTATATTAGATTCATCTATGGCAATTTTCTTCCTTAACAGACTATCTAATAAACGATCAAATAATTATTTCCTACTTATTCTAAATCCTATATAAACTTTGCATATAAAAACAGAATAAAAGAATTGGTTAAAATTTGAATAAAATAAAAATGTTAATTTAGAAATAATAGGTAAAATTAGTAATAAAGAACAAAATTACTCCCTTAAAATTTTTTTCCCATAAAAATGTTTTATTTATGAACAAAAGCATCACGCTGAAGTCCCAGAAAATCACATACCTTTAACATCAAAAATTTAATCATTGAGTGTAGATTTATAATATCTTCATTGTAAGGTTAATTGTGCTGAAAAGATGATCTCCAATATGGTATTTTATTTGTCTGCCATAGTTCATAGTTCTCTATGAGCCAGAAGAAATACAACCAGTAATATCAGACACATTGATAGTATTTTTGAAAATTTATTGCAGATTTCTTTTGTAATCCTCACAAAATTGAATTAGATCGTAATTTATTTCTGTTCCAAGAGAAAAAATCTTGTTTTACATTTTATGACAATAAATGTGAAACGTTAATATAGAAAAATGTTTACCAAACTATGCTACATGGAACACTATTTTTAGTTAAGAGTTTTTCCACCACAAAATATGAAAGGGAATGTTCTCATGTCAAATAATTTTTAAAATATTGCAAACTCATTGCCCTCTTGACATTTCAGAGTTTACATCAGCAAACAAAGTTTCAGAAATTGCCTAATACAAAAATAAACATTGCTTAACCTCCATATTTCCTGAACTTATTGGAACATAGAACCCTCCTTCTTCCACTTTTATTTTCAAGTACCTATTACACTCATTTCTGTTATAATGCTTGTTTTGAAATGTAAATTTGTTCCAAACTTAATTCATATATCAGGGAACATTTTGAGCCTAGGATAGATTGTGTATTTTTGCACAGTTTTGTCTAAGAGAGACAGTAGGTGAATGGGGAAAAGTGCATCTGGTTGAACCAAGACATGGGAGCAGGCAAAATACAAACACCTCAAACAATACAGCTCACTGAGTGTCAGGAGGCACAGCCATCCACAAGTGGTGTTAGAATTTCTTGTGAGAATTTACATAACCATCCTTCTATCACTTTATAACTCTTAAGCTACAACTCTTCGGAAACTGACTTCCACAAGCGGACTGCAGATTTTTTTTTTTTTAAGTGCTGTATGTATTGCAGGTTTATGTATTTTTAACTATTTGGCGTGCTCCTGTTTTAACTATAAGACAATGGGCCTGGTTTTATTGGGTTCTTTTTTTTTAAATGGATCACTGATAAAGTTTTTGAGTTTTATGTGCCTAGTGCCATTTTTACCGTAAGCTCTGTTGTTTTTATTTTTACTTTTTGCATGATTTTTCATAGCACACTGATTTTTAAGGAACATATATATTATGTTACAGCAGAACTAAATGTAACTATAATTTGGAATTTATATTCACTGAATCACAATTTGGGAAACATTGACCAAATTATTCTGACTATAAAAATTCTGTTCACTTAAAAATAAGTAATAATTACCTTTTGAAATATAATCCTAATTTATTAAAATGTAGCTCCTATGTCTATAGGCTGATGCTTACATGTCTCCTAGTTTGCATAACTGCTGTCCATATGTAGAATGTCCCAGTAAAATGTATATCATTAGGTATTGATACTTAACATATGAACATTTTATACCCCATTATAAGATAAACACAATTTTTCTCATGATGTTTAACATATGTTTTAGAGAAAAATTATATAAAATATGATAAAATACTTTTGTTGAAGCCCATATTTATTTTTAATATAAAATAACTATTGTTCTCTAAGGAATTAATTGTATAACTCCTTTGTTGCTAAATATTTTAAATTAAATGACACTAAGATCGTATAAGTTTATTAAAATATCTTTAATGCTAATGAAATATTACCAATATGTTATTTATAAACTTGACACTATGACATATGATTTTATCTTAAAATATTAGGAAATTTAGCATTTCAGCATTTCCTTCTTATTTAGCTTATAGCAAGATTCATTGTGCAGTTTTGCTATGGCTGTCTTAAACTGCTCTCCAGTCGGCCTAATTTTCCTTTTTACTTTCACTCTTTCTATCAACCAGTATTTTGCTGAGCACCTACTATGTTCCCAAAATGGAGGCAAAAAAGATATGTGCTGTGCCATGGAGGAACTGCAGTGTAGATGGCATCAAAATGGGGAGTCTTAATGCAGAACTCAGGCTGCAAGGGAGTCTAGGCCTAATTAGTTGTAAGTTAATAGTTCCTACATTTGTGATCAGTGATATAATAATAGCCATCTGTTCAAGAAATCTCTGCTCAGCTGAGTCTTAACTTATTATTGGGTGGGGGTATTTTATTTAGATAAATATTGGAGCATTTAACTCGGTAAAAGAGGTAAAGAGGGCTAGAATTCAAGGCAGAGGGAATAATTTCCACAAATTCTGGTTGTATAATATGATATTTCAAATTTGGGGCATAGCAAATATTTTGGAATGGCTGGAGTACACAAAGAAGAGACATAGGAAATGAGTGGAGATGTCAGCAAGCAACAGGTTATCTAAGGCTTTGCACATCATGCGAGAGTGCCAGGGGCCCAGGACATTCCTTCCAAACCTTGAATGAGTCCTACATTGCCTTTTGGATAAACAGCCTTGAGACTAAAGGAGGAATATAACATTTACACTTTAGGAAAAGCACTGCATGGAATTATGAAGGGTAAAAGTGAGGAGTTAATATACCCTTTGACACTACCAAGATACTATTTCAGAAGCCCAAATAAGAGTTTGTGAAGGCTTGGGGTAAGCCAGTAGCAGCTTAGGTAAGAATAAGATATTCATCCATCAACTGAATGAGGAAGAGAAAGGACTCTTCAACGCCCTCTACTTTTTGGCTTGGGCGAATTGGTTATGTTGGTGCCATTAAGTTAGCAGTTACACAGGCTGGCTCTCTTAATCTCCATTTGGATCTGTTTCAATTTGGAGTTTAGAAAGCTAAAATCTATATTGCCTAGGGTCCTTTGCAGCCTGAGTTTTGTATGTGAATTAATTTTTCCCAATTAGATACAGTCTTCATAGACTTATTAATAAGTGAGGCAGAAGCCATCTTCTTGCAGCCATGGTAGCTGGCTAAGAGGTTCTGGCAGATGTAGGCTTTGGCATTAGGCAACTCCACTTTTATGTACCTGGTTACCCTCTTTATGTATCAGGGATAGCAGTACCAATGGCAGCTTTCTGATCTGCACATCACAGCCCAGGTGCTATAAAATTGGAATGAAATAAAATCGTTGAAGGTATACAACCATCCCCAAATTTGCAAGCACCTTTATTTCCTGTATAAAGTCCCTTCTACTTGATATGCTGAGAATATATCTGTTTTCTGTATTGAATCCTGATTGTTATATGCAGAGTATTGAGAGAGAAATTTATTAAGAGATAAAACACATTTAGTTTTTGAAATTTTGAATTTGCAGTGTTTTTGCCACATCTAAATGAACATATATATCTATTTAGCAAAATTAGATGTAGAGGTCAAAAGAATGATCTAGTATGGGGCTGAACATGGTAGTTCATCCTCATAATTCCACTACTTTGGGAGGGTGAGGTTGGAGGATCACTTGATGCCAGGAGTTTGAGACCAGCCTGAGCAACATAGTGAGACCCCATCTCTGAAAAAAAAAAAAAAAATTAGCTGAACGTGGTGGCATGTGCCTGTAGTCCCAGCTACTCAGGAGACTGGGGTGGGAGGATTGCTTGAGCACAGGAGTTCGAGGCTGCAGTGAGCTATGATCACACCACTGCACTCCAGCCCAGGTAACAGAGACAGACCTCATCTCTAAAGAAAAGAAAAGGAATGATCTAGTAGGAAGACATATTTTCGTTGCAGTAGATATACGCTGTAGGGGAAACTGTCGGCTTCTACTAGGATGGGAGGAAACAGGGCACTATAAACAGAATAATGAGGAACACATGTATTTTTGAGGCAAATGTGAGAAAATAGGCAAAGGAGTGCGTGTCTTTTCAGTTTGTGGTTGTATAACATGGAGTTGTATAATAAGATTCAGTTTGTGGTTGTAATTTCATGCATCTTTCGTCAGTCTTTTATAGTTTACTTCATACAGATTCTACTCACATTCTGTTAGACTTGTACTTATATATTACTCTTTTGGTGTTATTGCATTTAGAACTGGTGCTTGGGCAGGGCACAGTGGCTCACTGTGTTAGTGCGTGTCTTTTCAGAAGAGGATACCAAAATGGGATTAAGCATGCAAGATTTAACTAATAAAGTAACTGTGAAGAAGAAAATGAGGAGCCAGGACAACCTAAAAGAAAAAAAAAACTCGTCAAATCATGAAATGAACTTGCCCCTGAGTGAAGAGAGGGAAGAAAGGGTGGAGGGAAGTGTCCTAGACCTCCTATGAAGTCTAAGGAAGGTTGGCATGACTGCTGGGGAGCACTCAAACTAAAGCTGGCTTTCAGATGGGTCCCGTGTCTCCCAGTGATAGACCTGATTTGGTAGCCCTGCTACACAGTTATTGGCTGGAAGCAGCCTGGGGGAAGAATAAGTATGCTACTGTTGAACATTTCTCCCAGGATCTTGACTATGAGAATAGTGGAAATAAGTAACAAAGAGTGTTTATGTAATTCCCTCCTGCCTCCCTTACCCTGGAATAATGTCATCTCAAATGACAACTCCTGTCTTGCCTTTAGCATTTAGTGTTCTCTCACACAACTACCCTACCCCAGCAGAGTACAATAAATGTTGCCTGAACTCTTCTCCTCAGCCCTTTATGACTGTGCCATAATGATTACTCTTTTGTCATTTGTTGCTTGTATATCTGTCCTCCTGAGAGGCATATGACTTTTTCCAAATCAAGGACCAGTTACTATTCTTAGGATGTTTTCAGTAATCCACAGTGTTTTACAAAATTAAGGAAAGACAGGAGAAAAATAGAGGTTTCCAACCTTGACTGATTGTTGGATGGATGAATTATAATTTCTAATTTCTATATTTCTTATGTTTAAAAATTTATTTTGAAGTTTACCTACAGTAAGATTCAGTTTGTGGTTGTAATTTCATGCGTCTTTCATCAGTCTTTTATAGTTTACATCATACAGATTCTACCCACATTCTGTTAAGACTTGCACTTATATATTTACTTTTTTGGTGTTACTGCATTTAGAACTGGTCCTTGGGCAGGGCGCAGTGGCTTACGCCTGTAATCCCAGCACTTTGAGAGGCCAAGGCAGGTGGATCACTTGAGGTCAGAAGTTCAAAACCAGCCTGAGCAACATGGGGAAATCTCATTTCTACCAAAAAAAAAAAAAAAAAATTAGCCAGGCGTGGTGGTACATGCCTGTAATTCCAGCCACTTGGGAGGATGAGGCAGGAGAATCGCTTGAACCTGGGAGGCGGATGTTGCAGTGAGCCGAGATCCCACTGTTGCACTCCAGCTGGGCAACAAGAGAGAAACTCTGTCTCCAAATAAATAAATAAATAAATAAATAAAAGAACTGGTCCTTGCATTGTAGGTTTGACATTATTTCTTCATAAATGTTGGCAGAATTCACCAGCAAAGGCTTCTGGGTCTGGAGTTTTTGTTGTTGTTGGAAAGCAGTTAAATATAAATTTAATGTATTTAATATGTATGCATCATACTATTCAGTTTATTTTTTTTCTTGAGTGAGTTTTGGTAGTTTCTGTCTTTAGATAATTGATCTATATTATCTAAAATTTTGCTAAGATCATTCTTATTTTGTTAAATGAAACCTATGTTATTGATGTCCACTTATTTATACTCACACAATTTTAATTTAGATAGGAGTTTAAAGATTTTCTAGACTAATTTTATTATTTTAAAAATAAATTTTTAAGTACCAAAGAAATTATGTTAGTTGTCCCAGTTCATACTCCAAATGAATGTGAGAGTTAGAATTACAGTACTCTTTCTGTGATTACAGCTATATTTCACTCCCTTTAATTATACTGCACTCATATTAGTTCAGAGATCTGACTTACTCGCGTATGAAATCAATCTGCAACAGTAGTCTAATCCTCCAAATTCTCAAGCCAGGTCCAAGTATCTCTGAATATCACAAATGAAAACCTCTTAAATAATGGAGCAAGGTGGAAAAAACTTTGAGGAAAATAAACTTTCAATCAGGAGTACCTTGGAGAGATCAGCCTTTCTGCATAAACTCTTGGTCCTTGTTTTCTGAAATCATTGTGGTCACTGATTTTTGTGTGCCTGTTTTACTCACAGTACCACTACTGATCAAAATTAGACATACAAATATAGACATATAATTTCCACTAGATTAGCACATTCTCAGTAATCCTGATCACACTTAAAAATAAAATAACATACTGCTAGTTAGGTCTGTCAAAATAACTGTGTATATGTATAAAAAATTTTAAGTGATTGTCTCAATTTCATCTCCACAACATTAGGATAATATCATCATGTCAAAGGGTTACTGTAAGAATTAAATGAGCTAATATGTATGAAGCACTTTGACTTGTGCCTTGCACAGAGTAAATATTAGACAAGAAGTAGCTATATTTATTTACATTTTTCTAAAACTATGTTTATGCTACTAAATAGTTATCTGGAGTTTATCTGGGAATTACATATTCTTTTCAGGATTCACCTTTTTTGGCACACTGAGATTATGGGAGCAGTTTTTAAAAATATTTTTGGTTATGAAATCCAATTTCTTTTTTTTTATTATTATACATTAGGTTTTAGGGTACATGTGCACAATGTGCAGGTTTGTTACATATGTATCCATGTGCCATGTTGTTTTGCTGCACCCATTAACTCGTCATTTAGCATTAGGTATATCTCCTAATGCTGTCCCTCCCCCCTCCCCCCACCCCACAACAGTTCCCGGAGTGTGATGTTCCCCTTCCTGTGTCCATGAGTTCTCATTGTTCAGTTCCCACCTATGAATGAGAACATGCGGTGTTTGGTTTTTTGTCCTTATGATAGTTTACTGAGAATGATGGTTTCCAGCTTCATCCATGTCCCTACAAAGGACATGAACTCATTATTTTTTATGGCTGCATAGTATTCCATGGTGTATATGTGCCACATTTTCGTAATCCAGTCTATCATTGTTGGACATTTGGGTTGGTTCCAACTCTTTGCTATTGTGAATAGTGCCGCAATAAACACACGTGTGCATGTGTCTTTATAGCAGCATGATTTATAGTCCTTTGGGTATATACCCAGTAATGGGATGGCTGGGTCAAATGGTATTTCTAGTTCGAGATCCCTGAGTAATCGCCACACTGACTTCCACAATGGTTGAACTAGTTTACAGTCCCACCAACAGTGTAAAAGTGGTCCTATTTCTCCACATCCTCTCCAGCACCTGTTGTTTCCTGACTTTTTAATGATGGCCATTCTAACTGGTGTGAGATGGTATCTCACTGTGGTTTTGATTTGCATTTCTCTGATGGCCAGTGATGATGAGCATTTCTTCATGTGTTTTTTGGCTGCATACATGTCTTGTTTTGAGAAGTGTCTGTTCATGTCCTTCGCCCACTTTTTGATGGGGTTGTTTGTTTTTTTCTTGTAAATTTGTTGGAGTTCATTGTAGATTCTGGATATTGGCCCTTTGCCAGATGAGTAGATTGCAAAAATTTTCTCCCATTCTGTAGGTTGCCTGTTCACTCTGATGGTAGTTTCTTTTGCTGTGCAGAAGCTCTTTAGTTTAATTAGATCCCATTTGTCAATTTTGGCTTTTGTTGCCATTGTTTTTGGTGTTTTAGACATGAAGTCCTTGCCCACGCCTATGTCCTGAATGGTATTGCCTAGGTTTTCTTGTAGGATTTTAATGGTTTTAGGTCTAACATTTAAGTCTTTAATCCATCTTGAATTAATTTTTGTATAAGGTGTAAGGAAGGGATCCAGTTTCAGCTTTCTACATATGGCTAGCCAGTTTTCCCAGCACCATTTATTAAATAGGGAATCCTTTCCCCACTTCTTGTTTTTGTCAGGTTTGTCAAAGATCAGATAGTTGTAGATATGCGGCATTATTTCTGAGGGCTCTGTTCTGTTCCATTGGTTTATGTCTCTGTTGTGGTACCAGTACCATGCTGTTTTGGTTACTGTAGCCTTGTCGTATACTTTGAAGTCAGGTAGCGTGATGCCTCCAGCTTTGTTCTTTTGGCTTAGGATTGACTTGGCGATGCGGGCTCTTTTTTGGTTCCATATGAACTTTAAAGTAGTTTTTTCCAATTCTGTGAAGAAAGTCATTGGTAGCTTGATGGGGATGGCATTGAATCTATAAATTACCTTGGGCAGTATGGCCATCTTCATGATATTGATTCTTCCAACCCATGAGCATGGAATGTTCTTCCATTTGTTTGTATCCTCTTTTATTTCATTAAGCAGTGGTTTGTAGTTCTCCTTGAAGAGGTCCTTCACATCCCTTGTAAATTGGATTCCTAGATATTTTATTCTCTTTGAAGCAATTGTGAATGGGAGTTCACTCATGATTTGGCTCTCTGTTTGTCTATGATTGGTGTACAAGAATGCTTGTGATTTTTGCACATTGATTTTGTATCCTGAGACTTTAAAATCCAATTTCTTATCCATGTAAGCACTGAAATAATTCCTCTTTATGTGCAAACACTCGGTGATACTTCACATACCATTAAACTTCTATTCGCAACACAGCTAGCTCAGGGTGGCACTGTTTAATCACTTTATGCTCAATGACATGTAGGTTACAATTAGCCACCCAGTGGGCTCATTTGCTTATATATAAATGGAGTCTTGTAATCAAAATCTGGAGATGAATCCTCCTTTGTAAGGAACCTGATGTGGTCTTTGTACCAATTAGTCACTTTTGAGAAAACCTAGTTCTTGCCCTTTGATTGATTTTCCTTAAATATGGGGTGTGGGAAAAGAAGAGTAGGATATTTAAAATCTTTTCTTGCCTTGGTATGGAAAGACATTATGGTAGGGTGCCTTGTTTTATTAAGTTTCCTCCAGTAAATATTCAAAAAAACTAATATATACTTAAAATCTTAGGTTTCTGTGTGCAGTGAACACATTCTCAAAAGCTTTCTCATAAATCTAAACTTCAAAATTGTCATGTTTTTAATTGAGTCTTCTGCCATTATCTACTACAACATTTCTGTTAATAATCTGTGCTTAGACATTATAGGTAAATCTCTACGTACATAAAACTGTAACAAATTTATAATAAAACCTGGTATTTCTCCATTCCTGATTGTATAAATTTGGATTTTCTTGTATAGCCTGCCTCTGACCATGCCTGTGCTGTTTCACTGTTTTTGAGTACATCTGGTGAAATAGAGTTAATAGTTTTGTATGAGAGCACACACCAGGCTCTTGGATTTTCCTGTGACTTGAAAAATAAGAGATTATGCACGTTTTTTGCACTTTAATTGATCTTTTATAATAGGAAGGAGAAGCAATAATGTTATTTCAGTGATGTTACAAAGTAAAATGTCCACAAATGCCTGCAGAATGTTTTGTGAAGTCATATCCTGTAAATAGTGAGTTTTGCCATTTCATGGATTTGAGACTCCATCAGATGTCCTACAACACCTAACAAATACATCGTGAACTTTCTTTCATAAATTATTTGTATTCAAGTTGCATTTGCATTTGGCAAGAAATTGTTCAATTTGTTTTTTAAGATATCAAAAGGGAAGTTAAGGATGTGCAATGTTTCTTCTCTTGTTTGAGCTCAGTATGTGTCTGACTGTGCATCCTTCACTGGAGAGAGAAGGTGGTATTGGCCATAATCCCTTAAACCAGGTGTTTGCCTGGATGGAAAAAAAAAATGGTGATAGTGTTTGGGTTTGTCGCAAGGTATGAGATGTCAGAGATGATCACATCTGAGGTCATGTGTGTGAGGCACCTGGAGACTGCAGAACATTGGGTCCTTACTGCCTCCCACATATTTTTTCAAGCAAGCTATTTAGTAGCAAGGAAGAATGAAGTCAACTCAAGTTACTTCAAATGCAAGGGTTTGTGAGGCTCTATTAAGGGTTGAACTTCTGTTCTAGGGATGAAGCACAACCCCTTCAGTCTGTTCCACGTGATGCCATGTTTTTTTTTTTTTTTTCTCTCCATTCTCCATTTTATCTTTGTTTTTTTCTGTCTAGGCTCCTCATCCTGTACCTCAGCCTTCCGTAGAAACTAACTTCAGCCTGCCCTGGATTCCTCATGACCTCAACACTACCTTATAGAAACTGCATGTTCAGCACCCACTGCTAACCTTTAAGTTTATTCTTTGTTTCAGTTCAAATATCTGAGAGGGTATTGAATGCCACAGCACATCACAGGCCACAAGCCAGCACACTGAGTAGCCCCTCTCATGTTAGGTATCATCTCCATATCCAGTCAGCTGTGATGGCCACAAGGGCAAAGTGATTCAACATAGGTTTCCATGAGCAGGAATGGTGGTGGCCTGGAGAGCCTCACCTAAAGGGGATGGTTGTTGGGGGCAGGTCCCATGGTTGGAGCTTAGTACACAGTCTCTGCTAGGCCCTCTTTTGGTCATCACGCAACTTGTTCAAAAGGCAAGAAAGGGAGTTTTGTCTCTCTTTGGGCTATGATTTTAAATAAGAAATGGCTTCACCGTGGAAGTCCACTTAGCTGTCACAATGATAACCTGAGACAAGAACTGCAGGGAAAGTTAATCTCAGCAAGTTACAGTGCAAGTGGCTAGGTCACACCCATCTTCCTATCTGCAATTTCTTTTCTTAGGGACCTTGGTTGCATGTTATTTTAAAAAAAGTCTGTATACCTTCAAAGTGGATTACCATTACAATTCCTTTCGACCTTTTACACTCTTGGATTCTGTTTGTAAGTGCGAGCCAAAGTGTGGCCACAGGTAATGTGAATGTTTTAATTGCCAACTCAGAGATGAAATAAGGCCTAAAATAGCAGTCTATTCCAGAATAGCTGTTAAATCATATACTAATCTTAATCAAAATGGGGATCTTTAAAAATCAAAAATTTGATAATGAAATGTTCTATGTCTTCTTTCACCCCAAGAAGCAATATACTTTTTTGACAATTTTAGATTAGTACATTTTATAACTCCTTCCAAATATCTGTTAAAGTGTTAGGACAATATGTCCTTTAGCTTAAAATGTACATTGCAAAAGTTTTATCATAAATACAATGTTTTCCATGCAGACACAATTAAAGTGTCTTTTATTGGTATATCATTTGTTTGCAAAGATGGAAGATGTGGCCAGTAATGATCTTGAAATATAAACTAAGGCCTAAGATGTGGGCACATTGGATTCTAAGAAAATATGCTGCAAACCTGCTTGAAATCTTTTAGATGCAGAGTAGATTTTCCCTCCACCCACACTTAGGATAGCCATCTTACGAGCATTTTTAGCAGCTTCTTCTCTCCATCTGCAGGCGTCTTTCTACTTAGTGCATGTATGTCCTTGAAACAGATCTGACTGGAAAAGTAATAATGATTGCACTTCTAAAGAGAATTTCCAGGTACACAGTGTCTCAACATTTTAGCAGAGTTTAAAACTATAGCATCAGAAGTACAAATGCCACAAACATAAAAAAATCATTTGAGAGGTTTAGATTTCTTTTATACATATTTCTTTAGTGAATTTTTAATAATTTTTTTCAATGTTTACCATCTTCAAAAAGAAGGACTAACACAGAAATTAAAATTAAAAACCAAATATAGTTATTTTCTTCCTTTGAAAATAGGTAAATAGTTCCTTAACAGTATCTTCATTTATTAAATTGAGAGATTGTATATGTTTAGAGAACACGAGGCTCTGAAATTAATTAGAATGATTATTTTGTCCTGCTTACTAGAACATATTTGGGTTATTATTTATCCTAATAATTTTCATCTGTTTTAAAACATAAGACACTATTTTCTGATACTTTTAGTTAGGTATAGGAAAGCCCAAATGATCTTAGGCAAAGATCTTTAAAATTTAGAGAAAAAAAATTACATCTTTTATAGGGAATCAAAGGGAGAAAATAACAGTGTATCTATTGCAATGATCTGTCTCTCCTTAAGCCATCTACCCACTCATTCATTTATTCATTCACTCACTATTTACTGTCTATGCTATACTAGGCATTATGCTAGTACCCTTAAGAGAAACAAGTAAATAAGTTACAGTTTTTCCTTAAAGCTGTTTGCATACTAGTATAAACAAGTAGGCCCCAATAAAATAATGTGGAAATTCAGAGAAAGATACTTAACCAGAGATATTAAGAGAGTACCGTGTGTGAATATGTAACCCAGCTCAGGAGGGAATCACAGAGGGCTTCCCTAGGAGATAACACCTGCACCAAATCTTATTAAGTAAGAGTAAATAATATGGAACAAAAGAAAGATGGGGATTTCAGACCCAGGGAACAACTTTAGCAATGGTCAGTGGTATGGAAATAAAAACAGCATGGGGTATAGTGGATATGAGTCACGTAAGGATTATTAGAATATAAAGTAAGAGTCAGAAAGTCGGAGGAGAGGGGAATTAGGTTGGTATAAATCTTATAGAAGACATTTCTGAAGATGTTTGACTTTATTCTAAAAGGATAGATATAATTTAAAATAATGTTAGACACTAGATAAGTAACAAGAACTTGATATTGAACATTGGTAATAGGACTGTAGATGAAAAGATATTTTTTCATGTAAGTAGGAATATAATGAAATTTGCAACATGGTGATTTACTGGATTGTAAGAGTAAATAGAGGAAGGAGTCAGGAATAAGTTCATTTTCTATCTTGGCCTGCTATATGATTAGATGTGCCTTCACGCTACAGTGCTAACAATGTAAGAAAAGATTACTGATTCAGTTCTGGACATTATAAGTTTTTTGCACAGACAGAGAAGGCCAAAAGCCAGTTAATTATATGTCTATCAAGAGGTGAAGTCTGAGCTATAGATTTGAGAGCCAATAGATTGGTGATTTTGCCTATAGATTACGTAAATTGAGAGAGTGAGCACGCAGATAATGGAAGCAGATGATGACATATTCATTTGTCTGCCATAATGTCTGTATCAAGGATATCCTGATACACGAACACATAGTTGCAGCTTATTTTGGAGACTTTAATTAGGCATCCAAGAAGTTTCCCAGGTTAGCATCCAGAAGGCCAATATCATGGTGATCTATGCTCCAAAGTTCCTGAGATTCAAAACACAGTATTGCTAGAGTATGTGGCATCATATATGCTTTGATTTAAAAAATACTTCAAAGTTGCATCCCAGCTTGAAAACTCAAAGGCGATCTCAAATAACCAAAGTTTTCTACCAGATTTTCATTTTCCCTTCCTCCCCTCCCCTCCCCTCCTCTTTCTTCCCTTCTTTGTCTCTGTTGCTCATGCTGGACTATAGTGGTGCAATCAGGACTCACTGCAACCTCCAACTCCTGGGCTCAGGTGATGCTCTCTCTTCAGCCTCCTCAGTAGGTAGGCTTACTGGCACATGCCAACATTCCCAGATAATTAATTTTTCTTTGTAGTAATGGGATCTCATTCTGTTGCTCCAGCTGGTCTTGAACTCTGGGTCTCAAGTGGTCCTCCCAAAGTGCTGGGATTATAGGCATGAGCCACTGAGCCTGGCCCCATTCTTATATATTGAATAGCATAGCATGTCCATTTCGTATTGTACACATATCGCATCCACTGCCTTGATGCATTGACATTTCATAATTATATGCACCATCATTTTGCCTGTTGATGTGATTATTAACTAATGAACTGAGAATAAACTAAGTATTTTTGAAAAGTTAATAACAGTCAACTGTGTGGAATTATGGATACAAAAATTTATTGCATTGTTTTAGCTTTCAGCATCATATACAATTATATTTAATAGGTGTAGGGCACTTGGATTCTTTAGTTAATAGACAAACTGTTCTTTTCTTAAAAATTATGTGAGAGGAAAAGAGCCTGTTTTTATTATTTAACTTACTCTCCTTTGGCTTACTAACAGCCCCTTTTGGTATTAAACAAAAGGCATACTAACTTTTAGATTAGTGCCTCAATTTAATTGTTCTTTGCAAATGTGGCAAGCCACAATCTTCCAAAGCAAGTACATAGTTCTATTTATGGATTTCCTGTCTAGTGCAATTAGTGGGATATAGTTTTACCAAGATGACTCTAACACTAGACTCAAGTCTCTTTAACAAGATTAATAACAGATGTTAGTTCTCTGGCAATTAAATAATATCCTTTGGCTTCAGTTGCTCCTCACACTTCCCCAGTCAACAACGTCATTCAATGTGAATTCTGTTACTCTAGGACATGACTCTCATTTGGCTTTAAAGTTTTAGAACTTTGAAAACATATTACTCTGTAGCTGGTTTTGCAGCTAGCCATAGCTTTTATCTTGGGGAAATTTCCTTACACAAGATTTATTAACATTAAATGAGTTTTGCCTGTTTAAATGAACAGTATATTGAGTGATTATGTAAACATTATTATTTAACCTATGCACACTCATTGGATATAAAATCATCAAAAGCTTTTTTAACCCAAAAAGCATAAATATTCCCAAGTCACATTTTTATTGTAGCTCAATTGTCTTAGCCTTCCATTCCTCCAAAATTCCATAAAGTTGTTTATTTCTGCATAATTGGGGAGACCAAATTTTCTATAAAAATTAAATTTAGTCACAGTACATTCAACTGCTGCTTAAAAGTCCAAGCAGTCAAGTACGCTTACGATTCTGATCTGATATTTTCCATATCATAGCCTTTGCTTCTGTTTGGGTTCTAGTAATTTTAAATATAATGCCTGCTCCTGGATTAGGCAATAACATTTAATATAGGTAATATTCTGCTTTTATGATCATCGATGATGGATTGTATCAGGATTACAATGTTTGGCATAGTTTCACAAATGTCATTTTAATACAATAAGAGGGGTAAAACCTTTTAATTCAACATTACAGGGACCATATAATATTTCATAATCATAGCTTGATTATTGCTCCATGATGAAATCTAACATTTGTAAAAAAAATTACAATTTTTTCCTGAAATTCTTTGTGTGCTTTTTTTTAAATTCTATCAACCAGAAAATTCATTAAGTTTGTATCTTAGTTTGCTAGAGCTGTCATAACAAAGTATTGCAGACTAGGTCGCTTAAACAATAGAAATTTATTTTCTCTCAGTTCCAGAGGCTAGAAGTCCAAGATCGAGGTGTCAGCAGGGTTAGTTTCTTGTGAGGATGCCCTCCTGGACTTGTGGATGGCTTGTCTTCTCCCTTGATCTTCACATGGTCCTCCCTCTGTGTGTGTCTGTGTCCTAATTTTCTTTTCTTATAAGGACACCAGTCATATTGCATTAGGGATCACTCTGATAATATCATTTTGACTTAGTTACCTATTTAACAGCTCCGTCTTCAAATGCAATCACAGTTTTTAGGACTTCAACATATGAATTCTGGGGGTTTACAACTGAGCCTGTAACAGTATCTCTTCTGCCTTTGTCACTGGACTATAGGTTAATAGTCAAATAGTCACTCTTTCATTCAACATATGTTTAGTAAGCCCAGGAATATTTTAGGTGCTGAGAATGTAATAGAGACCAAAACAGACAAGTAATATTCTAATGGAGAATGTAGAGAGGCTAAATGAGTCAGTGATGCTGATAAGTTGCTGTTGCATTTTATATTAAACTTCAAAGGTGTGGAAATCAATATTAAAAGATTATGTCAGGACTTATAAGCAAATCAATATTTGATCCCAGTAAAGCATGGCCATCGCTAGCTGACTAGAAACTTCTAAATTTATTACTGCTTACTGGAAGTATAATTTATAGTAAAATAAGTTTGGAGTAAATGTAAAATAGTTTATTAGGGTACCCTGGGTTTTATTTGTACATTTGTAAGGTGTTGAGTATTTGACAGAACTTGAAAATGTAAACTGCAGCTTTATTAACATGATATTTCATTTAAATGTGTTTCATTACTAATGACAGGTTTACAGTATCTACTGCAAATCTGCTATAGTCACAGAGCCAACATTTCTAGTTTTGGATTTTTTTTTGTTGTTGTTCAATGAATAAGCATTTACATATTCAATATAAAAGTGCTAATGAAATGTGAATTTTAAGCTAAAGTTCAGATCTTCATATTTTTATCTATATTTCTATAACCCAATTACAGTTTTCTATCATAAACTCACATATCTATCATTGATAACATTGATAAATTTTGCATAAGTGAAAACAATATTTAAACATTCAGCCCTACTCAAGGGTGTCCTTTATTTCTCAGGGTTATACCTACTCATCTGTCTAGTCCTGACTCTACATCCTCTGCACTTATTCAGTTGTCATGCTGTATTACTGTGGCACAAACAGCCCTCTTTGGACCCTCATCTGGCCTGAGGCCTATGTTGACACCTGCTGCAGGTATCATGGTCCCATCAATTTCTCATCAGGAATGATGCTGGGTGCTCAGGCCAGCAGTTGACTGGGTAGCCTGTAGGCATTCAGTATGCTCCAAAGCAGCCCTCTTACCTTGCATTGCTTGGTTGGCAGATCAAGTCATCTTTTGATGTTGCCCCATCTCCCTATTTTTGGACAACCTTCTGATAAACAAGTCTGTTCTCATTTACAACTAACTTCTTTGCCTAACTGAAGACACAATTCAAATAATTCTCATTCCATTGATTCAATTTCTCTTGTGGTCTGATATGCATATAGCTTGGCGATGGCAAATGATAGCCAGATGGAGGGAAATAAGTGGCCTATTAGTAAGCTCTGGAAGGGTTGTGTGGCTCCCAGTGTTTGAAGCTTCCTGTAGAAAGTGCAATAATTGACCATTGCTTTTATCACCAGCATTTGGTCAAAGTTCTAGAGAAACAAGAAACATTCAACTTAGTTTTGGTTACTTGGATGTATTTCTATGCTATTGTTTTTTTTTTAAGATGTATAATTTGATGCATTAAAAATGTATCAGAATTTGTGAATTTGTATCAACTCTAGAATAATTGTCTGTCACCAGAAGATAATTGTCTGTCACCAGAAGACTAATATTCCCTTGATCAAAGTGAGAGGCTTAAGTCTTTTGATCAGTGGTTTGAGGTAAAAATCCTTGATTATGTCTCAATATGCAATATGACTTTAGTGAATAACTCGGTGACCTGATGCATGATTTTATAATTCTTCAGGTATTTGTTGACAGAGGATAAATTGGGATGGAAATCAGAAATGACTAGCTGTGACATCAGTGAAAAAGGAGTATCTCTGTTAAAATTAAAAGACATATTTTTCTGTTACCAAGTAAGTTTTAAAGAAAAGTTTCAGTTACTGATGAGTATGCACTTATCTTATTTTGGTCAGTATACTGGGCTGCCCTTTGGTCAGAAAAAATGAAATAAAGGAAGTTCTCCAGGGCTTATTTTTCAGATATTGGTTTTAAGTAAGCAAAATTGTAGCCTAATATTTGTCTTAAGAGTCTCATAGATATTTATTGCTCAAAGGAATTCGCATGCTCAGTGTGCTATGAGGATGGCAAAAATGATTTAGCTGCAAAAGCAGAGTCTAAGAATTTACTGCAAATTGAAAATAAATCTACTTTTAAACCACCACAGCGATAGCTAGAAAAGTTACTTGCTTAACTCTCTGATATAAACACTGCTCCACAAGGGAAATGAAAATATATAGCTGGAAAAAAAAACTGAGCTATTCATTTTCTGCTCTTTGATCTTATTTTTTTGTAGAGGGACTAAAATTAAGGTTTATCGTATCCCCAATATACACTATAAATATGAATAAATAAGCCAATTAAAATGTTTCCTCATAAGATACACTTGAATTATTAACCACTTAATAGAATGACATACTTAAACACATGTAACCTAGCTTTTTATCTTTTTTTTTTTTTCTTTTGGGAAAACATCTAGTTATAGTAATAGGACTTGAATCATCAGTATTATCTGTTCTCTTATATTTCCTCACCAATTCATATATCTGTGTGGATATAATTAGTTAAGATCATTTTAAGGGCATCCTCTAATGATTCTCTTTCTGTTGTTTTCAATAAACTTGTTTTGAACAATGTATTCTCACTAGACTATGACAAAAATGGCTTCAGAAATTATGCTATTCATGGTTCCATCATTAAAAATTCAATGACATTGGACAAGACAGCATTTATCTGATCCTTAGTTTCCCCATCAGTCAATTGAGAAGACGAATAATACCTAACTTAGTCACTGTGAGGCTCAAAAATAGCGTATGTGACAATCTATTTTCAGCTGCAAAGCACTCTACATGTGATTACTTTTCCTAAGGAAAGTACGGTATTTTGAAGAAGCAAGGAGCAAGCAGTGTGTTGTCACCTGTCTTCATCAGGTCTGCCTTAAATCCATAACAAACCAGAGGCATTTCCAAACCAGACCTGGCAATTGATGTGACTTTTTTTGTGGTATTTCGTCTCTAGACTGTTTTTCTCCATGGTTAAGCCAATATACTTTTACATCTGTCTACAACTGGAACACAAGTGGATAGTTTCTCAATTATATATTGAAACGCATCAATGTAGGTAGTCAGCCTGAATGCTTAGGCCTCAAAGTCTTAGGTTTCGTATATTTTAACATTTTTTTCTCAGTAATTGTTTCATCTTACTAGACCTATCACTCTGCTTATGACCTGATGAATTAATGAAAGAAGAACTACATTTTAGCGCTATGAAAGCAGTCTTTTTATTTAGAAAGTTTTACCTGTTTAATGATTCAAGTTTGTTATTTTCTCTTTGGTTGTTGAAATTTTTTTTTAATAATGAATTATTATAATTAGGGCTACCCAATGAAATATTTATTATGGGAGAAAATAAAAATAGTAAGAGAATAAGCTTTTAGACAAAAAGACCCAGGAAAGAAAGAAAGATTTACAATACACATCAAACTTTTTAGAATTAGCTCTATGGAAATATTTGAAATTATAAGGAAATCAAATTCAAATATGACCATTTCAATTTCATGAATTTTTAAAAATGAAAAGGCCATAGTCTTAAGAGGTTGTCATCTTCAAGTACCAATAAAGGGTATTAATTAGAATTTTATTTCATGCATCAGTGCAATAGGTAAATAAAAAAATAAGTTATCTGAATGTTTCCTCACTTTTGACCATATAACATAAATTTTAGGACTTAAAAGTGCAAGGACATTTAAAATAAGAAAAAAGATTACTTTGTGTCTTCAACAGAAAACTGCATTATTTAGAGCATACCTTTCTGTGCTGTCGGATTCTAGTTCTACGGAGGATATGAACTTTCATTGCCTTTTACAATTTTATGACTCTGTAAGTAGTTGATAAATAATAGTAATGCAAATAATTCTCAACTATAAACTGGTAAATAGATTCTGTCAGAGGCCCAATTTAATTTTCTTCCTTTCATGGAAGAACAGTTTTGAGTCAATTTACAAATTCACTTCAGTGTTGCTAATCTGTACATGTATCTGTTCTTTGGATTCCCCTTTGTATTTGTTATTATCATATGCTTGGCTTCTTCATAATAATGAATTAATAAAATCTTTAAAATATGTTCATTTTATATTTGCATGAAAATCATAATTTTATTTTTATTTGAAAATTTCCCGTTGAACATTTTGTATGTATCCAATACATACAAAAGCACTTAGTGATTCCTTGTCTCATACCCTTCTTTGGAATTTGTTTTATGGAAAATTTTAAAAATTGAATTTAAAAATCTAATTCATTTAAAAATTGAATTAAGGTTTTTATTTAGTTTCTTTGGTAATTGCATGGATAACCAATGAACAGTGAGCTTTCAGTTATAGGACATTTTCAAGATAACTTTGGCTATTAGAAAGTACTTTTCTTTATCAAGCCAAAATCTTGATGCAATTTCTAACTATTGGTTCTAGTTCTGTTTCTTATGGCTTCACAGACCAAATATAATCCCCATTGCCACATCATGGTACTTCAAAATAGTTAAATTTACTATTAGCTTTTTTCCTCCTTCCAGGATAAATCTCTTGTGTTCTTACCCATTCCTCATTTGAGATGGATTAAAATTCCACAATTATCTTAAACACTCTAATTTGGCCCTACTTCATGCATACACCCCATACTAATTCTATACATATTCATTGAAGATTGCATTAGCAAATCTGGCAAGAACATCACTATGGTTATTCATGTAGACAGAAAACCATAGGATGCACTGCTGCTCATCCATGTCTTCTGCACACTGCACTTCAACACATTTTTGCAGGTTTATATTATTAAGTTCACCGTGTTAAATTTAGCCCTTTATTTTAATCTCTTAACAACATTGTAAGTCATTATTCTTGTTTTGTTTTTTCATTTTTCCAATATTTTTATGCTATTTTGTGTCTGACACCGCCTTAACCCATGGGAATAACAAAGATAAGAATTTAAGAGATCTCTTTTTTTTCTTTTTTTTTTTTTTTGAAGTCTAATGAGGGAGGGAGACTGATTGATTAGAACCCAGACTCTTGAATGCTAAACAGATAAATGTTGCCATGTGAAAATAGAAATGATCTTATTCTTCTCTTTGGAAAACAAAGATGGCCATTTGATTTCCTGCCCAGCTTTGCGAAGATTAGCATATTTTATGTACAAGTTTAAGTGTAAATATATTTTTTTGAGGTACCAACTGTGGTATGTTTAGAGACCTTAAAGTATGGACATGAATAAAGCCAAGATAAATTAATTGCTTCTTCCTCCATTAAATTTCCTGATAGTGGTGACATTTTAAGAACTAGTGAAGTAAAACAAGGGAGATAACTAGTTCAATAAGATACAGCTTAATTAGGTCTTTTTATCAATTTATTTGAACAAATGAGCTCAGAATATGCTCATGTGACTTTGCATTTAAATACTGGAATTCTTCTAGTTCCATTTACAGTTGACCTTGAACAACATGGGTTTGAACTGTGTGGATTCATTTACAAGCAAATTTTTGTCAATACATATATTGGACGGTTTTTTTTTTTTTTGGAGATTTGGGATGATTTGAAAAAACTCACAAACCATATAACCTGGAAATATTTTAAAAATTAAGAAAAAGTTAGCTATATATGCATATAATATGTGTAGATACTAGTTTATTTTTATCATTCCCTACGATAAAATATAGTTATAAAAAGTTAAAATTTATCAAATTATACACACACTTAAAGATTGTACATGGCACCATTTGCAGTTGAGAGAAGTGTAAATGAACATGAAGATGCAGAATTAAGTCATAACTGCATAAAATTAACTGTAGTATGTACTGCACTTCTGCAATAATTTTGCTGTAGTCATCTCCTGTTGCTGTTATGTATGTGAGCTCGTGTTGGGAGTATTCACTTAAAATGCCCTGTGAGGCCAGTCATCTCTGGTGAGCAGTTCATCTTTCCAATAAATTGCATATCACAGTTAAAAGTGATCTCTTGAGGTTCTTGCATATTTTTCTCTGTTTTGTGCAATACTACAAACCTTGAATTACACCATGTGCCTCTATGAAGTGCCACTAGTGATGCAGAAGTGTTCTCAAGAAGCAGAGAAAAGTCATGACATTACAAGAAAAAGGTGAACTGCTTAGTATCTACCATAGATTGAAACCCACAGCTGCAGCTGCCCACTATTTCAGAAAATCCATCTTATAAACAAATGACATAAAGTATATCAAAAACTATATCAATAAATACAGTACAGTACTGCAAATGTATTTTTCTTCCTTATTATTTTCATAATACCATTTTCTTTTTTCTTTATTGTAAGAATACTGTGTATAATACATATACAAAATATGGGTTAGTTGACTGTACGTTATTAGTAAGGCTTTCAGTCAATAATAGGCTATTTGTAATTAGTTAAGTTTGGGGGGAGTTAAAAGTTATATGCAAATTTTTGACTGCACAAGGGTTGGCGCCTCTGACCCTCAAGTTGTTCAAGGGTCGACTGTATTTAGTCTTCCTCTTTGTAGGCTGCCAAAAGGCTATCTAACTTGAGGTAAATAGAGAAGTTGATTTGAATAAGATCTTGCTTGGTACAGCTTCAACTCTAAGTGGATTAACAACTTACAGCATGTTTCTCTAAAGAGGTGTGTGGTGCTAACCTTCCGCAGGTGATTTTTACACCCTCTCCCTAATATAAACCAAAAGTTAATTTGAAAAAAATGTGGCATTTTGCTATAATGTAGTCCAAATTTATTCATGCTACTTGGCTTTGAACACATTTATTTTTATCATTTCCCATTTTCTTCTACCAGAAAAGGCAATTAATACTATATTTCTAAATGTTTAAATATTTCGATTTTCTTAGTGTTTGTATCATCTTCCAGTGATTTGTATTTTCCCCTTGCACCCCAATTAAGGGAACTGGAGATGTGTTAAATATTTCCATAAGTCATGTGTCAGCATAGGCTGCCATAACACATTACCATGGACTAGGTGGCTTAAAGAACAAAAATTTAATGTGACCTTTCCTTGATGCTTATTTGTGGACAGAGAGAGAAAGAGATAGAGGGAGACGAAGGTATATTTTTCTCTCTATCTTTTCTTCTCAAGCCGCCAGTCCTATGAGATTAGGAACCCACCCTTATGGCCTCATGTAGCATTAATTACCTCCTAAAAAATGATATCTTCAAATATAGTCACGTTTTGGATTAAGAAGTCAACATATGAATTTGTGGGGATGGGGGAACACAGGCCCATCCTTGGCACCCATCACAGAATGAGAGTATGCACACATTGGATCATATTGTGCCCAGCTCATTATCTCAACAACAACTTAACATTTTTATGATTTTAAATGACTTCTAATCATTTTCCACGAAACAGAAAACAGTTATTATATCTGCTGCTGGTCTACTGCAACCTAATATAGGGAAATGGAATAGTGTAGGACTAAGAGAACTCCCCAAATATATACATCTATGCACCCACAGAAATTAAAAGTGTTTTAAAAAGAGAACTCTGCCAGAATCTTTACTCTGCCACTTGCAAATGACATGACCTCTGCAAAGGTAGAACATTAAATCGGTTAATGTACGTTAATATATGTTAATATAAGTCAAGAGCATTAAGCAGTATGTGACATATAAATATTCTATAGATGTTAGCTTTAATATCATTAATATTACTCTTATTATCAATTTTTGCAGGCAAACCTTTCCTATTTCTCCACCATTTCCCATTTGACAAGAATGAGAACCTTTTTCGCATTCCAGTCACTAACTTCTGGAAGCTTTGTAGTTTGTCTTTGATACTTTCAGAGAACAGCGTCCCATAACTGAACTGGCAATAGTATATTTCATAATACAGTTAAAAATTCAGAAATGGCCAAACATGTACTAGATCAAAATAATAGCTCATAGAAAAAGAAAAGTACTTATGCAATCTTTTCCTGATTTCATTTAATTTTTCTAAAAGATAACATTTCTATAAAGTAAAATGGCAGTTTAAAAGTATTTCAAATATTAAAATATTGGTATTTTAAATATATATTAAATATTTATATTTTTATACAAAATATTACTCATTTTTATATTTAAAAATTTTATTTTAACGAGAAACAAGATATCACTTAGGTGTAAATGTTAGGAAAATCCAATCAATTGATAGATATTCACTAAATAACTGTACCTTCTGGATTTCCTAATAATTCACCATATGATTATTAAAGTATGCTATTTCTGAGGAATATTAGCTCCATCAGAGCTAATATTTGCCTACATTTTTAACTTCTTTATTTTCACCACTTGTAAGAGTGCCTGGAACATATGAGGTCATTAGGTAGTTGTTGAATGAGTGAATGGTCAATAGTTCACTGTAACTACTATTCATGTGCAGAGCTTATGACTTTTCCTGGGGATATAAAGAGTACATGTGCCCATGGAGGGACAGTGCAATGGGAAAGATGAAATAAGCACAATTCAAAGTAACTTGTGACAGAGACATATTGACTAAGTGCAGGAAGACCACAAAGAAAGACATCTCTACTTCTACCTGAAGTTGACAGAGAAGGTCAGGAAGTGATTCAATGAAGAGGTGATGGTTTAGAAGAGTATTGAAAGATGTATGAAACTTTACCAGTGTGCAGGGGCACAGGAATGTGGTAATAATTCTGTATAAAAAAGAATAAATAATAAGTCTTGGAAGTAGAAAGCCAGTAGTCTCTGAAGAGCTTCATGTACCATACTAAAGAGTCTGAACTTTATCTCATTGGTAAGACACTGAAGAATTTAAGCAAGATGTTCTTAGAAAGGTCACTCTAGCTGTGGAGCAGACAACACTGTGAATAATGTAAGTCCCTGAGCTTTGCAACTGCTCAGAAGTATAGTGGAATACTCGAGTCCCCAAATCCTATAGGTTTCAATTAGAGTGGCCAGAGGTAGGGGTGGAAGTGAAGGGTATTTTGTCATTCCAGAGACATTCAGAAGCTAGAATGGATAGGCTCGAATGAGGCAAGTGAAACATAAGAAAGACTCTTGAATAATTCTGAGATTTCTGTTTTAGATAACTGAGTGGGTGAAGGTGTCAACAATTACCAATGAAAAAAGGGCAAATATGGCCCAGAAATCGGATGGTAATAAGCTTGGTTTTGATGAATTAAAGTTCAGGTGAAAAAGCTAGACTATAATATTGGGGTACAGAAGAGAGATCAAGTTTAAATTTAAAATATATATGTAGCTGGTGAAGGCACGTGTTTAGACAAGATTGTCCATGGAAAGTGAGAAGGGCTTTCGGTCAAAGGTGAAACCCTGTGAAAAATCAACACTTAAGTTTTTCTAGATGTGGCGAATGGGTAAAAGAATGTGTGAAGAGTCTAGGGAGGCAGGAGGAGAATCAGGAACAAAGGCATTATGAAGTCTCAAATGTGAGAGCTGATGATGAGGTCAAATGTGCTGGGGAAAGTCCATGGATGAAGCCTGCGTAAGTGTCAATCGTGCTGCACTTGCAGAATGCCACTGGGGACTTTGGCAAGAAGAATGTGATGGGCGTGGAAACCAACTGCAGTGTCTTGAGTGATGAGAATGATGAAGTGCAGGCAGAAAGACCACACCTTGAAGAAGTGATGGGAAAGACAAGGAGAAATACACGCCTTGACAATAGTCTCCGATTCATTGAGATCTACCCCGTTAGAAAGATTAATGCTATTTCTAGATGATTTAGTTTTATAAACAAATAAATTTTCTCTTTTGATTTTAGTCTGAGTTGAGCATAAGGAGTATTCACTGAGAAGAGTGGGAGTTGTTGAGATAAAAAGGAAAAAATAGGAGAGGCCAGAGTAAGGATGGCATGTTTTGAGGCAAGGAATAGAAATTACGGAGATCCATGTGGAATCTGTCTGGACATCCAGGATGGGTTCTGGGTTATAGAGGATCTTGAAAAAAGGGCAAAGCATCATAGGGACAGGATATTTGTCTGTTTTGTTCACTCAACAGTAGATATTCGACAAATACGGTGAGATGAATGAATGTGGGATCTGGTGTGTTACAGTGTGGTGGGGGCGGGGAAAATAATTTTACTTTGTTAGAAGAGGGGTGATGAAAGTTTTAGCTTCAGATATGCTGAACTTGAGATCACTCTCTAACAGCTGAGTGAAAAATCTAGTAGGCAGGTGGAAAATGATGGTTGGGTCTTAGGTGGGAAGATGTGACTTGAGAGACTGACAGTGATCAGCGTGCAGAAGAAAGATGAATCCACAGGTAGACGAGAACTTCCTTGTATAGAAATAGGGTTGCCAGGCCCGGCGCGGTGGCTCACGCCTGTGATCCCAGCACTTTGGGAGGCTGAGGCGGGCAGATCATGAGGTCAGGAGATCAAGACCATCCCGGCTAACACAGTGAAACCCCGTCTCTACTAAAAATACAAAAAATTAGCCGAGTGTGGTGACGGGCGCCTGTAGTCCCAGCTACTCAGGAGGCTGAGGCAGGAGAATCACTTGAACCCGGGAGGTGGAGGTTGCAGTGAGCCGAGATCACGCCACTGCACTGCAGCCTGGGTGACAGAGCGACAGACTGTCTCAAAAAAAAAAAAAAAAAAGAGAAATAGGGTTGCCAGATTTACAAAACAAAAATATATTGGATGCCCAGTTAATTTCAGACAAACAATGATAATTTTTTTATCATAAGTATGTTTCATGCAATATTTGGCAGCATCAGATAGAAAATATAAACACCAAAATCTACATTTATAAACTTTATCTTGGAGTTTGTACTGTACTGGATCTAAGGGCTTTTCTTTCTAAATTCCTAAAATTTCTTTACACAGAGATAAGGAATGGAAGTCACAGGAATATCCAGACAATCATTCTCTAAAATATGATTTTGAAATAAAAGTCGGGGGGGAGGTGGGGAAGTACAAGTATTCTTTGTCACATTTAGAGGAAATGGATTATTTTAAGATTTTTTGAGGCAACAAAAATGCTTCAATAGTTCTTCTACTTTAGCAAGAGAAATTCTACTTTAGGGAAGATTTGGGGAAAGACAGGTTGGTAATTTAATTTTGAGAAACATTGCTTTTTGTTGAAACCTCTTGTCCTCTCTCTTGATCAAATATTGCAATCTTGCTTGAGCCATAAATTATAGGCCACACGTGAATAAAACAAGTAATATAAGATCTTTCAGTTATTGAAAATATTTATGCCAACTGCATAGCTAATGAAGGAAGGAATATAGCTGTACAACTTCAAAACTAGCTGTTAGGACTGAACACTCATAAAAGTTATCATAATTTCTTTTTTTTATTATACTTTAAGTTCTAGGGTATATGTGCACAATGTGCAGGTTTGTTACATATGTATACATGTGCCATGTTGGTGTGCTGCACCCATTAACTCATCATTTACATTAGGTATATTTCTTGATGCTATCCCTCTCCCTCCCCCCACCCCATGACAGGCCCGGGTGTGTGATGTTTCCCTTCCTGTGTCCAAGTGTTCTCATTGTTCATTTCCCACCCATGAGTGAGAACATGCAGTGTTTCATTTTTCGTCCTTGTGATAGTTTGCTGAGAATGATGGTTTCCAGCTTCATCCATGTCCCTACAAAGGACATGAACTCATCCTTTTCATGGCTGCATAGTATTCCATGATGTATATGTGCCACATTTTCTTAATCCAGTCTATTGTTGTTGGACATTTGGGTTGGTTCCAAGTCTTTGCTATTGTGAATAGTAACGCAATAAACATCCGTGTACGTGTGTCTTTATAGCAGCATGATTTATAATCCTTTGGGTATATACCCAGTAATGGGATGGCTGGGTCAAATGGTATTTCTAGTTCTAGATCCCTGAGGAGTCGCCACACTGTTTTCCACAATGGTTGAACTAGTTTACAGTCCTACCAACAGTGTAAAAGTGTTCCTATTTCTCCACATCCTCTCCAGCACCTGTTGTTTCCTGATTTTTTAATGATCGCCATTCTAACTGATGTGAGATAGTATCTCATTGTGGTTTTGATTTGCATTTCTCTGATGGCCAGTGATGATGAGCACTTTTTCATGTGTCTTTTGGCTGCATAAATGTCTTCTTTTGAGCAGTGTCTGTTCCTATCCTTTGCCCACTTTTTGATGGGGTTGTTTGTTTCTTGTAAATTTGTTTGAGTTCTTTGTAGATTCTGGATATTAGCCCTTTGTCAGATGAGTAGATTGCAAAAATTTTCTCCCATTTTGTAGGTTGCCTGTTCACTCTGATGGTAGTTTCTTTTGCTGTGCAGAAGCTCTTTAGTTTAATTAGATCCCATTTGTCAATTTTGGCTTTTGTTGCCATTGCTTTTGGTGTTTTAGACATGAAGTCCTTGCCCATGCCTATGTCCTGAATGGTATTGCCTAGGTTTTCTTCTAGGGTTTTAAAGTTATCATAATTTCTAATGGCCTGGTATAAGCATATGAGATTCATACCCAGTTTATTTTGTAAGGTTCTTGAGATTTACCCATAACTGAACAGGGCATCATTTGGATATAGAATAGAGAGGCTGTATTTTGCACAAAAGAATAAAAGATTTTTCTCCTTTTGCTCTAATGCTTTTTTATTTTTAAAGTTTTTAAATATAATTTCATAAGACATACTTTAATGTAAATGTCTAACTATAATTGTAATAAAAAGACTCTATTTTGAAGGTTTGACCTCTGACAACTTTCATGTCCCCACTCTCCCTTTTACCCTTTGCCTGATATCTGGGAAACCTGATTAGAAAGCCCAGCACCCTCTGTCCCTTTGCATTGGTGGAAATTTCAAACCAGGCAAGCTCCACTTGGGTGGGTACCTCTATCTAGGCTCAACTCTCAGCCACAACAAAAATCCAAGCCACCACTCCCCTCCTCTCTTGTTTTACTCTGAATGAAATATGAGTTTTTCTTGAGGAATCATTTTGCTTTTTGCTATGTGAATAATAAGTTTTATAGCCTAAGCATTGGTGCCCGTGTGCCATTCGTCCTGACATCTATATGTGCCTGGGGAGGAGGAATACTGACCAGTTTACAATAGGGGATGCTAGGCACCAAAATAAAACAGTGAACATGTACATCCTTTTTCTTAGTACAGTCATTCTGTGAAGTTTGTCCCTTCCCCTCTGTTCCCGCTTTCCTATATTAGCGATCTCACATAAGGTACCTACCACCTTGGACTTCTAACACCGTAGATTAGCTTTGGCTACTTTTAACTTATATATGTAGAATAACATAGTATACATTCTTGCTGATATTGCTCAACATTGTTTATGAGATTTGTTAATATTGTGTTTGTTTAGAATACTTAGTTCCCTTTCACTGCTCTGTAGTATCCCAATGAATATAAAATGATTTGTTTGTCTGGGTTTTAGCTGTTATGAACAGTGCTTCTACCAACATTTTTGTCTTTAGCTTTTGGTGCACATTTGTGTTGGGTATTACCTAGAAGTGGAATTACTGGATCATTGTTCATGTGTATGGGCTTTGATAGTGACAAAGAGTTCTCCCGACAGGTTATGCCAATTTATATGTAGGGTGAGGTTTAAAAGTTGTCATTTATACTTCTAAACCGAATAAAATTTTCTCTTATCTTTAAAGCCACTAATGAGTATTTTCTATGTATTCGTATATCCTGAATTGTTTTAGTATTGGTTAGATTCAAAGTTTAGGTTTTTCCTTATGTAGTGAACTGTAATAATTTTATGTTGTCTCAGCATCCATTTTGAGTTCAGGGTTAGCTTTCTCATACCAGAAGCAGGGCTCAGTCGGCCTTTACAGTTTCCAATTCTACACAACACTCAAATGGCTCAAGCTGGTGGCTGAGACTAGAACTTAGAGGCATTTCCCCTGCCCAGCAGATTGGGCTTCCCACTGTACTGCTGTCTCCTTTAAACGGATCACGAAGGAATTTGTCTGCATCGTTAAGGTGACCCACATCCTATTCCCTATATGTCCTCCTAGCTGCTAAATACTCTTCCCTCTCTCTGCCTGATTCTTCATTCCTGCCTTCTGTGACTCAGGGCAGGAGAAGTGCCCTCCCAACTCATAACATCCTCCTTGCCTAGCATCTATAAATAAAAGTCTCTGAACTTGTTTTCCATTGTGGTGGTGTATTAAATTTGCACCTTCCTTCCGAAGAATCAGGGGCTTCCCCATGTTGGGTTTTCCCCAGAGCTCCTGGGAGAACACAAGGTCGGCCTCCTTGCACCAGAGCGATGTTCAGGCAGGTGAAAAGTGAATATGGGTCAGAAAAGAGCCACAAAATATAAACAAGTTTCTGCCAGTATAAACAAGTTTCCTGTGTGAGAGACCCTGGTAATGGATAGGACAAATAGGCAAAAGAAGGATCCTGTGAGAGATACTCTGTAAACACCCATGTCCAGCTCCCCTTCGTCTCCCATTAGAGTAGGTTGCCGGCAGCTCTGGTACTGGAATCCCACTTTAGCTGGGGGCTCCCAAAACACCTTGATAGACATATAAAAAGTATACAGTAATAGACAGTGCTTTGAGATGCTGACAGTGCCTCAGTTACATTCTGATTATTTCTGTATAGCATAGTTTTTATAGAAGAGTTTTAACCTTTCCTTAAGTCTACAGAATGGATTAGTTTCCAGTGAAATGTTAAGAAGGGTTTGAAAATTCAACTAATCCTCATATATATCAGAACATGTATTCCTTGTATTACATTGGCTTTTTAGCTAAACTCTGTTTGCATATATTAAACATCATTTAGAATAAAAAATGTTTTTTTAGAAAAAGCAGGGCACATTTTCTATTTCTTTTGCTGTGATGAGTGTCCGACTTAGTCCTGCCACTTCATTTTCACCTCTCACCGGTTATGACGATCGCTTGTATATAAAGTTTTGAAACAGAGTATATGGCTCTTAAAATTAAGTGGCAGTATCTTCATTAAGGTGTCTATTCTTGTGAAGTTTTAGATGGTGATAAAGTGATGATGCTGATAAAAATGTACCCTCAATTATGTACATTATTCAAATAAGCTTAATCTATGATAAAATTAAGCATAATAAATCAATGGAGAAAGAACTAATAATTCAATAAAATGTGCTGAGGAAACTGGCTGTGAGGAAAGTGTTTAATTTTGCTCTTTTGGATCTTTGTTCACACTCTATTTCAAGATCAATTCAAGATGGATTAAGTAAAACAAAAGGGGAAGACGAAAGAAAAGGGATAAAGTCTTTAAAAGATGAATCTTTATATTATTTTGAGATAGAATAGTATTGCCAAGATTATTTTCTTCATACTTTCATCCATTGAACTTATGTTTATATGCCTTTTTTCTAACCATGTAAAAATTCACACAAGTGAAAGGCCAAAATGTTAAAATTTTGAAACAGATATGGCAGCTATATATATGTCTTATTTAAAGTAACAGAGCTAAAAAAAGAAATAAACAAGAGACTGCAAATAGAAAACATTTCTGAAGACATACTTAATCATGTTAATAAACAATGAAATATAGTTTCAAGCAGTGTTTTTGCTGATTGTTTTGGCAGTCAATTTGGGAAATATGAATGAGACACTGTTAAACCAACAAGGGAGTGGTGAGCTGAGCCCTCTCACATTCTTTCCAAGGAAATATGAATTGGTCCAATCTTTCTGAAAAGCCATGTGCAAGGTTATCAAGAATTAGGAGACTTTAACATGTTCTCAGTGTTTTTCTTTTTTATACATTTCTTCTGGGAAAAATTACTTGATAAATAGTAATTAATTATACATTAATTAAAACCACAATTACTTTTGCACCAGCCTAATACCTTTCTGGACATCAGCTTTGGCAAAGAATTTATGATGAAGTCTCCAAAAGCAATTGTAACAAAACCAAACATTGACAAGTGGGACCTAATTAAACTAAAGAGCTTCTGCACTGCAAAAGAAACTATCAGAGTAAACAGACAACCTACAGAATGGGAGAAAATTTTCACATCTATGCATCTGACAAAGGCATAATATCCAAAATCTATAAGGAACTTAAGCAATTCAAAAAACAAAAATCAAGCAACTTCATTAAAAAATGGGCAAAGTACATGAATAGACATTTCTGAAAAGAAAACATACATGCACCCAACAAGTATATGAAAAAATGCTCATTATCACTAATCATTAGATAAATGCAAATCAAAACCACAATGAGATACTATATCACACCAGTCAGAATGGCTATTATTAAAAAGTGAAAACACAACAGATGCTGGCAAGGCTTCAGAGAAAAGGAACCATTTATACACTGTTGGGAATGTGAATTATTCCAGCCACTGTGGAAAGCAATGTATAGATTTCCCCCCAAAAAAACAAAAAACAAAAAACAGAACTACCATTCAACTCAGCAATCCCACTACCAAGTATATACCCAAAGGAATATAAATTGTTTTGCCAAAAAGACACACGTACTCATATGTTCATTGCAGCACTATTCACAATATCAAAGACATGAAATCAACCTAGATGCCCATCAACAGTGGACTGGATAAAGAAAATGTGGTATCCATACACCATTGAATGCTGTATAGCCATAAAAAAGAATGAAATCACGTCCTTGGCAGCAAAAGGGATGTAGCTGGAGGCCATTATCCTAAGCGAACTAACGCAGGAAAAGAAAACCAACTACTAGCATGTTCTTACTTACAAGTGGGAGCTGAACATTGAATGCACATAGACACAAAGATGGGAGCAATAGACACTAGGGACGGCCTGAGCAGGGAAAGTGGAGTAGGGGCACGGGTTGGAAGGCTACCTATCAGGTACTATGCTCGCTACCTATCAGGTACTATGCTCACTACCTGGGTGATGAGATCATTCATATGCCAAACCTCAGTGACAGGCAACTTATCCATGTAACAAACCTACATATGTACCCATGGAACCTAAAATAAAAGTAGAAGAAAAAACAAAGTTTGCCAAAATTATGATAAGTAGTAAAAACAGAACAATAAATTTGTTATGGCATCATCTGCCAAGTGTTAACTACAACCAGTTTCTTCTTTCTGACAGCATGGCTAGCTAGAATTCATTTGTAGTTAGGTATAAACATATGACTGAACTATAATAGGATGTTTGTAAAAAATATGTGCTTGTCGTAGTCCTTAAAAGCCTCTTATTATAGATCATCTATGCTTGTTCCCTTTCCATTGAGCAGATGGAGACAACCATGGTGACTTTAGAAAGAACGGGTTGATGATGAAGAAGGTGTGTCCCTGAATGAACACTCCCCCCACCCTTACTGCCTGCAAACACACTCACACATGTGGCTGTCGAAGATGGGTAAAAATAGACTTCTATCACATTTCAGCTATTAAAATTTTGGGATGTGGATTAGTGAAGCAGATACTAGTGTTTCCCTAAATGATACACCTGTAGGTAGTGTATGCAGTGTGTGGAGATATATATATATATATATATATATATATATATATATATATATATATATATAGAGAGAGAGAGAGAGAGAGAGAGAGAGAGACTAGTAGAAAGTAGGAAGTGCCTTGATGTGTTTAGAATAGTCTCACATTTTTAGGGAGAACAAGTTTCACGAAGACGTATCAGGAGTACAGATGTGTGGACAACATTAAGAGCAACAACATATGTGTCATGGGCTCTTTCTATATTTGCTCATGGAAAGTAGAATGCTGCTCACGTATTATTCTGGAGTATCTAGGAGTTGTCCTCAATTTAAGCTGATGCTTCAGCCATCTAGTATCCTGCAGTCAGGCCCTTTTTGGGGATTTGGGGTTCCTCTCTCCACAATGCATTGCCATGGCTACCAGGTATTACCATCTCTCTGGGGGTATTTCTGAGGAGGAATCAGAGTCAACCAAACTAAAATTCCACTTTCAAGTGTAAATCTTTTCATTTTGTTTTCTCAGGTTCAGCACTGGGGAAAAAAAAGAAAACCTAAACATTGCTTATTGTTTCAGAGATGTTATCTTTCTCTTTGGTGCACTGAGAGACAATGTGTTTCCTTTATCAAGGAATTCATTTTGCCAGAAAATTAATTGTGCTTAACCAGATTAGGCTGCTAAATTTGATATAGTGTGGTGATAATATTAGAACATATCTAAGATGTCATTGTTTCTATTGGAATTAAAAGGATTATTAAAAATAGCGGTTAACTAAGATTCCTTTTTCATTAAGTAGAGTGAAAAAATCTTATTGTATCAGTTTTATTCCTCAAGTGATTGATTTCTATGCTTTGTTACATTTTACCACATTTGATTCTTACAGTTAAAATTTGAAATTTAATATTTCTAATGATAATTTTAATAATGCTTTTAGGATTTTCAGATTTACTGTAATCATATTCTTAAGTAGCACGATTACTCTTATTTTACATATTTTATAAACAACTGAGGTCAAATAATTTTTCACTTAACCGAGGGTATATAATTTTGACAAAGTCAGAATGTGGCTTGTATTTGCCAAAATCCCAAGAAGTGGGTGGCATACTTGAAACAGGATAGACCAAAAAGATATTCAGGCTACGTGATGGTTAATATTGAGTGTCAACTTGATTGGATCGAAGGATGCAAAGTATTGTTCCTGGGTGTGTCTGTGAGGACACTGCCAAAGGAGACTAACATTTGAGTCAGTGGACTGGAAGAGGCAGACCCACCCTCAATCTGGGTGGGCACCATCTAATCAGCTGCCAGCGTGGCTAGGATAAAGCATGCGGAAGAATGTGGAAGGACTAGACTTGCTGAGTCTTCCTCTTTCTCCCATGCTGGATGTTTCCTGCCCTCAAACATCAGACTCCACGTTCTTCAGCTTTTGGACTCTTGGACAGACTTACACCAGTGGTTTGCCAGGGGCTCTCAGGCCTTTGGCCACAGAATAAAGGCTGCACCATCAGCTTCCCTACTTTTGAGGTTTTGGGACTCGGACTGATCCACCACTGGCTTCCTTGCTCCTCACCTTGCAGATGGTCTATCATAAGACTTTACCCTGTGATTGTGCAAGTCAATTATCCTTAATAAACTCCCTTTCATATATAAGTCTATCCTATTAGTTTTGTCCCTCTATAAGACTGTGACTAATACAGGCTATTTACCAAAACCTAGGTGTGGATAGCGCAGGAACAGAACTGTTACTCCTGGAATATTGAAGGGAGAAGGTAAGGGGCAATTACTAGAACGTGGAAGGAAAGATATCTGAAGAGTCAGCTGTCTTGAGAGATTCAGTGACCTTCAGTGGAGGGAACAAGCCGGCTCAAGGCAGCCTTGCAGAGAGGGAGATGAGGAATAAATATGTGGACTTTATTCGTTTCCCTCCCACTGATCTTCCACCAAGCTCCCCTTTCACCAAATTTAACCAGATGCCAAAGGAAACATTTATATGCCACATATAAGTCAGCTCTGGGTGGGGGTAAGGGTGAGGGCAGAGAAGGTTCAAGAAGTTCGGAGAGGCAGGGGATCTGCCACAGGACCCCTGATCTCCATTTGACTAATGGGTGTCCCTTCTATTGCCTTCACATTCAAGAAGATCCTATCCCACTGGATATCAGGAATTAAGTGACGATTCAGAAAGTCTCCATCCTTGTCCCTCTTCTCATCATGTTCTCATTGTACTACTACTGGTAGAAAAGGATACAGAGATAAATTACTGTTCCATAAGATTTCATTGAAACTTGTGAGTTATAAATGATACTACATGATCAGAGATTAAAAATAACATTGTACTGTATATTTGTTATTTATTTGGCAGCTCGGCTTCAAATTTCCTTGCTGTACACATGATCTCTTATTAGGCAGTTACATGCTTTTCACCCAGACTTTGCATCTGGAGAAGGACATACACATTGAAGAGACAAAGAAATTACTTGAAGCTGCCTCTGTGGAGTCAAGAGCTCTGCAACAGGAATTCTAGATGTGAAAGGACATTCACTTCTGGTGGCATCATCAGGGAATGACCAGAGGTGGCAGCACAGGCAGTTGTACCTCAACCAGACAATTACCATGGTTAAGATCTTGGCTTTCCTCTCTGCTACCCAGAAGACTATCTTAATTTCTGTTATTTTTTTGTTGATTCTGTGAGATGTCTGGTGTTCTACTCATAAACTTATTTTCTACTTGAATTAGCAAGAGTAGATATTATGGACTGTTTGTATCCCCAATTCCCCCAAGTTCATAGGTTTAAGTCCTAATCCCCAATGTGACAGTACTTGGAGATGGGACTTATAATTAGGTAATAAGCTTAAATGAGGTCATAAAGTTAATCCAATAGGACTGGTGTCCTTATAAGGAAAGGAAGAGACATCAGCGATTTCCATCTTTCATTCTGCATGTGCACAGAAGAAAGGGTGTGCAAGGATAGAGAGAAGGTAACTGTTGATAAGCCAGGGAGGGAGATGTCACCAGAAACCTACTCTTCTGGCACCTCGATCTCAGACTACCAGCCTGTACAACTGTGAGAAGATAAATGTATGTAGTTCAAGTCACCCAGTCTGTGGCATTTTGTTATGGCAGCTCTAGGTAACAGTAGACTCTGTTACTTTAGAAAGTACAGTGGGTTTCTGTTATTTTCAACAAGATCCTTAACAGAAAGAAACCCTAACAATTGAACTAGAGCATTATTTTTCAAACTTCGAGTCACAACCAGCAGTAGGCTGTCAAATCAATTTAATAGATAGCACCAAATTTAAAATGATTGAATAGAATAGATGAGAACATGTTGTAATGCATCACCTCTAGTAAGATTAAGTACTGCTTCCTGAGAATTTTGTGTGTGTGTGTGTGTATTTGTGTGTGTGTGTGTGTGTGTATTTGTGTGTATGATTGTTTCTGTGTGCATATGTATATACATACTGGACTAAACGTAAAATGTATTTTGGAACATGGGAAATGGTTGAGTAAATTTAAAAAACATTATTCTAGAGCATATTACAATATTCTAGTTGTTCATTTTTCCTGCCATGACAGATTGAAGAATTTAGAGCCTCACTGAAATATGGATTAAAAAATCATAATTGTGGGATGATTTTCAAAAATTTGACATTAAGAGGCAATTAAGACTATGGTTCATTATGAGTTGTATTGAAAACTTAGATTGTGTGATTTTTATTATGTAAAAATTTGCGTTTTAAAGTTTTATGTAGCATGCTGAATTTCTCTCTGGCATCAAGGGCTTTGAAGACAGGAAGAGAGGAAAATATGAGAGTGTGTGAAGTTAAAGAGGAAAACAACTAATATTTGTATTGTGTTATTCAATTTGCAAGTTGCTTTCAATTTCACTTGATCATTTAATCTTCAAAAGAAACTTGTGAGTATTCAATCTTTATGAATGAGAAAACTAAAGCTCAGAGGTTGTACTTTCTCCAAACTTGTATTTAACATATATAGAAATCAGAAGTGACTTAGCCAGATTTCAATCCAAGGTTACTTGAATCTTCAACAAATAATTCCTGTCTTTGGACTTTAAGATTTGTTCTTTCCATTATCATGTTAAATAACTAAAATAACAAACCAATTATTTATTTACGACAATCTCTTCTCTGAGTTAATCTGTAGCAACTCAGAATATAATAGAATTGAACATTTCAATGTTATTACTTTGTTATATGTCCCTCAACATTTTACCTCAAAATTTAGTTATATCTGCAAGTCCAGGTGATTTATTCTACAGGGGATTTATTATAATAAGGCCGTGGAGTCTCTTAGAAAGTGATTTACTTAAAGTGCAGAGATAATCTAGGTACACAAACTTGATCCTAAGAAAATGAATTTATGTTGGAGGGAAATGGGGATTCTGACTATAATACCAAATGTGTCACTGAAGGTTTTGCTTTCTCCCAACCCATTTAGACCCATGTCTGAGTTCCACAGGGAAGGGGTTGCATTGATGGGGTCATTAAAGTCCATGATAGTTCAAAATCTTTGCCTTGCTGTCTATAACATAGAACAACAGTCTCCAACCTTTTTGGTGCCAGGGATCAGTTTCTTGGAAGACAATTTTTCCATGGATGAGGGCAAGGGCATGGTTTGGGGATGATTGAAGCACATTACATTTATTGTGCTCCTTATTTCTATTATTATGTTGTAATATGTAATAATTATGCAACTCACCATAATATAGAATCAGTGGGAACTCTGAGCTTCTTTACCTGCAGCTACACAGTTCCATCTAGGGGTGATGGGAGACAGTGACAGATCATCAGGCATTAGATTTTCATAAGGAGTGTACAACCTAGACCCCTCACATGTGCAGTTCACAATATGGTTCACATCTATGAGAATCTAATGCCACTGCTGATCTGATGGGAGGCAAAGCTTAGGTGTTAATGTGAGCCATGGGGAGCAGCTGTAAATACAGATGAAGCTTCATGTGGTCCACCTGCTGCTCACCTCCTGCTCTGCAGCGCAGTTGCTAACAGGCCACAGACCAGTACTGGGGGTTGGGGACCCCTGATGTAGACAACAGATAGATTCTAGATAGTAGTGAAGGAACCCATTTTTTCAGTGGAGTAATTCCTGGAACACTGATCAGGCATAATAGCTTAAGGATACATAGGAAGTAAAAATAAAGTAGGAGAAAATATAAAACATCAAGCTGTGGCCTTTAAGTTGAAGGTATTAACAATAACAAGGCTGCTGTTTCAGGTCAACAGCGCCAGCAATTAAATAGGAGACATCACTGCACAGCTAGAGTGGATAGGGAGAAACAGATGGGTGCCACATATGTGGGGAGCATACACACACCAGAGACTTAGAAGTAGGACCCTTGTTTTATGCATGAATTCATTTATTCAACAAACATTTGTGAACATAGTATTCGGTATAGGAATATAATAGCTAGACGTACATGACTCCCACACTGAGGCAGACTGGAGTCTAGTTAATGAGACAGAAAAATGAACAAGAAATATGACATTAGGGCTGTTTGATGGGTAATTGATGGTTCAGGGACCAGATTGTTAGAACACAGCCAGAAGAGAATAGTTTATTACTGATACTGTGATGCTAATACACTCTTCAGGTTGATTTGACCTGAGGAAAATTCATCACAAATTTATAAGTACCTTTCTTGTAGTACTTACCACAGTCCTCATTTCAGCATGGGGATTTCTGCAGAGTGTGTTTTTTCTTCGAGTTCAAAACTGTAGTTAAGGATAGAAAAAACATCGTTTATTTTTGTATTTCCCATAGCAAGATGCTTAGAATCACTTAGTGCAAAGTGGGTTTGTTTAATTACACTGAATAAATGATGCTACACATTGTGAGTATAGTTTCAAGAGTCTGTTTGTTTGAGATTTGAAATTAACTTTATTATGGAGTCGTATTTAATTATTTAATACCAGGTAAAAGAGAATTGCAGCAGAGGTAAAGAACCAGAACCCTTATCCTGGGCCAGTGTTCTGTAGTACATGACTTACAGACATAACACTTTTACCTTCCTTCTGAGAAGCAAATTTTGCCATCGTAGTGATAAAGAGGGACTGGTCTTAAATGAAATAATCAGAAAACACATGAACCCACGAGTTTAAGGTGGAGTTATCTGTGCTTTAGAAATGAGGAATTGAGGCTGGGCACGGTGGCTCATGCCTGTAATCCCAGCACTTTGGGAGGCCGAGATGGAGGGGTCAGGAGATCGAGACCATCCTGGCTAACACGGTGAAACCCCGTCTCTACTAAAAATACAAAAAAATTAGCTGGGCGTGGTGGCGGGCGCCTGTAGTCCCAGCCACTCGGGAGGCTGAGGCAGGAGAATGGCGTGAACCCGGGAGGCGGAGCTTGCAGTGAGCCGAGATTGCGCCACTGCACTCCAGCCTGGGCGACAGAGTGAGACTCCGTCTCAAAAAAAAAAAAAAAAGAAAAAAGAAATGAGGAATTGAAATTCCTGGTAAATAAGATATTACCAAATGTTTAGAGTATATGGAATAATAAAAAAATAGCGCCTAGAATAGTCTTTAGTCTACTAGTGCAATAGAAAAATGAGCTTTCCCTTTAAAATTTTTGGTCTGAAAATTGTTGGATATATTTTGATTCGAATCATTAGAGTAGGTATTACACTTCAGTGAACCATATTATAATTTCTTTTTCTTTAGATTTACTTGTACCTCATAATTTTTCCCTTGAGAAAAATTTTGAATCATCTGGCAAAATTTATCATAGCTTTATTTTTCTAATTTCATTTGAAGCAATAATTTTCCTGAAAATTGGCCATTATTTCCCAAATACCTTGTCAAAAATTCTCTTTTATTTAAATTATTAGCTTTTTTGTGTTAAAAATGCTTTTTCTTTTTAACTTTAGGCAGTTTCAACTGTGTTTTACTGGGCTTTGATTTTCAAGCAATATACAATATATTAATATATTACATTAACAATATGTTATTGTTAATGTAGTGTTCTTAACCATGTGAGTAAATTAACTAATAAAATATTTACTTTGAAATTAAGTAAATACATAATATGATTTTTTTGATGACATGTTGAGCCATAAATCATACCAAGCATACTCTTGGATAAATGTGAAATAAAAAATAGAAATCAATATTAAGAAGATCTCTCAAAACTACACAACTACATGGAAATTAAACAAACTGCTCATGATAACTTTGGGGTAAACAATAAAAGTAAGACACAAATCAAGAAATTCTTTAAAATTAACAAAACAAAGGTACAATATACCAGAATTTCTGGGACACAGCTATATTGATATATGCATAACATTTGGATTGATCAAATCAGGGTAATTGGAATATCCATCATTTCAAACATTTATCACTTTTGTGTGTGTATTTTGAACATTCCAAATCTTCTAGTTATTTTGAAATATACAATACATTATTGCTAGCTATAGTTATCCCACTGTGCTATTGAACACTAGAATGTGTTTCTTTTATCCAACAATAATTTTGTACCCATTAACCAACCTTTATTCATCTCCCATCTTCCTTATCCTTTCTAGCCTCTCGCAATAACCATTCTACCATCTACCTTCATAAGATCAAATTTTAAGATCCCACATATAAATGAGAATATGCAATATTTGACATTCTGTGTCTGGTTTATTTCACTTAACATAATGTCCTCCTAGTTCATCTATATTGCTGCAAATAATAGGATCTTATTATTTTTATGGCTGAATAATATTCCATTGTGTATATATACTATATTTTCTTCATCTACTCATCCATTGGTGGACATTTAACCTGATTTCATATCTTGGCTGTTGGGAACATGGGAGTGCAGGTGTCTCTTCCACATACTGATTTTCCTTCTCTGAGATTTATACCCAGCAGTGGGATTACTGGATGGTATTGTATTTCTAGTTTTAGTTTTTTGAGAATCCTCTATAAAACTATACCAATTTTTATTCTGACTAACAGTGTATGGGAGTTTCCTTTTCCACATATGCTTACCAGTATTTAAGTTTCTTTTATGATAGCCATTTTAACTGGAGTGAGATAGTATCTTGTGGTTTTTATTTGCATTTTTTTTTCCGACAATTAGTGATGTTGAGCACTTTTTCGCCTATTGGCTATTTGTATTTCCTATTTTTAGAAATGGCTATTCAGGTTATTTGGTCATATTAAAATGAGATCATTTGGAGTTTTCTTTTGCTATTGACTTGAGTTTGTCATATATTCTGGTTATAAATCCCTTGTCAGATAGGTAGTTTGCATATTTTCTCCCACTCTCTAGGTTGTCTCTTCACTCTGTTGATGTTTCCTTTACTGTGCAGAAGCTTTTTAGCTTGATATAATCCCATTTGTAAAGAATAATATGACTATTAAAATGTAACTACTCTTTAAAACACCTTCAAAGATACCTCATTTACTTCCTGGATAATGTTAAAATTTCTTAGTTGGGAATCTCTGGCCTTGTAAAAATATTTATTTCTGTTCTGTTTCCATGAATTTGATTTATAAATTTACTAATTTTTTTTAAGCATCTCCTATGTGCAATGCATTCTTGGCTTTCCTGTCCATAAGAAAATGTCAACACATTCCACCCTCATGATTGGAAAATGCTGTGAGGGAAGATCAAATAAAATGCTGTTGGATTTTAGGGGAACAGCTATTTATTTTAAGTTGGAAAGATTAAGGAAGGTTTTAGGAAATGGGAAGTGTTTGGTCTGGACCTTGTGAAAGTGTCAGATTAAAACTGACACAGTGTAGGAAAGAGTGGGTCACTTTAGGAGAGAATAATATTCAACTTTCTCACTGAATCAACTGTCATTTCTCAAAGTATAATTCATATTCCATGCAACCTGACTTGGGACATTAGCTGTTTCTCAAATGTATTTTAACTTTATAGGTTTTGCGTTCCTGTTTATTTTACCCTCTTCCTGTAATTTATTTTTTTCAGTACTTTTTTATTCTATAGAATTATCTACCTCTTATCACTTCTGCAATTTCCCAACCTAGCTAGAATAGATATATTTTTTACTGTAATAGCAGCGTTTGTATCTCTTTTATGGCATTTTACTTCATATGTTTTTTTAATCCATTAAGATCAAGTCTTAATTTAACTATAGATTGTAAATATTGGGGCTTCATCTTTGTATTTCCTAATGTATCCAATACAGTATCTTGTATGCAGCACATACTCAACAAACGGAATTTTATTTTAAATGGTTTACTCTCCAAACTATCAGAATGCTAGAATACTTAGTTTCATCTCATACATAATGTCTGCCTTAAACATGGTGTCAAATGATTTAATATGACTAAAGAATACATGCAAAATTCCTCTTGGCCCAATTTTTTTCTATTAACCTAATACAATGCATTAAAGCAACCATTGGGATTTATTGCCAAATCTAAGCATGATGATCAACTGTACAATGCTCTCAAACCATAACTGATGAAGAAGCTATAATTGAAGTGATGCAACTCCAGTGGAATCATGTGCTTTTTAGTAGGCTACATGACAAGGAAACTATAAAAGCTGGAGGATTTTCAGAGACAGTGGTCTAGTATCTAGAATATATAAAGAAGTATTACAATGCACAACAAAAAGTCAAACAACCCAATTAGAACATTGGCAAAAAATGGAACAGGCATTCCACCAAAAAGGTTGAACATACGGCCAATAAACATATGAAAAGATGGTCAATATCATTAGTCATCAGGGAAATGAAAGTCCAAACCACAATCAAATAGCACTTCCACTTGAATGACTATCATAACAATTAAAAAACAGAAAATAAATGTTGTCATATGTGGATAAATCATTGTTGGTGAGAATGTAAAATGGTGCAACTTCTGTGAAAAACAGTTTGGCCATTCCTCTAAAAGGGAAGCATTTAATTATCATATGACCCAGAAATTCCACTCCTAACTTTACATCCAAGAAAATTATAAACATATCGTTAATCAAAAACCTGTATATGAATGTTCATAGCGGTACCATTTACAGTAGCCAAAAAGTAGAAACAACCTAAGTGCTTATTAATTAATAGATAAATGTGGTAAATCCATACAATGAAATATTATTCATCTATAAAGAGGAATATTGCAAACATTATGGGAAGTAAAAGAAGCCAGACACAAAAGTCCAAATGTTGTATGATCCCCCTTACATGAAATGTCCGTAATAAGCAAATCCACAGATACTGAAAACGTATTAGTAGGACCCAGGGGCTGAGTCGAAGAGAGAAGTGACTGCTTAGTGAATATGTGGTTTTTCTTTTGGTGTGATAAAAATGGTGTAAAATTAGATCCTAGTGATGTTTGTGCAATATTTAAAATGTGCAACTGAATCATACACTTTGAAGTTAATTTTATTTTATGCAAATTTTACCTCAATAATGAAAATAAATTAAAAATCAAAACATTTTGCCCTTTTACTTGGAAGAGGTATGGCATACTGAGACAAAGGTGTCCATCACATGGGATCTTGAAGCAATGTGCTGGATTTAAAGTTGCATGTGAATAACTCACCCAAAAGTGATCCCAAATGAGTACTTTCTCTTTGAGTGTCAGATTCAGATTCCTAATCTCTAAATATAATTAATCATAATAATAAACAATAGATACTGTATATCGAAATGGGTAAGCAATGTTATAATCAATGTAGTCAATATTTTTATATTAATTAAATGAGATACTGCATGTAAAGAACATAGAAATGCCCCTATCGATAATTCAAATAAAGATATTATTATTTTGTATATTATCTTAGTATTAATTAAAAATCTCAATTTTTTTTCTGAAGATACATTTTGCATCTTAAGTTGTTCTCCACTTCAATCTGTGACATCACATTGGTAGGAGGGAAAGTTACAAAAACATTGCCAAACACTAATTCTAATTCTTCAATGATTTCTATACTTAACTATTAAGAAAATTGATTTGTTTTACTCAGGCATGAAAGATCGTATTTTTGGAATAATCTTTTCATTAAAAACTATAAGAAGTTCAAATTAGTAAAGCATAATTCAATCTTTTATTTTTCTGCTTAAAATCAAGAACTTTGCACTTCTACAAAGTATCAGGCTACAGTTGAAAATTGTTATCCAAATAAACTAATAGAAATATTTTTAGGGATCTTCAAAAAGTTCATAGAAAATGCATAATATGAAAAAGCTATGCATGGATTTCAAAACGTTTTGCACCAAAATTAACTTGTACTAACTTGTTACAGAATGAGCAGAATCCAGTTTGAGACATTAAGAAGGTGAAGACATCTATTTGTAAAGAACCCTTATCAGAGCAACATGAATTCTGCTGAAATTGGAGTAAAAAGAAACATCAAATTTATGGTGAAGGTTGAGGGGAAGAGTGGTGAAGCCATTGATGTTTTACAAAATGTTATGGCGACAATGCCCTAAATTAATCAGCAGTTTACAGATAACTGATTGTAAGAAGAGATAAAATGATATTGAAGATGAAGCTCAGAATGGCAGATCATCCACTTCAATTTGTGAGAAAAAAATTAATCTTGTTCCTGATCTAACTGAAGAGGACCCATGATTAACAGCACAAACAATAGTCAACACCATAGATATCACAATTAGTTCAGCTTACACAATTCTGACTAAAAATTTAAAATTGAGCAAAGTTTCTACTCAACCGGTGCCAAAACTATTGTGGCCAGATCAGCTGCAGATGAAGGCGGAGTTCTCAATGGAAAGTTTAAACAAGTGGGATCAAGATTCTAAAGCATATTTTGGAAGAATTGTAACAGAAGATGAAACATGGCTTTACTAGTACAATTATGAAGACAAAACACAATCAAAGCAAAAGATACTAAGAGGTAGAAGTGGTCCAGTCAAAGCAAAAGCAAACCAGTCAAGAGCAAAACTCATGGCAACAGTCTTGTGGAATGCTAGAGGTGTTTTGCTTGTTGACTTTCTGGAGGGTCGAAGAATGGTAACATCTGCTTATTATGAGAATGTTTTGTGGTTAGCCAAAGCTTTAGCAGAAAAAATCCCAAGAAAGTTTTATTCAAGAATCCCCTCTGCGTGGCAATGCTCCTGCTCATTCCTCTTATCAAGGACAATTTTGTGAGTCTCGATGGGAAATCATTAGGCTTCCATCTTGCAGTTCTGATTTAGCTACTTCTGACTTCTTTTTGTTCCTCAGGCTTGAGGGGCCCTGAAAGGAAATGGGGGTCCCTGAGGAAGCGGGGATGAGGGGCATGCTGCCCATAGTAGGCAGGCTGGAGCTCCACGCAGCACAGGCCTGAGAGCGACGGTGGCACTGTGATGCGCTCCCACTACCCCGGCCGGGCACTCACCTGGGTGAAGGGGGGCTCTTACCTGGGAGGGGGGCACACGGTTGAAGCTGCATGTGCTTCCACGTGTGTGGGAGATGTGGGAGGTTGGACTATAGGTGTGAGCTACCACGACCTGATAATTCTTTTTTTTTTTTTTTTTTTTTTTTTAAGTAGGGACAAGGTACGGCTGTGTTTCACAGGCTGGTCTCAAACTCCGGGTCTCAAGCAATCCTCCACCTCTCCCAAAGTGCTGGGATTAAAGGCATGTGTCACTGCCCCCAACCTACAGTGGATTTTTAAAAAAATAGTTTCTTTTTACTTCACTATAAATGACTCAGATACTGATTTTTTTTATTTTATTTTATTTTTTTAAAGACTGAGTCTCGCTCTGTTGCCAGGCTGGAGTGCAGTGGTGCAATCCTGGCTCACTGCAACCGCCGCCTCCTGGTTTCAAGCGATTCTCCTGCCTCAGCCTCCCGAGTAGCTGGGATTACAGACACGCCCCATCACGCCCGGTTAATTTTTGCATTTTTAGTAGACATGGGGTTTCACCATGTTGGCCAGGCTGGTCTCCATTCCTGAACTCGTGATCCGCCCGCCTTGGCCTCCCAGATTGCTGGGATTATAGGCGTGAGCCACTGTGCCAGGCAGGCCCAGATACTGATTTTAATAAGAAAATATAATTGTTAATTATTTGAGCATTTTACATTTACTGCAGGACAAATATCACAATACAAATATTAATAAATTTGGCTTCAAATGTCATTATATTAGTTTTCACACTGTTGATAAAGACATAGCCAAGACTGGGTTAAGTTATAGAGAAAAAAGAGGTTTAAGGACTTACAGTTCCACATGGCTGGGACTTACAATCATGGCAAAAGGCAAGGAGGAGCAAGTTATGTCTTACATGGATGGCAGCAGGCCAAGAGAAGGCTTGTGCAGGAAAACTCCTTCTTATAAAACCATCAGGTCTTGTGAGACTTATTCACTACTGTGAGAACATTTGGGGGAAACCACCCTCCTGATTCAATTATCTCCCTGTGGGTCCCTCCCCCAACATATGGGAATTATGGGAGTACAATTCAAGATGAGATTTGGGTGGGGACACAGAGCCAAACCATATTGGTCATTATACTTTTTCGAGAAAAATTGATTCACTGAATTTGTTTTGGCATTACTCTTGCTTTAAGCAGCATACTAGTAATGTAAGTTTTTTTAGCATGAGTGACAGGAATAATTTTCTAAAGAGAACTACAGAATCATTGAATTTTCAAATACTGTTTAAATGACAGCATAAAGAGAATGGTAAATAGTTGGCTAAAATTTTTCATTTTAAAAACTGTTTACTTGGTAAGTGTATCTGCTGAGCACCATTTAACTTTTAAGATTACAGTAACTGGCCGGGCACGGTGGCTCACGCCTGTAATCCCAGCACTTTGGGAGGCCGAGGCAGGCAGATCACGAGGTCAGGAGATTGAGAACATCTTGGCTAACATGGTGAAACTCCGTCTCTACTAAAAATACAAAAAATTAGCTGGGTGCGGCGGCTGGCACCTGTAGTCTCAGCTACTCGAGAGGCTGAGGCAGGAGAATGGCGTGAACTTGGGAGGCAGAGCTTGCAGTGAGCCGAGATAGCGCCACTGCAGTCTGGCCTGGGCGAAAGAGCGAGACTCTGTCTCAAAGATTACAGTAACTGCTTATTGGAGTATAAAAATCTCTTCAATGATTTGTTTAATGGAACACTGTGGGAAAAAATCAACAAATCACACATTCTGAATTTTCAAGAAGTGCATTAGGCAATATATATGTATATATATATTTTAACACTTGTTCTTAAATAAAGAAAAATTATTAGTCTTCAAAAAATTGACCTAGAGCTATTGTTTAAGAAAAATAACACAATTTTCTTGAAATATGTATTAAGATTTCCTTGAGGAATAAAACTTCAAGTCTTTTTTAATTGTGTAAAATAAGAAACATAAAGTTCAATTAGAATAAATATTTTAGGAAAGTAATTTTATATCTGGGTTCTTAATTTCTGTGGGTATAAAATATAAAAGTAATTTTGAAAGATATATTGAGCTGCTTATATAATTCTGTAAATTTGAGTTTCTCAAAAGGTACAAGCTAAAGTCTAAGGACCTGTTTGGGTCTTATGTCACACATTTCAGGACAAGCATCACATAGAAATGGAATAAAATGCAGTGCGTTTTAGAAGCACAGTTCATATTAATACTTTCATTAAATCCTAATGCTTTAAAATTGATTATCAAATCTTCACTTGAATTAAAGATATTACATGTTCTTAGTTAAGTTTATCAAGAAAAAATAAAGATCATGGTATTTGATAAGTTAGAAAAACACTGGCAAATCATTTCCTAATAAAATAACTTGGTTGAAAAATTTTAGGAGGATAAGAGCAATTCTGTACTTGAAGCTTGATATATATTTTATTTTATTCATAACATATAGGAGACTATCTGAGGGTATGGAATTATGGTCTTATTTTCCAGTAAGAGTGATTAGGGTATCTCATATACTTTAAGACAGTGGTTACTTAACATTTGTTCTTGTTGATTTCTTACACTATTGTAACCATGTATATATATGTATATTTAAGATATACAATGGTATATTTAGTGTGTGTGTATAGCGTTTGTTTGTATATATATACATATATATATACACACACACACGCACTATATGTATACTACATTTTATATAAACATACTAAATACTTAGTATTTATTATATATTTAGTATATTAATATACTTAGTCTATACTAAGTATATGTAGTACATCATACTAAGTATATTATATATACTATATAATATTAGGTATGTTTAATATATACTTACTATATTTACATATAGTATATATATAGTATATGTATATATGTATACACTAAAAATACCATCATATATCTTAAATATACATAATGAAAAAGACATTGATAAATATGTCCTGATCTTCCTTTTTTTTTTCTTCTTTTTTTTAAAATTATTATTATACTTTAACTTTTAGGGTACATGTGCACAATGTGCAGGTTTGTTACATATGTATCCATGTGCCATGTTGGTGTGCTGCACTCATTAACTCGTCATTTAGCATTAGGTATATCTCCTAATGCTGTCCCTCCCCCCTCCCCCCACCCCACAACAGTCACCAGAGTGTGATTTTCCCCTTCCTGTGTCCGTGTGTTCTCATTGTTCAATTCCCACCTATGAGTGAGAACATGCGGTGTTTGGTTTTTTGTCCTTGCGATAGTTTATGAGAATGATGGTTTCCAGTTTCATCCATGTCCCTACAAAGGACATGAACTCATCGTTTTTTATGGCTGCATAGTATTCCATGGTGTATATGTGCCACATTTTCGTAATCCAGTCTATCATTGTTGGACATTTGGGTTGG